>NC_079157.1:12472701-13672701 GCF_947563725.1 Argiope bruennichi | reverse complement strand
ATCATTGAACAGAACACAAAACGCAGTCACAGTGAATACAAATAAAGGAACTTTTATTGGCCTTACGTTTATACCTTATAACAGGTGTTAGTTTCTTTCCAAATTTTGAATGTTCTTTTTAATTTTTCATGTTTAATTTTCGAATCAAACAATTTTCAGACAATTTCATACTTTTTCATGTATTAGAACATGTGATCACCTTGATAATTGTATTCATGTTGATAGTATCTCAAATTTCATTACCACAGATTAACTAATTAAACATGCAATAGAAAATACCATGCATATTTCAGAATACTCAAGAAAAAAGTATTATTTGTAGTACATTTTAGATAAAAATTATAACGTCATACGTTTTACCTCTTTACAAAAGACCATCTCTATCCCTATCGTTCTTAAATAATAAAATCAATATTAATTACTAAATCGGATTGAAACAAATAGTGGTCCAATAGCAGAGGGAAATCAGATATAAAACAGATTTGGAATTTTTTTTAAAAAAATAAACTTCCAAAATATGGAAATGTGCCAAACAAAAAGGACAGGGAATAAATTAAGTATGATTAAATGAAAAGTTAAATGAAAAAATGAAACAACAACGCTGGTCTATTAAAAATATATTGAAGAATTATTATATAAAAGAAACTTATTGTTGTTGTTGTTGTCTTGTCCAGTAGTGCAATAGGATTAGATCTGTCCAAAAGTGCCTTAAACGACCTTATTGATTCCAAGAATGATAAGATTCATTTAAGAAAATACTGAAATATAAGTCCTCGAGTCTACGAAAATGGAAAGGTAAATATAAAATAAATAATGCACACCTCAGCTCAATAAACTTTGCTACAATCCAGAATAAAAAAATGATGTTTATGAAAATGTAAAGTTTGAGTTTCTATACTTTCATGTGTTCACAAAACTTGAAATAAAACTAATTTCTAGGATGGGATGAAAACAAATGATTATCTAATAATAGAAAAGAAATGCATTACCAAATACAGAAAAAATATTGCTTATCGATGGAAATAAATATTGCTATCCATATGTGCCTTCATAAACTCTTCTAGGTTCTAAAAATAAGTTTACGTAATAAAATTACATAATAAAAACTAATCATTATTTTTGCTTGCATTTACTATTCGCGTACTTAAAAAACACAAATTACTAAATCAGAACTGGGTCAGAGCGTTAGAACAGAAAGCAGAGCGCTACCCTATATTTTAGATAATTTTTATATAAAGATATTGATGTTCTTTGATTATATATTCACGGAACGTGAAACAATGAATTATTTTCAAATGAAATTAATGTATCATAAAATTTTGAAACTTCCCTTCTTTCAAGACAATATATGATGTCACTAAATATGCGTTTATATTAAAGAGTCTCTAGAATTTTGTTTGAAGAGTTAGAAAAAAAATGGATGTTATTGAATTTCATTGGCTGCATCTATTTAGCAAGGCTAAGTCTACGTTAATAATGTTATGTAAAATACGAATTTGCTATAACATGGTATGGGGGGATCCTAGCACAATCCACTTCTTGGCGTCTTTTTGAATTCTCGCCAAACGAGTGGCGATAACATCACCTATGTGGCAACCTGGTCGGATTTTTTTAATTTATTTTTATTTCATTTATTTTACTTCATTTTTATTATATTTATTTATTTATTATTTTATTTTATTATTATTTATTTATTATATTTATTTATTTATTATTTTATTTTATTATTATTTATTTATTATATTTATTTTTTATTATATTTATTTTATTTTATTTATTATTATTTCTGGCCTTCAAGTATCGTTTTTTAATTGAAAAATAATAATAATAACAAATATTCAAATAGTATTCAACTTGGCGAGATTTCAAATAAGTCGCCAAGAGGTGGGCCCATCTAGGATTTTACCCATGGTATTTGTTGATACAAGTGTATTAAATAGATCCATCGAACTATTTCTGTTGGGCTCAAAGGAAAAATGTAGAAATATTGTTTTGTCATCGCGGATATTGTAATCTAATTAGATTATGTAGAACATAGATTTAGTAAATGTGAAGGATATAAAATGAACGCATTCATGATTGAAGCCTCGGATTCGGACCACTTTCTAATAAGATGCTTACTTATTTGCGCTGTTTTGGTTCAGTTGTTTCAGTTTAGTTGAGAAGAAAATATCCATATGGATAGTATGTATGAATCACAGGTGATTCACGTGTTGAGCAACATGTTTAAACAAGAAGATATAAATTAAATATAGACTTGTTCTATTTATTTCAAATTCTATATTAACTCAGAACTTTTGCTGTTAGCGAATTTGAGTGACAAGGCAGTCAATGTGTTAAATCAATAGACAATAAATAATGCGTTTACATCCAACGGTATGGAAATGTGACACCTAATAGAATTACCATACATAAATAATGCTGAGATTTTTGAACCGATTATCAATCAATAGATATACTTAATTGGGTATCCATCTATCACTCTTTTTGCATAAAAAAAAAAGTGGTGGAATCAGCATTGTCAATCAAAAGTGGTTCAATTTTGATAAATTATTATTGCTTCACAATTCTTATATCTAACACGTTTAGTACGACACGATGATGATAAATCATAACATTACGTTCTATTTTTCAAATCATTTATTTCTATTTTGAATGAAGACATTATTTCAAGAAATAGTGTCGCGTTTTATAAAGTGTTAAGTTGTAGGACTATTCAAATCACAATTTCCTGATGAAATGAGCATGAATCGAATGACTCCTTATATAAGTACTGATTTCATTTGCTATTGCACCTTATTGACGTTGCAAGGAACAAGCACAAAAATGTGGGCTATGCTTGTAACTTGCGCTACAAGCGGCAGCAAGCTCTTGTTGCGGTGTTTAATTCATAATAACTGTCAAAGAAGATTGAACAAAAAATATCTGCAATGTTATTTTCACATCTTAAGTACTAAAATCGGCAATAAGCTTTATCTGATTAAATTTCCCTTCGGAGTCGGAGGGTTTCAGGTTTGAGACCCAATTCCACCGAAGAACTGTCTAGTGCACGTTAAATCCATCGGGACCAAACGTCTCCCACTGATGTGTTGTGGAAGTTTGGAGAGGGGGTGCAAGATCAGGTGCCATCCTCGTCATCTGACTGCGGTTCAAAATTACGAGGTCCGTCCCAAAATAGCCCGAAAGTTGCTTTCAAACGGAGCATTAATATAACTAAACTAAACTAAAAAATAGTTCTTCAATTTCCTAAATTTAATTGTGACTGAAATTTCACACTGAAATGTGAATTCCAAAATTTATCCACAATTGATTGTGGACAGTTTTGTTCATATTAATTAAACTTTTTAAGATGATTCATTTTCTGACCAAATATAAATCAGCTCTTTATAAAAGCAAAACTTCTCTATAGAATCTGTACCATTATATGAAAAAAGCTCAATTAAGGTGAAGATTTTAATCTACTAAAAGAATATATATACTCGAAGAAATTTTTTTTAATACTTTTATTTAATTATTTTATTAAGAATACTTTTTATTTTATGACTTATTCTCTTTAGCAAAATTTCTTTCATGTTTGTCTAAGCCTAAAAATATATACGTGGCCGTCTAATCCGAATGTTAAAAGCAAACGTTGTTGTTTTCAAAATTCTCGGTTACTTAAGAGAATAAATTACGCAATAAAATATACAGAAGAATATTTCTTTCATCTCAGAAATGTTCAATATTTGCTATAATATGCGTTAAGAGACAATATATATATATATATATATATATATATATATATATATATATATATATATATATATATATATATATATTAAAATTTCATTCCATATCAAATTTAATATTCGAATTGGATGATGGAAGAAAAGTTTTTGTTTGTTTTAGTAGCATGCAATTTAGATCCATTCAAGAAAAAGATTGATGGGACTTTATTTTTCGTCGGTAAAGTATAATTTCAAATGCTAATATTTATCGAAAAATCGAAATGTATATAAAAGGAGGGGAAAATTCCAAAATTGGAAATTAAGATTAAATTAATACGCTTTTCCTCTTCATATATCATTTCATCATTTTTTTAAAAAAATTATTCTTACTTTCAATAGGAACAATTTTATAATTTCACATCTTATGAAAATATAGAAATCTATGGAATATCTATAAATATCTATAGAAAAAAAACTATAATTAATGTGAATTTTCAACAATATTATAAATTTTGTTTCCATGCAATAGGATCTAATATATCCATGATATTCTCTAATGCACTTACAATCCAAGTAAATAATTTCGGATCAAAATAAACAATAGCCCCCTAACAGAAAAAATATGCAATGCCGGATAGCAAATAAATAATGCTAAAAGAAAATATTACCAATAATCTCAATTCGGTCCGGAAAAGAAAAATATAATGAATGACTACTTTCTATTCCTGCTCAGCTTTATTCACACATCAATCAGTTTACACCTCTCAATTCAGACTTAAGTATCTGTAGGGCCACGGTGGCTTGGTGGTAATGTCTCAACCTTTCGGAACCGGAGTGTTTCAGGTTTGTGACCCAATTCCACCGAAGAACCGTCGTGTAAGCGGGTCTGGTACAGGTTAAAACCGTCGAAGGGAAACGTCTCCCCACCCTGGTGTGATGTAGAGAGGAGGATACCTGCCCGGGTATCGTCCTGGTCATCTGGCATCGGTTCAAAATTACGAGAATAGCCCTAGTGTTGCTTTAAAACAGAGTGTTAATATAATATAACTAAACTAACGTAATTGTATGTTGTTAGTTGTCAGAACAATTTCGCATCCAATTATGACGCAGATCAAAATGGCAGGAACATTTCTAACACCATCCAACATTACAGACGGTGGTGGAAGATTATATTTATATTAATGTTTCAGTTATATTTCTATCCTATTTACAAATCAATTTGAGATGGATCAGAGATTACATCTGGCAAAAAAAGGTTGAATATGAAACTTTATATGGAGAATCAAGATCCTACTTTTCATCTCATGAAATTAATTAACTGAGACACCGATTTTAAAAGAAATAATTATTTTCATAAATTAAAAAAAAGAAAAAAGAAAGAAATGTAGAAAAAATATTAAACAAAAAGTAACTAGCAAATAGTATAATACTCCATCTTATACTATAAAATTCATTTATATGATCATACAGATAAATTTGATCTGAAAACTGAACAAAGTTCAAATGCATTCAGAAGAAATTTTAAAGAAATTGCATTTAGGATGGTAATTTAAATATATTTATTCGCTTGGAAGTTTTCGAATATACTTGAGGTTATTTTTACATATCAAAAATGTAATTTAAAATAATACCAATAAACTTTCTAAAAGTCAATTTGTTGATAAAACGAAAATACATTTAAACATTAAATATTATATCAACAAAAATGTGAAGCAAGAATGAGAATGAGACAACTGTTTTCGAACTCCTACGATGTTTCACAAGTAGAAAATAATATTTGAATGAATAAATATTTTTTTCTTTCACCGTCTATGAAACGAATGCAAATATTTAACTTATATTTAAATACACTGAATATTTTTACATAAATAAAGAGTATTATGGCAAAGAAATAATACATGATAACTTCCTACTTGAAATCATATTATTTGTATAAAACGTTCAAGTCATATTTAAATGTTTGAATTTCTGCAGTCTCATAAGCAAACAAAATTGTTTAATATGCTTACTCGCTTTATAGAAATAAGAGATAAAGTGTTCAAAATTGTGTTGCTATACTGATTTTAATGCTTTATTGTAAGAGCAATATAGTAGATATGCAGAAAATAACCTTTGTCACTATACAAAGAACTACGCAAAATATTTGAATCACTTTCATATAATAACATTTCTACACTGGCACATTGAAAAAAATTAAAATGCAAAAATCGCATTTCATGCAATTGCAAATTGTTATTGTACTATTTTTAAAGTGGCTAACAACAGTGTCCAACAAGTGAGAAGAACAATGTAACGGGTATGCAATCAGTGAAATTCTTATGAAAAAAATAAATTCAAAAGGTTGGAAAATTATTTCAAATTTTAGGCTTATTATAAAATGTAATAAATATTAAGTTATCCCATAAAGCTATTCTAAACCTAAATTACCTCAGTACAATCTCAGCGCATTCATATTAAAGTTCAAGTGCTATGATAGAAAAATGTTAAGAGTAAATTTCCAGTATGAGTTTGTGTAAGAATGACGTATTATGCCAATTCATAGAGGTAGAAGCTACAATTCTTAAAAAGTATTTTAAAGACGTTAAATGTATTTGCGTTGTTATACATATGCAGGGTGCACCATAAATTCGTGTAAACTTCAAAAAATCATAATAAAAAAAGTAATTCTCAGAAATGTTCCGGTTCGCGGAAGTGTGTTCAAAATGTGATTGGATTTTTAATAATTAAAATGATTCAAAAATGACCGACAGATGATGCTCACAGGTCAAAACAAGATGGTTTTTGAAAATCAGGAACACAAGGCTGGAAATGGACACTTTATTCATTGCCAGCAACATGCTATCTTTACTGGATCGAACATTAATGATTAAACTGTTCTAAAAGAACGGTGAGTCTATGATTAAAGTTCTGCAAAATTTCCACACGTTGAAAGGAATCAAGTCAAATAAAAACTCTATTCCACTTCATTGCCAGCAACATACTATTGTTACCGGATCGAACATTAATGGTTAAACTTTTCTATAAAACAATGAGTCTACAATTAAAGCACTGCAAAATTACCACAAATTGAAAGGAATCAAGCCAAATAAAAATTCTATTTCATTGAATGAGATGCTGAATTTAGTATGTCGTTTTGAGTTAATGGAGAGTTTGGAGGATCGTCCATGAGGTGGCAGACCATCCGTCATTGCGGACCGCGTCCTTATCGTAAAAAGTGTCATGGAAAATTTGACTGCCTAAGCATCAAAGAGGAGTAGCAATCAGTGCATGTGAAGCTGAGAGAATATCAGGGCTTCCGCAAACTTCGAGTCTTGCATTCTGCAAAGTATCGTGAAACATCCTTACAAGATAAAAGCACTTTCACGATTATTGCTTTCAGATTTCGATCAAAGGTACGCCTTTGCAATATCGTCGTTTACATAAATGGAAAGGGAGTCACTACAGTACCTGAACATCATGTTGATAGATGAAGTCCACTTTTTATTGCATGGTGGCATACATATGCAAAACAGTCGTATATGGGAGATATCAAATACCTGTGAATATATGGCCAATCCTCTACATTCGCCATGTGTAGTGGTTTGATGTGATTTCACCGAGTTTTTCATTCTAGGCATTCTTTTTTGAATAGCATTGATCTATATACGGTTGGAAAACCTATTCCTCATTGAAGAATGGTATTTTACAAATTTGCGAGACCACACTGAGACTACTTTGCAGCAAAGTTATTCGTGTACTGAAGTCGCCATCAGGCAAGATGATGGTCCGTCTGAAAATGCTTGTGCAGTTAAGATGTTTTACTTTTGTTCGTTTCTCACAGTCTTCATGAGATTTTAGGAAGTAATTTCAATTAAAAACTAATTAAAATTTATTGTGCAGTTGATTTTTTGGAGGAGAGAAGTTTTCTCTGGCCAAATTCCAGATATAATTCATTAATTTAAAGAAAGATAGAAATAAATTATAATTCATTATTGGTCGGTGATAAATGTGGTACCATAAAAATTAAGCATGAAATAGAATTTGTAAAAATGTTTAAAAATTAAATATATTATATATATTTTAAAAAATACGTATTATGTTCCACTGTTCATCTTTATTCAATAGTTGAGGTACTTTTCTCTAATACATCTTGCAAGAAGAAGATATATTGATTACATGAAAGGATATCCATTAAGATTGCGATGATATTTGTTAATCAATCATAATTATACAAGGGTCTCCATTTTATAAAAAAATATTATTAATAATTTTTTTTACATGTTTTAATGTCTGTTTTAAATGGTTCTGGTTTATTAATAATAATATTCTTACATATTTTTATGTCTATTTCAAATGATCCTGATTTATTGATGTTCTTTTTTCAATTCTCGTAAAAAATCCTTCCACTCTTTCTGGCTAAATACATTTTAAGACTACTTATGTTCAATCAAAATGTATAGTTTATTAAGTAATATCATTATGAAATACGATAATTTATAGATGCGAATAAATATAAATATAAGACAAAAATATTGAAAAATGTTAGCTGATTATTAGTATGAAACTGCTAAAATCTATCGCCAACAAAATTAAAAAACATACTGAAAGAGCTAAAGGAAAATAATATTTAAAAATATCTCGAAGTTAATGTCAAACGATATTTATTAATTCCAAATATTTTGGAATTAGAAACATTTTAAAGATTTAATATGGCAGACGATTTTATTTTCTGCAATAAATTGTGAAATGATTCACAGTAGAAGAGACACATACATATTTAAAAAATAATTCTGAAATCAAATTAATAAAAACATCGAAAGTAGCAACGTGAAATAAATTACCCAAGTATTCTTTATTTTGTATCAAATCAAAATAGTAATCGAATTGCACTTAAATGATGAAATGGAAGGGAAATCTGATTTCTCAGAAAGGAATCTGAAAAGTTAATTGGATTAGCTGTCAAGTGTATTGCAAAATTCTGCCATTTTATGATGAAAAAAGCTTGATATGATTTCGAAATCCAAAATATATTTTTATTAATAAGAAATTTCATCAAAAAATACAAGGAAAACATTCTGCTCATTAAAACGTTTTAGATTCTTTGAAAAACTGCTGTTGATTTCCTAAGAGCTCTTTCAACTTTTAAGTGAATTAATTCGTTGCTTTATTTTAATTATAGTTATACTTGATAGTGAATTAAATGTACACTTTCAATTATTTTGCAGCGATTGATTTAACAGATTTCATATAAAATTTAACAGGTGAATGATGATAATTATTTAATGAAATGTCTTTTAATTATAATCTTTATTAGCAACCTACCCTGTATTTTTAATTGAAATTACATTTTACTGTTTAGCTTTTAAAATATAATTCTTTTTATAAATATTACTAAATTTTAAATCAATTTTTCCCACATTCATTGACAAATATAGAAAAAGAAAAATATTTGGAAAGAGCATGAAAATAATTTGCATGGAAAATTAGTTTGATTATTTGTTAAACTGTCAATAATTTTTTGGAAATAACAAGGAAGAATAGTTTCCCCCAAAACAAGAAAATGTATTAAATTTCTAAAAAATACTAAGTCAGGAATCCAATAGAAAATCAGTAACAAAATTTTATCAAAAACACTTGACCTGCTATTGTTACCGGATCGGAGATTAAACCTGCTATTGTTACCGGATCGAATTAAAGTTTAAATTTTTCTATAAGAATGGTGAGTCCACGATTAAAGCACTGCAAAATTACCACACGTTGAAACGAATCAAGGCGAATAAAAACTCTATTTCAATTCATTGCCAGCAACATGCTATCGTTTCCGGATCGAACATTAATGGATATATTTTTCTATAAGAATGGTGAGTCCACGATTAAAACACTGCAAAATTACCACACGTTGAAAGGAATCAAGGCGAATAAAAACTCTATTTCAATTCATTGCCAGCAACATGCTATCGTTTCCGGATCGAACATTAATGGATAAACTTTTCTATAAGAATGGTGAGTCCACGATTAAAACACTGCAAAATTACCACACGTTGAAAGGAATCAAGGCGAATAAAAACTCTATTTCAATTCATTGCCAGCAACATGCTATCGTTTCCGGATCGAACATTAATGGATAAACTTTTCTATAAGAATGGTGAGTCCACGATTAAAACACTGCAAAATTACCACACGTTGAAAGGAATCAAGGCGAATAAAAACTCTATTTCAATTCATTGCCAGCAACATGCTATCTTTTCCGGATCGAACATTAATGGATAAACATTTCTATAAGAATGGCGAGTCCACGATTAAAGCACTGCAAAATTACCACACGTTGAAAGGAATCAAGGCGAATAAGAACTCTATTTCACTGAATGAGATACAGAATTTAGTACGTAGCTTTGAGTTAATACAGAGTTTGGTTGATCGTCCATGAAATGGCAGACCATCTGTCATCGCGGACCTCGTCCCTATCGTATAAAGTGTCATTGAAAGTTTGACCGTCTAAGCATCAAAGAGGAGTAGCAATGCATGTGAAACTGAGAGAATAACAGGGCTTCCGCAAACGTCGATCCGTGCTTTCTGCAAAGTATCGTGAAACATCCTTACAAGATAAAAGCACTTTCCCGATTATTTCTTTCAGATTTCGATCAAAGGTACACCTTTGCAATATCGTCTTTTGCATAAATGGAAAGGGAGTCACTACAGTTTCTGAACAGCAAGTTGATAGATCAAGTCCACTTTTTATAGCATGGTGACATCCATATGCAAAACAGTCGTATATGGGAGATATCAAATACCTGTGAATATATGACCAACCCTCTACATTCGCCATTTGTAGTGGTTTGATGTGATTTCCCCGAGTTTTTCATTCTAGGTATTCTTTTTTGAATAGGTTGTCCTATATGCGGTTGGAAAACTTATTCCTCATTGAAGAATGGTATTTTACAATTTTGCGAGACCCTACTGAGACTGCTTTGCAGCAAAGTCGTGCGTTTACTGAAGTCGCCTTCATGCAGGATGGTGCTCAGTCTGTTGATGCTTTACCTTAGTTCATTTCTCACAATCTTCGTGAGATTTTAAAAAGTAATTTCAATTTAAAGCTAATTAAAATGCATTGAGCAGTTGAATTTTAGGGGGGAGAGAAGTTTTTTTTTTTTGGCCAAATTCCAGATATAATTCATTAACTTAAAAGAAAGATAAAAAAAAAATTATAATTCATTATTGGTCGGTGATAAATGAGCTACGATTAAAATTAAGCATGAAATAGAACTTGTAAAAATGTTTAAAAATTAAATATATTATATATATTTTTAAAAAAAATGTTTATTATGTTCCACGGTTCATCTTTATTCAATATTTGAGGTACTTTTCTCGAATACATCTTGCAAGAAGAAGATGTATTGATTATATGAAAGGATACTCATTAAGATTCCGATGGTTTTTGTTAATCAACGGTAATTATACAACGGTCTCCATTTAAAAATTTATTAATAATAATCTTTTTACATATTTTAATGTCTATTTTAAATGATCCTGATTTATTGATGTTCTTTTTTCAATTCTCGTAAAAAATCCTTCCACTGTTTCTGGCTAAATACATTTTAAGACTACTTATGTTCAATCAAAATGTATAGTTTATTAAGTAATATCATTATGAAATACGATAATTTATAGATGCGAATAAATATAAATATAAGACAAAAATATTGAAAAATGTTAGCTGATTATTAGTATGAAACTGCTAAAATCTATCGCCAACAAAATTTAAACAACTACTGAAAGAGCTAAAGGAAAATAATATTTAAAAATATCTCGAAGTTAATGTCAAACAATATTTATTAATTCCAAATATTTTGGAATTAGAAACATTTTAAAGATTTAATATGGCAGACGATTTTATTTTCTGCAATAAATTGTAAAATGATTCACAGTAGAAGAGACACATACATATTTAAAAAATAATTCTGAAATCAAATTAATAAAAGCATCGAAAGTAGCAACGTGAATTAAATTACCCAAGTATTCTTTATTTTGTATCAAATCAAAATAGTAATCGAATTGCACTTAAATGATGAAATGGAAGGGAAATCTGATTTCTCAGAATCTGAAAAGTTAATTGAATTAGCTTTCAAGCGTATTGCAAAATTCTGCCATTTTATGATGAAAAAAGCTTGATATGCTTTCCAAATGCAAAATATATTTTTATTAATAAGAAATTTCATCAAAAAATACAACGAAAATATTCTGCTCATTAAAACATTTTAGATTCTTTGAAAAGCTGCTGTTGATTTCCTAAGAGCTCTTTCAACTTTGAAGTGAATTAATTCGTTGCTTTATTTTAATTATAGTTATACTTGATAGTGAATTAAATGTACACTTTCAATTATTTTGCAGCGATTGATTTAACAGATTTCATATAAAATTTAACAGGTGAATGATGATAATTATTTAATGAAATGTCTTTTAATTATAATCTTTATTAGCAACCTAACCTGTATTTTTTAATTGAAATTACATTTTACTTTTTAGCTTTTAAAATATAATTATTTTTATAAATATTACTAAATTTTAAATCAATTTTTCCCACATTCATTGACAAATATAGAAAAAGAAAAATATTTGGAAAGAGCATGAAAATAATTTGCATGGAAAATTAGTTTGATTATTTGTTAAACTGTCAATAATTTTTTGGAAATAACAAGGAAGAATATTTTCCCCAAAAACAAGAAAATGTATTAAATTTCTAAAAAATACTAAGTCGGGAATCCAATAGAAAATCAGTAACCAAATTTTATCAAAAACACTTGAAAAAAGTCAAACAAAAGATTAAAAAAATATAAATATAAAAGTCAATATTTTGATTAAATTGTAAAGAACATTACGTTGTTTTCGAATTCTTTTGACAGATTTTTGTTATATTCAGAAGAAATATCAGTAAATATATGAAATATGACTTTTCTTTGTGCAGTAACAAGCGAGTGAAATTTCTATATATTAACGTAATATGCATCTCTCTAATTTTCTGTTAGCTCCCGTAGAATTTATGCTTTAAATTAAAGTGGAAAAAATTAATCTGCAATTAATATAATAATATTTTTTACTGAAACAAAGCATTTTTTTTATAATCTGATTACTGATAACAGAGTCACTGAACGTTTAAACTTTATGGGCACTAAAGAATATCTTTCTTAATGTATGAAATATCTCAAGAATTTGTCAACAAAATTTTCTCAGATTCATCATGACCAGATCGGTTCATTAACAATGTTTCATTTTAAATGCATCAAACACTAACAAAATAAAATGAATCGTTTAAAATAATCGGTCGAAAACAGGTTTAAAAAAAACTACTTAAAAAACGAAGTACTTAAAACTATAAGCATATATAAAAAATATATAACTAAGATAAATAAAATTTATTTAAAAATGCATGCAACTCACCTAAAAAAATTTAAATCAAGAATCATCAGTTGATAATATTGTCAACAATCAGAACACAATGTGCATGCGTGAATTTTCAATGCCAGTTACGGTAACGCAAATGCGTGAATTTTTCTACGCCAGTTGGAGTAACGCTATGCAGACTAGACATTTTTAATTCCCTTTATTCTGTGTTATTTTAATTCAAAAGTACTTCAGAATGAATCTGAAAGATAGATTCATTAACAATGTTTAATTTTAAATGCATAAAACATTAAGAAAATAAACAGAATCGTTTGAAATAATTGGCCGAAAAATATTAACCCTAGCCTCATTACTGTTGGGGAAAAAAAGCTGAAGCCTTACTCATTTGACGGGGGGGGGGGAAACGGAAGATTTTTTGGCGGGAAAAATATTTTTTAATTAATAATTAAAATTCTAATTCAAAATTCAAAAAAAAAAAAGAAACCCCAGGTGCACATTCCCGACCTCTAAGGTATACATGTACCAAATTTGGTACATGTATACCAAATTTGGTACATTTATACGCAACTATATCATTTTAAAATATATATCTTTGTTTTCAACGGATAGTAAAATCCTCCACGCTTTTGCATATGCGTTAGGATGGTTTTAATTCATCGAAACAGAGTCGAGGAGGAAGATGAAAGGAGAAAATGTTTACATTTAGCAATAAAGTAAACTCGGATTCCTCGCGGTTATAAAATAAATAAATTTTGATTCAAAATAAAATAATACAATCAAGAGCGACACTACACTCACATAAACCTGGATAAGAAATAAACGAAAAAGTATCTAATAGGGCTAAAATCAAGGTCAAAGAATGACGAAGAATTTCGAAAATGCGCTCATCTTTCCGGGTCCCCCCCCCCCCCATTTAGTGAAATAGAGTCGTCGAAAAGTGGTAGTCTCACAATACTGAAACGAACAATACGTCTTTTATTCCACACAGACGGAAAGTCCGTTTTGTGATAGTTATTCGTTTGAAATCATTTCCCATATTTGGCGTAGATATCACATTCAAAACTTCATCCCTTTGACTTGTTACATTTAATATTGAAATTTTCAAATATACGTTTAAGTACAAACCGATATTCAGTTAATTTTTTTACGTATTTGTTCTACAATTTAATTGTGATCCAACTTCTTGTAACAAATACAAAGAATTGAATTTCAACCACTATGCTCATTGGATTTCTGAGTATTTTTTGTTAGTAAACACAACATTGATTAACTTATATGTATTTTCTGTATATCCTTCATATATTTCATCCATAGTTTAATAGAAACTATATTTTTTTTGGGGGGGAAGGGAAGCAATATCTCAAATTTCACTATTAGAATAACAAATTTACCTTAAACTGTTTTTCAGTTATTGTTGTCACAGAAAATTCCAACTTCCCCTTTTCTTGTGACTCAGATTTGACAAAATCATGAATAATTCTTAAAATTTACAAGTCATGTTTATCAATATTTCGGAAATATTTTATGCATTTGATGCATGATAAAGTAAACTTATGCTAACTAATTCAAGCATGAAAGTTTTCTCTTAAAATGTGACATTTAAACACGTTTTATTCAAAGAGAAAATATTCATGTCGTATAGAAATTTTTAAAAAAAATGACTAACATTATCCAATATTTAATGTCGAAAAACTCAAACAAAGATTTATTTTAATATTTTTTTATTTAAAAAAAAACTTTAGTATCTGGATATTTAATTCAAAGGCATAGACTTCATTTTCCATTGTTGTCCATAACGCAAAAGAAACACAAACACACAAAGAAACTACATCCCTGATAAATTTTAAATACTTAAATATATACTTTTTACTGTACAATGGCTCAGATTTTTCCATATAATTTAGTATAATTTAAGTTTAAATGCACATAAAATTAGCACAACTCAGTTGAAAATAATCCAATAAAATCGTACACTTTTATTGGATTAATCAATTTAACGATATCTGTGAAGATATTTCAGTTCATTAAAGCTTTTTCAAAGATAAAATTTCATTATATTTCTTTAAAGTATCTATTGTACGGAAATCTATTCAGTCAAAGTAAATATTTGCTTCTAGAAGTTAATTTCTTTCAGAAACTAAGTAAAAGTTCTTGAATAAAGAAAGAAAAATTCTTTTGAAATAGAGAGAAAAGATAAGGAAAAAATGCCTTTGTGATTTAAATAAAATGATGATAAATACTTCAAATAAATTTTTATTTATTTAATTACCATTCTGGCAAAATCTTATGAGCAAATTCTAAATGGCAAATAAATTATTCGAGTATAATTGAAATCTATCAATGTTATCAAGGTATATTTTGATTTCATTTCCAAAAGGTACCATTTTCTTTATCGTTGCAGTATTAAAGTAATTTCTAATATATTTTGATATTATTATATACTCAAGTGTGTTTTGCTCTTTTACAAATCGTATTTTAAAATAAAAATTAACGGACAAATAATTGCTGTTTTTAATGATGAGAAAAATCGTTTGCAAATAAATTAAAAAAATAAAACCTTTGAATGGATTTTGATTTAAATATTACTAGCGTTTAATACTCTAAATCAATTATTAATGGCAAATGAATTATTTTAGCATAATGAATTGAAATAAAAATATAACTTGAACTTATTTTGTTTGAATTTTCAAGTAAAATAGTTCATTATTATCGCAATAATAGAATAATTTCTGAGACATTTTTATTTCAATTATATATTTAGGCATTCTTTTACTTTTTTTGTAAATCATATTTTAAAAGATTAATGGATAAGTATTTAATATTTTCCGTCATTTTTTTGTTAAAAAAATAACTTGAAATAATCGTAGTAATGCTCCTAATTTATATATATACTAGCCGCCTTTGGCGACCAGCCGGTTCGCCAATCTTAATGCTCGTTAAAATTTTAATAATTAAATATTTTATGTAATTCCTACTTTAATAGCTTCTTCATCAAATATTTTAAAGCTTCAAATTTTGATAGTCATGTAATTCACTCATAATAATATAAAGTCCTTCAGCCATAACATAATATGTATCTCTCTAATTTTCTGTTAGTTCCGTAGAATTTATGCTTAAAATTAAAATGGAAATGACTAAACTGCAATTAATACAATATTTTTTACTGAAACAAAGCATTTTTTTAATAATATGATTACTGATAATAGAGTCACTGAGCGTTTAAACTTTATGGGCACTAAAGAATATCTTTCTTAAGTTATGTAATATCTCAAGAATTTGTCAACAAAATTTTCTCAGATTCATCATGAACAGATCGATTTATTAACAATGTTTAATTTTAAATGCATCAAACTTTAAGAAAATAAAATGAATCGTTTAAAATAATCAGTCGAAAACAGGTTTAAAAAACTACTTTAAAAACGATGTACTTAAAACTATAAGTATATAGAAAAAAATATATAACTAACATAAATACAATTTAATTACAAAAGCATGCAACTAACCTAAAAATAATTTAAATCATTGAAAACAGATTAAAAAAATCTAATTAAAAAACGATGTACTTAAAACTATAAGCATATACAAAAAATATATAACATAAATACAATGTACTTACAAAAGCATGCAACTAATCTAAAAATAATTTAAATCAACCTTTGATAACGGTTGTCATGGTAACAGTCAGAATGCGCATGCGTGAATTTTCTTCGCCAGCTCCGGTAACGCATATGCGTGAATTTTTCTACGCCAGTTGGGGTAACGCTATGCAGATTATACATTTTTAATTTCCTTTATTCTGTGTTATTTTAATTCAAAAGTACTTCAGAATGAATCTGAAACATGGATTAATTAACAATGTTTAATTTTAAATGCATAAAACATTAAGAAAATAAACAGAATCGTTTGAAATAATCCTCCGAAAAATGTTAACCCTAGCCTCATTTCTGTTGGGAGAAAAAAAAATTGAAGTTGGCGGTGGGGGAAAATGGAAGATTTTTTTGGCGGAAAAGTTGGCGGTGGGGAAAATGGAAGATTTTTTTGGCGGGAAAGTTAGTTTTTAATTAATAATTAAAATTTCAAAAAAAGGGACCCCAGGTGCACATTCCCGACCTGTAAGGTATACATGTACCAAATTTGATAGCTGTATGTCAAATGACCTGGCCTGTAGAGCGCCAACACACACACACACACACACACACACACACATTGAGCTTTATTATAAGTATATAGATATATATATATGTGTGTGTGTGTGTGTGTGTGTGTGTGTGTGTGTGTGTGTGTGTGTGTGTGTGTGTGTGTGTGTGTGTGTGTGTGTGTGTGTGTGTGTGTGTGTGTGTGTGTGTGTGTGTGTGTGTGTGTGTGTGTGTGTGTGTGTAAGGTTATTTCGAATCCTGCCGACTAAATAATATGTAACATAATTTGGTTTAAGTAGAATGCAAGTTCGAAGCAGTGAAGAGACTTGGTATTTTTAATTCCGTTTTATTCTATTCCGAGTGGCAGGCATGATTTTTTTACAAGTAGACGCAAGGCGGCACAAAAAAAGAAGTAAAGAAGCAAAAAGGGAAAAAGGGCCGAAACAAATGATCACTGGTCTTATATAACATAGGATTTCCAGCCACGTGCCGAGGGAATACATGTTTTGACATCTGATAAGGGCCAAAGTATCACTTTCATTTGAGAAGTAGTACTGATGGCGCATCATTTTGACAAAGTGATTAATTAAACCGAAAGTGGAATTGGATCACGAAATAAAATAATATTTTAGAATAAAGTTACGATGGGCTAAATTAAGGCAAAGTTTTGGAAACTAATTTGGATTAAATTTAGAGTTTAAAATATGAGCAAAGTATGAGCATGTTTGAGAAAGTATGAACCGAATTTTCAACGTTAAAATTAAAACTTCATTTATAAGATATTCCTCTCCATTAGTTATTTATTTTTGAAAATATTTTTTTACTTTTATTTAATATTTAAAACTAGAAGATAGCGAAAAATTACGTAATCATTTCATTGAAAATAATATACCTTACATATGATTTAAGGTTCCCAAATAATTAAAAATTTTATTCTTAGAATAAAATCCTTCTAGTACTATTATGCAAACGCATATAAAAAATAAAAATAAATAAAACAACGGTCATTAGCATCGATTATTTCGAATAGCATTTTCCTTCCTTCCTTAATACACATTTCCAAACGTTTAATTCCCCAATCTATGTCAATAATACACAAGTACCGAATTTCTTTTCTGTACTGAGAAGAACAAAATACTCATGTCAACACTCTGGAAATACGATTATGGGTACTCCTAGCATTCATGGCCTTGCTTTACCCTTTATTTATGGACGGTACCTAAAAATACATATTTAAATCTGGCTTATATCTTCGTAATATGACTATTTTTTCTGGTGGTATTCAAAAGAACACTAAGAATGTAACCCAGATAGTAAGTAGATAATATAAGCTAAAAGTAAAAATTAAAAATATTTAATTATTAATTAAATTAATTAAGTTATTTGGATTATAATTAAAAATTATCCTTGAATTGCCTGAGATTATTTTGAAAGGAATCTTAACTACTGTTTCAAAACTAAAGTTGAAAAATTTATGGTAAAATAATAAGGTAAATAAAGGGTTAAGATCCAAAATGTTATGTGGCGTCAAGATTATACCACCCTGATTAGATACGCGAGAAAATTTTGAGGAAACCATTTCGGTCTCTTTATATGCGATTTTTTTGGTAATTCAAATATATAAAATTTGAATTTCAATTAGGTTTCTGAGTATTACTTTAGTTCATTTCCTTTCCTTTAGTTCATAGAGTATTCCTTTATTTTCATTTTTTATATTTTCTATAATTTTTAAGACGTTCTTTTTATATTTGATTAATCAAATTTGTTTGCTTTAACAAAAGCCGTTTTAATTCATTACAAAAAAAATGTGGTAATTCCAAAAAAAGTGTTGCTAACATCCATCAAAAAAGTAATTTTGTACACAATACACGCGCTTGAGGAATTATTTTGATAAATAATTTGCACCTTATTTGGTTTCCTTTAATAACAAGGTTACCTCTTTTTACATTTAACATTGGCACTGTGAAGCATATTTATAACCACTCACTTTCTTCGGATGCGTATTTTATATATGATCATCTAAATGTTTTGAAATTACTTCTTGTGTTTTCATTTCAATGGGATGCGACATAGATTACATCTTAACGCAACTTTGAAGCGAATAGTCACTTCCTTTTAGCAACCTCAATGCTAATGTTCAGGCATTTTCTGCCTTCGGTGTAAATAATACGCTTGAAGAAGTTGTATCTGCGCATATACCAGTTTATATAAATGACTTGCGTTTTGTACTTTCTAAGATACATAACATATAGAAAGTATTGTATTCGTCGATAATATCAAGCTCGAGACATTGACGAATATCCAAGTTTTAGACCTCTCTGAGTTCTAAAACTTGGAGATTCGTCAAATTTCGATTGTTTGGACAATTACAGTATTTGTTCCAAATTTTTGGTAAATGTATCTGTTTGCCTGTGAAGAAAATAACTGAAAAACACTGTGGGGTTGAAAGGTGAAATTTGGCATATTGTCTTAACATTATATATACAGATTACTTTCAAATTCTGAACAAATTCAGTTCATACGAAGTCGATCTGTGCAGCTTTTCGTATATAAGTTAACACGATAAATACAAAACAAAGGGAGCTACGTGGATAAAATTCGGTATACATATTGTTACGAATCTGCGATGCGGCTTTCCAGCATAGTTGGTTCCATGAGAGGTCCAGGAGCTTGGCGACAAACTTGGCGACCATTTCTTGACTTGGCGACGAATTTGGTGATTTTGGCGCCAAAATGGATTATACCCGAAACATCGAGAATTTTCCCGATCCGTCCAGTAGGAACGGAGATACGCCTCGAACGTTCCTGATTGGTTGAGAGGCTTCTAGCTCCGCCTCCTGAGACCTATAAAAGGAGCAGCCTGTAGCTACCGAGTGGTGAACCAGTAGTCGAAGAGGGGTAGTCGGAAGTGACAGAAGAGAGTAGTTGTGAACAGACGATGAGTCGAGTGGTAAACCAGTGGTGAATTGAGTAGTCGGAAGCAACAGAGAAGAGTGGCCGTGGACCAGTAGGGTCGTCGTAGTTGTGAACCAACGGTGAGTCCAGTCGTGGATCAGTGGAGTCCAAGAGTAGTCGGAAGCGACGGTGAAGAAATCGTCTTCCTGGGACTAGCGGAGCAGCGACGGAGTAGAGCTGCTATGTATACTGTTGTATGCTGCTGTGTATGCTGCACGTCTCGGCTGAAGATAATCGTCTTCTGTGCTGTATATAGTTGTCGTCTTTGTGCTGTCCTGTGTGCCTTCGTGCAAATAAACGTCGTTGTTTCATTTTCTACTGCCGCCTTCTGATTGAGTGTTCTCCACACCATATAACTCCCACTATTCAAACGAACCCCCGGAAATTTCGTAACAATATTTAACATCTATAGTATAAACATCCATCGAATTTTGAGAATGGATGAGGATTTTATATCTGTTGGTCTGTAACTCTCAGAAACACTCAAACGTGATAACTAGGGATTGCAATACCGGATCAAAATTTCAATACCGGTATTCGGTATTTTTTAGATCTTAATACCGGGATACCGGTTTTAATACTGTTATTAGAAATTTTAGAAAAAGAAAGAAAACACAGGTGTTTGTTTGTTAGAGAGTGTAAATATCACAAAAAGTAATTTGTAACTTATAAATTATAACAGTCTATAATCACAAAAAAGTAAAGGAACATCTTATTTATTTAAATCACAAAAAAAGTGTAAATATCACTATTCAGTCTGTGGTATTATTACAAATTTTTGAAATGTGATCTTAAAAAACATAATGCATGAATTGTACTGTCATTAAGCCTGAAAAGTAATTTTGTGTAAAAATTACCAGTTTCGAAAACGCTCTTTCGGCATCTACGCTAGCTGGTGGTACTATTAGAAATGCGCGATATATTTTTTTCAAGTATTTACCTCTAAATCCCTCATCTTCAAATAAATCGATTTCTCGTCGGATGGTTTTGGATATAGCTGATTTCTGTATTGTATTTTGGTTCGTAGAATTTTTTTTTTTTTTATTTATCGCTAATTCTAATTTTTGTTCAAGAGACAATTCCTTTTCACTATCGACAGTAGTGACATCATAATCTTCGATAATTGAACCGAATTCTTCTGAATGTGGATAAGTTTGTGGGTAAAAAATTTTAAGAAAATTTACTCTAAATTTAATCAGATTTGAATTGGTTCTTTTCTTTTCTTCTTTTTCATTTTCATTTTTAAAATCATTATAATTATGTAAATACGATAAGACATTTTCTATTTCGGTATGCCTTTCTACTGTGCGATTTTTCAATGTAATATATAATTCTTTAGATAGTGATGTGTGCTGTTCTTTCAGTGACTGCAACATGAAATTTATTGTTGCATTAGCTGTTATTAAATTAGAATCTTTCCGACATAATGCTTCAATAGTCAGTTTTATTGAAGTATAGCTGATATAGTTCTGGATATTAAGTCGAATTCACTGTCTGAAAAAATAATTTACAGGTTTAAGTCGATTATTGCTTTTTGGATTGGATTTCTCAGTTTCAAAAATCGTTCCATCATTAGGAGTAAACTGTTCCAACTTGTTTTAGAATCTAATATTAACATATATTCTGTTTTATTTTCAGTTAGTATATATTTTAGTAATATATCCTTTTTTATAGGGGAACTTTTAAATATCTTAACAATTTTTCGAACTTTATAAATTATAGGAAGCAATTCTTGATAGATTAATATTTCATCGTCATTAGTAATATCTTCTTCAACAATTACAATGTCATTATCTTTATTGTCAATATCACTCTCACTCTTACTCTCTTCAAAGTTGGAATCCGAAATTTTTATATCCACAGTATTTGGATTCTTCTGTTCTTTATTTTTTTGGTATAATACATCTATTACTCCTAATTGAATTCCATGTGCATAGCACAACTGCTGATTTGCACCAATCAACTTTAAAACGTTTTTCATAATTGTTGCTCCATCAGTCGTTATGGATATAATATTTTCTTTCAGGGATAATCCATGTTTCGCTAATTTAGATTTAAGCAATTAATTAATCCAATAATTAGCTAATTAATTTCACCCGTTAGGGAGACATAAAAACAAAAACGGATACTATTTTGCTATGTTGGCGATCCCTGAACATATAGTGGAGACAATTTTAAAAATTTCTAGTAAATACCGAAAAACCGGTATTTAAACTTGTGAATACCGGTATTACAAAATTGTATAAATGGCTCAAAATACCGGTATTCGGTATCCCGGTATACCGGTATTGCAATCCCTAGTGATAACTCAGAAATGCCATCTCAAATATGTTAAATTTGGAATGGGTTTTTATGTTTATAAGTGTAGTTTTGGGCCAATTGTTTCTTTCAATCGGTTGGTAAAAACACACCTCAAACAGAAATTTGATTATCGGGTCTTACTAACTGCATGACAGGAATTATTTTTCAAAGAAATTCACCAAGAAAGGCACGATACAGTAAAAATGAAAAATTAACGCCAAATGTTAATATTTCTCATTTTTTTGTACTAAGGGATCCCCTGAAAATAATAAATCTATTATAAAGTATACGAGAAAAAGTTGGAAATATCACTTGCTCTGTTTTCAATTATAAATGCATCTGCTCCATTCCAATGCATAGACTTTTGGGTATCTTCTCTATGACGGTACCATATCATTTTTAGTTGATTTTTTGTGTACATCTGCTGTGATATGCTCTCTGTTATGTAAAGGGGTCACTTGTTAACACATTGACTGCCGCGCTGAATTTCTTACAATGTAATTTGTATTGGCCAATCAGTCACTGGTGACCCCCAAGGCAGTCAAGGTGTTAATCGTAGCACCCAAAAGCGACTTATGCGACAGTGAATGAAACTGGAGGAATGAAAGAATGGGTGTTGCTCATGTGATAAACAAAGTCATATTGAACAATTATAACATCATGTGACAAACTTTACGAACAAAACCTTTCATTCTGTTGCTTAAAGCATGGGTGTTGCTCATGTGATAAACAAAGTCATATTGAAAAATTATTACGTCATGCGACAAACTTTACAACAAAACCTTTCATTCTGTTACTTAAAGCATGGGTGTTGCTCATGTGATAAACAAAGTCATATTGAACAATTATTACGTCATGCGACAAACTTTACAACAAAACCTTTCATTCTGTTACTTAAAGCATGGGTGTTGCTCATGTGATAAACAAAGTCATATTGAAAAATTATTACGTCATGCGACAAACTTTACAACAAAACCTTTCATTCTGTTACTTAAAGCATGGGTGTTGCTCATGTGATAAACAAAGTCATATTGAACAATTATTACGTCATGCGACAAACTTTACGAACAAAACCGCTTCCACAAAACCTTTCATTCTGTATCTTGTGCAAATTATTTTCTTACAGTTTTGTTTAAAAGAATGTTATAATATTAAAAAATAACTGAATAAACGAATAATAAATGCGGCTTTCTCAAACAATATTTTCAATTTTTTAAATATTTTATTTATATTTATATTCATATCATCATTATAATCTGTTTAAATGTTTAATTTCAAAATGCACAAACTACGCGTGTGTGCTGAAGGTTTGAATGGTTTACATGTGGATATTGGGATTTCAAGTCCAAAAAGTCATATCTTCAAATCTTCATGACCAAATTTTTTTTTTTTTTTTTTTTTTTTTGTAAATAGCTACATAAATTATTTTTGGTAGAATACAATGGCTATTACTTTCGTCAGATACTACCAAAGTAATAATTATAGTTTAACCGTTGTAATTTTTCATCATTATTTTAAATAATGTAATTTTTTATCATTATTTTAAATAATGTAAATTTTCATCATTCGTTTAAGTTTCTTTTAAATATTATAGATACTTGTATGTTATGTACGTTTTATACTCAATTCTATGTTTAATACTCATGTAATGTAAAATATGTTAATGTAAAAGATTATTAAATTAGATGACAAGTAAATGAGTTTACAATCATGTGGTCATATTTTTACCTATGTAGAGTACTTTCTCCCCAAGAGGGCACCTCGTAATTGAGGATGATAAGTTTCCGGCATGGTGGTTGATTCTCGCCAATCTGGTGGGTACACGTAAAGGTGGGTAGATGGCTCCTCCCATCGATCACGGGAAATATTTCCTTCAGGAAGGGTTGTGGCGTGGACGGTGACTCAACAACAATTCCCGCTTATATTGCTGTAGCAGCGGCCCGGTCATTCAGTTTTTATACATGTGCTTTCGAGAGGGTCGGAGATAATTTATGTATGATATGACTTATGTAGAGCACTTATTTACATAAGAAGAATGCACGCGCATTGAATTATATGCATTTATATTTGTCATGTGATTACAATTTCACAGGAGGAGGCAATATAATTATGATCTTCAGCGAAATCTAAATTCTTGCGTATCGGGAAAAATTGAATAAAAAATCTGAAAGAACTTATTAGTATTTCTGTGTTTGCTCACAAATTGTTTAATAATGAGTGAGGGTGCTTATAAGTTCGATATTTATTTATAATTTTATAAATATGATGAACCTTTTATTGCTATCCAGTTTTCCAAGAAAAGCTGTTTTGTTTGATAAATAGTTATTTCTATTGATTTAGCCGAATGTAGTAATGTTAGGATAATATTACAGCTCATATGCAATAATTTTTAACACTCATTTTAATTAATTTAATTTTAAATGAATTTCTTTAAAAGTTGATCGATGATAAAACTTATGTTTTACCAAAAAGTTTACAAAACTAAAACATTTCAGCCTTAGAAAAATTGCAATTTTTTTTTTAAGTCCAGAAGAATAACGTTTTCCGACAAAAATGAAAATAAATAATAAAAATAAAAGAAGACAATAAATAAAATTGTCATGCAGATATTAAAATTAAATGATGCACTTTATAATATCGCATCACTCACTTAAGTTTCACCGAAATTTCTCGATTTTATTTCAATAAAAAATGGAAATATTTTCACTTAATTGAAAACGTTAGGCAGAAAAATATTACCTTTCACGAAAGTTCCAAATTAAATGCTTCAAATAATAAAAAAAAAGATAATTTTCCTCCCTACTTACTTCACAAAAGTGATTAAGTACCTGCGTTATTCTCACAAGAAAAAGTAATTTTTTTCGACTTCAGATACTAATTTTATGAAATTTCCATCCATAAAAAATATCCGTTCATCCCAAATTACTTTTCTGATATAAACCTCTCGAAAATAATTTATTGCATCTTTTTCTCTAAATTGCTCAGTTTTGCAGCGTCTGCTCCGACTTTTGGTATCACATTCGTTATCAAAATTGCACTTTTGCAGTTAAGTTAATTTATTGATGATTGCAGCTTGTTTGCCCTCTCCTGGAAAGTGCAGGCCTTCATTTTTCCGGAATAAACGACGGTCATTTCCTGGAGTTTCACATTATCATAAGTAAGGAGTTTGTAATGTTTCTCATCCATTCCGCAATGTCAGCTGACATACATTTTCCAATAATTCTGTATTTATTGGAGAAATGTGTTTTGTCTTCTGGTATTTAGGATAAGTGCATTTCTCTTGTGATGGGGAATTCCTTTGTATTAGTATTATTACCAGGCAAAATGACATGGCATTTGTGGAATTGCCATTATGTGAAATTTGGCTGCCATCTTGGGACAAATAGAATTTTATGGACTCATTTTTAAACAATGACAAAAAAGTGTGCTGATATGTCTCTATATTAAATATGTAACGGATTTTAATGACATTTTTAATAATTTCAAATAATAAAGTAATTTTTCTATGAAAGAATTTAATTTAAATAAAGTATACTTGATGAGTGCTTTAAAGTATGGTACAATGGTTTGTATGTAAAAATGTTTTTCAATATTTTGATTCATAGAATAGAAAATGTTTCTACAAGAGTGAAATCAAGTGAAATTAAATATAAAACTATAATTTATTTTTGGTGCTTTTAATTATATGATGAAGCTATTTAGCATTTTTAATTAATTAATATAAATTTGTTTGGATTTTTTTTATAATCATGCATTTTTATTTCATTATCATTATCTTTTTCATGCTTATAAAGATGGAATCTTGTAATTGATATAAACAAGTGTTCAACAAAGAAGAAGGTTTTGGCCTCAGTAAGTTTAGCACGGAGTTGACATTGTTTAAAACAAATGATTTTCAAAATTTTAATTAGTTTCATGTATTTAAAGAAATCAAATGAACTGTATTTATTAATTTAATTACATTGATAATTAAATATCATAACTGCACGTTATTTTTGCTATACTTAAATTATATAAAAATAAAAATAATATAAAAACCGACAAATCAAGCTTAACAATTTATTATATTTCGACGTTGTGTACTATGTTTCAATCTCGTGTAAGTGTTTTATCTTTCAAATTATTGAATTATCTATTAAATTTATCATTAAGGAGTTGGAACAAAACATCATTAATTTTATTTATCATTAATTATTATTATTATTATTATCATTAATTTATGCATTAAGGAGTTGGAACAAAACAGATTTATTAATATCAAATTACATCTGAATAATAAAATATTTGCTACATGCATAAATATAGGTCGCACTTTTTAACTTTCCTTTGACGTCAAAGCAAAAAAAAAAAAAATCCAACTATTGTGGGAGCTTATATGTATCTTAAACCATAATCAAAGGAACATTGAAAAATCTTTAATACGGATTTGAAAAATTAGAAAAAAAAATAAATAAGCTCCCAAAGTTACAAAAATGTAAAATTTTTGAAAATTTCTTAGAATATTATTTCAAAATGTGATGGTTATCAAATTAGTAACCATTATTTGTTAGAAGTAATGCCATTCTTAAAGATCTCACTCTTGCTACATTAAATAATTTTATACAAAATTACCAACATGATTCTTTGAAAAACTGGATAGAAGCGACGGTATCGATATTAAAGAAATTGAACCTTAAGGCCCAAATACTTCTAAAGAATGTTAAGAAGCCTCGCAGCCTTATCCTGCATAAAATTTAGCTATAGTTTTATGACGCCGACATGACATTTGAGCGTTTATTGTTGAAAAATGCTATACATAAATGTCTTTCTTTTCTCTTTTTCTGTAAATGTTGTTAATAACTTATCATTACTGATCAATGTAATTGTTAATCACCTTCTTAATACACAGCCACTCGCTAAGTAATTGCAATGCCCTGTCAGTACTCTTATCATCTGTTCTAACCGAAGGTTAAGAACTTCAAGGTCAAGAATTTCGTGACCCTTCTTTCAAATCGGCCCTACAATATCTAATAATGTCTGGTATTCATATTGTATAATGTGTGTCTGGTATTATTGTAATAATAATGACTGGTATGATTGCAATAATAATGTCTAATAATGTCTGGTATGATTGTAATACCAATGTCTAATAATGTCTGGTATGATTGTAATAATAATGTCTAATAATGTCTGGTATGATTGTAATAACAATGTCTAATAATGTCTTGTATGATTGTAATAATAATGTCTGGTATGATTGTAATAATAATGTCTGGTATGATTGTAATAATAATGTCTGGTATGATTGTAATAATAATGTCTGGTATTATTGTAATAATAATGACTGATATGATTGTAATAATAATGTCTGGTATTATTGTAATAATAATGACTGATATGATTGTAATAATAATGTCTGGTATTATTGTAATAATAATGACTGATATGATTGTAATAATAATGTCTGGTATTATTGTAATAATAATGACTGATATGATTGTAATAATAATGTCTAATAATGTCTGGTATTATTGAAATAATAATGACTGATATGATTGTAATAATAATGTTTAATAATGTCTGGTATTATTGTAATAATAATGACTGATATGATTGTAATAATAATGTCTAATAATGTCTGGTATGATTGTAATAATAATGACTGATATGATTGTAATAATAATGTCTAATAATGTCTGGTATTATTGTAATAATAATGTCCAATAATGTCTGATATAATTGTAATAATAATGTCTGGTATTATTGTAATAATAATGACTGATATGATTGTAATAATAATGTCTGGTATTATTGTAATAATAATGTCTGGTATGATTGTAATACCAATGTCTAATAATGTCTGGTATTATTGTAATAATAATGTCTAATAATGTCTGGTATGATTGTAATAATAATGTTTAATAATGTCTGGTATGATTGTAATAATAATGTCTAATAATGTCTGGTGTGATTGTAATAATGTAACTATGCATTATTACAATATATACAAATAACGTATGGTTTAATATCAAATAATGGTACCAGATATAGAGGAGTAAAAAGGTAGAGAAATATTTGCGTCAATTATTCCATGTGAGCCCTTGTTTTATATAGCTGTGTTTCTGAAATTTTCAGTTTATTGATTTCCAAACAAGTATTTCATGTTGTATTTAAGAATGTTCGTTTCCCATTGAAAATTTATTCTGATCCAATTCATTATACAACCGCTAACTCATGGTAAAAGAATCCAGGTTCAGCCATTACGCCAATGTTTTTTTTCTTCTAATATTCTACTGAATACAGCCATATTTACCTTGTGGTGAAAGCTTATAAACCAGTTAACAGCTATTTCTTTTGTATTGTGGTCATGTTACTCGGCTGCAAACCACAAGGTCCCAGGTACTATCCTCGCTCATCTCAATTCGCCACATTGTTGACCTCAGACGATGAACCTTCGACCTTCGTACAGCTGTAGTGGCGCCATCTACCCGCAACCAAACTCGTCAGACTCACTTGACGCAGCAACCTCGCCATAACGCTTAGCACTACTCAAATGGGTACAGGCGCATTAAAATCAACAGTTAATACATCACCACTCAACAGCCATATCATTCGTCTCACCTCCGACTCACTGGAGGGAGAGTCTGTGGTGAAAACCTATAAGCCAGTTAACAGATACGCTACCCGAGCAATTGCTTTTGTATCATGGTCATTTTACTGTACTGCGAACCACAAGGTCCCAGGTTCTATCCTCGTGCCTCACAATTCGCCACAACCTGTATGCATTTTGAATATTGTTTCAGTGACACAATTGTGGCCTGTGTATTGCGCAACTTGCTGTATTAGCTTGCCACGTTCTATCATTTATCATTCTTGTCAAAACTCTAGGTGAGTTGAGCAATCACAAAAGAATGGGACAATGGTACAAATGAATGGTACACATGGTATGGATTCACATTTGAACTGAAATGTAATTTGAATTTTGAGCTTACCGTCATTGGTTTCGTATAAAATAGCGAACATCTTCCAATTCTTCTCTTTGACGTAGGCCAGGTATGCCGCCCCGAGTGCATTTGGGGGCGGATAGAGGTTGATGTTGTGCCGTCTGGGCTTCAACCTGTATTCCCACCTGGTCTGGATGTGGGGAACTTCCAGCGCCCCGCAGGTGGACTGCACCACACTACTGGACTCGGTGGACTGGGGCCCGAATATTGCAGCCATGCCCTCGCCCAACAGGTCACACACTGGAACGCACAAAAGAAGCATGTTTTATATAGAATGCAGTGCATGAAAATATCTAAGCATTAGTTTCTCGGTAATTATAACAAGTTGAATGCACAGAAATATCAGCCAATTTTATAAAACTCTTTCAGCTACGCCCTCGACTAATAGAAGAAGAAAAAAGAAGCACACAGAAAAATACTTAGAAAAAAATGTGAATGAAAAAAATGAATTAACATACATTTTATTCCTTTGTAAATTCAACAAAAGTTTAATAAAATGAGTAAATCATTCGTTTCAAATATGACTAATGACAAGAATTAGAAAAAAAATTAATTCTGCAAAAAGTCTCTCGTTAAGATTCTTATTTGATTTATGTTAAGTTAATTTGGACTAAGTTTTTTTTTCTTTTTAAAACATCAGAATATTTGTATTTTTTACATATTAAAAACAAATATTTGAATTTTTTTTCCCTTCATTTCAAGCCTTCAGTATGCCAAACTGTGAGCTGATAAAACATTTTTTTTCCTGTTCAAGCAACTGCAATAATATTCATAGAAGAATAAATATAACAAAAAAGAATATTGTAATATAATTGAAAAAGTTAAAGAAAAATGGATTAACTTAAATTGTATCCCTTTACAAATTCAACAAATGTTTGTTAAAATGACTTGAAATCATTAGTTTCAAATATGACTATGGAAAAGAAAGAGGAAAAAAATATTTTTCCTATAAAAATTTCTCGTAAAGATTCTTATTTTCAGGTGCTATGTAGAACTATATTAATTTATTTTTGAGTTTAAAACACAGAATATTTATATTTTTAATAAATTAAAAAGAAATATTTAGATTTTTTTCTTCGTTTTAAGCCTTTAATATGCCAATTTGTGACATGAGCAATCGTATTCGTTTTATCTTTCATCCCAGAAATTGCAGAAACATTTTGTAGAAGCATAAACGATAACGAAAACGAATAAGGAAATGCAGTGGAAAAAATCAAAAACTAAATTAAGCTATCTTTTGTTCCTTTACAATTCCAACAAATGTGTGTTAAAATGTAGTAAAGGAAAATGTGTACATTACATTGGATATCTGTGAAAAAAGGAATAATGTGCTAGTGTATTCCTTATTATGTTTTTTATACCGATAAATGAAATAGACTCGTTTGCATTGCGCCTTCTTTTATCTCATGTACGTTTCAGGAAATAAGGTTAGATAACGTTAAGGTACGTTCTGGATACTTTTTTTTTTTGAAAAACACTATAAACTAGTTATATGTTAGAATATTTGCATTAAAAAGATTTTAAAAAAACATATGAAACCAAAATATACCATTTAAGTGACAAAGGTTTTAAAAAATGGAAAAAAGGGCCTTATTTTATCTAGAAAACGATATAAAGGAAAAGAAAAAACTTCCATTTTAAAGGGTCATCAAAGGATTTTCTTACAATTTTGCGAATAGCTTAAGAAATATATTATCTAGGTCCTTAACTAAAAAAATTAGCTGCATCTCTTTACATTCTTTTAATAAAATAGAACTCAGCTGATCAATAAAATGAAATTTTCGAGTTTTTCCACTCTGTGGGGCATTAAGACAGTAAAGTATTATTAAATGAATATATTACTTATATTTTAGTTCAGGAAATACAGAACATATTAAGATATTATTACACCAAATTTGAACCAAATAATGTTTATTAGAATTTAATTTATGAAATGTTTCGTAAGAAAATTATATCAAATATTACAATTTGAGAAAACAACAAACAGAAATGCAAAATAGTATTCAAATATAAAAATCAAATTCAAACATAAAAATCAATTAACTTCCCAAAAGATAAACAAATCTTTCTAATTATCTTTTAAAACGTTCATTTCATGGATCGTATAATTTTAGTTTCTTAGAAATATTTGTTTTTCCCAGTCATATCAAAATATCTGGTATCAAATTTACTAAAACCGTTCATTGACGTAAAACGCTTTTATATACTATCTAGATTTGCTTTCAAATAGTTCTTATATCATAGAAAGGGCCGTAAGTTTTTCTCAGCGGGTAGTTCCAATTATTACATCAAAATTTTATTTGTTTGGCTTTGCAAGCTTTTCAAATTATGAGATTTTTATTCATAATTTTGACGTTATGTTAGGTTAAAAAACCTGATGGTGGTACCGATGACGTTATGGCAGAATCCGCATGCGAACGGCTGGGAGCTGAGTATTTATTTTATCAAAGATTCTCCTTACTTGTAATCTAGCATGTTAAAAATAAAAGAAGGTCGAACGCCTTCCCTCTAATGTGATTTAAAGAAATGGTAACATTTCAATGCCGTCCCCGTCTTTTACCCATGAGTATTAATTAGAAGGTTTCGGCAATATATAATCCTATTAATTCAACAAAGGGTGATATTCATTTCAGTAAATTCAAATACTTCATAATTGAATTTCATAATTAAAATTTATAATTAATATAAAAATCTCATAATTTTAATTTCATTAATAAAGGTTTTAACAAGTCTTTTGTCTTCAAATGACTAGGCAAAATATTTCATTTATTTAATTTTTTCTAATATCTGGAAATTGTAAGTAATGACTGTTAATATAAAAATTAGTTAAATTGTTGTATCACTTATACATATTTCAAAATAAAATATATTAAAATGTAAGAAAAAAGTTGAAATGTTGATTAAGTATTTGAAATCTTTAAAAAAAAATTAAAGATGGCAGAAAAAAAATTTAATTTTTTTAAAAAAACTGAAATTTATTGTATATTTTCCCTGAAAAATCAATGTTTTAAAATAAATAAAAAAATCAATTTGGAATTTCCTACTTCATTAATTTGAGCTTTGTTGCAAGAGCTGCACGTAGATTTTATAATTTAAAACTAACTTGATTAATTTATTTTCAAGTCCGCTTGGTTTCATATTTCAAACGTTTCAGATATACCAAGAATAATAAAGATTAAATTGCATAAAGAAGAGAGTAAGAAATTTAAATATGAATAATTTAAGCCTTCTCGAGACAGTAGAAATGTCACGCTGTAGTTTGAGGAAACGAAAGGCATTCCAATCGTACAGGAATATAATATTTGCTTCATAGGAGAAAAGATTTAATCAAGAGTGAAGGCAAACATAATTATATTTACTACGGACATACAGATTAAAAACAGATGCCTTAATTCCAGTTAGCAAAAGAAATATATATGGTGATTATGAATAAAATTTTTGAATAAACTTGAAATAAAAATATTTATTTATTCCATTCAAAATATGTGGAAATAAATGTTTTTATCTTGTGTTTTCGATATTTTATTAAAAATGTAAAATTTCAGTTTTTATGCTCACGATAAGTCTTTTTATTTATGATTTTATATTAAAAAATAAATAATGTAATAAAAATGCTTAAGGCACACAAGAAATGAAAAACTGGAAAAAAAAGTCGAAACTTCTTGAAAATCTGAAAAAAAAAATGATTCTTCCTGAAAAGTTCAGATATTTATTTATGAGTATTCTACATTATGTATTTAAATACAAAATACACTTTATTACTTTGACTTTCTTTACGAATTTACTACATAGTTTATATATATATATATATATATATATATATATATATATATATATATATATATATATATATATATATATATATATATATATATATATATATATATATATATATATATATAAAAACCTGGCATGAAGGGAAAAAAACAAAATTAATTCTTTTCGCACCAATAACAAATAAAATGTATTACAATCTGCAGCCTAATTTTTTATAATGTTTGATTGAATCACATAACTATGTAAATCAATAGAAAATTATAGGCAGAACTCATCAATTGTTATTCCATCATAAAATTGATTGCAAAATCTAAACCAAAAAAATATGATTTGAAAATGCATTTAACATATCGTAACTTGGATACACTTTACCAAGTTATTATCATGTGAGATAATAACTATTTGGATCGGAGGTTTTGAAGCTCGGAATCACGTAGACAATGAATAAAGCATAAATGGCAATTTTCATCATCTTTTAATCGCATCTATTTTTTTACCTGCTTTGACCAGTATTGCATTATTATTATGTATGTTTTTTTGAATGTAGATGCGTTTTTAAAAGGTTGACCTATAACAATGACATCATAGCTCTTATTTTCATAAAATATAATTTTTTTCAGAGTTTTTTTTATAATATGTTCAAAAACACTTCACTGGCGTATAATAACAGTTTCAATAAATGTTTTTTCTTTTTTACTCAATGGGGAAATATCATTTCATTCATTCTTAAGTGAGAAACATTGAATGATCTGCCTGCTGTTCTAAGATTAATCCATTATGAAACTGTTTTATGATCTCAGAAATAAGAAAATAGTAGTTTGGGTTTACAAAAATATTGTTTTCATAACAATTCTATTTAAATAATTATGTTTAAAAATGTAATGGTAAATAGTTTATCATTTAGAAATCGCATTGCGACGGAAACGCTAGTTATTCAGCTTCTAAACGTAGCATTCCTTTTTGTGAGAACATGATGTTGTTTTGGTTATATGTTTTTGAAGATCGAAATCGTGTAGGCAATGAATAAAGCATAAATGACAATTTTTATTTTTAATTTTTTTCTTGGCTGCCAAAAAAGTTTTGGAGCTCTCGTAAACTGGTTTAAACTGGTTAATGACTTAAATTAATTAAGACAAATAATGACTTAAAAATAATAATGTTCTCACGTGATAACTTAAAATTTGGGATCATAGATTTCATTTCTTTCTTTATTATTTTTTTTCTCTTTTTCACAAGTGGGATTTAAAGAGATTTTAAACATTCTAAATGCCAAAAACAACAGAATCATTTCAATAACAAATTATATCAACTTTCAGATGCACCATTTTCAAAAAAAAAAAAAAAAATCATGAAAATATATGATTTATTTTGAACCAAAGCAGGTTACCATGACAACTAATGAGTTAATCTGAGAATTCAGCGGAATGTTGTTGACACTAATTCGTGTGCAAATTTTGCTGAAATATATTTGTTTCGTTTCAATTTTATACAGATTTAAAGCATAGATTCATTTCTTTTAAATCATTCTCGCTTTTTTTATGCTATTTTGACAAAGTAAAAATGCCATAATTATATCGGAGTATATATTGGATAATATTATATCGGAGTTCTAAACGGACTTAAAGTTTAAAACGAACCATTTGAAATTTAGTATTAGACAATAATAAAAACAATTTGCGTGACACAAAAATAATGAGGATTTCACATAAAAAAACGTTCTTTTTTCATATCATACATATTAATTATTTTATTTCATACCTAGCGATATTGATTTTATTAAATATACAAGTTATATTTCAACATGCATCTTGTTGTATTTATTTTATATTATCTTTATTAATAGCATATAAAATCCATTTCATAAAGCAGTTTACTGGCTGGTTGAATAGATTTACTACGTAAATATATGAGAGAATACTTCGATTGATTTAGTGTGGAATCTTCTATTTCAATATCAGATCGATTCTAAGGCGTGAGGCATATGAAATGATTGAAAACAAACTTAACTGCCGGAATTTGAATACACTTTATCAAGCTATTCTTTTTCAACAAAAGCGGGTTTGAAATGAATTTGAAACACTCTAAACGTCGGAAACAGAACTATTTCAATAATTAATTGTATCAATTTCCTGAAGCACCATTTTCTAAACACATCATGAAAATATTTCAGACTTTCGAAACAGAGCAGCTGACGATGACAAGTAACGAATTTATCTGAGAATTTCGTGTGTTGTTAACACTGATTGTGTTCAAGTTTTGTTTAAAATCCTTTATTTCTGTTTCATTTTAATTGAAATTTAAAACGCAGGTTTACTTCCTTTAAACAGCTTTGACTTTTCTTTCTTATGTCATTTTATCGAAATCTGAATGACTTGGAGGAAATAAGTAATTAAAATTCCAAACGAATTTAAAGGGAAACTATATAAAATTAAAAGGATAAAGCATTCGTTATCAGAAAATAACTTGTTTATTTGACATGATAATAATTGGCATCTCAGTTGTTTATGTAAAATGACATCGAGAGATTTGTGCAGTAAGGAGTTGAATCAATAGAATTCTAACTGTTATTTCCTAAACAGTTGTTAATATTTTTCATGTTTAGGTTTGTCTATAAAAATAATTCATACCATATTGGTACAAATCTATTCAATCTCTTCTTTGTTATAATTGTCTCATAGTTAGAAAAAGAGATTAATAGGGAGGTTTGATGTATTCTGAATGGATACCAATGACCTCCAATCTTGGTGAGAAATATGGCGACCATTTGGCGACGAAGTAGCCACCTTTGACAACAAAAATGATACGTTATGAAAGCTCATTACTTTTCATCCTTAATCTATCAGTAATCGAGAGCCGAAGATATTTCTAGAGAATTCCATGTGATCTCCATTTCAGTCAGAAATACTATACAAACCCGAAATGCTAAATGAATTTCTTGACAAGTTGATCATGGAACTGGCTATCTAGTGGCATATGCTGAATATTACTACTGTTTCCTTCTCATCAATTTGCTGTTTGTTTGTGTTGTTATTGTCTACAAGAACTGTATTTTACATACATCTGAGCTATGCTTATAGAAACTATGTTACATGATTTCTTATCCAGGTTTCCAGTTTTTTATTCAGTTTTATTCGTTATTCGTTATCCAGTTTTTTGCATTTCATTCATCGAAATTTACTTTATGATTCTCCGCAACAATGCTTTTACAACGATGCAAGAAATCGTTGAATGCAATTAAGCATTAAAACGAATTTATTTTCTAGAAATAGCTTGTAAAATAAACGAACAAAGCAGTAATTAATACAATTGACAGAAATAATGATTCCCAGTTTGAGAAAAAACTTTAGAACTATGTAGAACAAAAAATGCTAGATTTAAAACGCTTAGATTCAAATCCCAAAGAAGCAGATAACAGTTTGATTCTCTACCAATTTACCCACGAGTATTAGTCCTAAAATCTCTTTTTGGGACATGTTTTTGTGATCATCTTTTTAGTATTTATCAAATTTTAAGTTCTAAAAAGTTTTGAAATTTCATGTTTTACAAATTTATCAAATTTTAAAGATTAAAAAAAAATTATATATTTTTTTCATATTTATCAAATTTTAAATTTAAAAAAGGTTTTGAAATATCATGTTTTACATATATATTGAATTTTAAATTTAAAAAAAATATTTTGAAATATCATGCTTTGGATATTTATCAAATTTTAAATTTCAAAAAGATTTTGAAATATCATGTTTTACATTTCTATCAAATTTTAAGTTTAATAAAGATTTTGAAATATCATGTTTTTCATATTTATCAAATTTTAATTTAAAAATATTTTTCTGGGAAAGTTTTCAAGAGCACGTTATATAAAATGCCTTGTTATAACTTTTAGCAATCAGTAAGAAAGGCGAAAAAGTTATTACCGAATGGATCTAAATTATTAACAATTTTTAAGATTTTAATCAATCAGAAAATACACTTTCTCAAATGATCAGAAAATGATGATGATTAATACCCTACAACAGCACCTAATTTATAATTCAGACTACACATAAAGCATCTGTAAAGAAAATCACAATGCAGTTCTGTCTTCAGAAGAATGATTGCATCATTTCCTCTAACAACGTGCTATCTTCTACAGACGTTTGATGGCAGATTCACTTCTGTCCTCTGGGAAAGCATTTCCTGTAAGGCAGACAATTAGGCAAAGTAGGAGAGCCCATACAACCTGGCTGCAGCCTCATTAGGAAGCCGGGAAGAGAGCAACTCATTTTGGAAGCTTAGGAGGAAATAGAATTTCTCAGGAATAAGATATTTTCACAATTTCCATTTTCTCTGAGAGGCTCGAGCTCGAATGGATAGAGAAGCAGACGTCTCAAACAAAATTTCTACAAATTACTGTTGCGTAGTAATTGTATTTTCAACAAAGCGATTTTACTAAGGAAAGTCTCGGATATTTTTACTCAGACAAACAAAAACATTCCTAAATATTCATTTAGAATTTTACAGTTAATAAATATTCTTATTTCCAGTTCAGTTTAAAGATATTTTTGTTAAATATTTACCTTTCTTTGGTAACAAGATTCATCTGAAATAACGGTTGTATTTGATTTAAATTTAAACATTTGTGTGCAATCTGATGTTCCTTGGTTCTTGAACAAAAGAATATCTTTTAAACTTAAAGATTTAAACAAAATAAGTCACATCATTTAAAATGTTTTACAATTGTTCTGCTTTGTGTGCTCAAGTCTCCTTAATGGATTGAATTTACATGCCAAAAATACATGAAAATGCTAATATCTAATTGCTTGTTGCCTTATACAATGTTTTAACTTCATTTACGCACTTACTTCACTTAGCAGTTATGGGATAGCTTACCACATTATATGGTCACATACAACATGTTAATTGAATCGAAATATATTGAATAACATTAAGGATCAGCAATCAAAATGATTCAAAATACAGGAATTATTTTCTATTGTATAAATGTATTGATGAGATTTGTTTAGATTTCACAAATAATTAATAAAAAAAAAACAGAAAGAAAAATTCCATTACAAATTAATACAGAATAAAAAATGTAAACATAATTAATATTTTTTAAATTTAAAAATGACAACAAGAAACAGTATAAAGTAATTGCTGAAACAATGAAGATATTGAAAAAAAAAACATACACAAATGTATTTTTAAAAATTATCAAAATCAGGAAAATGTATTATTAAGTATAAACTTATATCATTGAATTAATAATTTTTAGAATTTCAAAATAATGTGGAAATCGTATTTATGCTATAATATTTCAGGAAAATTTTTAATTAATAAAAATTCCAATTACGATTTTAAAAAAATATTTTGTGGTGACACTTCCAAACTTCTAAAATGTAATATTTCCAAATTTGATTATTGCAGTTTAAAAGTTCTACCATGTGGACAGCCAACAAAGAAAATCCCATTCTATTCTATTATTCATAAAAAAATTGCTAAAAGTTGTGTAACTCATGCAAAAAGCATGTTTAATATTAAGTTATTAAAGCAAAAAGAGAATATTTTTGTTTCATAATTTTTTTAATAGAATTTGTTAGAGAATGCTATTTCTTAGTTTCACTTTTTTTTCTTTTTATTAATTATCCTTTGAGACTTTAAGACTACCGTCTAATATTAAAAAGAGGTTTTAACAATGTTTCTGATTATACAACCATAGCTATTATCTTCTTACGAAAATTATTTTCTCTGTTTTCAAAAGGCACTATATAAGCCATATATTTAGCATACCTCAATATAAAAGAGGAATTATAATTATATTTTAATTATTGTAAATATAATTGTTATATTTTAATTATTTATTATTGTAAAAGCATAGAGATAATTGTATTTTAATTATAAATAAATTATTGATTGAAAACATATGAAAGAAAAAAAAGAGTTTCTACAAATACATCCAAGGTACGATCCTAAATTTTAGTATAAAATCTTTCAAGTAATAAATTCATTAATTTATAGATCTTTAACTTTTAACAAAATAAATTTAATCTATTTTTAAAAATGAAACACAATTTATATTGTACTTATCAATTTTTTTCCTCATATGATTGAATATAAAGCACTGGATTTTGTTCGACATTCTGTCATGAAGCAATATTTTCAAACATAAAAATGTTTTTCAGAACTGAAATAGAGTTTGTATGTGAAGTGTTGATCTGCTAAAAATCCGTGTAAATTAATTTTGTACATATATCGATGTAACTGCAATAAAAAGTGATGCATCCCAACATTAAAAAATAAATTTCATGAAATTTGGTTATATTAGCAAATTAATTTCTTACCCATTAGCTGATAAATAATATTTGTTCCTTCCAAATAAAAAAGAAAAATGAAAACATATTAATATAACTAAGCTACCCATAAGATTTTTTTAAAGATAAAAAGAGACCGTCCAGTAAAAGTTTGCACTAGAATAAAACACTACACTCTTACAATTCCTATAAAACAATTATTTCTTCCCTAACAGCATCAATTTCCTTTTTTCTTTATCGTCTGGGAAACTATGGCTTGCTTTTATAGATTAAGAGGCATTTACCCTATGACCAACAATTAGGCAAAACTGGCGAATCCAACATCTTGGCGGCAACCTCATTAAGGAAACAGAGAAAGGAGAACTTAAGAATTGAATCTAAAGAGGGGAATAAACCCAGCGAGGAATAAAATACATTTCTCCGTGCTCCCATAAGTATGCTTAAACATTTTATGTGAGGATGAAAAATATGCAAATAAAGCCAGGGGATATTTGTTTGCAGAAGCTAAAATGATAAAATGGAAGTTGTTTAACTAAGAAATATTAGGTAATCCTTCAGGAAAATTTAATTTAAACGGATTAAACTCACGAAGCTGAATTGGACGATTAAACATGAATTTAATTAAGTTCATTTAAGATTGCTTTTTTTCTAAATAGTTTGAGACAAAAAGAGTTTTTTAATAATTTGGTATTAAAATTGAAAATGATTCGAATTCAATTGATTTTGGGTTAACTCGTCTATCTTAATATTATTTTTAAAAATATATTCATAATTTATCTAGATAATGTGCACTGAAAAATGCATTTAAAATATATTCGAAATATGCCTGCCTATGTATAAATACAGGAAATAAAACAATGATCTATTGTTTTGTAAAATTCAATTATAAGTATTTTGAAAATGTTATAAAACTAGAGAAAGGTTTGAGGAAAATTGAGTTCATGTCACCTAAAGTCTAATCTTCCAAATTTTAACGATGCATTTTGTGTGATAATATATTTCGACATTATTCTGGGTAAGCTTAAATAGTTTGTGTAATTTTCAATTAAGTAACAATGTAATTAAAATTTTGAAATGCCTAATTTTAGTGAACACATTTTACTGAAGAATTATGTGAGAAATATAAAAGATGTAATTCCATCCATCTAAAATATAATAAGTTTCAGAACAATGTTTGTTTACACGTGCCGCAATTCTCAAGCATTTTCTAATCTTATGTAAACATTAATTTATTAATTTAAAATGAGTTTGGTTTTCTCATTTTTCTGATTTGTTACCATCAGGCTTTTGAAGAACACTTGAATCAATAATTCGGTTCAATTGTTACAAATCTTTAATGTTACTTCTTCGTGCAGTTAAGTATCAGGGTAAGGGGGAAAAATTATAAACTGCTTTAAATGGTTGCCGACTTATTGAAACCGGTCTTGGCGACAAACTTGGCTACCGTTTGGGGATTGGTATGGAATGTAGAAACTTTGGCGACGAAAAAGAAAGTTCTCTATTCTGCTGGAATCCGACGAATTCTCTACTAGGAGCCATGATTTGGATCTTTCTGGAGAATAAGACATCCTATTTCGCAGACTATAAATGCCAGAGAGATCATAACTGAAGCGAATAATCGAGTGAATTCTCTCTTAAGATTTCTGATATCCATCGAATTCTGTCTGGGCGTTTTGTTTTTCAGCAGATGTCTCAAAACGATTTGTTGCTTATATATTTTTGATTTCTGCTCGTGCTATTTTTGTGTACATTTCGCCTTTTCAGTTACTTGTGTTATTTGGAGAAAGAAAATGAAATTTCTCTTTCTGCTGGAATGTTTCGGCGTTTCTTTTTTTTTTTTGGATTACTGTAATTTTTACCTATATTCATTGGACGGAGTTCTCTTTATAAATATTATTTTAATCTATATCTGTTAAATCAAGTGTATTTGGAGTTTGTTTCATCGAGGGTGACATCTCAAATGTAACCCCTTCCAAAATTTATGTTCTATACAACAGGAACAAACATATATTTCGATTGGTTTAAAACACAACAGGTTCGAATATTCTATATGAGGATCTGACAGGAAATCGAATTTCGAGCTAGCGAGTTTTCAGTAGCAAAAACAGAATTCAGTTAAAAGAAAGCAGATCGCTTCTGAAAGAAATATATGTGCAAGTTTTAATTCCAGGATAAACAAATTCTCAGTTGTCCTTTGAGAACTGAATTGAACAGAACCACCTGTATAGGTCTATTCAAAATTTTATCCTATGTTCTTTAATAAAAGATTTTGTACTATTCGGATTTTTTCAGTTCCTTGTTGTTTTCGTACTTGCTGTTTTTAGGTTTTTTGGAGTTTCCACCATACTTCCACCGGAGGAATTTATTGCACCATTACTATTTTAATTTATATCAGTTATCTCAAGTGCATTTGAAGACAAATAGAATCTGTTTCATCGTAGATGACATCTAGTAGTCATCCCTTCCAAAAATTCAGTTCCTTTTTAAGACAATACTAGGGATATTTTGAGACGGATCTCATAAGTTCGATCCGTGGTCAGATGACGAGGACGACACCTGAGCTGGCAAACCCCTCTCCAAGCTTTCACACCACACCAGTGTTAGGACGTCTGTATTTAACGTGCACCAGTCCCGCTTACACGATGGTTCTCCGGTGGAATTGGGTCTCAAACCTGAAACCGTCCGGTTCCGAAGCCGAGTCTTTACTATCAGGCCAGCCCGACAACTGATGTGGGAAGACATAATTTGATGGATTTAAAATACAAGAGGCCTAAATATGCGATGTGAAAATACCTCAGGAAATCAGATTTCGATATATTTCTGAAAGAAATATATATCTAAGCTTAAATTTCGAAATAGATTATCCTTTGAAACCAGAAGTAATCAGAACCAGTAGGAATGGTTTCTCTAGAACATTCATATGTACTTTATAATAAAGGCATTTATATATTACTGAATGTATGCCGTTGTTAATATGTAACTGTTTATTGTAATTACAAAAGAACCCACTGGTTCTGATAATTAATTGTTGTTATGCGATTAACACATCAGAGGGAGTGGTTTCCTCAAAATCTTGCATACTATTTAATAAATGTCTTATGTCTTTTCCTCCCCATAAAATTGGGGATCTTGGATTCGCGAATACCATGCATAATATTGGTAGAAGATAGTTACAATATATGGACATTTACCATGAATTTATTGTTTTTACAGAAATTATTGCTAGAATATGTACTTACGGCGCCTTTTTTTCATTAATTGACACCTAAAATTTGACACAAAAATACAACTGCAATCAGAAAATAACATATAAAATTTCATAAATTTAAATCATTTCCCTTATTATATTTATATGCATGTTACAATAGTTATTATATTTATATGCATGCGGAACTACAGACAGACAAAAGGTCAACTGCTCGGCGGTGTTGCTTCAAAATTAGAATAGTGTTAATATTTTATAAATTAAATATGTGTGTCGAATATAATCCATTTCTACCTTTTTGATTTTTTAATTATTGAGTTTATTTGCTCTCAAATAGCTAGTTATATGGACTATCTGTAATTTCCTTAAAAATCTGGAAGAAATCTATAAACATGATGTGAATTCGCTATGCCAAATTTCAGCCGACATCACAAAACAATTTTGAGTTTCGTTTTCAGACAGACAAGCATACAAACGGACTGACAGACAAAATGTGAAACTTCTGAATGCGTTTAATTATTGTTGCATATTTGAAAAACTATTAAGCAGGGATAGATAAAATATGGAATAATTCTGTATTAGGCCTTCCTACTTCGATTCCGAAGAACATTTTTATCAGTTTCTAATAAAAAGTTTTAAATTGCGAATTCACAAATCAATTAAAATATAAAATATTCTTTCATATATTTTAAATTCATAATTTTAGTCATGTTTGCTGAGTATTTTTATGTAAATTTAGAATTATTGTCAAATATTTCTTATATCTTAAACGTACTATATTAAAAGAAAGGAAAACCTCATTTAACTCTAAGAATTTAATTTTTCAGTAGCTTATAATTCATCAACCGTTTATTTAAATTTTCAAAATGTTATACGTATTCGAATTCTTTTATTTTGATGAATCCAGATACGTATTCGAAATCGAATCTTCCTGTTTGAAAAAAATAATTTTGAGTAAATTTAAGCATGGAGATGGCTCCTTAAAGGAAGAAATATTTCATGTACTTATAATGAACATATTTTTGCAACGATAAACAATTACAGTTTTATTGTGTGTATTTCGTTAGTGTCCAGATATGCTTGTTTAACGGATTGTACATTCACTTAGTGAACACTGAAGCAGGTAATATCAATTTTTTTCGATATTAAATAACTTTGGTGATCAGCAAGTTCATTGAGAATATAGGCTGTTTTTAATTTCAATTAAATATTTTATACATAACTTTGTGCTTATGATTCCATTAACAGACTCTTCCCAAGCATTCTATTTTAATAATCTTTCACTTTCTTTGCCCACTGCGCTCACAAACAAACGTAACGAAGTCAAATTCCGTAACATACTAATACATCATAATACTATTAAATGCACGACTTTCTTGTTAAGAGTCTTCTAACATTTCCTGCACTGTAACTGTGCATATACTGAACATAATTTGTCTTCTATAATTTTCAACAAAGGGTTAAAATTGCGTGATTAGTTATTTAATGAAACATGGAAAACGATTTGGATTTCAATGTTACAGTGAAATCTGTTGTTGAAAATTATTCAAAAGAAAATAATCAAAAAGTGAAATAATTCAGAAAAGAATTTTCAGATATCAATATTGGTATTACTAAAAAGACAATTCCATTTTTAAAGGTCGAAATATCAGCTTTGTACTTTATTATTTTCGGATGTTATAACTGTTTTCCCTTAATTTTAAATAATCAGAATATCTATTAAAATTTCAAACATTTGCTTCGAAGTGAACATTTTCACCTCCCAAATCATATATGTGCAAATTTGGTAGCTCTAGGTCTAATGGTCTGGCTTGTTGAGTTCCAATGCATACACATTCATCTTTATTATTAGTAGAGATTATATTTTACATTGAAGAAATATGTTTTAAGAACAACTTTTAAATAATTCGTTTGCGTAAACATGAGATTTTTATTCATTTTATTTCACCGCCTAAATGAGCTACTAGAAAAGAATTGACAGACAGTAAAGTATATTTTTCAAACTCATGTGTTAGCACTGTAAAACTTCATGGAGGTTATTTTTTCATAAAAACGAAAGAACGATTTGTTGAGTGTTATCCATTTGTCTCATGCATTATTCATTTTTTGCAACTGAAAATTTCAGTATTGGGGATTCTTTGAGATTCTATTGAATTTCGAAAGAAGAACTGCAGGATCTTTAGCTTCGGCACTCTCAACGAGTTGAAAACATTGCTTTCTTCCTTTTTCTTCACATCTTTTTTTTTTTCTTTCGTATCCTTTCTCTTCTGAAATGATCAATGGAAATGAATAAAACATGATGTTTATGAGCAACTTTTACCTATCATTATTTCTTTGTTTGAAGGAAAGAAAGGCAGAACAATGCTGTTTGCTGTTCTGTTACAAAACATTGAGGGAGTTTCTTTGTGTATGTTTGCAATTCTTTAAAATATGCTTTGCAATTCTTTAAAAAAAGTCGAGAAGATATGCAGAATGTATAAAAAGTGTTTTCGTTTGAATTTGCGATATGAAGACAGTGTTATTTTCATAAACATTTGCAGTTCTGGGAATGAGATATGTAGATAAGATAACGAATGTAGAGCATAAATGTAGATGAAAATGATCCCAAAAAGTAAATGCTTCTCAGGAGATTCCTCTCTTGTTGTCCGTATGAAGATGACTAGAGGCTACTTCTGCGGTAAGAGTTATTGCACAGGATGTTAATGGCCAATTAGCAATTGAATGCAGCAAAATTAATATTATTCGTTGCGTCTCTACTACTCGAATAGATTCGATCTAACGCAGTGTGGAATTGCAAATTTGCTGGAAAAAAACTTAAAAATATGTTTATTAAAAGTTTCAAAGCTATAACATATGTTTGCCTACTTTGCTATTGCTAAATGAAAATGATACATAGATGTAAATGCTTCTTTGCTTCTCAGGATATTCCTGTCTTGTTGTCCACATAATAATGGTCAGACATCCCTTCTACTGAAAGGATTATTGCATTGGCCGTTGATGGCCAATTGGCAATTGAATACAGCAAAAGTATTACTATTCGTCGCGTAATTCGTCGCAAAAATTAGCTGATATATAGCTTAAAAATCTATTTATCAAAAGTTTGGAAGCAATAACATATGCTTGCCTAATTTATTATTGACGAATATGAAAGAATCTGTAAATTTAATATTAATTATATATGAAATGAAATTCATTAATGTTTAATATTATTTTTATTGCGGGGTATGATAGTAGTTGAAAGCTGAAGCGAATATCATTCTATTATTCTAATATATTATTTTTTATTTCTTATATTTTTCAGATAATCTTGTCTGAGGGTGAAATGGAAAATTTTTAACAAGACAATCAATGACCTGTAACGAACGAATATTACAAGCTGTCAATGACATGCGTGCACTCCTATCTTGATCACAACTAATTAATTGGGTCATTTTTAAACGCACGAGAAAAGCAGAATATTCTTCCAACTCTTGATATCAAAATTGGCTATGGGAAAAACAAGTGAATTAAGACCTCACAGGCTGCATGTATCTTTTGAAGATTTAAATCTCTGAAAGTTTTTGTAAAATAAAATTATTTAAACTGTTATTGTAGAATAACAATGAAATTTGAAGTATCAACGCAAGCCAGTGATGATTTCTTTTGTTTCACAATGACAAATTTAGCTTACAATGAGTCCTTTCTCCCACCCATATTTTCTGATGTCAAGTTACTAGAATGAGAATATATAGCTTTGATTTAAAAATTCTATTATTTATCATTACAATCTCAACAGCATTAAAACAATAAAGTCATAACGTATTTACAAGATATGTTCTCTTTATTATTTGGACGATTTTCCCATCTATAAATACAGTTCACTAGCAAGTTTCTTGCATGGTGTCATGGATACGTGGAAAGAGCAACAATCCTCTGACACGAATAGTGTAACAATTAAAATTAATTAATTTTTAAGAAAGGAAAATAATCACGATAATCTATAATTGAAATAAGTAGAAAAGATATTTTTTAATTGTCAAAATTCTTGAATAATTTGCTCGCTTTTAAATTTTTATTATGCATATATATTGTTACGAAATTTCCGGAATTCGTTTGGATAGTGGAAGTTATATGGTGTGAAGAACGCTCAATCACCAGGCAGCAGTAGAAAATAAAACAACGACTTCTATTTACACGAAGACACACAGGTCAGCACTATATACAGCACAGAAGACGATTATCTTCAGCCGAGACGTGCCGTAACAACAGCAGCATATAACAAAACTCTACTGCAGACAGTAGCGCACAGCTTAGTTCAGCACTAGCTTCACTCCGTCGCTGCTCCGCTTATCTCTGGAACGCCAGTTCTTTACCGTTGATTCTGACTACTCTCGCGCTGTCGCTTCCGACTACAACTCTTCGACTACAACTACTCTTTCGCTTCCGACTACTCTTCGACTCCACTGGTTCACGACGGCTCAATTCACCACCACTCCCCGGCAGCTGCAGCTCTTTTTATAGGTCTCAGGAGACGGGGTAGAAGCCTCTCAACCAATCAGGATCGTTCGAGGCGTATCTCGGCTCCTAATGGAAGGATCGGGAAAATTCTCGATGTTTCGTTTATAATCTATTTTGGAGCCAAAGTCGCCAAATTCGTCGCCAAATGGTCACCAAGTTTGTCGCCAAGCTCTGGGACCTCCTATGGAACCAACTATGCTGGATATATATATAGATAATATACAAAATTTCTTAACTCCAAGTTAAGCTATTCTGTAGGACACACACACATACACAGTAATCTTTATTATTAGTAGAGATTTTAAATAAAAAAAATGTACTTTATACATAATTTTTTTTACCGTTGCCTTCTTAAATTCTTCAACTTATGTTATAAACTTATTTATTGTTTCTTTATAAAAGTGCTAAAGGATATATGAACACAGTAATTTAATTAGAAGTAATATGTGTTTTATATGCTCATAATTAATACATCTCCTTTCATTATAGTAACTAGAATTAAAATATAAATTTTGAGCCTCCTATCGTTCAAAAATTAAAATTTCAGAATTTCCAAAAATTAGAATTCAAATTGGAAAAGAAAATCAAGTCTAATTCATCTGCGTTCTTGCGTTTTCAAATTATTGTTCTCACATTCAGACAGAAATTATTCCAAAAAAATAATTTCAAAATAAGGGAAATGTATTTTCTTCAAAGATTAAATTTTTCTGATTACAGAGAATATTTTGTTTACAGACAAATAAAGATAGAAATATATTCTTCAATATATTATAATTCTCAGCGTCAAAAGCATCAATTTAGATTAGTTTTTTAAAATTCCAGAGTATAAATTGTCTTTACAGGCATATGCTCTGAAAGCAACAATTTAGACAGTGAGGATAATACTGATCATTTTCTGACGCAAGGAAAAATACCATTAAAACCAATAACATTTAAATCCCGTTTATCACAATAAATACGGTACTTAAAATGCATTTTAATATGATAAATCAAGAACATCATATCGTTTGATTCCGTAAACTGTGCTCATTATGTCCACCATTAGATAAAATTTAATGGAAACGCTCTCATCCAAAATACCCCTTAAATGTTAGACCATTAGAAGAGACTATTTGAAATCTGAACAACGCAATTAATTTGCGATTAGAGAGGAACTTTCATCCTTTACTCGCTTCACTCGCCAACCATTAAAATTCGTTCAATCACATGCTTTATTGAAGAATACTAACGGAACAACTTCTGTGAATAATGTTAAGGAAACAGAACGGAAACTATTTCCACTCATGAATAATTTCATTTGAATTTAAAATTTTGTGTAGAATAATGTTAAGGAAACAAAGCGGAAGCCATTTCTATTTTCGAATTATTTCCTTTAAATTTAAAATTTTGTGTTGAATAATGTTAATGAAACATAACGGAAACCATTTCTACTCATAAATAACCTCATTTATATTTAAACTTTTGGTCAGAATCATGTTAAGAAAACAATGGAAACCGTTTCTACACATGAATAACCTCATTTACATTTAAACTTTTGGTTAGAATAATGTTAAGGAAGTAGAATGAAAACTATTTCTACTCATGAATCATTTCTTTTATATCTAAAATTTTGGTTCGAATATTGTTAAAGAAAAATAAAGGAAACCATTTATACTCAGGAATAACCTCATTTACATTTAATATTTTGTGTAGAATACTGTTAAGGATACAAAGCGGAAGCCATTTATATTCGCGAATAATTTCCTTTATATTTAAAATTTTGTGTAGAATAATGTTAATGAAACAACGGAAACTATTTGTACTCATAAATAACCTCGTTTACATTTAAACTTTTGGTTAGAATAATGTTAAAACATAACAGAAAACCTTTCTACTCATGAATCATTTCATTTATATTTAAAATTTTGGTCAGAATCATGTTAAGGAAACAATGGAAACCGTTTCTACACATGAATAGCCACATTTACATTTAAACTTTAGATTAGAATAATGTTAAGGAAGCAGAATGAAAACTATTTCTACTCATGAATTATTTTTTTTATATTTAAAATTTTGGTTCGAATATTGTTAAAGAAACATAAAGGAAACCATTTCTACTCAGGAATAACCTCATTTACATTTAAAATTTTGTGTAGAATACTGTTAAGGAAACAAAAGCGGAAGCCATTTCTACTCATAAATAACCTCGTTTACATTTAAACTTTCGGTTAAAATAATGTTAAAACATAATGGAAACTATTTCTACTCATGAATCATTTCATTTATATTTAAAATTTTGATCAGAATCATGTTAAGGAAACAACGGAAACCATTTCTACACATGAATAACCTCATTTACATTTAAGCTTTTGGTTAGAATAATGTTGAGGAAGCCGAATGAAAACTATTTCTACTCATGAATTATTTCTTTTATATTTAAAATTTTGTGTAGAATAATGTTAAGGAAACATAACGGAAACCATTTTTACTCAGGAATAACCTCATTTACATTTAAAATTTTGTATAGAAAAATGTTAAGGAAACATAACGAAAACCTTTCCTACTGATAAATAATTTCATTTATAGTTAAAATTTTGGTTCGAATAATGTTAAGGAAACATAACGGAAACCATTTCTAATCATGAATATTTTCCTTTATATATAAAATTTCGATAAAATAATATTAATGAAACAGAACGGAAGCTATTTTCTACTCATGAATCATTTCATTTATATTTAGAATTTTGGTTAGAATAATGTTAAGGAAACAGAACGGAACATACTTCTACTCAGGATTCATTTCACTTACATTTAAAATTTTGTTAGAACAATGTTAAGGAAACAGAAGCGAAACTTTTTCTACTCAGGAATTATTTAACTTATGTTTAAAATTTTGGGTAGAATCATGTTAAGGAAACATAACGGTAACTATTTCTACTCTTGAATCATTTCATTTATGCCTACAATTTTGGTTACAATAACGTTAAGGAAAACAGAACGGAAACTATTTCTACTCAGGAATTATTTAACTTATGTTTAAAATTTTGGGTAGAATCATGTTAAGGAAACATAACGGTAACTATTTCTACTCTTGAATCATTTCATTTATGCCTACAATTTTGGTTACAATAACGTTAAGGAAAACAGAACGGAAACTATTTCTACTCAGGAATCATTTCATTTATATTTAAAATTTTGGTTAGAATAAGGTTAAGGAAACAGAGCGGAAACTATTTCTATTCAAGAATAATTTGATTTACTCTTTCACATTACAATTCAACACTTTTGTATTAATTAAAACTGGTTTATTTAATTAATTAACAAAGCGCATGTATTAAAATATTTCTAACAATTAGCAGCATTTATGAATGGAATTCGATGAAAATATGTTCAAAATTTGTTTAGCATGAAAATTTTGTATGAATTCCATCTTTATTTATATGCAGATTACTCCTTGAAGTCGAAATTAAACTTTTCTTTTCTATATTTTCTTGATTATGAAATATACATTTGGAAAGTAATGCATTCGGCTAAACGCTCGTCATTTATATTTTGAAATTTCCAATATCCGGTCCTTAATAAATAAGGAAAAAATGTGAAATTAGTTTGTCTGTCAGTCTATGAATTAGATAACTCAAACGTGCAGCAAGTTGTACCGTGAAATTGTTAAGATTAACTTTTTAACACAGTTAAAAAAATTTGAGAAATTTGGTACAAATTCCGGGGAAAAAAAGGCGGGAAAAAATTATTCAATAAAATTCTTAAGACATCAGAAAATGTTGAGCTTAAAATTTTAAAAATACGCACATTTTCAACCCTTAATAAGCAAACAGCCGCCTAAGAAGTTATTATTTCATAAATTGAATTAGCTTTTTCAATTTCTAGATATGCTTTATTCTTAAGCTTAAAAATAAAACAATAATATTACCTAGCATAAATTTAATAAAAAATGATTATGTTAAAATAAAGTAAAATTTTTCTTCCGCATTAAAAGAGAATGTGTTTCCTTAGATAAAAACGAGAAATTATTTTTTTTTTCCAAATTTTGATTTTTTTTATTCATAGAAGATTAAATATTAGAAGAAATGTAATTTCAGATCTTTGAATTTAATAATTATTAGATGCGAAAAAAAATCAGTTGGAAAAAAAAGCTTTTAATGATGTAAGAAATTGAAAAAAAATGTGCACATTTTGTTTAATCTTATAGAAAATTCAGCACTTTTTTTATAAAACCAAACAGTTAAACCATACAGTTAGAACCTTTTGCCAGAAGACACAAAAAATTAATTAACTAAACTTTATAACTTCATAAGAAATAAATAATCTTTCATAAAATTTTTTTTGCAATATTATATTTGAGATAAAAAAATCTTAATTATCTAACTTGTCTAAAAACTATATTTTATTATTTTACTTTTTATTTTTATGCTAGGCGATATTTGTAATAAATATATAGATATTGTAATAAAGATTTTTCCGTGTTATTTTCATATCTAGCATTCTACAAGAAGCGATCGAAATTAGTTTCATATAAAACGAAAAATATAACGACATCACTCCTATCTTAAATAATGCTTCCCTAATAAAAATTACGGCTTTAGAAACTCTACTGAAAATATTTGATTGCATCATATATTTCATTATTCAGTGAAATTATATCATATTCTTATGTTCTAAAACCCATATACAGGTAAAAAACAATTCTTTTCATGTGTAAAGAAATAAACCCAATAAAACTATAATTGAATGTTTAGATTTAAAAAAAAAAACTGATATTTGAAGTTATCTAAGATTTTTTTCATGTATATATATATATATATATATATATATATATATATATATATATATATATATATATATATATATATATATATATATATATATATATATATATATATATATATACGTGTGTGTGTGTGTGTGTGTGTGTGTGTGTATGTATGTGTGTGTGTGTGTGTAAACACATAATTTTTGAACAGAGTCGTGAACAGAACCAAAGTGAGAGAAGATACTTTGAATTTTTAAACTTAGCCTTTATTCCATCCCGGGAGACTAATTTATGCACAAGCAGAATCGAAGAGGCACGTCAACACAGAACGACACAAGAGCGAAAAGAGACAAGCTCACGAAATATTTATCTTCAGGATTATATACTATGAGATTCTGATAGGGATTTCTTTACACGTGTCGATTTAGATAAAGGAATTATAGGGATCTTTTAAAATAATGTGTTTAGATCAACAAATTTTTATCCCTTCACTCGGAATGAGGGAATTTGCTAATTTCAGCAATTTTAGATCTCGTGTAGCATTAATTAAATAAAAAAGGTGGAATTGGATCAGAAAATAAGAGAATAATTTTGAATGAAGTTAATATGGGCTAAATTAAGATAAAAATTAGGAAATTAATTACTATTTAATTCATATTTAGAGATATCATTACATGTATATGTTTTGATTTAAATTATTAAATAAACATTAATTTTTATTTTTCTTGTAAGCTGAATGAAAGGACTGTGATCATTATAAATTCTGTATCAAGATATTGATAAATTTCGAAGTTTACAACAACATCAACATTTCTTATAGAAACGCGTTCGTCTGCGTGTTTTATGAATATCTGGGAACATGATAACTCATATATTCACAGCAAGCTAGATTGATGAAATATGTAATCTTTAGTAGCCTTGAAATTGTACGTCACTTTTACCTACATCGATAATTAAAGAGCCCCAAATGATCACTTAGTGAAACTAAGGTTACCGCTTTTATCAAGTGTTATTAAGAGAACTATCCAAAGTGCTTGCTTTGTTCATGAGAGACGCATGCTCAGATTTGTTTGGCGGTATATTGTGGTGTTCTCAGAAATTTCATGAATTTGCACTAGCTCATATCACTCCGAGCATACATTGCTTAATCCCCATGAAGAAAATTAATTCCTCTTTTAGATATAAACCTTTTAAGAACTTTGGCTGACAGGAAATTTCATTTATCTTTGAAAGATTAACTAGGGAATTCCGGTATTCCGAGACGCCTGAATGGAAATGATCTTAGTATCAGAGGGTTCAATTTTGGACAAATCCATCTACTTCTTTTCAAAACAACTTTATTTTTTTTTCTTTCGATAATAAGACGCACAAAATATGTCATATTTGGAATGGAAAATTGTGAATAAATAAAAAAATACTGTAATAAATAGTTGCAATAAATATAATATAAATGAATTAACATATTTTAGACTTAAAATGGCTAGAAAATTTTATTCATTAAATAATACGTTCCCAGAAAAGATTTACCTTAGAAAAGTGAAATTTTTCGTCTGGAATTCCGAATGCCTTTAGTAATATTCAATGTTGTAATTCTAAAATGTGTTGTTTCTTTAAACATTAGTGGAATTCTTTTGTGCTTGTATTTAGTTACTTTAGTGTGACAAATAAATACTCAAGAATGTCTATTGAAGGATATCAAGTTATAAATTTATTAGAGATAGTTTTAATAAATTTTAGTAAACTCTTTTGTTTTTCGTCTGTAATTCCGAATGCCTTTAGTAATATTCAATGTTGTAATTCTAAAATGTGTTGTTTCTTTAAACATTAGTGGAATTCTTTTGTGCTTGTATTTAGTTACATTAGTGTGACAAATAAATATTCAAGAATGTCTATTGAAGGATATCAAGTTATAAATTTATTAGAGATAGTTTTAATAAACTTCAGTAAACTTTTTTGTACCTACACAAATGTTCAAGAATGTCGTTTGGAAGATTTCAAATTATAAATTAATTAGAAACAATTGTAATGGACTTCAGAATACTCTTTTATACTTACGAAAATATTCGAAAATGTCTATTGGAGGATTTCAAATTATAAAATTATTAGAAATCGTTTTCTTGAACTTCAGTATATTTTTTTGTACCTATGAAAATATTCGAGAATGTCTATTGGATGATTTCAAGTTTTAAAATTACTAGAAACAGTTTTAACGAGCTTCAGTAAAATCTTCTGCTCTTGTACGATGTCGCGTATATGACAAATATTCGGAAATACAGATTAGAGGATTTCAAATTATAAAATTATTTAAAAACAGTTTTGATGAACTTCAGAATATTCTTTTGTACCTATGAAAATATTCGAGAATGTCTTTTGGAGTTACTATCTGCTATAATTATTAGAAACAGTTTTAACAAGTTTCAATAAAATATTCTGTACTTGTACATATGTGACATATATGATATACAAGTCACAAATGTGACAAATATTCGAAGATGCAGATTGGCTGATTCCAAGTTATAAAATTACTAGAAACAGTTTTAACAAGTTTCAATAAAATATTCTGTACTTGTACATATGTGACATATATGATATACAAGTCACAAATGTGACAAATATTCGAAAATTCAGATTGGCTGATTCCAAGTTATAAAATTATTAGAAACAGTTTTAACAAGTTTTCAATATAATCTTCTGTACTTGTACATATGTGACATACATGATATACAAGTCACAAATGTGACAAATATTCGAAAATGCAGATTGGCTGATTCCAAGTTATAAAATTATTAGAAACAGTTTTAACGAGTTTCAATATAATCTTCTGTACTTGTACATATGTGACATACATGATATACAAGTCACAAATGTGACAAATATTCGAAAATGCAGATTGGCTGATTCCAAGTTATAAAATTATTAGAAACAGTTTTAACAAGTTTCAATAAAATCTTCTGTACTAGTACATATGTGACATACATGATATACAAGTCACAAATGTGACAAATATTCGAAAATGCAGATTGGCTGATTCCAAGTTATAAAATTATTAGAAACAGTTTTACTGAGATTGAATTATTATTATTTTTTTTTTTTTACTATCAAACACAAATTAATTTTTTCAAAAGTTTTGAAATAGGGATTATATTAACTCCTTTTATGTTTCTTCATTAATTAAGAAGTTTTATTCCGTCTAAGTAGCGTTCGATATTCCTTTCCATCCTGGTCATAAAAAATTTCGTCAAAAATATTTGGACTTTTATTAATGCTAACGATATATTAAAGTTAAATTCAAGGAAGAAAATTCTTCCGATATGAAATAACATATAATAAAAATTTGTAAACTACAGTCGCATAAAGGACGACGATTTACGAATTTATATTTGTCTCTTTAAATATTCTAATAGCAGGCTTTGAAAGAACCCTTATTTTACGCCTTTTATTTGAATCGACATAATGAGAATACCCTAAATGCAAACTTTTAAACAAACTGGTTCAAAATATCTAGCGATATCAGAGAAAAAAATTTTAGGAGTTGTTCAAATATAGTGAAACATTAGAAATGTGCAATTCAGTTAAAACTTACTTTGGTAAACAGTTTATTCAACTAATTGTTTCTTTTATTCAAATTTCTATTTCAGTCAATGACGATGACTTAGTTCAAAAGAATTTTAATGTTTCTTAAAATTTACCTTCAGTAACTTTGAAATAAGACTAAATTCTATTCAGTTACAATAAAATAATGATTAAATGGCAATTCCAAAGCATATTGTTAGGGAAAGGAAAATTTACGGATAAATTTGGCAATTAAAATTAATAAAATATTTTTAATTTAGGAATTATTATTAAATTAATTAAGTATTTGGAATTGATCAAGAAGAAAGATATGCTTACTTTTGAAATATTTCTTTATAATTAAAACCGAATCTAAATAAAGCTAATGATTTACATTTTCAAATTTCCAACATAACGATAGTTTAAATCCTGTTTTATATTTTATTTCTTTTCACCAGAAAGAGTATTCAGTAAGAATGATTATTTTAAATACTTATTTTTTAAATTAAGGTTTCAATCTTTTAAATGTTTTTTAATGTCTAGTGGTACTGCTTCATTCTTGCTTTTTTATTATCATGTGAGACCATGATATTGTTTTGGTTTGAGGTTTTTGAAACCTCAAAATACGTATGTTACAAATTTTTCCTTTATTTCTTGATTCTCAAAAACAAACAGACTGAAAAAGATAATATTTGTAAGAAGGAGGCTGTAGATTTTCTTCCTTGGATTAGAGTCAAAAGTGTTATTTTTTTTTATAGAAAATGATTTTTTAATTTTAAAATTAATTAAATTATACTTCCATATATTTCGAATGACTGAATTTTATCTGGTTTCTATAATTCTATAATTTTATTTTACATTAAAATAAAATTATAGAAAAATTATAGAAAATTATCTAAAATTATAGAATTAATAATAATATATAATTAATTATATATTATTATTAATTTTTAATTTAAAATATAATTAAACACAAATTCATTCATCTTGAAATACATTGAGGAAACGATAACTTTCGTTTAAAATTAGGAATTGAAAAATTTAATTGAATATTACACATCGATTCTTTACTCGTAATTCCAAAATGTTATATGTATTCAAGCTGGAAAATTTTGATGTGTTTTCGAAATAGGATATTGCTGTTTGAGTCTGTGTAAATTTAAACATGCAGACGGTCTTTTATATAAAAAAAATGCTTCGTATATTTATAATAGAAAAAACTTTTATCTATAGCTACAGACATTTGCAATTTTACTAAGCCACCATTAATTTTGGAGTATTGCCCATGCACGTTTAATACGTTTAAATGGAACCATCTTGGCACAAGTATAATTTGAAAATAAGGGATGATATTCATTAATTAATAAAATATATTACACAGAAATGGCAAATTCCATCACCAGGCTGTAGAGGATGTAAAAAAAGGCATTTTTGTTTTGTGGAAATAAGTAGATAGTTTTTATTTCAATTATTTTATTTTTTAACCTTAATTCGTAATCCATTATTATAAATATTTGAAATCTTGTTATAATTTGTTTTTAAAATACAGAACCAGATGGCGCCACTCGTATGTAATTATAATTTTATTTGATAAAGGCAGCAGATCAAAATTAAATTCTAAAAATAATTAAATATTATATCTTCATAAGAAGAATCTAAAAGTGTTAAAAAATATTTCATATTCTAGAGCAACAAGGAATGAATGAAATATCGAATATTGAATCTTTTCTTTAAGAAAAAGAAAAGAAAGTTAAATATAAATAATAGAGGATTCATTCTTCACGGTGCTCTACTTATGCTTGTGCGATTTAATTCCTGCATTTCTTTAAAGCAATTTCAAAGGATTTATTCCTCAAATATCAGTAAATCAGAAACTATAACCATATTGTTTCAAGACGCATTTCAAAATCTTCTGAATATATTCCCCTAGAAGAATTTATTTTAATTCTTTGTATTTTTATCCTCTCTGACAACGAAATTTAAAGAAGATTTTTCCAATATCAATTTCTCAGATTACCTTCTCAAATATTTCATAGTGAAAGATGGAATTCAGTAGATTTGTGAGAAAAGCACTCTGATCTCTTTTTGAATCCTGTTTGAAGATAATTTGAAATTCAGAGCTCGAATTCTTTCCCCTGATATTGTTATCTTGTCTTCTTGAATTGCAACTATGTGCTTAAAAATATTCTACAGAGCATTAAGCAAACATGAAGCACTGTTTTCAAAGATATAAATCCTATCTTTTCAAAGAGTAAAGAATTATTTACGCAAACCTACGGAATTTTGTTTGGAATTTAAATAAATTATACATTTCAGTAAGTTATATAATATCTGTTATTTTTCTTTCGAAAATAATAGTTTAGCTAAGTTTAATAATGCTTAATTAATAATGAAGTAATTGCTAGGTAAAGTTTTTGTTAGGGGTATAAATAAGTAAATAAATCATTTTTTTATGATATTTCCAAAATAATTTTCAGTTTTCTGTTATTGCTTAAGGAATTTCTGCAATATTTATTCTGTAAATTTCAAAAATAGAACATTTTAAAAAGTATTTCCTCGAACTACGTCATTGTCTATTTCAGTGTAATGACGGAGGGATGTGCCATTTTGTGAGAAACTCGCCAAGCTATGAGAAATGGTTACAGTTAGGCACTGACCTTTTTTCGATGCCGTGAAGCTGTCATGCTTCTCTACTCGCTCCACGTGCGCTTGGAGTCGGCTGGTGGGGAGCACGCTAGTGTCTGCATTCACATGATCCACTGCATACCGAAACGCCAACTCAAGGTCTTCGTCTCCACTTTCGAATAGACCACCTGCAAAGGATAAGAAAAAAAAATTAAAAATTTCAATGTAGTAAATACAGTATGCGATAAAATATGCAGTACTGAAATGAAAAGATAACAAGGTTATAATTTTGTCATTTGTGAATTTAAAACGTGGTGGATTGGAATGAGAGAGGATAGAACCTGGGACCTTGTGGTTCGCAGCCGAGTAACATGACCACAATACAAAAGCAATTGTTCTTGTAGCGTAGCTGTTCACTGGCTTATAAGGTTTCACTTGTTTGTATTAGCGTGTTGATTTATCACAGTATGCGAAATGTAAATGTTCAAAGTTGTGTGCACCTCCTAGCTGGAGACAGTGTTCATATCGTTCACGCAGATTCTCAAACATATCCTGAAACAAAGGTTGCTGTAGATTCCGGGAAAAAAAGTCGATTTTCTCTCGTAACGCAGGCACAGTTCTTGGTGGATTTTCACAGTTGGATACATTATTCTTTAACATTCCCCTTCCATTGACACAGTACACTACCAGAACGGCTCAATTTCTTAACAATAGACAGTATAACTGTGTTACTTGGTGCCGTTTCATGAAACTTCACTTGGAATCGTTCTGCCATCTTTTTCAAACTCGGTCCAACTCCACGGCCGCTTCCATATGTGCGGAAATAAGGCTCAACTATAAATACTTTTTCCTCCGTCGAGAGACCCATTTCCAACAACAGTTGCACAGCACGACTTCCATTTCACTACTGGTAACTTATGTCACTGGAGCTATACCTCGTCCACAAACGCAACCATGTTCGAGATGCGCGCGTTTCAGTACTGTATATTTTGGCATATACTGTACTTTCGAGGTTCACACATGAAAACCAGTGGGTGCGGTCTCTTCGAAACTTTCTGGCAAATTCTCCAATAGATGTCTTTTGCCGAAATCCTGTCGATACTGCTACGTTTAGTGGTGGCTGGGTGGTCGGCTGTACGCAAGAAGAACAAGAAGAGGTCCTATGCCCCTTCCTCCGCCTACAATTATTGAATTTGATCCGGAATATCCTGCGTAGCATTGGTGAACAATATTTACGAAAGATAGATTGATGTGATTCTAGAATTTTTATTGGATCTATCAAAATAATATACATTTTGGAGATTCGACTGTCACCGAAATTTGACAAGAAAATACAAGTCACAAGTTATATGTGAAACTATGCCGTCACAAGTTATATGTGAAACTATGTAGTCACAAGTTATATGTGAAACTATGTATTCACAAGTTATATGTGAAACTATGAAGTCACAAGTTATATGTGAAACAATGTAGTCACAGGTTATATATGAAACTATGAAGTCACAAGTTATTGTACCAAAGTTCATTGAATTAATTAATTGCATTTATTAGTTATTGCATTAGCGGATTCGGTTAAAAAATCGATATTTATAAGTATTTTGGATGATAAAAGTTTGTACTAAAGATTATCTACCTAATTATTTTTGTTATATAAATATCCAGTTCACTATTACTGGAAGAGCAAGAAAAACAGAATTCCTGCCAATATATTTTATTTAAAATTTGAGAGAAATGCACAAATTTAGTCGTAATTCTATGAACTAAACAATAGCTTTGTAGTTCAAATGGTTTTTGAGATAACATTTTCTTAAATAGAAAAAACTCAAAAATTTGCTTTTTGGGCTCAGGGAGATTTAAAGTGTGAAGTTTCGTCAAAATCTCGAATTCAAATTTTTTGATTTTTACAATACTTTTTCTATACTTCGTATATGATAAAATAACTTGAAGAGCCATTCTTTCCAAACACAATAAAGCATTCCATATAAAACATTGCGAAGAAAAACAAGATTGTTACATTTTTACTATTCATATTGGCAGGCTTTCCAGAAGCACCAAATTCTAGATTTCAACCCATCATAATGCCAATATTATGCACAAACAATAAACTATTCTTTAGGAACAATTAATTGATTTGTTTTATTGATTCTCATGACTAATACTCAAAATCCTCAAGGGCTGTTACTACATAAAATTTTGTGAAGTTTGTTATATATCAATGCGTACGTTTAGTAAACAATTAAAAATATAATTCAAATAATACCTCCTATTATATTACTTTATATTGCATTACATTATTACTTATTATTTTCAATTATTTTAAAAAAAACAATAATTGAAAATAACAAAAATATAAATCACGATATATTTTCAATATTCTTATATAGAAATGGGCTATTTTATCATATAAAAGAATAAAGAACAAAATGCCCAACCCGTATTGTTCTTGTCAGAAAATCAATTTTATTTAACTCTCCCAATAACAATACGACAATAAATTTAAAGAAATGGCTAGTTAATTTAAATTTTCGTAATTATTCTAAAACTGTAGGATTAATGAACAATTAATATTGAAAATAATAGATCAAACTATTATAAATAGCATAGGTGTAGAACAAGTAATTAAATATTCTTTATTTTATTACAATAAAGATCAAACTAATATGAAACAACGACGAATGGCAACGAAAGAAATATATGAAAAAAAAAGAAAGAAAAGAGTAATTGGGAAATAACTTTTACGGTTTATTCCTATCTGCATCAAAAATTACCAGGCAATGATCAAATGCTACTGATAAAATAGCAGGATTTGAATATTTCTTAAATCCAATTACATTTTCCAAGAATAATCTGGATGGGAAAAAAAATTTCAGATTTGATTCTCTATTGAGTTTAAATTAGTAGAACGTGAATTCCATCTCAAGACTTAAATTCCGTTGGATTTCGAAGAGAATAAAGAAATGCTAAAGCAGATGTTTTATATTCCTATGTTAATTTCATTACCCTCCATATTGAACCACATTGTGACGATTTGTGAAATGAATTTGAAAAATGCGAGGAAATAATTATTCCAAACGAATTTTTAAAATATTCTAACAGAATGTTATAAATGAAAAGAGAAATATGTGAAAATGGTTTTAGAGAAAGAAAAGAGAGCGAATAAAATTTCTTGATGAGAAAAATATGTGGATTTGTTTGAAGTTATGGAGAGGAAACATTTCGAGATCATTGGATTGCTGTTTGAAATATTTTAAATAATTAAGCATTAAATATTTCTTGTGACCTCTTAAATATTTTAATCTGGATATATTTTTCAAGAGTATGGGGATTTTAAGAGAGTACATGTGTTTATATAAATAAGAATTGTTTTTTTTCAAATTTCCAGTATGTAAAATAAAATTTTTTCAAAAAGATTCCAAATGTTCAAAGTTTTACTGACATTTTTAAACTTTTAAGAAGACTTAAATGACATAACTTCTTGGAATTATCACTTGCAGAAATAATGCTAAAGTTTTCATGGATATGTACGTGGTATTGTGAAAACGGAAGTTTTACAATATTGTTCCGTTCTATAGAATTTATAACTTGCCGACCAGTGTATACCATCTACCCTTCTCTGCTATTGCTACCAGCGGCCGCGGTAGTAAGGTCTCGGCTTCGGAACCCGAGTGTTTTAGGTTCGTAACCCGATTCCACCGAAGAACCGTTGTGTAAAGGGGTCTGTTGCACGTTAAATCCGTCATGACCAAACGTCCTCCCGCTGTTGTGGTGTGGTGTGGAGAGGGGGGTGCCAGCTCAGGTGTCGTCCTCGTCATCTGACCGCGGTTTAAAATTACCAGGTCCGTCTCAAAATAACCCTAGTGTTGCTTTAAATGGTACGTTAATATAACCGAACCAAACCTGCTATTGTTAACATAAGGTAGTATTCTCTTCATAATTCTTTTTTTTTTTCATTAGTTTGCTTCTAAATGGTCGCCTCTTCTTTAAATATTTAGAAAATATCATTTTCTAACAGCTCCACTTCAAACAGCAGTTTTCTAATGTTGATTTTAATTTGATATACGCTATTTTGTTGTCTCCAATTTTAAAATTTTACAGAAAATTAAATTTGATGATTGAACCTTACAAACAAATATTACTTAGTGATTTTTTTTTCTTTTTTTGCGAAACTATGATTTTTTTAATTTAATATGCTTACTGTTTAAACAGGCTTCTGTATAAAAATTGTTAGAATCTTGTTTCAAAGTCTGTTTTTTCGGAAGTTCCTCTGATTTTTATGTTTGCATTTATATACAATTTGATGATATTTTATTTTCTTAAATATTATTTTTTCAAATTCTAATGTTTGATAGAATATTTTTTGAAAATATCATCAATTAAAAAATTCTAATGCAAATTTTTTGTTCAGTTTTAGTAGAATAATTTCAATTTGTTCTGCAGTTCCTGAAATAGAGAATAAGTAATCTATTCATACATAAATATTGTACAGTTTTTCAATGCTTCACAATTTTAAAAAAATGAAAATTTATGTTATTTATCAGTCGAACACCAATGTTTAAAGAATCGATAGAAATACAATTAATTTTTATCATTCAGGAACTAGATAATATGTTTCTTAAGCTATCTGCAAAATTTTAATCTTTAATTTAAATCTTTTGATAAACCTGAAGGGTTTTGCTTTATTCCTTTTTTTAACCAAAAAAAGAAGGGATTTTGTTCAATCTTTCAAGAACTTTAGCACATAACTAGTATACTTTAGTTCCATGGAAGTTTTTTTTTTTTTAATTTTTTATGAAAATATTCAAAATATAACAATTTTGGAACGTTTTTTCAAAAAAATTAATCTCGAACGTAGTCAGATATCTTAATAGAATTTCAGTTGAGTTAAGAGAAATGCCGGGTTTACACTCGGTCATTTACAAGACGGCAAATAGACAGCGCATGCGCAGAAAGGGATTGATTTATGTTTGCTAGAATTTCATGCGATAGAGTCATGTATTCAATGCTTGGCTATAAATTGCCATTTTGGCGTCCCTGAATTTTTCTTTTTCACTGCGTATAATAATAAAATGTTGTATATTTACACAAAGATATATGATAAAATTAAAAAAAAAGTGGTCAACATACCTAAATTTGGAAAACAATTAAAAAGAAATGGCAAAGGGAATGAAAAAAAACCAGAACACAAAGAACAATCACAGAAAATTACTCAAAATCACAAAGAACAAAGAGCAAAAAATGTCGGAATTAATCTACGATAAGTGATCAATTTTTTTCAAGCCAAAAAAAACCTGCCAAATTCTACAAATGCATGCGCAGTAAGAAAAAAATACAGTGACTTGCAGCTGTTCCTTCGGGACAATTACTTGCTATCGACCGAACAGCATTTTTCAGCCTTTCTGCGCATGCTCTACCTACTGGCCGAGTGTAAACCCGACATAAGGGTTATTTGCCTGAAAAATTATCTTAGATTTAGCAAAAAAAAAAAAAAAAAATCGATATCATCATGTTATTTAACATTGCGATTACCGTGATAAACAGTTAGCCTAGCAATATATATCTAACAATAGTAAATTTGGAGTAAGAAATATCTGTTCATTGACTCACCGTCAGAACTTTTCCCTGACTTGTTAGCAAATTCAATGTATCAAATGTTTTGCTTATTATTTTACTTTATAAATAAATTATTAAATATCAGCATATAAAGACTATGTGAAAATCATTTACCAAAGACTGATGTGAGGTAAGATTGTAGGTTTTATTTATATTATATTTGTTTTAGGATAGATTTAAGAAAATTTAGTTCTTTCACTTCGTTAATAAAGACTCAAGATATTATTTTTAAACAACGTTTTCTTTTCTTTTAGTAAAAAAAAAAACTAAAAGGATTTTCACTTCGAATTTAAGTAATAAAAATAATATTTTTGTAAAATTCCATGCGTAAATCTGCACAGAAGAGATGAAGATAAAGAGTTTTAGTTTTAAAATGTTTTCTATAAAATGAAATTATAGACTTTAGCTGTTCATTATAAAAGTAATTGTATAAAATTGCATGAAAGTCAAAAACCTTCAGGAGTAAGTAAGAAATATATATCAAAGCAAAATGTTACTTTGCAATTTTTTTAAAGCTTTATGCAATTGTTAAAACACTAAGCTTTTCATAAATAACACAGAACTCTTTCTGTTTTCAAAATTGTTACAGAATAAAGCTTTAGAACTTTCTTCAGATCATTTTCTAAACTCATTATAAAAGTTGAAAGAGAAATCCTGCATATGATTAAATGCTGCGCGGCTCGAATTCCACAAAAAAACTTTAAGATTTAACAATAAACAATTGGAAAAAGCATACAATAAAAAAAACATAGTAATCTTCTTTGTGTCCCGGCTACTATACTAATAATTATCAGTCATTTATCATTCAGTTAGCAATTTGAAAGCAAGGAAAAGGACAATCTGTTCAAAAAGTATCAAGAGCATAATGCGCAATTTGCGCATGACTGTTTTAATTGTTTTGGAAGAATGCCATTAAGACCATCCTTTTTGCAATCACGGGAAGAATGCATAAATGGAATAATATTACGTCATTCAGCAAACGATGTAAAAAGTAAAAAAAGAAACACTAACTTATAAACAAGAACAAAAAATTCAAATAGAATTCTGATGCATCTTGAATTTTAGAAATAAAGTGAAATATCTGAAATGTGTTTTCAAACCTGATGGAAGTATAATATTTTTTTTGAAAAATGTACAGAAATAATATAAATAAAAAAAGTTTAAAAAAAGATAATTCTTATGAAAAATTTAAAAATCTCCTGTAATTGTCTTAATTATCAAGAAAATTTTATTAAAATTAATTAATTAATAAAAAGTATTCACGTCATTATTTATAAAAAAGTGTACATTTCTTAGATGTATTCAAACATTTTAATTAAATAAAAAGTCAGTGATTGAAAGTTAAAATTTATTCAGATAACCTAATCGGAAATATCTCGTCGAAAAATAAATAAAATATTATATGAAAGCTCTACTAAATCTCAGAGTATTTCGTAATGTATTATGGCGAAGTGGGGTTTTGAGCTATTAAATCACGTCAGAATGAAGTTAAAATTCAAAGATGAACATTGTTGAGAATTTATTTATTTTAACGTTTAGACTTTGTTCAACTGTCCGCTATTGCTTGCCTTTAAGCGATAAAATACTTTAAGGCATTTGCTAATTGGAACAAGCACTTTTCTCTAGAAAAGCCATGAAAGAATTAAAGAATCACATCAAAACCGCAGTTTAGTGGTGAAATTTATTCTGTCCTCAAAGGGTTAGCAATGAACATTTGGTGCAGAGTTTGACCGTATAATGGACCGGATGTTCTACAATAATAGATGATCATGCATTTCTAGAAATGTAAATTAGGGTAAGGTAGAAGATCATCTTAAAAACAGTTTGATCATTTGATTGTTAGACTAGATCCTAATGAAAACAATGATGTTTGATACTCGTACTTGGTTTAGAAAAATCTGTAAATGATTCGTGTAGCCTTTATACAAAATTTAAGATTATTTGAAGATAAGTTTAATCTTTATATGTGTATATATCGAATTTTCTTTTTCTGTCATGAAAATGGGGTATTGATAGCGGATTTAGGGGAAATATAGTAATTTAGAGGATTAAGAGAGGGAGAAAGAGGATTAAGCTTCCGGAAAAAAGCATGAGTAGTTGTTTTCTCGGATAAGAAAATAAAGAAAATTAACGAAGTAAATGCAGTCAGTCGGTTTCACTACTATCTATTGAGAAGCTATTATAAAAATGGAACTTTTCCTTGAAAAATAGTTTTTGATTTATTTTTTAAACAAGATTATTCGAAATTGTTTAACTCTTGAGAACTGATGACATTTCTCCTCAGTTAAATGTTAAGCTTTTTTTTTTTTTTTTTTTTTTTTTTACTTTCACCAAGATAATTTCTTTATAAAACTCTGCCTGAAAATATTTCAACACAAAAACGATCTAATCATTTTAATAACAAAAAAAAAATCTTCTTTTAATTTTAAAAGTCAAGTTGCCATACGATTTTTTTTTTTTTGCATTTATTCCGTTTTTTTCAGCAAAAGATTTTAATTTTTAGTCTAAAATTATTTTTATTGTTATATTCAATATGTAATCGCTTGATTTTTCTTCTATCTTTAAAGCTATGAAAGAGGGAACTGCTGAATATTTTATGATTTACAATGATAATTAAGAAAGTGAAAACACAGTGCAGCAAAAATTAAATGACACAACTACACATTTATGTCTTCAATAACCCTATGATGTCAAATTGGTATCCAGTAGAAAGATTTATGTACAGAAACATAATATACGTAAGACAATTAAAATAATACTGCTGTAATGTACGGCATAATCTAATCGAAACCTCTGTGAATCACCATTATCCTTAGAAAAACCAGGTCAAACAGACAATTAGTAAATAAAAAGAATTAAATTCTGTGATATATTAATAATTTTAACTCGAATTAAAAAAAACATTCTAAAAAATTATTTAAGCTTCTGAATATGTGAAATCAAAGCATTATTATATTTTTACCGCTAAGCTAAAATAAAGAATCCTTCAAAAACGCAATGAATTTAAAAATGGAATATCATATTTTAATTTAAATAGTTTTGAAACTAAATTTCTGACATATATTTCATATTTTCTCATATGGAATAAAATTCAGACAATGCATTTTGTCGGTTTGATGTGAAATACATTTCAACGTTTTCTTATGTGGCAGGGAATTATTCAGAATAAACATTCTAATGTCGGTCGTCAGTCTAGACGCATTTTCATTGTTTAAAAATATTGGAAGAGGTTTGGGAGATTTAAAAGAATAATCGCATGACGGAGAATTTCAATATATTTCTTGGAAAGATGTTTGAAAATTTTCATAGAATATATATATACTTATGAATTTCTTGGAAAGATTATTCCTTCGATAGATTTTGATGCCATTAATTCATTTGAAAGCCATAAAACCATCACATCATTATTCTAATTTTTCAATAAAATAAACTACTAGTTTTATTCTGGAATTCAATATTTTTTTTTTACAGAAATTGATAAACAAATATCATATTTTTAAAAAATCAATGTTATATATATTTTTTAATTTTTCTTAGTAAAATTAAACAATATAGATTTTTAAATAAATATTTGAATATCAAAATCTGTTTACAATACAAATTCTAAATTTATTTTAGATAATTAAAATTTTTAATCGATATATAACACTGATTTCTGAAATAATTCGAATTTTCATAATATTTTTTTGAAGAAATTAGGCGATTATGTTACCTCTGATTCTAATAAATTTAATTAATCAATTCCATTGGCTGACAGCTCAGTAGCAAAATGATTGTCCAATTGTATTATCCAATTTTAACGATAATTGTTTTTTTTATAAAATATCATTATAGGTTTGGCAAATAACTGCATGAAAATATGACCGAAAGAAATTTTATTAAGCTTAAGAATCGATGCAGAAATGGCATCGTTAAATAATCATTTGATAACTGAAACTCAGTTGACTGCCCCTGCCGCTTGTTATCCAACAATTCCCCACGAAATTAAACGGCGTCTTTGGCGAGTTGGCGACGAGGAACTCTCTGGTGGAGAAGAAACAATGGATCCCAGACGTCAACTTTAATAAAAATTAAAAAATAAAAACAAAAGTCTCTCAAGCATTCTCCCAAAATTTTCTCGCATACGATCTAAAAGATTTTTCATGCCAGTGTACACCTTATATGGCATTGGCAGACAATAGTTACGATATATTAATTTTTGTCGTGAATTTAGCTTTTTTACTGAATCTATCGCATCATCCTTGGCGAGTAATTTGGCGATTAATTGCTGAAATATTTTAAAAGTAACCAAAAATTGTATTTGGATTTTAGACACCTGTTTCAACAGATTGAAACAAAAATTTGATCCAAAACTGCATTGTAGTTGCACAATATCACACCAAATTTGACATATTTAAGTCAATTCGATTTTGAGTTATCGCGTTAAGATTTTTCTGAAAATACCGACAGACAATTCACACTTAGTTGAATTTGTCTCAAAACTTGACAGTGTCGGCAGTACAGATGTTAAATCTGTGCACCAAATTTCATCTATCTTGCTCTCTTCATTTTGTAATTATTGTGTTAACTTGTATTCGAACAGCCGGATTGATAGATTTCTTCTGAACGGATTTTACAAAAAATTTAATAGAAATCTAAAAATTTGGTGTTAAGACCTTCAGTTCAATTTCAAATTTCAACCGTCTAGCTCAAATTGTTTCTGTACTATCTTTTTCATAAACAGACAGATAGACGGACATTTTCCAAAAACGTGTTTTTCGAACTTAGGGAGGTCTAAAATGGGGAGATTCGTCAAAATCTCGAGTTTGAATCTTTTTGATGATGTCTATACCTTCTCTATACTACATATACGAAAAAGTAAAAATTAGCCTATTGTTTATGGTAAATTAATATATTTATATAATTGATATCAGAAATTCGAACTTTTAATGCTAATCAGGGATACTATCACAAAAATATGTACTTGGATTTGACTACAGGTTGACTTAAAATATTGATATATCTTATAAAATAAGAAATAGTTTACTAATTTCTCAACTATTTCTTAAACGAAATTTTATATTGAAATTCTCATTAAAGTCTTTTTTTTTTACTTTCATAATTTTGAGCAAAACTTTTACTTAAATCATAACAAAAGTTAATATTAAAATTTACCAAACAATTAATGAACAGTTACGTAGTATAAATTATATACGTGAGAAATAAATAGCAATAAATGCATTAAAAAATATTTAATAATTTTTATTTAAAATATGCACACATTTAAAAGATCATGCAAACAATTTTCTTACTTTCTGCAATATTTAATTTTAAATTAAAATACATAATCACTTCACATCTTAAATCTAAGAATAGCAAACGAGCCAAAATATTTTTAAATTCAGCTGTTTATCAAAACATTGCAGAAACCACCAAACGATTATTAAATGCAATCAGAAGTTATTTTTTTATTTATGTTAATAAGAACTTTTAAATTTTGTATAAAAACTTAAGCCTCTCGTGAGGCAACACGGAAGTATGAAAATAATTTAAAATGCCTAAATTAATATCTAATCATTAAAAATAACAAAAATTAAGAAACAATTATTATATATTTTAAAAATAGTTTAATTTCATACACAAAAATGAAACAGTTGCATGATTGTTAAAGAATTTTCAGTAAAACGTTTTTCTCGTCTCACAGGATATCGGAGAAAAATGGGAAGGAAATATATTGTGTAATTTATTTTTTAATGGATAAGTTATTAAAAAATAAATGTAAATCAAACACATATTTATGTAAATATAACGCATATTGCATAAATAATAAAGGTAACAAAATCCAATTTCTATTGATAGTTCAATTTTTTTAGATTCTAGTGATATTAGATCCATACGAATTTTTGGATCTTAAACTAATTTTAGAACTAGCAGAATGCTATGTGTGAACAGTGCTATTATATAAATAACATCAATATAATAGCAAATGAGTTAAAAATTTCTTTCTTAAAATATTTAGGTTTGATCCTCTCAATTAGAATAAACCAAATGTTTAATTTTTAAAAATTAATCGTTGGTATAATAATACAAATTTAATCGATTTGGAAAAGCCTGAATTGTCATGAAAATTGATCGCTCAAATGAGCAAACGATTATCAACAAAATAATTTATTTCGTTCAAGATTAATGAATCTGTCGTTTAGAATTTCCATAAATTGTCAAAAGAAAGGCAATGACTTTTTCCAATAAAACTTTTAACTACTATTTGTTGAAATGTCACCTTTTGTATTTTATTTAAAAGGCATACATTAAGAATTATATTCATTTGTCATTTTGCTAATTTTTTTACCACATATTCATTTGTCATTTTGATAATTTTTTGTACTTTTTGTAAAAAGTATTCATTTAGATACATATTCATTTATTATTTTGATAAATTTATTTTACCAAAAATAATCATCATTTTAATTTGACTTTTAAGATTTGCGCTTTTAAGTTTTTTAATGATATTCAGATTGCATTAAATCATTACATTTTTGCCATTTTAATAATGTACAGAATAATTAACCATGAGTAATGATCCATGAATATAATTAAGGCATAAGCGAAATAATTTAATATCCAGGAATAAGAGTTTAATAACAGTTAACCAACATTTATTATAATAAATATCGTATTTTCAAAATATTGATTTGTATTCAATATTTTGAATTTCAATGTTGACTAAAATTTTAATAATTTAATTTTGAAACCATCATTCACTTTTGCAATATTTATTTTAATTTTTTTAAGTATAATATTTAAATTATTTAAAAGAAATGCTTAATAAAAAGACAGAAAGTTCTGAAATTTTTCAAACATGGGAATTCATATGCTCTTATATTTCCACTAGAAAATAATCTTTTTCACAATAATAAATTCTTCACAGAGTAGATTTTACTGTCTTTCATAAAAAAAAAGTTTAAAGAGTTTTGTTCCAAAAGAATTTCAGATTCTTCACATTAGGCAATAACTGTAGCTCGAAGAAGGAACAAGAATTCTATTAGTTATTGTGACGATAAATTTAATTTATTTTTACAAATTTATTGAATTGGGAATATATATATATATTTATATATATAAACTCATATTTTAGAGCCGTTTCGTGGCAGAAAAGAGAAAGCATATTTGAATTTTTTAAGTTTCAATTTATTTCATAATAAATTTGTGTATAGGCAAGAAGTGACGATATACGTTTATCTACATCGTGGAAAACAAGGGCGAAAGAGCACGAAGCCTTTTCCCCTGTGATTATATACAATGAGATCCTGAGAGGGATTTATTTACAATTGTCAATTTAGATAGAGGGAATGCAGGCATATTTTAAAAGATTTTGTTCAGCTTGAATACACAACTAAACAAATACAGATACAGATTTTATTCCTTCACTTTCACTTGCTGATTTCATCAGTTTTACAGACCTCGTGTAGCAATAATTAAATAAAGAAAAGTGGAATTGGATCAGGAAATAAGGGAACATTTTAGAATTAGTTACAATGGTTTAAATTAAGATGGAAATTAGGAAATTAATTTCTTCGGATTCACCACTTTTCAGAATAGTTTGCATGGGCAATTGTAGATGCATCAAATTTTTACAGAAATCAACTGTAGAAAATAGTTCACTGATTATATTAATTAATTATCCATTTCCAATGTTTGAAAGTTGTTTGTAGTTACGTAATACTTGCAATGATATTTAAGATTACAGGAAGTCCATTGAGTTTAGTGCTTAAAAAAGCTAGTTCTAGTTATATTTTTTTAGTTCAATCTTAACAAATTTCCAAATTGTTCGTAAACTTTTCCATTTATTTGTATTTTATATTTCTGAAACATATTGTTTTACTTATTTTTGTTTACTTATGATTTTTTACTTATTTTTATTTACTTATGTTTTTTATTTATTTTGTATTTTATTTATTTATTTTTACTTACTTATGTTTTTTATTTACTTATTTTTACTTACTTATGTTTTTTATTTATTTATTTTTACTTACTTATGTTTTTTATTTACTTATTTTTACTTACTTATGTTTTTATTTACTTATTTTTACTTACTTATGTTTTTTATTTACTTATTTTTCACTTACTTATATTTTTTTATTGTTATTGGCTTAAAGACTGTGTTTAAATCTTCTTCTTTCTGTACTTCGTATTAAAGGAAATAAAAAGAATATACTGCAATCATATCATATCACAAAAAGATATGTATTGAGAAAAACTAAATAAAGACGAAATAATAAAATGTTATAAAAATGCCAATATTCTATTGTTAGGATGGATATAGCAAAATATTAATCATAGAAAATCTTTGAAAGAAAAATTTATAAAAAAAACAAAAACAAATAAAAGCATAGTGTGTTTTTTTCAATCATTTTCAGGTAAAAAAAGAGTATAAAAATATCTTTAGTATCATTTGCTCTCAAAAAAGCTGAAATGCATCCAAAAAAAATCATTATTTTACAGATTGGAAGATTGACAGTGAAAAATTACCCGGAAAGGATTAATAGCTTTACAATGACTGACGAGAAAAATGTTACCAAATGCGATTCAATGTTTTATAGTAACAAATATCTGAAATATTATGAGCTAAATTGATATTGAAGTAAAAAGAAAAAAGAATGTGTCAAGTTTCCTATAATTTTAATTATATAAAATATAAAATTGATGATTCTATTTTATTAAATAAACGTTATATTATAAAAAGAAATTACAGTTAATTTATGATGAAAGATTTTCAAACATCCTCAAGAATGTTTGAATAGTAATGTTTCAAATTAATAAAACATTTTACTATTATTCATAAATTTTATATTATTTTTAAATATGTTTTGTTTATTATATCAGAAAATGTATAGATAAAGCATTTCTTTAAACATGCGTATTGTACTAAGAACGGTTGAAAAATTAAATTCATTTAGTGTATTAAAATCAGAACCTAAAAAAGTTTTTAATGCGATCATAAATATCTTCTAAATATTTATTTTCTACTTCTGTATATAATTAAACATGAATTTTGTTACGTAAATAGTATCTTAGTAGTACTAGATCTTAGTATCTTATAATAGTATCTGATAACAATATATAATATCTGATAATAGTATCTTAGTAGTTCAGATTTGAATTTAATTATTCCAATTATATTAAATTTGAAATGGAAACTTATTAATTTCTGATAAATTTATATATTTGCAGTATTTTAGTAACTATTCAAAAAATAATAATGAACATAATTGTTCAAAAATAAAATAAAATGAACTATATTCAACATCTATTTCTTATATACTGGCTTTTTAGGTAAGAAGCAATTTCTTCCTGGTTCCAAGGAATAAAATTCCGCTTTTCTTTCCTGGATAATAACTGAGATTTGGTATTACTACCAAAAAAATGGATTCCAGTATTTCTACTGTTCCAACATATTTAGTGTCTCATTTATTTATACTTTCTTCAATAATAATTGGCCCAATTTATCGCCATATATCAATGTTAAAATAATTTACAAAATGTTTGAATTTATTTCTATCATTCCTGTTACTAGCAAAAAGGAAAAGCATTTGTGAAAATAATTTATTTTAAAAACATGTAAATCATTTCTTCAGAACGAAATATTTTATGCTACCCAATTATTTATTTTAAAAAAGAATATTTGAGACTAAAACGATATTTTTTTTTTCCATTTTGAAATATAGACACTAAAAATTTTGAAAATTATTATTTGAAAAATTATAGAAGCAGAAACAAATAAATCAGAATAAATGAAACTAAAGACAAATTTAATAAAACAAATCAGAATAATCAATGTAAAGTATTTTGAAATACAATAGACAACTTCAAAAAATAATTTCACGTCGCTGAAAAGGCATTGCAGGTTAATAAATATTATCATTAAAAATTGGAACTATGTTATACTTTGCATTTACTTTTTAGAAAAATGATATTTTATTTCATGTGTAATAATATTTAACTTATTTTTTATTTCTTTTGTCAATGTAATGGCAGCTCTTTGATAAAATCTAATTTTTTCCCATGCCCGCTTAATGCAGGTTAAATTTTATTTTTATTTCGTGCGAGCTAAATTGCTGATAAATATGATTAAATTATTTTTTAAAAAGAATCAATAACAATAGAAATTTAATTTGTTGGTTAAAGCATTGGTATCATTAAAAAGATAATTTTTGTATCTTTTATATTGTATATTTATGTTTGGAATTCAAAATTTTAGGTAAATGGCAACGTTGTTATTTTTTTTTAATTTAGCGAAAGTGGCAATGCTGTTGTAATTTTTCATAAATAAAAAAGATGCCGATTTAAAAAATTGTTATTATCTTCTAGTTTTTTGTTAAGGATATCTACTTTACTGTATAGAATCTGGGATTCAAATAATATAAAACAGCATATTATTGTTAGCATTTTGTTTTATATTATTTGAGCAATAAATAATATAAAACAAAATCTTATTTTGAGGTAGATAACGTACGATTTTTTGTATTTAGTAAATGACGTTTTCGATTATACGTTAAAAACTAAATCTCCGAAACGAAATTATGGTGGAAATTGAAAACAAACAATAGCACTTAATTTAAAATTAGAATGAGGCAAAGGACAATTAAAATAAATTTCAGGGAATTTATTTAAACAACGAACATAATATTTAATTTTTAAAAATTGTTCATAATAAACGTGCTATTTATAAATAATGGTTTTCAGGAGGTTAAAATTTCAAAATAAGGAATAGAATATTGGAAATAACACCTTTTATTCCATAAAAATTTTACAAAACAAACTTGCGTAGAGGAAACGTAATGACTTGAAAGGCATAATCTATCCTAACAATTTTTTTTACCTATTAACTTACAAAATGAAAGTCATTTGATGGATGAAATACATCCATCAAAGGACAAATCGAATATTATCTCTAAAAAATCGTTAAAAACATTTTCGCTTGCCATCATCTGAGCGTATCTAATATCCTCTTTTTCTACACTTTCTTTCTTTCCTTCTTCCAGCGATTTTAACCTAGAATTTTGTTGCTTGAAACCTCAAACTTCACGCGTCATGAACCCTTATTTCCAGTCGAAAACATATCATTTCTTTTTCCAACATTCGTTCTCTTCGTCTGGAAAAAAAAAGGAAAATAAATAAGTGCGTGAAATGAAAAATATCCATTTTCACAGAAAGATTCTGCTGCGGAAAGGTTAAAAAAAAAAGGGAATATTTTCTGGCTATAAAAAGGGAAATAAGAAATGGTACTGTCCTTGGTTGTTATGGCAACCACATCCCTGAGGGAAATTGAAGCAACAAGAATCAACGTTCCAGATCCTTCCTCGTAACTTTGATTAAGTTTCTCACCATCCGTGGAGTTATGCTTGCAGTTGTGGGATCGAAGGCAATACATAAATACTGATACCCTAAGAGACCTGGGATGCTATCACCGGCTGGAATAGGGTATGGCATACAAAAGGCTTTGTGAAATGATGACATTATAGTCGGTAATCTATTTTACCAACTAGTAAGGAAAACATAATAATCATTACTAGAAGAAGTTTATTGAAAAAACGTTGACGAAAATTTGTTTGTTAGTTCTATGAATAGAATAGTGATCGTAATGGAAATACTCGTTGATACTTAAAGATCCGGGAATAACTTCTTATGAAGATACATAGATTTGGGTATATTTTAGTTTCTAATGGAATCTGCATGTTTGTTTTTTCCACATCTTCGAGAAATTTTCTCTAAAATTGAAAAAAAAAAAAATGTTAAATATGACCTTTGAATCTCCGATAGACTTCTTTTACTATATGGAAATCTGTGAATTATATTGATAAAACATATATTCTCACTAAAGTATAAAATCTAACTTTTAAAAAGGATGTATTTTATGAAACGCTTCTTAATCTCCAACAATGGAAGTGTACGACCCGCCCGAAGGCACACAGATAAATAATACTGAATGATCGGACCTCACAACAGCAACACTGGTGGGAACCGTGGTTGAGTCCTAAGGGCCATCACCGGCCACAGTACAACCCTTCCCGAAGGAGGATTGGAACAATGGAAGTGTGCTACCCGGCCGAAGGCACACGGATAAATAATACTGTATGACCGGACCGCCGTAACATGAACACTGGCGAGAACTGTGGTTCAGTCTTAAGTTCCATCACCGGTCACAGTACAACCCTTCCCGAATTAGAAACGTCCATTCATCGATGGACGGAGCCAGATACCCCATCTTTTTGTGTACCCTCCAGGGTGGCGAGATCCAACTACCATACCGGAAGCATCTCATCCTCATTTCGAGGTGCCCTTCCCCGAGGGATCTCCAACAATGGCGAAGAGGCTTCTAGAAATTAATTTTTCTTCTCTAATTTTCATAAATACAGTTAATAAAAATAGTATGAACCATCGACGTTTTCATAGCAATTTAACTGTTTACCCTGTATCACTTCTTTAACCAGTGACATGAAAACTTTAATGTTGTATGGAATTTCCAAAGCTAATTTTGACACATCATATTAAATCAATTTGTTCAGTCAAAAATGTTTGATGAATTATACACAGGTCAATTTGGCTTGCAGAATGAATTTTTTACTATGTAATTTATCAAAGTAACAGTTTAAATAATTTGAGTGAGAATTAAAATTTTTGTATCTGTCATATTAGATTTCTGGCAACAAATGTTTTGGATGTTTGCATATTTTCACCTTGCTATGTCTAAGAAATCATCAAGTGATTGTCCATTTTGGTTGTTGAAATTAGTGCCATAAATTTTGCTTATACTTTTAATTATTTTTGGATAGTCTATTTATAAAGTAGAATTTCAGCGAAGTGACTTTTGGAACGAAAAGTGAAAACAAATTTCTTAGAAATAAACGAATGGAAATTAAAAGTTACTAAATAATAAAAACCCGGAATATTTAAAGCAAAAATTAATTAAGAAATCAGAAATAAATATACCGAATGTGTAACAGTGATAATCTGATTGTGTCCATAGTCTTTAATGCAAAGATCTCAAATTCATCAAAGCATGTTTAAAAATAAAGAATTTCTAAGAAATCCAAATATCTCTTTTTAGACGGAAAAAAATCACTTAAAAACCTGAATGTTCATACTTTGAGTTGCCAGACATTATCGTTTTTTATTTGACAAAAAATGTTTAAATATTAATTTTTCCAATTTTCTTTTTTAAAAGGTGAAAATCTTTGTAATTATACTTCCTTAATTAAACACAACACCAATGAATCAAAATGAAATAGTATTTTATATAAAACATCATAAATTTTATATTAAACAACAGTTTTAAATAACTTCCAAAAGCTCAAACTCATTCATTCACAAAATCAATGAATCTTTAAAAGCTTAGGGCCCATATTTTGATCGGTCTGATAAATATTTCACAAAGAAAACTTTATTTCACTGTCACAAAATTCCAAAGAAAAACCTTGAAAGGGGAAACTTAATGCGTTTCATTACTTGAAAATAGCCTCCCAAGGAACAAATTAATAGTTATAAAAACATTTTAATAATTTAAGTCATTTGTTACCAAATGCGTGTATTCCCATTTGAATTTGATACTTAAAATTCTTTAAGCAAAAGAATGTAGCAAATTCTTAATTTAAAGCAGTTTTATTTATTCATAATTTTGAAATCTCTGTAGGTAATTGCCATGATATTATAATTTTTCAAAAATAAACGTAGAAAATTACTTTTAAATATAAGGATTTATGAAATTTCTAAGCAAGCCGCTTGAGAATACTCAATGTTTGTACATAAATTAATTTTATAACATAAAATTATTTATTCTGTATTTCAGAAAAGGCAAAGAGTTATTTTTTCCATAAATAAAATGTATAAATTCACCATTATCATTTCTTCGCAGTATCTGAAAGCCCCGTTATGTAACGTCTGTTTAAAAATTAGCCTTTGAATTCAATAATTCTTTTTATAAATATATTTTCCTCTTTTTTTTTTTTTTTTTTTTTGTTTTTTTTTTTTTTTGTTTTAAAAGACTGAATCTCAAATTTTACACTAAGAATACTTTTGATATTTAATATTTAACCCTAGTAATAGAATTAAGTAACCAATAGCTGTTTTTAAGCCTTAGTTTGAATTTTAAATTTAAACATAGAAATTTCATTTTCAAATTAGAAGCGAATTCAATATATCTATAAATTGATAATAAATATTTCTTGGAGTTTAATCGTTTTTAAACTTTAATTAAAATTGTGGAAAAGATATTATAAGGTAAAAATGTTTCAAGCATTAAATATTTAATACACACAATATTGTGAAAAATTAAAGAAACTGAAATGTCATATTCTATGAAATTAAATGCTTATAGAAGTCTGTCTAATTAAAGCTGTTAAAAAATTGTTTGAAAATCAGATATTTCTTTGCAGATGCTTACTTCTTTTTTTATTTTCATATTAATTTATCTTGAAACTTTTATTTTTATTAAAAAAATAAATCTTGACAACGATTTTAACAAACTGATATATTCCTTAAACATCTCATTTTATAAAAAGAAATTATTTTGAGAAACCGGGTCTTTCTTAACGTACCGTAAACAAAATGCTGATTAAATAGTAGTTTCATTTTGGGTTATTGTTTTATTTAAATATATTGAAATAAAGTAACTTTTAAAAAAGAAGTTTCCCAAAATAGGTATTTGATTTTTGTTGTTACTTCATTTTAATTAAGTCAGAATGGTTATTTTATTCTACTTTAGATCTTTTCTTCTTTATATATTGAAAGGAATTCTATTTGAATTATAAACAAAGTCTACATCAAGAAGTTTAGAATATTATAATCTGATATTTTCCTTAATTACAAAAAGAAATTATTTAGTATTTTTTGTTAATGATATATTTCAAACAATTCAATTCATAATTGTAGTTGATGAGACGTTAATATTTTTTTTTATTTGAAAACTGGTTGAAATTTTCTCTGTTTTTCTTGAGTAGATAGGAGGTTCCATAATTTTTTCAATTAAACTAATCTTTCAAGATAAGTCCAAGGTTTTTATATTGGAGATGCTTATGTATTTCGGTTATGTTTTGGTATCCTAGAAGAATAAGAAATAAAATTTGCAGTAATTTTTATTTGCTTTTAATATTCCTATTCTAATTTTAAAACCTTGAAATAGTTTAATTATTATAAAGTCTCATTTTTCGTGCGAAACTAATTTTAATGATATCGTAATAATTTGTAACTGGCGTTAATTTGTAAATGGCTACTTAACCATTAAGTAACTGGCGTTAAATTTAACCAAGTTTTAAAACAAAAGTGCATTATGAAAATTGTTTTGGCTCTTGCATTTTAAAATTCTTATACAGAAAATAATTTCATTCCGAAAAAAAGTAATTAACTGTCAAATATATTTAAAAAAATCAAATTTCATCAAATATATTTATGCTTTTTAGAAATTTCTTTTTTTGTCATTGAAATTTTGGAATATTAAAATGAGAATGGTTTAAAATACCGATGACAAAATATCCAAGAAACTTAAATCCATGAAACAAATTTATAAGAAAGAAAATTCTTGCCATAAAAAGGTAAAAACTAGAATGTAAAAGATATATTTAAAAAATCAAATATATATATATATATATATATATATATATATATATATATATATATATATATATATATATATATATATATAATATCAAATATTTATTTTTATAGAAAACATTTTATATTTGAAGAAATAAAGTAAATGCTAAATACCAGAAATGGTTGAAAAGGCTTATGGAAAAAAAAATTGTACCAACAGTCGAAGATAAAGTAGCATGATAATGTTTGAAACTTAATCTGTTTGCTTTGTCATCATTAGACTTGATTGCTACAGCCGCTGCAATGCGTGAGAAACGCATCACATAATTTTCAGGAAGAATTGAAACATCAAATATTACAATGGTTTGTAAAAGAAAAAGCGAAAATTGTTCTTGGTAATCATTGTGCAGAGAATACAAATTTTTAAAACACTTTCAGATTTAATTCCTTGAAAAGGTCATTTACTAAAGCATATAGGCTCTCTATCATGAAAGTGTTTATTATAATTCTAACCTTGATAGAAACATGAAAGTGGAAACTTTCATAGAGAAATCATTTTTTTTTAATTTTCTTTTCTATAGTAAGAAGCATTGTTATAAAAAGTAAATAAATTTATATTGAAAAATTTATAACAAATTAATCGTTAATTATTTTAGAAAATTCATTCCGAACTGTGCTGATTAATAGTGAAAAATGTTTCAAAAAAATTAGGAAAAAAATTGAAATATGTTTGTAGCTAATTATGTATAAATTAACAATGAAAAAAATAATTAAAAGTGAAAAAAAGCATATGAATATAAAAGTGTTATTTCACTGTATGCTATTCTTAAACATTTTATAACATACAGATAACATTTCTTGAAGAGTTTAGTTATAACTTGAAAATTCATAGAGCCATTTAAATGAAAGATTTTATAAAGAAGTAATGATTCAATTGTGTGCAAATTAGAATTAAAAATTTATTAAAACGGAAGAAAAACATAAAATTATGTTATTGAAAAGCAGTTTTCTTTAATTTTTATGCGTTATGAAAGCAGCTTTTGCGTGTTGATACAAGTCAGAGTTATTCAGGAAACATGCAACAGTTACTACTATATTTTTTGATTTATTAAAATTCTAATTAAAATTTGGTGAAATCGTTTTTTATCACTTGTTACTCAAAAAAAAAATTGTTTAATTAGTGAACTCTAAGTTTAATATTTTAATCTTCGAAACGTGACATTTTGTTCATAATGCATTTATTAAAAATATACAAAAGATTTAAATCACTATCATTTTGAAAGTACAAAAAGTGCACAACGATTAAATTGAAAGAAAATAAGCGAAAACCAAACAACTGAACTCAGAAATTGTATGTTACAGAAAAATTACATTAAAGAGATATTGTTAATAATAAAATCGTCTGCTATTGAAAAAGCCTTAAAAAATTTAACAACATTCCATCCATTTTCCAAAACGATTTTTGGTATGGATAAAACATTTTTTAAGACTAAAACCATGACATAATATAAATGAGACGAAAAATATTGGCAATATAAGAATATTGATGAAAAATGTTACAAAGAACAAAAAAATAATTTTATTTATAAATGCATTTTAGTTATAATTCACCATTAATAAATTAAAGAAAACAATTTATGAAATGCATTACAATTAATAGATATTTTCAATCCAACAGCATGCTGGGTTACGTTGTTAAAATAAGTCCTAGTGAGTAAGTATTAATAAGTTGACAAATGTATAGTTATTGTGTATTTAAAGAATTTATACAGTTAAAAAGTGGTTTTGTCATTAATTAATCATACATAAGGTTATTTAATATCTAAAATGATAACAATCTATCAGATTCATATCTGTAATATTTTGCTTCATTTTGAAAGTAATTTTTTACAGAGCTGCTATTTAGCACGGTAATTAATTAAATATTGATTGATTTTTTATGTTTATAGTTGTTTTATTCGTTTATAGTGAGATACATTCGTTTCATTAAAAATATTTTTACTTTCTCATTAATGGGCCGAGATATCCCGGTTCGTAGAGCGTTGGATTCGCATCCCTTAGACTGTAAGTTGAGTCCCCTGACCGAAAACACTTCGTGTACATGGTGGCTGGTGCACATATAAAAGTTGCTTTCAACGATTTCGTTATTAATGGATGTAATTTCTTAAATAGAAATAATTTAATCACTAAAGGCAGCAAAGCTTAAGCAATCGTGACAGTCGCATGTTCCGTTTTAAAGAAAAAATAATTAAGAACTTAATTTTTAGATAAAAGTATAGTATCAGGAAAGTTTTGATATCTTGAAATGCATTTTTCAAGATGAGGGATTTTGATTGTTTCAGTAATTAAACAGAATTTTCAATGATTCCACCTCAATGAATTTAGATTAATAATAGTTTATAAAATTAAAGAGATTTTTATAAAAAAATAGGGTTGTATCTTATAGATAAATATTTCAGACAGAAAAATTATTTGTGTAAATTAGATGAATTTGTGACAGTAAAAAAAAATGGTAATCAGCCTATCTTAAATAGGAATTCAATGCTTATAACAAAATATGTCTAAAACATTTATTGAAAATTGTGGCATCTAAATTATGAGGAGAATACAGGAGTTGATTTTAGAATTTTATGAAAATAGTTTTTTGAAATATAATGATAAATTATTAGAAACAGAACATAAAAGTGGAGACGTTTTTACTAAATACAAATAAATTAAAAGTAAATTTTATTGAAATAACTTCTCTTAGAATGAAACAAAATATTTAAAATACAATTAATTATTTGACATATAGTTTTGCTCAGTTAAAATAAATATTACAAATAAATAAAAATTATCGTTTGGAATTGAAATCAAATTTCCCAAAATTCATTATCCGAAAATTTGTAATTAAAGTAAAAAACTTAAAGCTTCTAATCAAAACAAACAACATCAAGAATAAAATAAACATGAGCAATTATAAAAGAAGAGAGGAAACTAAGGAAAAAAATTATAAGAAATGATTGTTAGTTTCTAAGCAGTTATACATCAATCATTGTTTTTGAATTAAGTTAATATATTTTTAACTTATAACTTAATCAATATATTAAGTTAAAATATTTAATAACTAGAATAACAAAAAAGGGAAAGTTAATGCAGGCAAAACAAGCAAAACAAAACAGATTTGTTTTGTAGAAAAAACACGAATTTTAATATGGCAGACTTCGTTCCATTAAAAAAAAAGAAAGAGAAAGCTAAAAGTTTTCCAAATAGAAAGAAAAACATGATTGATGAAAGGAATCCATCAAAATGTATAAAGAAAAAACACTATTCTTCTCTAAACATCGTTAAAAAATTTCCAAGTAATCATCCGAGCGTGCCTAATATTCTTTATATATATATGTATATATTTCCACCAACAGCCTCAGCTAAGAACTTTGTGCTGAAACCACAAACTTCACGCGTCATGGACTCTTCTCTTCCAATCGAAGACAGACCATTTTCAGTTTCTGTACCTCGCCAAACATTCCGTAAACTTCGCCAAAAGAAAAAAAAACAAAAAAGAATGGAATAAATAAAAGTGAAAAAGAAATACGCATTTCCCCCTGAAGATTCCGCTGGGAGAAAGAGTGAAAAAGAATATTCACTGAGCTTATAAAACGGAAATAAGGAATGGTACTGTCCCTGTTGTTATGGCAACCGCAACTCTGGAAGAATTTCAAGCAATAAGAGTCAACGTTCGAGATATGTTCCTAGGTTTGATTAAGTTTATCGATAGTCGTAGAGTTATGACTACAATCAAGCGATCGAATTTGATACATAAATATTAATTCCTTTAGAAGTCACTGGAGTTATCAGTTGTTCGGATAGCATATGGCATTCAAAGGTCTTTGTAAATGATGGTATTAAAATAAAAATCTTGTTTTTCACAAGAAAAAAAAAAGAAGATATAATAGTTTCCATCAATTATTTTATACTTAAAAAAATCCTTGTTTACCAGTATTTGTTTGCAAAATAAGAAATAAATATGACGTGTGATGAAGTTTGTATTCGTATTCATAATTTAAATGTATATTATTTTGAAATGCTCCTTATTTCGGGAATTTTCTATTCTGTAAAATGAATAATGAGTGAAGAAGTATGGGATTTGATTTTAATGCAGAATTTAAGAAGTATTAATGCAGATTCAATAAAAGGGATGAGGTTTCTTTAAATTTATTTTAAACTATTATAATAAAGTAGTTCCTTTATTGTTATTGGTAAATCGTACATACATTTAACGAAAAATAAAAAGCTTTTTTGTATCTGAATAAATGTTTCATTTTAAAACTATGTATGAATAAGAAAACTGTTTGAGGTTACAGCGTAATAGATTTAATTTCATCAAACTGAATTAGAAATTTTATGATGAAATAATATATGAATAGAAATTAAATTCAGAATAAGTGTAACATGTTAAATATCTTCGAACTAAATTTAAATTTTTTATGACAAGTAATATATGAAAGAGGAAATTAATGTAAATTCAGCGTAGTAGGTGAAATTTCGTATTTGATTTTAAATTTTATGAGAAAGCGATGAATGAATAACGAAATTAAATACGGATACGGCAATAATAGGTAAAATTTCATTGACCCGAATTCAAAATTTGTTGAAACGGTGCATGACAAATAAAATGAATGGATATTCAGAGTAATATGCGATGTTTTTTCGAAATATATTTAAAATTTCATGATAAAACGATATTTAAACAAAATAATTAATTACAAATTCAATATGATGACTGAAGTATCTTTAAAATTGATTCGAAATTTTAAAATGAGACTATTTATGAATAATGAAATTAAATGTAGATTTTGTAAAATGGATGAAAATGTATTGAATTGGGTTTAAAATTTTGTGCTTAAAAATACTATTTGTAAGTATTCATTAAAATTTTCTGAATTATATAATATGACATAAACTATAAGAAGGACATCAAAATTTTCAATAACAGTTAAGAAAAAACAAAATGTTTACGTATCTTTTAAAGCTATAAGTTAGAGAATCTGACGGATTACTGGAGTAGAAACTGTTTAGACGATATTAACTTAGAATCAATACATTCATGTTAAGATGGAGTGTTTAAAATGATATAGAAAAATATCATCGAAGATACAAGATAGCTAATCTCATTCTTTACTAAATCGTTTTCTCTAAATAAATTTCGTCTAAAATTTAAAAGAAATATATGACTCTTATGAAAAATTCCCATATGAGATCTCTTCTATCTTTTCTGTTAATTTACAATGGGTTTATGGGTTTATCGTAATCATTTGTAGATAAAGAGTGATATATATATATATATATATATATATATATATATATATATATATATATATATATATATATATATATGGGTGCGTGCCTGTCTTGATTTACGGTATATATGAAGATTTTGGAAGTCGAGTCCTTTGACGATTTCAAAACTTTCCACGTTAAATATTAGAAAATATACTTTTCTTTTGGAGATTCACTTTCAAATAAAATAAGAGTCCTAATAATTTTCGGGATTTCAAAATATATGATAAAAAGAACCTATTTATTAAATAAAACTTTCATAAAGGAATTAATTAAAAATAAAAGGCTTGATAATAAAATACAAAAGTCAACATTACAGTAGTTTAATTAATCCAATATTGTTTTTATTAAAATTATTTCTGTAGAAAAGATTCAGTAGGGTTAAATTTCTATAAACTCGAAAATATATTTATTATTTTGAAAGAGCTTAAGTAAGAAGTAAAAATATTTCCATGAAAAAACGAAAACAATTTGTGTATCCTTCATGAAAACACTCATTATTTTTTTTATAAGTTCAGTAGAAGTTCATAATTCAATAATAAGTTCACATATTTTGAAAGCGATATATATATTAATTTAACAAAAAAATGCCATTAGAATAATTTTACATTATAATATCGTTTATGAAATAACTTTTTATTTCAAAAGGTTGATATTATTTAATATTTGTTGAAATTCAATATTATTAAAATTCTTTTATTTTAAAGCTGATAGTTAAAATATTTGAAAAAACATAAATCCTTTCAGAAATTTATTCTCGATAAAATATTTTATACGTCGAGTACGATCAATTATGGGATTAGCCATAATATTAAATCATTTATGTACCATAATAAAACAAAAATCGTTAAAATGGAGATAAAAACACAAATATGAACGAAATGCATGTAGTAACTCAAGGGAATTTAATGCTGAAATAAATATTTAATTAAATAATTCCCCAAGTGAGCACATGCAAACGAAAAAAAAAATGGCGAACCTAATGAAAGTGATTTAATTATCCTCATTTGGAAACGAATGAAGTTGTATGAGTTGATGATGTTTCCTGATTAGAGACTATTAATGAAATACAGAGTTTATTTGCATGGAGTGTGAAAATTGAGTTAAAAATCTTTGACTCAATTATTATTGAAAGTTCACCTAGCTTGTTCATTCTCATTTTCAATGAAACATTTGCATAATTTAATTAATACATCGCTCTTTTTACTCAAGAGGAAGATTTTTGAATAAAGGAAATCTTCTGTAATGAACAACAGAAAGGATGAAAAGATTCAGAGTATTTAGATTTATTTTTATTTGCTTTCAGATAACCAGTTTTATTCTTGGTTTGTTGGCTGGGTTAATTATCAATAATTCCCAATATCTAATGAAAAAGTACTATGGTGGAAATTATTTTTTCCAGCTATGGCTCACCAAATCTGACATACAATTTAAATTGTAAGTTTACAAAACAAAAATAGATTTTTTTCTAAAGGGATTTCAAGTATTAATGCTATCAAAGATGGAGTTTTTGTTGGAGTTTATGACAAGTTCGTATCGTAATCTTAAATTTCATCTAAGATTGCAATTAAGGCATATAACATGCTGGACGATTCAAAAATTAATTTTACATTTATTTCAAAAAAAAAAGAAAAGAAAAGAAAAAAGAGAGAGAGAGAGAGAGAGCACAAAAAAGCGAGATTCACACAAGTGTGCATCAGTGTTAATGATAGAAGAAAACAGTATCTTTTAAGCTGCTTTATACTTCGATAAGTTGTATATATTTTTCCGCCTTGCGTAAACTGCTAAAATTTCATACATATCACATTTGGTGATTTTTTGCATGAATTAATTAATGATCAACTTTGACAGATGAATTGATGAATGATGAACGATGATAAATAGATTAATGATGAACGGTAACACATTGATTGATTAATGATGAACGATGAAAAATGGATTAATGATGAACGGTGACACATGAAATGATTAATGATCAACGGTGGCACGTGAATTGATTAATAATGAACGTGACAAATGGATTAATGATAAACATTAACAAATGGATTAGTGATGAACTGTGAGAAGTAAATTGATTAATTATGAACGGTAGCACATGAATTGATTAATGATGAACGGTAGCACATGAATGGATTAATGATGAACGTAGCACATGAATTGATTAATGATGAACGGTACTCGTTACTTGTCGGCAACTCCGACTACAATTTACGACGACGACGAATCGAAGTTTCGAGCATTATCCATTTTATTGCCATAGTCGCCTAATTCTTGCCAAATCGCTAAATGGTCGCCAAGTTTGTTGCCAAACTCTGCGATCATTGGCTCGGCATCCGACAGCATCTAAGACAGATGACTGTAAAACTGTCTTTCTTATGATGACAGGGAGATCCAGAAATAACAGGAGGTGTTCGGAGCGCTGTAGCATGTTATGCACTGGAAGTAATATAACAAAATGTGGTCACCACACATCTTAAGGTACGCGGTTTCGATTTATCAAAAAAACAGTTTAGTAACAAAAAACGCCGATAGCGAAAATTCTGGTGCTGCTATTGAAAACTTCACTATGTAATTTGCATGTACGAGTACTTTCTGAGACGATATCGAGTATAAAAAAAAAGGGTTGCTAGAATTTAAGTCATTGTGCAAGAATTCGCCTAGAGATGACGTTGTCATTACGCGAACGTGCCTTATTAGCCAAGCTATTTTATCATTGAGATGAAAATCCCAGTGCAACTCTTCGTGAATAACGGTGATTAAAACGGTTACGTAGAGGACCGATGACCATAACTAAATTATGAAGAATGGTAGAAAGACTTGAAACAACAGGAATTCTTGGTGTGCAACCAGGCCGAGGACTATTTCTGTTTGTGGGGTTGCTTGAAATCTTGAAAGGCGTTGTGTATCAAGAACATGTTCGTGGCATTCATACCTTAAAAGAACAAATAACGTTACATGCCAGACGAAAAAATGCCGCTATGCTGTGAGCCATTGTCAAAAACTTCGTGTGCAGCATGCAATTAATTACTGGAGCATTAAGCTGGTGGTCACCTTGAGTCAAATTTGCAAGTTGCCATAAAGAACGTTTTTTATTAGTATTTGGTGAGTTGTTGTTTATTGTTTCCATAGGTAGTTAAGTATTTTATTTTCTTACATTATGTGATTAAAGCTCCTGGATTATTAATTCTATAAGTGTTGATTTTTTTTGTAACAATAAAGCTTCACAAGCGTTTATCAGTTATGAAAGATAAGAGAACCTAAATAAAGAGAAAAATCATAATTACTAAAAAAAATGGGAAATAATTTATTTTCTCCAATTATGGATTATGTTTTCAGTTTTAAATTAATCGTCAGAAATTTCGTCTGACAACAATACTATTGAATAAATATTCTGCCTTTTCTATTTTATGTTTAAGAAAATTATGCTTCTATCCAAAAGGAAAACAAATAAAATAATTTTTTTAAAAAAATTTCAAAACGTTTTTGTTTTTACATTTACTATTTCAACACTTTTACGTTTATCTATACTTTCTCTTTTGAAATGCCTCTATATATAGAAATACATCAGAAACTTCTATTTAGAAATCTAAGACACCTCTAGCATCCCTTTCAAATAAGAATAGTTTTCAATCTAGAATAGTTTACCGGAGAGATATTTATTTCGGTTTTATGCGTTCCAGATATCAATCAAGTATAGTATTCGGCGAGTAAGTTTATTCGCGCAAGAATTTTATAGAGAAACATAAAATGTGGGGAAAAGGAGTATAGTTTTTGTTGTTTATTTCTAGAACGAAGCAAGAATATTTGAACAATACTGGAAGAATAAAGTATAAAATGTCTGGAATGATATGGAGATGTAAGCCTTTTCACAACCAGAAAAATAATGTAAATTTATATCTGTAATTTAAAAAAAAGTATATCAGGTGACGCTTAAAGCGTTAGAAAACGAAATGCCGTGTTTCTAGTTTATTTCTCGAACAAAGCTTGATCTAGCTATCAGTATAAATTTACTCTATGAAAAAAAGAATTTGAAGGAGGCAATAACAACGGGCAGACGTTTCTGTTCTATTAAGCCAGGAAGTGCCAAGAACATGTTCCACAATATAAAATGATAGAACAGATTGAATCGTCACGATAATGGATCATGCTGCCTTTCTAAAATAGATTAAGTTTAGTTATAGATAGGAGGGTTAAAATTCTTTATAGGTAAGAGTTCATGTATATAATATGAATAAAAAAAACAATCCTTTTGATTAGCATTGGTAGCTAAATCAGTTGACAACTGTTCACATTTTTTTCCCTTCCTGTATGAAATATTTATGCTACATTAATGTAATAAACTGGTGATTTTTCCTAATCACCAATGAATTTAGTTGTGATTATTAATTATCATTGTTAATTATACATATTCACCGGATTAACCATAGAAAATAGTATCTTCAGTACGAAAATAGTATGTTCAGTTCAATAGTATGTTATGTACGTAAAATAGATATGTTCAAACATTCAAAAATCCCCTGTAACGCTAAAATACTCCACCATAGAAAAAATTCTTTAAGATATTTCCATGGCGGAGTCTTCACTCAAGTGATGATACGTTTCTTGGCAACACAAGTTTATTATATCTTGTGGATTAAATTAATTAAGTGATTATTCTTAATCACCAATGAATTTAGTGGTGATTATTAATTATCATCGGCAATTATAGATATTCACCGGATTAACCATATTTCCGTAAAATAGATATGTTCAAACATTCAAAAATTCCCTGTTACGCTAAAATATTCCAAAAATATCTGTAAGATATTTCTATAGCGGCGCCTTCATTCAAGCGATGACACATTTCTTGACGACACAAGTTTGTTATATCTTGTGGATTAAATTATCGATAAGTGCATCTGTATATAATTTGAATAAATAACCAATCCTTTTGATTACCACTGGTAGCCGAATGTGTTGATAACCGTTTCTATGCATCCCCCTTTTTGTACGAAACATATATGTTATAGTAAATGTAATAAACTGGTGTTATTCCTAATCACCAATGAATTTAGTGGTGATTATTAATTATCATCGGTAATTATACATAATCACCGGAAAAGGCATATATGTTCAAACATTCAAAAATTCCCTGTAACGCTAAAATATTCCACAATAGAAAAATATATATCAAATATTTCTACCGCTGTGTCTTCACTCAAGTGATGACACATTTCTTGGCAACACAAGTTTGTTATATCTTGTGGATTAAATTATCGATAAGTGACTCTGTAAATTGTATAAAAAAAACCAATCCTTTTGATTACCATTGTTGGACAAATGTGTTGATACCTGTTCCTATGTATTCCCCTTCTTGTACGAAACATGTATGTTACAGTAAATGTAATAAACTGGTGATTATTCCTAATCTCCAATGAATTTAGTAGTGATTATTAATTAACATCGGCAATTATACATAATCACCGGATAAAGTATATATGCTCAAACATTCAAAAATTCGCTACAGTAAACGTAATAAATTGGTAATTATTCCTAATCACCAATGAATTTAGTAGTGATTATCAATTATCATCGGTGATTATACATAATCTTTGAGTTTCTCTGGGATTTGATAAATTTTTCTTTTAAAATTGTGTTTCTAAAGAATGCATCTTAAAAATTCTTATCTTTAAAAGACCATTCTTATTTTTTAGGAGTACAAATTTTAGAAAAACTAATTTTGCAATAAGCAATTTAGGGTCATTAAACGTAGGAAAGAAAGTTTGTTTTTGAGGGTATTTGCTAAAACGAGTTTTGAATGTGTAAAACTTATCTTATACTATTTCTGCCTTTAAAACTGTGTTTGGAAGACATCGCTTCAATTTACATAACATTTTTGGACATAAAATTTGTCTTCTAAATCAAGAGCAAGTTATCAAACACGATGAGAAATTTGTGGTCTTCAGACTTCGAGAAAATACGCTTTTGATTGTACTTTCTAGACCGAGTATTAAATGCAAAAAGCTTATTTCGTACCAGTTTTACAACTGAAATTGTATTTAGAAATAACGCTTCAATTTGCATGACAATTTTGAAGTAAATCAAGTGCCAGATGTCGTCAAACACTTTCTTCTAACCATGCAGATATTTACTTTTTTAGAATTTAGTTCTAAATAGAAGAAAGTTTATATAGGTTTTATCCTTTAAATTTATTCTGTAAAAAAAAGGAAAGGAGATTTTTTCTGATTTTTTTTGCTTCATGATCTTTTATTTCCGAGATAGCTCGAACACGAACATGAGCCTCACACGAGAGCTGTCTTCATCCAACTTTCATAGATTACCGAAAAAAAATGATAAGCCGATTTCTTCCTTTAGGGATAGAAAAACAGTGAAAATAAAGGAGGACACAAAAATTTCGATTCTGAGACTGTGACTGCACAGATGAATCTATTGGATTTGTATTTGAAATGTCGGCCGTGAGGGGAAACCACGTTCGAATTTCAAAGAATCCAATTTCGCCCTCAGCAGCAAAAGACACTGAAATTGATTGGAAAACCACCCAAAAGTGTGTCAGATTTTTTTTCGGGTAAAATATCAATCTTCGAACATATTTAAATAAAATTGTTTCATTCCATGTTTGAGTTCTTATGATCATTCAGAGGTGATCTGCAGGAGGATTTGGAAAATGAGAATCGATGTTAGAACACAAAAGAAAGGAGAATACCCATTCTTATAAAAACCATATAAAAAAAAGAAGATACCAAGTCAGAGGGAGGGGAGTGTAATAAGTCTGTTGTAACAGACATGTCACTACGAGTAATGATTGAATTACAATAAATTATGAAGTCTATTCTTTCATTCTGAAGTATCTGGCTAGGTCGAAAACATACATTTGGAAGAAATTGTCCTTCCTATTTTTTTTTTAAGTTGAAAAAAAAATTGGTACTTTTCTGTTTCCATTGATATTTTTATTTTGTTCCTATGTGAATTAGAAGCCACGTTATAGCAAACTGTTGACATTTAAGTGATGCTTATTTATAAGCATTTAAAACTTTAAATGCATTTTCTTAAGAACGAGTTTTTTCACAATTCTACTATACGAGTATCATCATATCTCAAAAAATGGTCAAGATATCTTAATGAAATTTATAATTAGTGTGCATTATGTAATTCAGAATGTAGTGAATGCTGGATTAGATGTTGAATTATCTAGAAATGCATTTATGATTATTTAATGTAAATAATGCTGAAATAATTTCAATTTGCATGCATAATTTCATGAAAACAATTATATAAAAAACCAAATATAAAATTTTTGAAAACACAAATATAGAATGTTTGAACATAATTCTTAGATAATAGTTACTTAATCTCTAATATATGTTACACATGTAATGTTACAAAGAAAAATGAAAAAATGCAACAATTTTGCTCCAGAACAATCCTAGTTTTTCTAAATAAGTGCTAAAATTTACATAAAAATATTGTTTTTCTCCAAAAGTTACAAATATATATTTGAACAATTTCACTTTTATTCATCATATTATCCTGAAATTGAGAAAAAAACATCATATAAAATAAAAATGTATTTTTAAAGTCTTATACGAACCTAGTCAGATACCTTAACCTTCTACTGGTCCTTTAAATTTTAAACAAGTAAAAGTTCATAAAATAAGACACTGAAGTCTTATAAAACAAATCTCTGAAACAAAATTCTTGCGGTTACATCTTTATTATTTAACTCCATAGATTAGGGTTATATAATAACATTAAAGAATGTCCATTAGTTTTAACCCTTAATCCGGCTCCCTACCAAGGCTTCCGAGTATATTGAAGATCTATTCAACGCAATAGTAACACGGAAACTGTGACCTATTACATAATGGCCATCATCAGCTTCCTTAGATACTACTCCAGTATCAGGAACATCATGTAATTTAAAATGGAGCAAAATTATTTCCATACCAAAATCATAACTATGGAGAAATTTGAATCATCTTATTTATAAGGCGAATTTTGGTGAAATCCAAGGAAATCTTAACATACTTTACCCCATTAGCACAAAATGTCCAACAACATTTTACAGTATCTACAAGATTTTGGAAGGCAATCAGCATATCGGACAATATCCTGGATATATCGCACAATATCTTAATAGGGATTGCTACCTCTCTGTGTGAATTGAATGATATAATGACTGTAAATATGAGTTTCAGGATTCTGTGCCCGACCAACATTAGTGAAATTACTAAATGGACATCAGATAGATGGAGATTGGACATATCATTGGTGACAAGCCAGTTAATAAGACAGTAACATCATTATTGTGAAAACTTGTGAAGCAAGGAAACCTGATATTTTATACGGGAAATTCTCACCCTATTAATTCGGGGTGCAATTCACATAAGTGTACAAAAGATAAATTCGATTTTTGAATTAGAGACATACTAAATTCATGAAGTTAATCCAGTAAACTCCATAGTAACATACAGTGTGAAAATAATGGAACATTTTCGAAAATTCTAAATATGAAATTTAGCTTTTCAATTACCAAAAAAAAAAAAAAAATAATAATAATAATACGTAGAATGAGAGGAAGAAAATAAATGCGTAAGTGAAGGTAGATAATTCCATTTCTATTATGCTTTATCATCGATGACGACGAAATAATCGGACGTAGAAACGATAATGATAAAAACTGATGGAAATATGACAAAGAAGGAGATACATACACGGAGAAATTTAAGTGGAAGAAGCAAACGAAAAATTGCAAATGCTCTAATCTTAGCCTAGGAGCCTTCTGTAACATAAGATATAGATATTATGAGATTTAATTGTACATGGTATCATAAATTTCAGAATCCTAAAATAGATATGTTATTTTATCTAGTAAATCGGTTACATGTTTACTTGGCAATCATATTCATTAGGATATATAGCTATATTGCAAACCTGATTTTTATTAAATAAGGAATTCAGTTTTGATTTAAAAAAATGCTACTGCAATTACATTATTGGAAAAAACGTTTTCAGGCAAATTGGAAAAAAATATTTAGTTTTTCCAAGAGCAAACATAACCTTTCATTATTTTTTTGGCAATATATATATATATATATATATATATATATATATATATATATATGATGCAGTTTGTAGACAATGAAGAAATTCCTTTTATCTGTTTAAATTCTTTTTAATCCACCGGAGAAAGCATAATTATTTACAGGCAGAAAAGCGGACATTGCGTCCGCCACAGCGCAGTACAAAAGCCAGAAGTGGGGAAAAAGGGGCCGAAATAAATTATCCCTTGCCTTATATAACCTTAGATTTTGATAGGGAAAATATTTCTTCACAGTGCCAATATATTAATAAGATTCTGATAGGGATTTCTGACGCATGTCGATCACATGTAAGGGAAACATAGGGATCTTTTAAGAAAGAATGTGTTTACTGGACATTTTTACCCCTTCACACTGACCGTGTGAAAGTATCGGCGTTTAGCTGACTAAGCAATTTTATAAAGCTTCTCTTGAATTAATTAAGTAGAGAAAGTGGAATTGGATCACGAAATAAGAGAATATTTTTAGAATAAAGTTACTATGGGCTAAATTAAGATAAAATCTTGGAAATTAATTAAATTGAAATTAAGAGTTTAAAATATTATTACATATATATATATATATATGTGTGTGTGTGTGTGTGTGTGTGTGTGTGTGTGTGTGTGTGTGTGTGTGTGTGTGTGTGTGTGTGTGTGTGTGTGTGTGTGTGTGTGTGTGTGTGTGTGTGTGAGAGAGTGTGTGTGTGTGTGTGTAACATTATTTTGTTTGCAGTAGAAATCAGGTATGAAGCAGTGAAGAGACTTAGTATTTTAAAATTAATTTTAATATCCGTTTCGCAGAAGCATAATTATTTACAAGTAGAGACACGGACAAGGCACGTCCACCACAGTGCGGCACAAAGTCAGAAGTAAGAAAGAGCAAAAGGGCCGAAACATAATATGGATTTCCAGCCACCCGCCAATTCAAATTATGTGTTAACCTTTGAGAAGTGCAACGGAAGTATCATTTTCACACGATACGTAGATTGATGGCTCAGTACTTTTTACACAGCTTCAGTTGAATTAATTAAACCGAAAGTGGAATTGGATCAAGAAAGAAGAGAATGAAATTTCTAAGTTCTAATTCAGCGTTTCTCAACCTTTCAGTATTCGTGGCCCAGTTTTCAATCATAACTTTCATCGCGCCCTCCCCCCTTACAATAAAATGTATACAACAATAATGTGTATTGAGTATTTTGGATTCTGTTTTTAAATTATTTTTAATTAACTGCCAAAAAAAGAGTAAAAGCGAGCCAACGTTGGAGAGAAACCACATCTTGCATTTTGGCCAAGCGGACAGTGAACAGATGAGGCGAATGAAAGCGGAGAAAATTTAAATATTATATTTGAAATGAAAGCCAAACAGGGAGATAACGTTAAAAGAATATGAAAGTAGAAAAATTCATCAATGAAAGTTAACCTAAACGGGGTTAGCTAAATTTAGAAACGGGGAATACATTTTTTAGAATAATAAAAGAAATAAAACAGAAGCAGGACAAAACGAAAGTGAAAAAAAATAGGAATGTTTGTGCAAGGGAATCCACACGACCGAGGCTGTCTCGAGCATGCGTGGAATAAATGTTTTCTCATAAGAAGGGAAATATTCGATACGCAAGCTTCAATTCCAGCCAGTCTCATTCGAGTTGATCCTTTTATCGCTATCGAATCAATTGTGAATTTGTATGTTATATATGTTTTCGTGTTAATTGCAATTCAACATATAAAATATTCAAGGCAGCAGATTTATGCAGACTCATGAATAAATTTTTAAGCGGAAGTAAGCAAGCATTAGACGATAGTCAAGCATCAACAAGTACACAGACGTGCGTGGTTCCAAAAAAATAAAATCAAGGAAATATTCTCAAGAATACTTAAATTTTGGGTTTACCAGTACTGAAGAAAAAATGCCCCTGTGTCATTTGCTCAAAATTGTTGGCCGCAGACAGCATGAAACCTAATAAACTTAAACGACATTCGGAAACGCTTCATAGAGAGTACGTCAACAAACCCAGAGAATTCTAATTAAAATCATATAACAAGCAATAACAATCATAATAATTTGCGTGACAAATTGTTTTCAACACAGCTTGACGAAGCAACAGATAGTAATGAAGATGCTCATTTAATTGCCATGTTCGAATTTGTGGTAATACGTCAGTAGTAAAACTACTTTTCTGCAAACCAATAGAACTCAAAACATCAGCACTCGCATTATTTGCTATTTTAAAGGATTTTATGAACGAGGCAAACATAGAATGGAAAAATTGCGTTGGAATATGCACCGATGGTGCTCATTCAATGTCCGAAAGATGCCCAGATATACAAGCACTTTTAAAAGAAAAATCGCCTCAGTGCACACATTACATGATCCAAAGAGAAACTTTGGCTTCGAAAGAAATGAGTCCTGGTTAGAATATTGTGTTAACTACAATTGTAACCGTAGTAAATTATATAAGAATGAGACCCCTGAAATCGAGAATCTTTTCCGCACTTTGTGAAGACATGGATTCAGTACATTCAGCGTTACTGTTTTATTGCGAGGTAAGATGGTCATCTCGTGGGAAATTTTTGCAACGTGTTTATGAATTAAGAGAAGAAATCGCCATTTCCTAGAAGAAGAAAACAGACAGGAGGCCGACAATTTCGTGATAGTTTATTTGTGATGAAATTGATTTACTTGGTCGACATATTCGAGAACTGAGACTGGCTATTTCTAATATAAAGCCTTCCTTCGAAAAACTTTGCTCTGCAAGACAGGCCCAAGGAAGTCACTAATAATTATTAAATTTGTTTTTAATTTAGTATGTTTTGATTAAGTAAGTTGTTTTACTTCAATAAGTTATTAAATATGTCGAAATGTATTTTGTTTTCTATGTGTATGTGTGCTTTCCTTTCAGTCATAATATTTTCTCTTTTTCTCTTTTAAATAATATTTTCTCTTGGATATTCTCGAGCCCCCCTAGTGGGGCGCTCCCCACAGGGTGGGAATCGCTGGGCTAATTTAAGATAAAGCTTTGGAAATTAATTTGGATTAAATTACGAGTTTAAAATATCATTACATATATATATATATATATATATATATATATATATATATATATATATATATATATATATATATATATATATATATATATATATATATATATATATATATATATATATGCAAACAAAAAAGAATTGTATCTTTCAATGAAAATTTAAGTCGCAAAAGAATTTAGAGAATAAAATTTATTATGGTAGTTAATTATACAAATATAATTGTAAAAAACTGTAATAGTTAATATGATACAGCTCTATCACATTAACTTAATAATGGATATAAGCTAATGAGGTATAATCTTAATAATGGGTGTAAGCTTAGTCACATTAATTTACTTCCCGATTTCTACGGCAAAAGCGTCATGCACTTAAATATTTTTACGGAAACTGAAATTGCATTTACAAAAGGAATTGCAAGTATAAGAAAACGAATCATTTAAAGCAAAGAGCATTAAACAAAGGCCAGACGTAATTTACCACATCCATTTTTTATAATAGAATCATAACAATTTGAAAGAAATTTTAATTTCACAAATGAATATTTCGTTTTAAGTGCATAAGCCCTTGAGATAAAAGCTTCTTAACTATTAAATAGATTCGTCAAATAATATAAAGAAAATCGCCATTTGCTTCTGAACTGTTCTTAAAACTAGCATAATTTGAGTATAATTAATATTTCCTTCTTTCTTTCACTATTTATTGTCTTGAATTATTCTAACACAGTTTTTGGGAATTGATTAGTTAAAATTCAGATATCAAGGTCTTCCAGCCAGACCATTTTCATTTTCCATACTTCTACAGATATTCCAATATTTGGATGGGAAAGCAGAGAATAAATAAAATGGAAAAGAGAAGAAACATTTCTGGCGGAAGATTCTGATGATAAAACAGGTCAATATAACATTCTATGATAAAAAAATAATAAGAAAGAAATGGTACTTTCCTAGGTTGTTATGGTAACTGCATACCTCAGGGGATTTCAAGCATCAAGAGTCAACGTTCCAGAACATTTTTTCTACGGTTTGATTACGTTTGCCAATAACACATAGAAATATATCCATAAACATGGGACGGCAAACGATACATAAATACTGGTATCCCTACAAGGCTCTAGAGTAAACAACTGCTATGATAACATATCTGATGGTAATACCTTCTAGAAATGACAACAAAAACTGAAAATCATGTTATGACATGTGCCAAGTTTGTTTGGCTATCTATATCAACAAGTTTCTTAAAATAAACTTTGAACATTATATATTAGAGTAAAAAAAATAAATTTTCGATAAACAGATTTGTTTATTTTTATCATATTTGCCACGGAATTATAATTCTATTCCCATTTTACACCATACCATACAGTTATACCATAGATATAAGGATAACTATTTATGGAACACATTTATTTACAGCTTTCTTCTTATTTCTAAAAACTTGAATGAATGAATGAATGAATATGAAACGATGAATTATTTTAATCATATCTGAAGGGAAATCCTTATGAAAATATTTACACAGTTGCTATTATGGTAGGGAAATACACACACGATACAATATTCACCACATGACTTCCAAATAACGGGGTTAAAATAACGTTCTATTTTATCTATAATATTTCTATTTTTATACGAATGTAGTTTTTTAATACTTGCAGTGTAAAGCAAATAATTTTTTTTAGATATATTTCTTTACCTTACACATACTACATTGTTCTTTTGTATTCGAAACATACCGAGAAACAAATCTCTCCGAATCTTTTATTCGGAGATTTGGAAGAGTTTTAGATTCTATTTCGAAGGAAGAGTAATTTTGTTGCAATCGGGATAGCTCACAGGAGAACAGATTTATTTCGGTCCGATGTGTATAGGATGTCATTCGAGATCCAGAATAATAATAATAAAAAAGAAAAAAAAAAACATTTAGGCCAGAGTATCGTAAAATATATGGGGCGAAACATAAAACATTGGAAAAGAGAAGGATTGAATTCGCTCCCAATTTATTCTTAGCATGAAGCAACATTTGTAGAAAAAAAGATTAAGTTTCTGTAACAAAAATTGTCTTTTTCTGTTGTGATGTTTTAATAAATTTTTGTCATGAAAATCTAAAATTGAAGCGAAAGATAGAATATTTACTGAATATAATCCCACTTTGCTTACTTCATGAAAAGGATAAGAGCTAAGAGCTGTAGCAAAATGCGATAGCAGAATTAAAAGGTACCCACCCCCTTATATACACAGCATTTGATGAATTATTGCAGGTGTTTCTTGTACGGTTCAAAATGTCTTAATCTTTCGTTTTAGTTGCGTAACCTTAGATTTATCATCAATTCTCTATGTATCCTAACAGATCCACACCATTATATGTAGGGATTGCAATACCGGACCAAAATTTCAATACCGGTATTCGGTATTTTATAGATCTTTATACCGGGATAATGGTTTTAATACCGGTATTAGCAATTTTAGAAAAAAAAAAGAAAACAAGGTGTTTCTTTGTTTTATTTGCCAGTTTTATAAGAGAGTGTAATATCTCAAAAAATAATATGGAACTTATAAATTATAACAGTATATAAAGAATCACAAAAAAGTAAAAAAAAAAAAAACAACTTATTTATTTAAATCACAAAAAAAAATGTAAATATCACTATTCAGTCTGTGGTACGAATACAAATTTTTGAAATATGATCTTAAAAAACATAATGCATCAGTTGTACTGTCATTAAAGCTGAAAAGTAATTTTGTGTAAAAATTACCAGCTGTCGTAAACGCTCTTTCGGCATCTACGTCTACGTTCTTCAGATAGTGATTTGTGCTGTTCTTTCATGATTGCAACATGAAATTTATTGTTGCATTAGCTGTTAATAAATTAAAATCTCTCCAACATAATGCCTCTATAGTCAGTGTTATTGGAAGTAGAACTGGTATAGTTCTGGATATTAAGACGAATTCACTGTCTGAAAAAATTAATTTGCAGGTTTAAGTTGATGATTGCTTTTTGGATTGGATTTCTAAATTTCAAAAACCGTTCCATCATTAGGAGTAAACTGTTCCAACGTGTCTTAGAATATATTATTGACATATATTCTGTTTTATTTTCAGTTAGTATATATATTTTTAATATGAAATTTTTTGTAGGGGAAAGTTTAAATATCTTAACAATTTTTCGAACTTTATAAATTATAGGAAGCAATTCTTGATGGGTTAATATTTCATCCTCATTAGCAATATCTTCTTCCACAATTACATTGTCATTACCTTCATTGTCAATATCACTCTCACTCTTACTCTCTTCAATGTCGGAATCCGAAGTTTCTATATCCACAATATTTGGATTCTTCTATTCTTTATTTTTTTGGTATATTTGGTATTTACTCCTAATTGAAATCCATGAGCAAAGCACAATTGCTGATTTGCACCAATCAACTTTCCAAATTTTTTCATAACTGTTGCTCCATGAGTCGTTATAGATAGAATCGGACGTAGAAACTATGATGATAAAAAAAATGATTGAAATATGACAAAGAAGAAGATACATGTATGGAGAAATTTAAGTGTAAGTAGCAAACGAAAAATTGCAAATGTCCTAAATTATCTTAGGACCCTTCTTCAACATAAGATAAAGATATCATGAGATTTGATTGTATATGGTATCTTAAATTACAGAATCCTAAAATAGATCTGTTATTTTATGTAATAAACTCGGTTACATGTTTACTTGGCAATAATATTCATTAGGATATATTGCAAACCTTTTTTTTATTAAATAAGGAATTCAGTTTTAATCAAAAAAAAAAATTGCTACTGCAATTACATTAGTGGAAAAATAGTTTTCAGGCAAATTGGAAAAAAAAAATTAGTTTTTCCAAGAACAAACATAACGTTTCATTCTTTTTTTGGCAATTAGTTTTTCCAAGAACAAGCATAACGGTTCATTTTTTTTTTTTTTTGCCAAAATCGATTTTCAGTTTCTTTACACAGAATAGAAATAAACAGTAATTTAAAACTGTAAATAAATTGCAACACACACACACACACACACACACACACACACACACATATATATATATATATATATATATGTAACATCATTTTGTTTGCAGCAGAAAGCAGGTTTGAAGCAGTGAAGATACTTAGTAATTTTCAATTAATTAATTTATCCTTTTCGTAGAAGCATAATTATTTACATGCAGAGACGCGGACAAGGCACGTCCGCCACAGTTCTGCACAAAAGCGGAAGTAAGAAAGAACAACAGGGCCTAAAAAAATGATCACTAGTCTTATATAATATGGATTTCCGGCCACGCGCCAATTCAAATTATGTGTTGACCTTTGAAAAGGGCAACGGAAGTATCATTGTCACTCGATACGTAGATTGATAGCGCAGTACTTTTTACAAGAACGAATTAATTAAACCGAAAGTGGAATTGGATCAAGAAATAAGAGAATGAAGAGAATGAATTTACTATGGGCTAAATTAAGATAAACCTTTGGAAATTAATTTGGATTAAATAAAGAGTTTAATATATATATATATATATATATATATATATAAACAAAAAATAATTGTAACTTTCAATGAAAATTTAAGTCGCAAATAAAATTTAATATGGTAGTTAATTATACAAATATAATCGTAAAGAACTGTGATAGTTAATACGATACAGCTCTATCCCATTAACTTAATAATTGATATAAGCTAATGAGGTATAATCTTAATAATGGGTATAAGCTTAATCACATTAATTTACTTCCCGATTTCTACGGCAAAAGCGTCATGCACTTAAATATTTTTACTGAAACTGAAATTGCATTTACAAAAGGAATTGCAAGTATAAGAGAACGAATCATTTAAAGCAAAGAGCATTAAACAAAGGCCAGACGTAATTTACCACATTCATTTTTTATAATAGAATCATAACAATTTGAAAGAAATTTTAATTTCACAAATGAATATTTCGTTTTAAGTGCATAAGCCCTTGAGATAAAAGCTTCTTAACTATTAAATAGATTCGTCAAATAATATAAAGAAAATCGCCATTTGCTTCTGAACTTTTCTTAAAACCAGCATAATTTGAGTATAATTAATATTTCCTTCTTTCTTTCACTATTTATTGTCTTGAATTATTCTAACACAGTTTTTGGAAATTGATTAGTTAAAATTCAGATATCAAGGTCTTCCATCCAAAGACAGACCATTTTCATTTTCCATACTTCTACAGATATTCCAATATTTGGATGGGAAAGCAGAGAATAAATAAAACGGAAAAGAGAAGAAACATTTCTGGCGGAAGATTCTGATGGTAAAACAGGTCAAAATAACATTCTATGATAAAAAATAATAAGAAAGAAATGGTATTTTCCTGGGTTGTTATGGCAACTGCATGCCTCAGGGGATTTCAAGCAACAAGAGTCAACGTTCCAGAACATTTTTTCTTCGGTTTGATTACGTTTGCCAATAACACATAGAAATATATCCATAAACATGGGACGGCAAACGATACATAAATACTGGTATCCCTACAAGGCTCTAGAGTAAACAACTGCTATGATAACATATCTGATGGTAATACCTTCTAGAAATGACAACAAAAACTGAAAATCATGTTATGACATGTGCCAAGTTTGTTTGGCTATCTATATCAACAAGTTTCTTAAAATAAACTTGGAACATTATATATTAGAGTAAAAAAAAAAAAAAAAAAAAAAAAAATTTCGATAAAAAGATTTGTTTATTTTTATCATATTTGCCACGGAATTATAATTCTATTCCCATTTTACACCATACCATACAGTTATACCATAGATATAAGGATAACTATTTATGGAACACATTTATTTACAGCTTTCTTCTTATTTCTAAAAACTTGAATGAATGAATGAATGAATATGAAACGATGAATTATTTTAATCATATCTGAAGGGAAATCCTTATGAAAATATTTACACAGTTGCTATTATGGTAGGGAAATACACACACGATACAATATTCACCACATGACTTCCAAATAACGGGGTTAAAATAACGTTCTATTTTATCCATAATATTTCTATTTTTATACGAATGTAGTTTTTTAATACTTGCAGTGTAAAGCAAATAAATTTTTTTTAGATATATTTATTTACCTTACACATACTACATTGTTCTTTTGTATTCGAAACACACCGAGAAACAAATCTCTCCGAATAGAAGATTCGGAGATTTGGAAGAGTTTTAGATTCCATTTCGAAGGAAGAGTAATTTTGTTGCAATCGGGATAGCTCACAGGAGAACAGATTTATTTCGGTCCGATGTGTATAGGATGTCATTCGAGATCCAGAATAATAATAAAAAAGAAAAAAAAAACATTTAGGCCAGAGTATCGTAAAATATATGGGGCGAAACATAAAACATTGGAAAAAAGAAGGATTGAATTCGATCCCATTTTATTCTTAGAATGAAGCAAAACTTGTAGATAAACAAATTAAGTTTTTTTTATCGTTTAAGATAATAGACGGTAAAATTTTCAATGTTTGTAATATAATGACTTCACCATTTTTAATTTAAGCGTTTATCAAAAGAGGATTGTATTACAAGAAAAAGAAAATTAAAAATATACTACAGCAAATTACCTAGGTGAGCTAGTTCAAAAATGTTTCATATTGAAGAGAAAAATGATTTTTATTTTTTTATTTTAGAGGCTATTACTTTAATCCAGGGAATTTACTGATTCTCTGGATTCTGGGATATTCTAAGTTGAAAAAATTTAATTCAATGTCGAATTTGTCACAAAATTAAAGATTTCCCTTATTATATGATCATTTATTCAAAACATATTATGGTTCGTATATGTGTCACTAGTTAATTCACGAACCTAGCTGTAAAGATTTAATTTATTAAACTGAAAATGATTATAAATGTTTATTAAGTATTTTATAAATTAAAGTTAATTAAAATGTACCTCCGAATAAATTGTTCTATTTTATATAATATTTTCCGATGCAAAATCATTCAACAGTATAACTCTAAGCCCATCAAAAAATAATCAGATTATTGAATGGATACTTCTAAAGCAAGAGTGATTACATAAAAAAAATTTGATACTTCTTACCATTTATGAATGGTCTCCCCAAACTTTTCTCGCATACTCTTTAAAAAGTTGTTATCCTAGAGAACGCCTTTTATGGTATTGGCGTATAATATTTACGAATTACTAATCTTTGGCATGCATTTAGCAATACAATATTATAAATCTATCTGTGATCTTTGGAGATATTTTTGGCGATGAATTTTTGACATGTGCTTAATAATATCCGAAAATCTAATATGTGCTTTAAACGCATTTTTCCCAAAGATTAAAAATTTAACACAGAATCGAACTTGTCATCACAAAATCACGTACAAACTTTGTAATACTTAAGTCACTTGATTTTGAATTACCACGTTTACATGTTTCAGAAAGCACAGACTGACAGCCAGCCATTTCCTCTTCGGATTTGACTCAAAATTTGATAGGTGTCTACAGTATAGATGTTGAATACATATACCAAATCTTATCCATCTAGCTCTTTTCTTTTTGTAGTTATCATGTTAGCCTAAATTCGAACAACCGGATAGACAGTCTAAAGGACATACTAAAGGATTTTGCGCAAAATCGATAGAAATCAACCAAGGTAGTGTAAAGAAAATGTACCAAATTTCAGCCTCCTAGCACAGAGCGTTTTTGAATTATCCTTATCATAGACAGACAAGCAGACGAACATTTTCTGAAAATGTGCTTTTGCGAACTCATAGAGATCTAAAACATGGAGATCCGTCAAAGTCTCGAGTTCGAATTTTTTTGACATTTATAATACTTCGTATACCAGAAGGTAAACAAACAACAACAACAAAAAAAAGAATAAACGAAGTCTTAGTCGTCAAATGCTTATGTTCAGATAGCTAATGTATGAAGGAGAACATTTATTTGAGTGTTGTCCCCTTCCATATTTTATTGATTACCACCAGAAGACAATAAGTTTATTTTGCTGAAAGAAACAGAAAGGAATGGAAATAAGAAAAGAAAAATTCCTTCCCATTTCTGGGGCTGCAATTGCACAGCTGAATCAATTGATGGCGGATTTGAATTGCGGACTCGTTCACGCAGAAAGGGGAAAAAACCACTCACGACTTCCTCAGAATCTAATCTTGTGTAAGGCATCGAATGGATCGAGAAACCTCAGCAGCACGTTTTGTTTTTCGCCAGTGGGTACCAGTCTTAAAATGTAATTGGATTGATATTGTTTTGTTCCTCGTTTCGATCCTCCTTTTACAAGGAAGGTGATCTGTTTGATGACATGGAAAATAGAAGGCAAATACTGAATGCTAATAGGGAAAGCATTTTTATGTTATAAAATATCTAAAATTCTCAGGGAATGGTCTCCGCAAAACTTTCTAGTATACACCTTAATAAAAGTGGACATTGGGCAAGATATCAATTCCAGTTCTCAAATTGTTATTTTCTTCCAGTTGGAAAACTGTGCACCTGAATATAGTAAACAAAAATTAATTTGCATATTCAACTGGTGAAAGCCAAAATATCGGATTTTTTTTTCTAATTTTGATAACAAGTGCACATATGCACATACCAGATTAAATTAGTTTTGCCACTTCATTTTTAAGTATTCGCATTTTCCCTCCATGCGAATGCACAAACCAAAAGACAGTTTACCCCTCTTATGGTTTAGTACAAAATTTGATTCATATCTAAAATTTAGATGCTAAATATGCATATTAAATTTTATTCATTTAGTTTACTATATTTTGTTATTATCATGTCATTTTGTACTCGGAGATTACCAAACTTCCATTCTAACCATGGAATAAACATTAGACATACCATATCAGAATTAATATACACAAGGCCCAAGACATATTGTACATTTCAATTCACTTCGCTTTACAGTTCTGTATTGATACTGTCCAAACATACATATACTACTCATCTTCGAGGGGTGATCCAAAAAAAAAGATTACAAAGCAAAGGAAAAATGCTTTATTAACAATAGACACAGGAAACAAATGGTAATTAAGAGACATATGTGGCGGTCCCTTCTCTATATAATCACCAAACCTGTCGATGCATTTATCACACAGCTGGACCAATTTGTTAAACCCGTCTTGGTAATAATCAGATTCTTGGCTATTGAGCCAGTTCTCGGCATCTTTTTGAACATCACCGTCTGATATGAACCTTGTTTCGGATAAGTGTTTCTTCAAAGACAGGAAAAATAAATATTCACTGGAAGCTAAATCAGGGATATATGGAGAGGATGGCTCCAGATCTGCCATCTAAACTTTTCCAGCAATCTCTCTGCCCGCTTCAAAAGTACACAATTTCGCCACCTGTTGTCTACTCATTGTTTCGTCCCCGTGCATTTCCACGATTTGTCTGTGAATGTCCGATGTTGACACATTTTTTGGCCCATAGAAATCATATCACGGCTTGCACCTCTGTGTGAAACCACTTCACTAGACGTCTTTCCATTACTGTCGCTGTTTCAGGTCAAAGTACTAACACTATATGCTCGAACGACCGGTATAAGACAACTAGCGCCATCTGTCTCCCCTCTGGGTAACAATATTCCCATCCACAATATCTACTTTCCTAAAGCTGCTGTTTGTAAACTTTTTTTTTTGAATCGCCCCTCGTAGTTCCCTGTACTGAATAGTCTCTCTGTCATCTTATACTTGGACAACCTTTACCAAACCTCTCTGCTAACCACGGGATGGACGTTGGATCTATGATATCAAATTTAATATACACAAGATCTACGACATACTCTTCTTTTCCGTTTACTGAACTTTACAGTTCTGTACTGATACTGTTCTTACATACATGCAAGAAGTTCCTCTAGTGCACTGAGCTTTATAATCATCCTGTACGGGTAGACGTTATACCTTCCACATCATATTTAATATATGCAGAGTTCACGTCATATTTTTCGTTTCATGATCTGGAAGCCGGTACATTTTGACGATTACACTTCACTAAGGGGTGATACTCAGAAAAATGAGAGGTTCTTATATCTTCTACTTCCGCCAGTAATCCGAGTGCACCCTTGACCGCAGTGGCCTGGTGGAAAGGTCTCGGCTTCGGAACTGGAGGGATTCAGGTTCGAGACCCGATTCCACCAAAGAACCGTCGTGTAAGGGGCTCTGTTGCACGTTAAATCCGTCCTGACCAAACGTCCTCCCACTGGTGTGGTATGGTGTGGAGAGGGGGTGCCAGCTCAGGTGTCGTCCTCGTCGTCTGACGGCGGTTCAAAATTACGAGGTCCGTCCCAAAATAGCCCTAGAGTTGCTTCAAATGGGACGTTAATATAACTAAACTAAAACCGAGTGCACCATGCTATTAAATGGAAACATCGCGTCCCTCTATTTTGCCTTACTTCTGCTATCTCACTCCATATTTGACGAAATAAACGCCTCCTGATGTATGCGTAAAAGCGTGGAGAATTTGTAAATTTAAGAATGAAATATATTTAGGAAAAAATTAAATATAGCACACGAAGTATATTTACAACTTCAATCTCTCTGTCTTATAGTTTAGCATTTACTACTAAGATTTCAAAAATGGTGTTAAGATTTTAAGTGAAAAATTCCGTTAACAAGAAACCAGGAATAAAAAAAAATATTTCTTAATTTGTTTTTATTGATTATTCAGTTTTCAAAATTTTATACGATAGAAACTACATTTTTCTGAACCTTTTGATACAAAATGAAATTTTTTGGCAGATGCTTCATTTGTTTTGAAGATAAATATAAATTTATATTTCATTGGATAGATAATTTAATAAGAAATTCAACGCAACAAAATTTATTTTAAGTAATCTCTTTTTTTATTTACAAATTTGATTTTTAATATATATTTTGACAGTCTTCTTAATGTTGGATTTAAAGCTTTCTCATGACTCCATCGGTAAAATTATTTTACGCAAAGTAAGAACCTTCACAGGTGTTTAAAAAATTCTATTAGATAAAGTCGGATGGAAAATAATCCATCCGAATCTTCTGAAATAGAATGATTGATGTTTCCAAAACTTCATAATAAAATTCAATTAAGCCATCGAATTACTCGGAAAAGTAATTCGATGCAAAATTATCCACCTAAAACAAAGACTTGTTTATTGCTCAGAAAAATAAATATATATATAATTGTTTTATGCTGAATTCTCCAGTTTAATTAACCTTCCATTGGGCGCAACTAATCTGTGAGATGAGGTCACGAGTTTTTTTTTGCACCAATCAGCAAGATCTAAAGCCTAAATATACTCAAATGTAAGTGAAAAGTTCTGTTTAATATGTTTTTTTAACATACATTCAAACATACATGCATTAATTGAGTACATTAATCTCTTAGATGAATTGCGCCCGATCGTGTTAGGATTTGCATTGCGCCCGACGGAAGGTTAATTTGCATCGTCTTATTACCCTGCAGGTATTTTTAACAACCAAAATTAAATAAATAAATAAAACGTCAAAATGATGTATCGTCTTGAATGGTGAATGAGAGTCGACATCCGAGTTAAAGGGGTTAATTTTATAACACCAGGAAGTATCAATTAAATTTTATATCCCCTGTTTTCACACTTTTAACATTTTTTACGATATTATTCTTGCATAATTTCAGCAGATGAAGTTGCTAAAATAGAAACAACATTTCAGATATCCTATACACACGATTAGGACGAATTCAATTGAAACAAATGAAATCGATGGAAAATTTTAACATTATTGATCATTTTAAAACATTCCCTCATAAAACAGGTTCAGTATTTAAAACATGAGAACTTCTCTAATATCGATGCTGCAAAAGATCGTTTATGAAAGAAAATTGAATTCCTCAACCTCAGAAGTCTAGCTGTCATTTGCAACGAAAGCAAGGAATAAATACCCATTGCTAAAGTTCCCCCACTTTTCTGGCTGTTGAAGTTCGTCAAGTAGGCGGACTAGACCCGAAGCAGCGCCATCTTTAATGACCTGATCCAATATCGCCAAACATCCGTTAGGTGAGAATCTAATATATTGTTACGAAATTTCCCAGGGTTCGTTTGGATAGTGGGAGTTATAGGGTGTGGAGAACGCTCAATCAGCAGGCGGCAGTAGAAAATAAAACAAAGACGTTTATTTACACGAAGACACACAGGACAGCACAAAGACGACAACTATATACAGCACAAAAGACGATTAACTTCAGCCGTGATATGCAGCATACATCAAGACTCTCTACTGCAGACAGTAGCGCACAGCTTAGTTCAGCACTAGCTTCACTCCGTCGCTGCTCCGCTTATCTCTGGAAGGCCACTCTTCACCGTCGATCCCGACTACTCTTCTCTGTCGCTTCCGACTACTCTCCGATCTGGTTCACGACTACTCGGCAGATGCAGGCCGCTCCTTTTATAGGTCTCAGGAGGCGGGGCTAGAAACCTCTCAACCAATCAGGAACGTTCGAGGCTTAACTCGGTTCCTACTGGACGGACCGGGAAAATTCTCGATGTTTCGGGTATAATCTGTTTTGGCGCTAAAGTTGCCAAATTCGTCGCCAAGTCGCGAAATGGTCGCCAAGTTTGTCGCCAAGCTTTGGGACCTCCTATGGAACCAACTATGCTGGGAAGTAGCATCACAGGTTCGTAACAATATCTTTGCACTGAATGGTCCCAAGGTGATAGAAAGTATCACATTGTATTAGAAAAGAGCCTTCAGTTGCGTTCTTTTACATGTTATGAAATCTTATAATTGTACTTCACAAATAGGAATCCGTTTTGTGCGTTCGATAATATCGGTATCAGTAAAATGGCCATTTATATCACTTTTGATACCCATTGACCATAAAGCATAATGTGTGTGTATGAAAGTCTTCTGGTTCAGAAAAATACTAATCGTTTGATCTAAAGCTGACACATTTGGATTTCATATACTTTAGAGAATTGGCTTGTACACTTTATTAATAATTTTATAATTTCTTTAATTAGAATTTTATGAATTTTCATATTTTCGCCATGCACTTATAGCATTATAATTTTCCCACCACTTTAAAATTTGTACAATGATCTTTTTCATATTATACCAAATCTAACATTTACTAATTTATAGAGATCTTAAAACTCCAAAGCTCAATGATTTCATCAAGAAACTTTCAAGAAAACCTTTTAATCAACTCAAAACTCATGAAAATCTCTCAATCAAGGGGAAAATTAACTATGCCCTCTGCAATGAAAAATACCCTTTCTTTTCTCTGCCTACTAAATGGGCTTTGCCACTTAAACCTCCATAGCTTCCACTGAAATTTTAATTGCACCTAAAGAACTGCTTCAATTTACACCTTAAGCGCAAATAAGCAATCTTTCTTTTACTCAACTGAAGCACCAATGGCACATTATCTCTGTCTTTCCCTCTGGTACTAGCTATTTCACACTGAGTAGAAGTGCCTAGGTACTGAGGCTTTTCACACATCTAATTCAAAGTCTTTAAGAATCTTATTATCGCACAGAATTTTCAGCAATTTTTAATAATGTCTTTAAAATGTTTTGTTGCTTGGATAATTACAGTAGAATTTGTTGTTCCAATGAAACTCTAACCGCTCTTTAATATTTCAGCAAATATTTATGAAGAGCAAAGACATAAATCGTAGGTCTTTTCATACTTTTAACCATTAACTGCGGAGGTGAAAATTCAGATCTAAAATGAGAAGATGAGGTCTACGAGACCTCATTTTCTTTACACTCAAATTAAATTTTCTACTGAAAGTATTTTTTATTAAAATCAGCCAAAATATATTCTAAAGATATTTTTCTTGATATATAAATATAATAGAATATATTTCAAAATATATAGTCTTTGAAAAAAGTAAATGTGTTTGAACATTAATTTTTCTTCTCAAATTACAAGTTACAACAAATGATATTCTTAAAAAAAAAATATTACTTTAAAATTTTAAACATAAAAAAAAATAATTAAAATAATCATATTTACTTTTCATGTATAAAAGATATATAGAAAAAATATATAAGTGAAAATTCCTCAGTTATACGAACTCACAGACGTCACGCAAAGAAATGGCTGAAATATTTAAAAATGACTCCGCTGAAAACATTTGAAAAAGTGCGAAGGTCACGAAACAAGACGCTACAGGGTCAATACCTTCGATTGAGCTAAAAATAGAATAGGGGTGACCGAAAGTTCATCCTTAGTGGTCCTCCGCACCTCCCCAGTTAAGGGTTAACTTGAATGGCTATTGAATCTATCATATTATATCATACAATAAAATGATCTGACATATTATTCCGTGAAATGATAATCACTGCTAACGCTCTATGATAGTTAATATCATATGCAGAAATTAAATTTCTTGCAAAATTTATATTTATATACTTGAAATAACCCAAAATATTCAGACCCACATTCTAAATCACAAGTTCCAATTTTAACAATTGCTGAGATAAGCCAGTAGTGATCATCTGCTTCTATTCACCTTCTATTTTCTAAAGAATTTTTTCTTTTACGGTTTCCTTAAATGGAGAACTAAAAGTGAAGACTGATTTCTAAATATCTATGCAAATTGCAAAGAAATGACAAGTGGTCTCCTTGAAATTTTCTTGCATACTCTCTGAAAAACGTATTATCCCTTACTCTTTCCGTAATAGTAAATCTTGAGCAAAGTCTAACGCACTCAAAGTTTTAGATCTGTATCAGTTTTATATGTGAAAAAAAAATATGTGAAAGGATTTCATCCACCATATGATAAAACTATAAAAATTCTGTGTAAAGATCATGTACCAAATTTAATCTATCAAGTTTAAAACGTTATTAAACTATAGTGTTTGCAGACAGACTGACAGAAAAACAAACTGCCAAACACATAGATATAATTCCAAAAAAACGTGTTTCTCATAATCAAAATAGACTGAAAAGTAGAGAGATTTTTCAAAATCTCGAGTTAAGATCTGAATCCTCTTTTTCATCACTTTTTTTCTTATTCAATTTCTTGATCACATTCTGTTTTGTAACTTGAAAGTAAAATTTCAGTTGAAACAAAACAAATAAGTTTGATACTGCATTAAATTTATCTGAATGAGTCAATCCCAAAGAAAACGTGTTCGGGTTTTCAAATCTAAAATTCCACCAACTTCTTTGGGGCCGCTCAAAATTCCATTTACTTTTGAAAATTGAATTCCATTTTGCTGGATATTTGGGTGTCACTCTCTGTTAATGGATAGAATAAATGTTTTTTTCTCCACTGGTGAAGTTTACCGTCGAAAGCGTAAAGCTGCATCATCTGTAAAGGCGTGATCCAATAACTCAGGCCATCAATAAAGCGTGAATCTAATATATCCTAACGTTCCACTTTTTCAACTTGATAAAGTGTACCACAATGTGATAGAAAGAGTCTTAAATTGTATTTTCTTGTTGATTATTATTTTTTTTTGTGGAATCATTATTGCGGTTGGTAGAAATTATCTTCGTAGTTGTTATAAGAAAATGAAATTACAAATAGATTCGAAAATCTTCGTTTAAATAATAATACAAAATTTATGATAATACTAGCCACCGTTTTTTTACATTTTTTATACACCTACCGAAAATGGGGTCTTCAAAAATTTTGGCTGCGTGAGTTTGATGAATCACCAAATTTCAATTTGCATTACTCCAATAAAATAATAAAGCACATCCTTTTTCCAACTAAAAATAATGATACATGTGTCTTTGCAATTGACTGTGTATGCACGCGTTTTCTATATATGTTGTGGCACTTAAGTTCAGTCTATTGGACCTAAAGTTACCAAAATTATTCCAGATATATCTTGAAAGGTCGTTGTGCTATCTTTGAGAGATATTGTTTTTTGAAATTTTTATTAGAATTTCAGGTAATTGAAACTTTAGTTCAGTCTATTGTACCTAAAATTACCAAAATTGTTCCAGATATACCTAGAAAGGTGGGTGTGCATATCTTTAAGATATTGTTTTTTGAAATTTTTATTAGAATTTCTGGTAATTGAAAATTTAGTTCATTCTATTGGATCTAAAGATACCAAAATTGTTCCAGATATACCTGGAAAGGTGGGTGTGCGTGAGGGATATTGTTTTTTGAAATTTTTATTAGAATTTCAAGTAATTGAAACTTTAATTCAGTCTATTGGACCTAAAATTACCAAAATTGTTCCAGATATATCTTGAAAGGTTGCTGTGCGTATCTTTAAGAGATATTGATTTTTGAAATTTTTATTAAAATTTCAAGTAATTGAGACTTTAGATCAGTCTATTGGACCTAATGTTACCAAAATTATTCCAGATGTACCTTGAATGGTGGGAGTGAATATCTTTGTGAGATATTGTTTTTTGAAATTTTTATTAGAATTTCAGGTAATTGAATCTTTAGTTCAGCCTATTGCACCTAAATTTACCAAAATTATTCCAGATATACCTTGAAAGGTTGCTGTGCGTATCTTTAAGAGATATTGATTTTTGAAATTTTTATTAAAATTTCAAGTAATTGAGACTTTAGATCAGTCTATTGGACCTAATGTTACCAAAATTATTCCAGATGTACCTTGAATGGTGGGAGTGAATACTTTGTTAGATATTGTTTTTTGAAATTTTTATTAGAATTTCAGGTAATTGAAACTTTAGTTCAGTCTATTGGACCTAATGTTACCAAAATTATTCTTGATATACCTTGAAAGGAAGATGTGCTTATCTTTGAGAAATATTGTTTTTTGAAATTTTTATTAGAATTCAAGTGAAACTTTATTTATCTTCATTTTACTTAAGGAATCTCAACCATAAATAACGATTGCATGCGTTCTCTGTGTATGTTGGCACACAAGTCCATCTATTTGACCTAAAGTTATCAAAATTGTTTCTGATATAGCCTGAAAGGTGTGCTTGGGTATCTGTAAGAAATATTTTTGAAATTTTTATTAGAATTTCAGATAATTAAAGCTCCATTTGTCTTCATTTTAATTCAGGTAATTTCAACTAAAAATAATGATGCATGTTTCTATGTAATTGTCTACGTGTGCATGAGGTTTTATTTTTGTATTTAATTTCAGTCAGTTTTTATTTTTGTATTTAAGTTCAGTCTATTTGATCTAAAGTTTCCAAAATTGTTCCAGATATACCTTGAAGGTGTGTGTGTATCTTTGAGATATTTTTTTTTTGAAATTTGTTTAAGAATTTCAAATAATTAGTAATTCAAACTTAGCCGTGTTAAACGATATTTTCCGAAAATATTATTGCTCAGAAATTATTTTTATGCACTTTCAAAGTGTTTAAAAAAATGTATTTTCATTGATACCAATTTAAAATGCAATCAAATGTCTCTCTAAATTTTTCATCTAGCGGTTTTCCCCAATTTTCAAAAAATATATATTACATTGTCCATTGAAAATCAAAAGTTCACCGATTTTTGAAGTTCACTGCTTTGGGAATTACAGCCATCATTCAATATTTGAGCTACCTTCTTTTTTATATTGATGGAAGCCAATTTTTGCTTCTACATTTTCTCATCTGCAAAAAATACCGCAATGCCATAATGATGATACAAATACCATCTTCATACTTAAGATCGTTTTCCCTTTTAAGCGCAAGGAATTTAAAATCAATTTATCTTCCTCTTTCTCTAAATTATTTAAATCTTTTTAAGTGGTTAAATAATCATAAAAATATAAATAATGTCTCCTATTCTTCCAATAATTATGATAACTCTACCTCTCATAAACCTAAAAAACCTAAGCCACTTGTAACCTTTAAGCCTCCACCTAAACAAAATATTATAATACATTCCTTCATTAGCACTTTATCTCTCTAATCTTGAAAACTCCGAGCAAATCCGCTGGAGAACTTTCAATGCTTTTCCCGCGAACAATACAGCCTTCTCATTGAAAGCTTCACCCAATTCACCTTCTCGTCTTCCCAGCATAAAAGGAAGGCCGGGTGTTTGAATGAAGAGATAAACCCCCCTTCTTCTCTGGTGATGGAGGAGGAGAGTGTTCGGTGTAGAGGTATGGATTTAAGGTCACTCACTATCTCTACTTTACAGGGAGGAAGGTTTCAATACAAGATCAAAGGCAAAAGGGCATTGAAGATTTAAGGCTTAACCATCAATGCGTTTCACGCCAGGGACTGGATTTGAAAAGTCGGTGGTGATTTATTTTCCTTCGGATGCATCTGGGAAATATCTGGCGAGAGTACTTTCAATTAGCATATTGTTTGTTTGATTACGAATGCGCCAGCAGACCCACTGAGGGGGGGGGGATCGATGCCTAGGAAGGGAATGGATGAATAGGATTGCTTAAGCAGAAACAGTGAGGGATTTCGCAAAAGTTTATCTTTCTGAAAGGATTGCATGTGGGGATTTCCTCATTGTAGAAAACTCTAGAGAAATCATTGGAGCGCATTTGTTTCATAAAAGAAGAAAGTGTAGTTAAATAAGTTATGAAAAATTCATTGACAAGAGAATTGTTAAAATGTAAAACTGTTCTGGGAAGAAATATCATTACAATACCTCCTTATGGACTTTGGTATGTTAGAATAAATAGCAGGAGTGTTATGAATAATTATCTTTAAAGAATATTCGAAAAATAATTCAGATAACGATGATTCGAAGCTTATGAATTCTCACTAGTTAATGGGGAAACTTTCTTCAATAAAAACATACGTATATTTTTTCTTCATTTCTGGTTCGATAATGGCTACTTGGTAAACAGCTACATTCAACAAATACTATGATTTAAAATGGTATACGGAAGAGATCGGCATAAAAATACATTTTTGAATGAAATTTTAGTTACTGATTATTTGCGCCAGTCAGGGAATGTAGAGTTAAAGTAAGTAAATTCTGGCAAAGCATAAAATCGAATTATTCATTCTTAAATTTTCAGTTTGCTGCATGTAATATTTACGCTCAGAGCCTTTCTAAAATATTCCATATATATATTACGAACTCTTCTGTTTAAAATAAACCTTATTCAATAAAAATAGAGTTTTAATTTTCAAGTCCCATCTCATGCTATTAAAAAATAAAAATAATTCACATACAAAAAATATTACTTATGCTTCTCTATATTTTCCAAACCTATTCTGCCGGCGTCCTGGCATAGGGGTAGCACATCTTCCCCTTGATCTGGGCGTCCCGGATTCGACTCCCGGTTAGGGCATCTTTGCTCTTTGTTCTGTGTTCTGTCTGTGAGGTGCATGAATATGCCCCCCCCCCCTGAAAAAGGGGTTGTGCAATCGAATGTGACGCATGGAGTAGCTTTGCTATACTCTTGGCCCTGGTTCGCGCTATTGAAAAAACAAGAAACTCTTACTCGGCTTAAACTCTGACAGATAACTGTAAGTGGGCTTGTAAAGTGTCATAAGTCACAACGACCAAACCTATTCTTTACAAAACCCTTGAGAAGCCAGAAACAAAAGTACAGCATGCATATGCTCAATCTTTTTTTTTCTCAGATATCCCTATACGTATCTAAACCTTTAATTACATCTCATATTGCACATTTGATATTTGTAATATAAATGTGGAAGTTAAAATCTATTGTAAGGTAAAATCTTGTTAAATAAGTCATTCCAAAGAAATGAAGGATGCTGGAGTCCCTGGTGACGAGCTGATGAACCAACATGCCACCACTGCATTTTTGGATTGTCATTGCTTAGATATATTTTTACATTTTATATCCTTATTCTTGAAAGAAAACTAAAAAAACTTATAATTTACTCAGGAACATTCAGACAGATCTCATAGCTCTGGAGTTAACTTTTTTCGAAGATGATATTGGAAACATGATCCACAAATATGGCAAATACTTAAATCTTTACGGCGATTATGTTGAAGCCATATTGCACATACAGTTTTAGATATAAATTAAGTTTTGTTATGGTCCATCAGAGTTTGAAAAGAATGGTCCTTATGGCTAGAATATTTAGCAGAATTTCCGAAGTAGCACCAGAATTCTGCTCCATAAAGGAATTACAAGAGAAACAGGATGTCTTGTCGTTGAACATAGAGGCCAATTTGCACTCTGCCGACAGCCAGCAGACACTTGTTTAGAACTTAGACACTTGTTACAATACTGTAGAAAATGAAAATATTTTCCTTTAATTGTAACATCAAAACACTCCAGGCAAGAAACGAAGATAGTATATTTGATAATGTTTATATTCTAGCATATGATTCTCAAACTTCGTGATGAAACATGTGATTTAAATTTCGCAAAGTTCGTTCGAAAAGCATTGTAGGATAGACTCGCGGATAGAATGTGTCAAGAGATAACTTCTGAGCAATTTCTTCTGGGATAGACACGTGAGAAGAATTTGGCAAGCCAGTATTTTCTAAGGAATTTCTTCTAGGATAGACTCGTGATTAGAATATGAAAAGCCAATATTGCTAAGAAATTTCTTCTGGGATAGACTCGTGGATAGAATGTCATAAATGATTACTTCTAAGCATTTTCTTCAGGGATAGACTTGTGGATAGAATGTGACAAGCAATTAATTCTAAGCAATTTCTTCTGGGATATATTCGTATATACAATGGGATTAGCAACTACTTTTAATGAGTTTTCCAATATTTTATGTGATTTTAATTAAATCTTAACAAAATGCCGATGTTTACCATAAATATCTTTGGATTATATTATAACCCATATCTCCAATTAAAAATCCAAATCTTAAAAATGGAAAGAAATATATATTATATCGGCTATTCAAATTTTATATTCACATCTATTTTTCTAATTTACATTTTTTTAAATGTGTTTTAAATTAATTTTGCACAATAGTTTTTCATTGTTTCAATAAGTGCGCTTATATAAACTCTAGTTACGATTATATTAAATATATTGTGTTTTGTGGGCACATTATTTTCGCTATGATTAAATATACATTTTTAAGAATTATATAAAAGCAGATGAATGAAGGAAGTGTAAAGTTTTGTCTTGTTACATTATTCTCGTCGTGACTTTCGAATCTCATTTAAATGTTTTTGTTTGAATATTTTGTGATGTAGCAGTGCTCAAAATGGTGAAAACTACATCGAAATGTGAACAAACATTCATTTCAGTATTAATCTGGGCAAAGTATCTTTTTTTCATCAAATAAAATATGCTGAACTGCGGAAAGATTTAACCTCGTCATCGTTTGTTGAATGGGCTTCAAAATATTAATTGTATTCTAGAATTGATCGCTAGATGGCTCTACAAGATACTCTTCGTGTAGGTTTTGATGACTTTACACTATATAAACACCATTTTCAAGCTTCAGCTAATTCGGTTCACCAGATTTTGCGATGAAAAAGAATTAAGTACTTACCCTATAGAGATTTGAAAAAAATATCCGTCAAGGAAAAAAGAACAATTAATTTTATAATTAAAATATTTTAATACAGTATTTCTTGGAACAGTTTCAAACCAATTAATTTAAAGCGTAAATGAGTTGAAATATTCTTCAATTCAAATTTTATAATAAGTGAAGTTAATTCAAGTTTACTTAAGATGGAACGGAAAATAACATTAATGTTTATTTTGGAAAAGCTTGAATGCTATTTAATGCCTCAGTTAGAATTAAAGGTGTATTAAAATTAATGCGACACAATCATCATAAATTTTTCTACCTTGCATTAAAGTAGCAATTCGAGAGACAATTTTCATCACTTGAATCATTAGCGAGACCTTTATAAATGGATTCTCCGGAATCATTTTGTGCAATTATTATTAAACAAAATGGCACTTGAATTCATAAAAAAGAGGAATCAAATCTTTTCTTCTTTCTTTCTAATGAAAATTTCGGAAAAAAAATATCATTCACTTTACGAAAGTGCGATAATGGGAAAACATTTAAGAGTCTTCATTATGGAAATAAATTAGATTTTTCTATTTAATATTCGTTTTAAATTCCTTTTCGACACTTTCTGACAAAGAAAGAAAGCAAAATAAATGACTTGCAGATCATTTTCTATAAAATATATTACAAAGGTTTTCTAATTTAACAATAGCCTTGTTACTTCTTAGCTGATTTATAGTTTTAAAACTGAAGAAATGAGTTTTCGAAATGAGAATTCCCAAAACATACACTATGTAAACGAACAAATGCATTTCTCACGAAATACATATAAGAAAAAAAAAATCTCGCCAAATGCATTTAAGAAAAGAAAAAAAATCTCGCCTAATACATTTAAGAAAATAAATATATCGCCAAATACATTTCAGAAAGAAAAAAAAACACATCTAAAAGATTGGGGAGAGGCTCAGGCCCTGTCGTCCTCTTTATATCTAGTTAAACAATTACAACCTGTATCACAAACTAGCCCTCGAGTTGTTTCATATGACAATATTTTTCGTTATGTTTTATTTATACGTATAAAACGTTAATATAAGTGGCACAAAAATCACTCTTATTATTTATTGTCGAATGGCAACAATTAAATGTAAACAAAGCGTCATACAAGCATTTTAGATTTTTCCCATTGGATATTTTTACAACCGCACTTCATTCAATTAATTAGTTTTAACCTCTTTGATGAGAACATGCAACTCGCTTTTTCGATTTCACACAAAAAAATTACTTATTTTAATGATATCAATTTTATTTTCGTACATCTCTTTAAATTTTTAACTAGAGGTCTTCACCTCTGTCCGTTTTCGCTCGCCAATCCCGATGCTGTCTGATACTGTAAGCGATGTCCATCTATTCTAGTTAGCGAGTTTTTAAATTCCCTTGGCCATTCGATCAATGCTTTCTTTGTTTCTCCGCAGAATATCCCCGAATATGGAATCTCTAGGATTCTCTATTCGATCAGTGCTGGAAGCTCAATCTTCCTATGACGAGAACAAACATTTTGAGATTTAATACCCAAAATAAGAATATTATTTGCTTATTTCTCCAATATCTAAATATTGAATCAATTTTTCACATTTTGCCGCCAGCTTAGTAGCTTCAAAATCAATTTTGTTTTTCTAAATGCTAGATTTTTCTCTGTCTTACTTCGCATTTTTTCTTGATTAAATATTAATGAAAGCTTTATTACTATTTGAAAAAACAATGCTCATCACGATTCGCTAAATGATCAAGCTGGTCAAGTAAAAGATGGCTAGCAACTCAATAAAATGAGCTGAAATTATAATCCAAATATCATATCAAATTAAAAATCATTCCGAGGTCTGAAATGTTCAGGTATACTAGAGTTTCCTATAGGTAAACAAGGGGATTGGTTTCCCCGAAACGCTGGGCCAAGGCCATGAAAAATGGCTTGCATATTTATAATTTGTAATGTAGTAGCAGAAACCGAGTTATATATATATATATAGCTCCAAATATAATCTAATTTTAGTTTTCGTTAATCCTCCGATTTTTAGCTTAATTTAACCCATATTAGCTTCATTCCTAAGTGTTTTGTTATTTTCTGATCCGACTTCCCTTTTATTATTTAATTAACTTTACACACACTCCATAAAACTACTGACTTCAGCACTTTCTCACGCTTAGAGTGATGGAATAAAAATTCTTAATGCTTTGCCCACATTCTTTTAAAATATATCTAAAATTCCCTTGTCTCACATGTCAAAGAAATCCGATTAAAATATCATTGTTAAAACAACTGAATTGAAAAAGTTCTGTCTCTTCTGCCCTTGTGTCGCGATGTAAATGGACGTCGGTTTTATCATCGATTTTTGCATCCGTGAATTTGATCCGTTATATATAAATTAAATATTTTTCTCATATATTTAATGTATTCTTTTTATTTTTTAATCGATTCTTTAACCCATCGAGCGTCGGCTGTCCAGCTTAAGAATGTTCTTAAAACGGCCGCAGTCAAAATAAAGGTTGAACACAATTTACTAGAAAAGAAATTGGCAGAACGTTCCTAAACCGGCCTGGTATGTTTTTGCTTTCCCCTGGCCATTAACAACAGGGGGTAAACTTTTCCGCGTCTCGACCATCGCCACCCCCTAAACACCGGGGATTTTGAATAGGACTGACTGATCAATCAAGTAATAAATCTGTCGACGCAGGGCAATTGCCATGCGGTTTTTCAACTAAGAAGTTGGTTTTCGCTCTGAGAACTAAGAACTTCTCTTTTAATCTGCAATGTTTGCAGAAAATAGAATTTGTTCAAAAATAAATTTTAAAAAAAATCCGCAGTATGATTTTATAAATTTTTATTAGTAATAGAAAAATTTGTTTAATAAATTATTTAAAAGGAATTATCATTCATCAAATTGCATTACGAATATAATACATTCTTTTTACTGACATTCAGTGAATTTTACTTAAGTTTTTTCTAATTTTTAGTTGTAAGCCTTTTACTCGCATATTTGGTATTCGAAATGAAAATAGCATGATTTATAGCTCCCTGATTGAAATAAATTATAAAAAATTATTATTAATTTAAAAATACTACATTCATTTCGGATATAAATCTGTTATAATCTGTTATTGAAAATTATAAATAAAAATTTATAAAAAATTTTTGTTTATTTTTTGATTTTTGTTTTTCATTTCATTTTTTTAAGTTTTGAAAAATAATAAAACAATCTTTTGTCAATATATAGTAGGTGAATATTTTAATGATAATATGTTGATGAAAATATTATTAACTTGAATATTTTTGACTAATTATCTTATTTTGAAATAATTAAAAAATAAGTTGAAATAATAAATTTTTAAAGTTAATTTTAATGCTAAAATAAGAAAACATAGTGTATCCATTTACTCACGAGGCTTATATCTGATAAAAATCATCATTTCATTCATATTTTTAATAAGTGAATATTTTGAATGTCAATTTCTTATATCATTCCTAATTTTGTCACAAATCTTGGTAAAAATGACTTATAGTCAGTGCAGAAATATTTTCATAAATCCAAGCATTTCTCTGCTGACAAATATTGCGAAGAATCTTTCTTTCATCTAACTCCATCAATGAAATCAAAATTTCAACTGTACCCATTTTATTAAGTTACAACATTATGATTTTTTATGAAAATTCGTAAATTATCTCGTAGATAATTTACGAAAAATGAGACTTAGCTGCATGTGTCCAACAGTTAAGAATTACCCTTTCAGACTCTTGCTTCCATGCTCTTCATTTCTGAACAATTCAAACGAATTTCACTGGCAATATTTATAAGGTATTTCGCTGCATGTGAATTTCAAAAGGTAGATGCACAATAAAATAAATGAAAAACAATCTAGAGTAAGTAATCATAACTTCAATAACGTTTAAAACCAGTGAGTGAAAATTAAGGTTTTTATTTCATTGCAACAATAAAAATACTTGCTACAAATTTTGGCACACTCATTAAAATAAAACAAATTATAGATATTAATGAATCTGTAATTATTTTATTATTTTACCAGTTCCTTATTTTTCCAGTTTGTGCAAGAAGGGCAGAAATTCTTCATTTAAATGATCTTATCCTCCGGTCACAAAAATTGGATGGGAGAAAATTTGCTTAACAATGACATTACATATTAAGAAGGTTGTGCTAAATCAGAAATAATATATATATATATATATAAGTTATTTTATATTTTTAAGAAAAATAGAGATAAGCGTGAATTGTTACATCATAGAATTAATTAGCAAAGACAGGTCGGAGAATCATGTTGGTGTGATAAAGCAGCAAGTTATTGGTGGTCTAGTCACAGATGACTCATCGTGGTCTCATGATGTTAAAATGTTCTCATAATGTTAAATGTCTCATGATGTTCTTATCATCTGTAACTACTTTTTATCAAAGCAAAAATAATATTCACAAATAGCTTTTTAAAAATCCAAACGCTACTATTTTCGTAAATTATGAATTTTTAAAGCATAGTAAAAATTTTAATTAAAATTTTTCCGTGGTAATTCGAAGAAAAGTAAATTAACTAATTTGACATTTGTATATTAATTTATCGAATTTAAGCATATTTTACATCAATATATTTGATTATGGAAGTGAAATTAAATTGTCTTCATTGTTGCTTCTATCATTTCAACCTAATTTTTTTCCATTGTTGATATCAAGATATGATCCAACTAATTATTTAATGCTGAGTATGTTTCAGTGGTATGCTTTTGTTAAAAATTCTGTTATACTTTAGATAAAGTTCAAGTGCAGAATCAAGCATTGGTGAAACATTTTTAGCTCATTTTTGAAAATTGCTATTAGGATTGCCCTTAGGAAGTGCATTAGAAATAAATTTCCTAAAGGAAGCAATTTTTCTATTGGAAACAATCTTCAGTAGTATCTGATCAATAGCCGAATTTCAACCAGAATATAAACAAATTTAGTAAGAAAACCCACTTGCATTGTATTAGTGAACAGAGAAATCGAATTTTTTATTTTATTTTTTAGTCATTACTTATTATTGAATATATTAAGAAATACGTCTTTAAATCTTCTATGAAAAAAAACTTTAATGGATATGAAAATCAAAAATAGTAGAGCACACACTTTGTTTGACATAAAATCTAAAACTGATTAAAGAGCAAAGCTTAAAAACTTTTTTTCATAGATTATTGCCATAATACCCACGTTAACTTAATAAAAAGAACACCGCTTTCAGGAGTGATGAATTAATCTTTTGAATCCAAGACTCATAAATTTCAAGAATGGTAAAGATTAAAAGAACAACTCAAAACCTCTTTCAAGAATTAATTCTTGTCTTGCTGAATGCCTAGCAAGGGAAAATATCCTCCCTTTCAATGCAAGATTCGTATTAAAAGTACTTCTATTGTACAATCTGCCTGGCGCATGTTCTATATAACCCATTTTGAGACACTAATTTTCCTTGAATAGGCTGTTGTTCACCAGATGTAACACTTCTCTTTGTAATGTAACTTGGGCAACTTTAAGCACTAAACCTACCGACATTTTACTGCTTGATTTGATCGTAAAACTTCTTTTAACAATGCGAACAAGCCGAAAAACTACTTTCACATAGAGAAACACATGGATTTTCTTACCGAATACTAGCAATTGAAAGGAACCGAGATCCATAGATAAAAAAAGTTCTGAATCCACAGCCTTGTGATACGTTAAAACAGTAAGAAATCGTATCAGCCTTTAATGCATTTATTTAATTTCATTAAATAGTTAATGCTGTTTTATTGCAAAGCAATAATTATAATTGCACAGATACATTCATTAATTCTATTCTTCAAAGCAATATCATACACATCATCCAATTTTGAAGAATATAAATAAATGTTTTCCATTTATTAAATATATTTTCTTTCTTTCATATGCCAAACTTTTTTTAATAGTCCTTATTATTACCAAGTAATTTTTTTCATTTACGCTTTTCGCAGCCCGTCACAAGACACAACTCTTCCTCGCATTTGAATGTGCTTTGATTTTTTTATAGAGATTTTAAATATATATTTATAATATAATTATATATTTTAAAGATATAATTTCTAAAAAAAATATTTTTTATATTTATGAAAAAAGCGGTTTTTTTTATAACCTGAGCCCTCTCCCCCCCCCCAAAAAAAAACGAAAGACAAATATGATTTGCAAAAACCAGTGAACAACGCTTGTATTTAAATAGTGAAATAAAAAATAATATTAAGCAGTATAAGAGAATAATAGTAACTACATTTATCAAGATACTTTAAATAAAAACGTCTATAAAAAAAATTAAAAACGCTTTTACTAAAAACTCATTCTAAACAGTAAAAAATAAATAATTAGATCCAAAAATTTTCAAATTTGCCTTTCATTACGTATTAAATGCTTGGCCAAAATCTATATACAAAGCTTAAACAATAGTTAAAATTGCATTTATAAATAAATATTTGTCTCGATTAGTAATTGGGATGAAAATAAATTTAAAAATTTTATATAAGGATTTGTTTTTTTATATTTTACAGCATTTTAATAAAAGTATTATTAAAAGTTCAAACGTACTTTTTTGCGAACTAATCACAATCATTAACTGTTATACATGATTATGACATGTAAATATGAGGGATTCCCTACCTTTAATAAGTATAATAGTTTTCATTTGGATATTAAATTTGTGGCGAAATAATGAAATATCCAAATCAGAAATGAAGTATACAGCTCATATCACCAATCGATCCTGCAATCGCGAATTCTTACGAAAAGCGTTATTTCCCCTTTTCGGGAGTTCGTTCCCCTAATTGGAGGGACCACCCAAATTCTAACTGTCAGCGAAAACCACAAAATGACCTTAACAAGCAGATGACCCACCCCGTTTATTGCATTTAAGGGGGAAAGCATTGACGACTTTCTACGTTGGAGCCGGGTTAATAGCAGTTTGCGGAAAGCAACTTCCAACGTTCCAGCCGGTATTCAAGAGACACGTTGGAGCGACTTTCTACGTTCCAGCCGGTTGAAGGGTTAAATGTAAGGAAAGATATTAATTTTCATTTTAAAATCACGCCAATAAGGAGAAAAAAGGATTGGATTGGGTTTAAAGGAACTTAATCGTTTATATTAATCCTATTGAATGAAGTAATAAAAAAATTAAAAAAATTCTGCGCTTGATGTGGTAGAAAAAGAATTATTCTCCAAAGTTTCATGATCTAAGCCTAATCATTCATTAAGGAATTAAAAAATGTTGAATGACAAACCAAGTAAACGAAAATCGGAGCTAAAAGTAGCTAGATAACATTTCATGTGACTTTATGTGAAAGAAAATATTTTCTTTTCAAAAATGTATTGTTTTAATAAGGAATGTAAAAGAAAATAAAGTAGTTGTCGCTACATTGTATAAAATCTTGTGTCTTCTAAAGACATGGAAAATATTTTTACAGTGAAGATACTTTCTTTATATTTTCTAATCTGACCTTAATGTAATCTTTTTTGCAATAGAACATTCGTTGGGATTTCAGAAGACTTAGAAATTCGTGGAAGATAATTTCACTTTATTAGAAAATTAATATTTCCTTTAGTCAGTTGTGATATTTGAATGAAAATTAGTATGATTTCTTCTTCTAGTGAATATTTAAATTTCATTTATTTATATTCATGAAAGCTATTATTTTTACTTTCTTCTATACGTAGTATAGAGAAATTATAGAAAATTGGGATTAGAGATTTTGATGTATCTCTACATCTCCTAACCCTTAAACCTCCCTGATATCGAAAAACACATTTTTTGGAAAATGCCCGCCTGTTTATCTGTGAAAAATATAACTTATAAACGGTTTAAGTTAGACAGTTGAAATTTAGTAGACTCACTTTACCTTAAATTTGAAGACTTTTATCAAATTTTAAGTATTAAATTTCCATAGAAAGGCCGTCTGTCCGGCTCTAATATAAGTTAACACCATATTTGCAGAAGAATGTGTGGTAGATAGATATAATTCGGTACATAGATTTAAAATCTATAATGTAGACATCTGTGAAATTTTGAATCAAATGCATTTGCAGATGGACTGTCTGTTGTTGTGCATAACAGTTAATCGCTATAATTCACAAACACAATTAATTAAAAATATCAAATTTGGTATTGGTTTTTTTTTAATTATAAATTCAGTTTCTTGTCGAAATTTTGTCCCAATCGGTGGAGAAAAACGTGTCTAAAACACAAATTTGATTTTTGGTTTCTATTCTATCATGCCAGGGATGAATCGTCAAATAACTCCCCAAGAATGACACGATTGCTTCAGTATAAATGTTAAATACAAGTCAGAATTAATTTTTTATAATTACTGCGCGCCAAAGCCATGTAAAGTTTATCTGGCATGACAAGTGGTGGCCTTGCGGTAAGGTCTCAGCTCTTGGGCCGTAGGGTTTCAGGTTTCCACCGAAGTACTGTCGTGTAAGGGGGGTCTGTTGCACTTTAAATCCGTCAGGGTCAAACGTCCTTCCACTGGTGTGGTATGGAGAGGCGGCTGCCTGCTCAGGTATGATCCTCGTCATCTGGTCATCTGACCGCGGTTCAAAATGACGAGATCCGTTCCAAAATAGCCCTAGTGTTGCTTTGCTACGGGACATTAATATAACTAAACTAATCTAAAATGGCATGACAAGTTTATTAGACATATGCGAGAAAGTTCTGGGGAGACCAATCTTGCTGGTTTTCAAGTTCTAAGGCACCATAAAAGTACATGAGTAGAAAACAAAATGAATTTATTATCAAAAGGTCTACAAAATAACAGTTACTTTACCACATAATCGTCTTCAAAATTTAGAAGCATATCATACAGATGAACTAAATTTCCTATCCCCCCTTTCAAATGTATTTCCACCAATGTTGAAAAATAGGCTTCAATGCTCGTTTTAAACTCCAAATTAGTTTCTAATTACTCTTTTGTCCTCCTAGCCAACTTTTCAACTGAGGGTGACCGTGAAGATCACTCGGCTCTAAATCGCTTTCTCATTGAAAGTGGCTGAAAACCGTCTGAATGGAAGATTATTTTGAAAAAAAATGTTTGAAACAGAGGGTTTTGAAATCCTTGTAAACGAATTGGACGAGAAGCATGTTCAAATTTTTGATTGCAAGTGCTTAGATGCTCCTGCACTATATTCTGTCCATAAAAGAAAATTCAAAAATAACAACTTTCAGATTAATGAGGGGTTGGAAGGAACATTATGGCTCATCTCGCATCCACAGTGGCAACGTTCTTCGAACAGGAGATAGGAATCTCCTATCCAAAGATACGGCAAATGCTTTCATATAGGCGATGATTATTTCGAAGATAAATATCATATTGCATTCATTTTTTCTCACTGTACTTCACTCTTTTTATAAATCAGTGAAAAAAGAAAGGGCTCTTTTCTTTTTCAGGCTTCAAACGGATATTTCTTTTACTTAAGTAAAGGATATTTATTTGAGGTGAATACTAGATACAAGTACGAAATACTCATCATCATTAAGAATGTACATTTATGAAACACTCCCTTATTTTCCCAAAGCAGTTTTTAATTTGAAAGTAGTTTCCTATGGTTTGTTTTTTCCTACATTTTATATTACAATTACATTCTCTTGAAATGAGGAAAAGTAATGTGATATTGTATTCCATAATTCGAAAATCAATAATTTTTCAGCTTAAGAATTGGCAATCACAAACAGCATATGTCATTAATGAATCATTATTCATTTAATTTGATAAATAAGAATAGATTATTCATGTTGGTGGACAGTTTCTGGAAAGTGACAAAATGTATTCAGTTGTTAAGGTTTGGAACTATGACAAATGCTGATTTTACATTATTTTGCATAGTGGTTGAGAAACAAGCGTCCATTTCTCACATATTTTCAAGATTTGAACATTCATTTGAAACAAAAAAGTCCAAAGTCGGTATAATAGTTGTAGTAGAAAGACTTCTAACAAGAATTTTTACTATAAGGATTAAAGAACGAAGAAATATTTTTGAAAATTCTTCCAAAATTGTGGGTGGTGGAAGGCAGCAATCCAATGATGATTTATATAAAAAGCATGAATTTTCCAATGAGAGGAATTTATACATAAACGGAAAATTGGTTGGAACAGCAGATTGATTCTTTGGATTTAAATATATAAATATTTTAAATATATAAAATCTTTAATTATATTAAATATTTTAAATAATAAAAATATTAAATATATAGATTTATTTACATTTATTTAGAGAAATATAATTTAAATTTGTATTTTATCTAAATTTGCACAAATTAAATTTATTAAATATCTGTATATTCACATTTCGAATAAATTTATGTCAAACTATCCTGAACTTCAAGGCTTTCAATGCGCCACATATTTAATTAACTGAAGCAGACAATTTCACTTCAGACATTTCAGCTGACTTCTAGTTGAATTGCTACCATTGCTTTATACTCCTGTAATAGGATACTTGAGCGAATTAAACGCTAGTGTAATCCTCCAATGTCCCATTTATGTTGAAGTTCTCTTTAACTGACAGCATTTCACTTATTTTCTCCTTACAAAATGTCTCTCGCCGAAACTGTAGCTGAGAAGCTAATTAGTGTTAATAGAGAGCTCTATCCTTAAGCCATGCCATCCAAATGTCTTAAATGTATTTTAATGAAAACAGAATGTCGAAATCACAACTGAATGACGTTTGCTGCAAAATATGATACAAATGGTAATGAATATGACATTCTAAACGGTGGAAGGCGTTATATTTTATTTTTTTATATTGTCGCGTAGATAAACCGTGAGTTTCTAAAAATAAAACTGAAAAATAACTAAAACTAAATTGAAAGATAGCACTCGCTAATCCCAACTCAAGACTTTATTCAAGAAACTAAACCTTACATCTGTTTTTATCCACAAGACGAAATGACTGGAATCTTCCAAATTTAGAAAGATACAGAAATTATAAGAACATTCTAGAACAAACGAGAAACAACTGAAAGTAAATCAATAACAAAACAATCTGTAGGCAATTTGCATGTAGTCAGATACGGACTTGCGTACTGTCGCTTTCAGTTCATGCCATTCAACCACTGAGCCATTAGTCCATGGCAAGTCAGAACGATATTTGTTACAATATATAAATACACCTCGGCATTTATATGAAATAATAAATATTCAAATATCAATAGGATTCTTGAAATATTATTAAGAGCAAGAGACTAACATTTTTGCAAATTAAGTATAAGATTTTGAGATAGACATTATATATTATTATGTAATAGCATTTTATGGTGCCTAGATAGTTAGCTAGGAACATTGGCTGTGTTCGATTTCATTTAAATCTCTTATGTTTAAATACTAAAATTGTTACTCATGATTTCCTCTATAAAGAATCTTTAACCATAAATTACAAATAGGTAGTAAGGCTGTGTTAATTTAAAATTTTTACATGTCTTCTGTTGGTTTCGAATAATGGCATTATTAAAACCCCTGACATTATAGCATCATACTGGAAGACTTATTTCTAACTGCCATTTTTCGTTTCAAGTATTGTAATTTTAATTCCTATTTCTCATTTAAAAAACGCGGATTATGATCAGGCCCGTTCTTGAATTTTCAATATTGGAATAAAAGTAGACATTTAAATATTTAACGTAAAAAAAGAAAAGGCTGAATTTCATTCCAATAAGGAAATCTTTTATTGAAAATTATACAAAAGATATTTTTAACAAACATTAAAACCATTAATTTGATTGCCTTGCATATATTCTGTTGCGAATATAAACGTTCCTAATAGAAACCAATTCCATGACATCATAATAGTTTTAAAACGTAACAGACCTTTTTCATCTACAGCTCTGTATTGTAACTTCACTATTTTTTTCGTCCTGTGAACTAAGCAGACATTAACCTGAATCGCTCTTCTTTAGATTTAAAAAAATGAAAGAAAATTACATCATTAAATATTTAATGAAGGAATCAAAACGGTTTGAATTTCTGAGCCACAATATAACTATTATTAATAAATAGGCCAAAAGAATGATTTTAAAAAAAGTTAAAACCGAGGAAAAATGTATCATTTTTTTTAAATTAGAATAATTAAAAAAGTTTTTTTTTAATTTTAAAATGACGTAAACTTTTTTGTTATAATAATTTTGGAAATTACCGCTGAAAAATCCAAAAATGCAGCGTTATTTTTAATTAATTAAAGTTCTAATTCTTTTCTCTTAGAAATCTCTCCCATGTCCACATTTCTATTCTCCAAAGTTTTATGTTGATAGCTGTAGGGCAAACAATACAATACATTTACACACTCATACACACATTCATCTCCGTTGCTTATATAGGCTTTAATTTTTTTCTAGTTATATACTCTTTACCTTTAAAAAAATACATTTTCATCCGTTCATAATGGAAGAAAGTCACACGGCTCTAAAAACTAGGATATATGTTGTAAAATGTAATGGCTTAAAATTCTGTTTTAAAACCGTAGAATGTGGTAACATGTAGAATTGTACAGGATAGATTTCAAATTGAATAAATTAATAAAAAGGACCTTATTAATTTTTCAAATAACGATGGGTCATCACGTTTGAAGAATAAGCCATGAATAAAAATGAAATTAATAAAACATATTTAAATCACTCGGAATTGAACAAATTCTTGATGATGCTTTATTGTTTTGATAAGATGTCATCAAAGTCTAACGAGTAAAAATAATTCTGAATTGCCGAATAATATAAAGATAACCGAAAGCGACTAACACTAATGATTATTGGATCTGAATAACCTATTTTCATTGAAACTCATTTGGAAATATTGATAGATAATATCATATTCTAATTAATTCTCACAAAATGAGTATCTCATTAAACAAGACATTGTCAATTCTTAATGGTAGAATATTAACCAATATAACTGGCGGAGAAGAATTTAGTTAAATTAGCTAGATAATTTTGATAAAAATTACTGCATAAAAACTAAGCATATATTTGAGGATTTTATTTTTAATATTTGGTTGCATTAAAACACTTAGAGTTGTTAATATTTAAAAGTTGAAAAATAAATTTTATTTTAAAATTTTAGTTAATTAAAGCAGCTTCTAAAATGAGAAGAAAAATAAAATTCTTCATCTGCCCATTTCATTAGGACTTAAAGTTTCTGTTTTTTAAAATTAATATTCATTTCTCTAAACAAATGAAGCGCGGTGGCCTGGTGGTGAGGTCTCGGCTTCGAAACCGAAGGGTTTCAGGTGCGGGACCCGATTCCACCGAGGAACCATCTTGTAAGCAGATCTAGTGCACGTTAAATTCTTCGGGACCAAACGTCCTTCCGCTGGCGTGATGTGGAAGTTCGGAGATGAGTTACCAGCTCAGGTGTCGTCCTCGTCATATGACCGGGGTTCAAAATTACTTATGTCCTTCCCAAAATAGCCCTAGTGTTGCTTTAAAAACGGGAAGTTAATATAACTAAATTAAACTAAATTCTATAAAGAAATACAATTCCACATCTGGGCCATATTTGTGTTGATATGAATTCCACATCTGGGTCATATTTGTGATGATATGAATTCCACATCTGGGCCATATTTGTGATGATATGAATTCCACATCTGGGTCATATTTGTGATGATATGAATTCCACATCTGGGCCATATTTGTGATGATATGAATTCCACATCTGGGTCATATTTGCGATGATATGAATTCCACATCTGGGCCATATTTGTGATGATATGAATTCCACATCTGGGCCATATTTGTGATGATATGACTTGCCTAATTATCTGAATATCCACATGATCAATGCTCCACATTGGAAATTTCGCCACAGCATTCAACGGTTTCAATTGACACTCGCTGAAATTGATTGAAAAACCGAAATAAAAAGGTTTCGATTCAACTTTGTTGTACCATTTAAAGCGAAAATTTGCTATTTTCTCTTTACAGAGTATTTCTCAATACAACAACAACTGAGGAGAAAATCTGCATTTTGTTGAAAAGAGGTCGATTGAGTTGAATACATCAACATCCTAGTAACGAAAGTTTTCCAACACTGCTTGTTAATGGAAGCGATAATGTATTCGAAAATCGAATATGCAAAACAGAATGCATTTCATTTCGTTGATATATGGATGTTGTGGATCATAGGAAAGAATGGAATTTGCGACAAGTATGCTGTCTTTAGTTGAGATTCGTTACTGCTTTCTCTCTGGATGTTCTTCATTTCTCATTTGGCCATCTAAACATTTTTTTTTAAATTTAATATGTATAACTACATTTTAAAAGGCTTTTTTATATAATAATACTCCATAACTATTCATTAAAAAATTTAGAAAATTTAAATTATAAAAATTTTTAGCTTCATTTTGAATTTCTGATTTTTTTTGGAATGCGTTTTTTTTTCTGTAATTTTTTTTTTCGAGGTAGCTATTAATATCCAATAAAAGGAACGTGCTATGGATTTCCTTCTACTAATGATATTTAAGGTTTTATAATTTTTTTATTATTATTAAACAGGCGAAAAATTCTGAAAAATTCATTAATTTTGATTTTGAGACTTTTTTTTAAATAAAAATTACTACATACCTTAGAGCTAATTCTATAGCAAGTTTTACAAAGCATAGATTTTAGAACATTCATAAAATATTTCACACTACTACTGTATATTTTTAAAAAATCCCTGGCTTTCGAAAAAGTAGAATATAAGCATAAACACGACATATGGAAAAATGAATTGAAAATGTTCACTTAACATTATCATGACATAAACGCCTTCCAATTTATCTGTAACTTTTACAAAATGCTAATTAATTTATTCTAAATTGGTTAAAATAAAAATTCTCGCAAAATTTATTGAAATAAATTGTTTAATGAGTTGTTAAAAAAAACCTATGAAATATTAGTTATTTTAAAAATCATTATCAGAACAACCTGAAAATAATAAATACTTATCTCAGAGTTGATCAAATGTACGTTTCTGTTATAAACACAAATTAACAAATATTCAAAATAGGAACGCATTTATTTTCACTGTTTTAGAAGCCTTAGTTTACCAAAAATTGTAAATGGCCAAAAAACGAAAAAAAAAAATCTGTAATTTAAGGCTTTTATTTTTATAAAAAAATTCTCATGTATACCAAGCTAAGTGACTTACTTCATTTCAGTTTAACTATAGAAGTTTGGGAACAATATAACATTTCATTTTTTTTTTATCAAGATCTAGCAGACGATCTGAAATGTGGGCGTGGCAACATTGTTTTCACTTTCTTCATGCATCATAAAATTTTCAATAACTTAATAAAAAAATCAGTTACCGCTCTAAAATTTTTGTGACACATTTAGTAAAATCAATTTATTATATAAGCCCATTTTTTTATGATTTTTGTTTCCTTAAAATTATTGACTTTTTATTACAACTTTTATTATTTAGATTAAGAGCAAAAATTTTCGATAATATTTAAATAGATCTTTGTAAGATCTCTGTAAAAGAAATTCAATTAGTTTAATTATTTTCCAATTTTTACGTTCCAAATCTAACAATTTAACAATTGATAATAACTGGCTACAAGATGACGTTTAAAATATTGGACAAAAATTTAAACAAATTGTAAACAGATAATTATATTATGTATATATAAAGATTGTGTATTTTAGGTGAAAATATAAAAGGGTAAAACATTCCAGCCGTTTGACGTAACAAGAAATGTGTGAAAATTTATTACAGTATTCCATGTTTATAAAAAGGAAACAAATAGTGTTCTTAAACTTAATATTCTTCCCATCAATGCTTTTAGAAATGTTGAGAATAAGATAAAATAAGTCCATAAAAAATCTAACACAATGAACCTTTCTTCAAATGGTAATAACATGTTAAATTATTTTGAGTAAGTATAATTTTTAATTTAATTTTAATAAATCACTCATTGAAGGGATCAAACAACGTTTACGCGTTGATCGATTCGTTCATTTTTTGACAAAGTGCTATCATAGATAATATACAATCTATATTTTAATATATAAAATACTTAGTGGAAAATTTCAGTTTATTATTAATCCTTTTTTATCACACTTCATATAAGATTGGTATTTCTTATATTGTTTTAAAATCTAAAATTCTTACTGTTAAAGCATGAAGCTCGTAAAATTTTTATCCACTTTTTTTATCGCTCTGCTTCATATTTTACGATCCTACCATGGTAGTCAAAGCCATACCAGAACAAAAACTCTCTGTTCAGTTTTACTTGCACTTCATTTTAATGTTGACAACAAAGTTAAAATAAGAACTATGCATTGCAGTTTCCTTCATGCCACGAGACAATAAACGTTTGAAGAGAGAAAAATAGCTGAAATAAAACACACAAGTGATGGATTTAACGGTTGATTAACGGCCAGGTGCAGTTACAGTTAGGTGTTACTGAAAAGCAGTCAAAAAAAGATCAATGAATAATTTCGACGCAGCTTTGTATCCTCTTCTGTCGGTTCTTCATTGTATTGCTACCAATAATGACTCAAGTCATCAATTAAAAAATTTTATTGGGCCATTCTGTGGTCTGAAACTATCGTTAAAAATCATTCTGTCATTTTAATAGCTGTTGATAAATTTCTGTAATAAAATACTTCAGTAATTTCCATAGTATAGTACTTTGTCTAAAGTATTAGGAACAGAATATTCAGAAAATTGGTTTAGATTTTATTAATTATTATTTTAACAGATCTTTGTTTACGGTTTGGAATGCAATCTAAGTTGAATTAAATTATTGCGTGATTTTTCTACTTGTTTTAAATTTGCGAAGGACTCTGATAGGCTTTAAACATATTGTAACTTGCATTGAAAGTAAGTTCGTTTTAAAATATTGATCTGGGAAATATTTCTGCAATAAGAACACGGTCACTGAAAATTCTAAACACAAAAGTTTATGTTTTGTTATAATATAATTTTTGCTTTGATTTTGATTTCGCTTTTTAAAAGAATTCTAAAGAAAACTTTAAGAGTTAATTAAATTTTTGTTTTGATTTTCATTTTATTTTTTAAATATTCTATTTATTTATCCTTTATAAATAAACGCAGTTTAGTTTTCAAAACCTTCGAAATTGATTCTCCATTTCTTAAATTCTTTAAAAATTTATTTCTTCATTTTGATACTATTTACGTTTAAGCAATGGGGTCAATTCATGTGACGTAAAAGTCACATGTCATGAGATATCCGCGCATGGCATTTAAGTTTCATCCGCACCGCTTTCGTCGAGCAGTCTGCCATTAACGTTCTCCGCCAAGTATGAAGCGGATTTTTTGTTTACATTTGAAGTTATAATGTTTGAGTCATTTTCTTTGCTCTTATTATGTGTTAACAGAGGAAATACTGGTGTGCTGATGGATGCATGCTTTAATGCGAAACACAAGAGTGACTGTCATGATAAAATGCTTTCTTATTTTCTTTTCAATAATCCTGACGGGTTGATAGCTTTGGTACAGATTTTTTCAAGCCTTCGAAGTCGTTTATATGCTCCGATCATTTTGAAGAATTCATTCAGTGTGTGTCCATTTATTAAATATAGCTGTCCCAGTAATTTGTTAGAAAAACTCTTCGAAGAAAAAGAAATCGGTAAGTGATTTGCCATCAAAAACATGAGTGCATTTCTAATTTACTTTATTCGCATTTGATGAAATTTCTGATAATTTTGAATATGCTTAGAAGGTTTTAAAATATTTACATGAATATTACATTGCATTTTTCAACAAAATTTTTATCTAAATTTAATTAACGTACGTAAACAAATTCCTGTTGCAAAAATAACAACTGTTATAATGCTAAACTTAGGTGGAAGTGAATAAATTTCTTAAAGATATATTTAGTAAGTGAATAATTTATTAACTACTGAAAATCCAATTTTCTTATTGACTGTTATAACATATATATAATTGATGTATTTTATTAAAAGTGGTCTTAATTTGATAAATTGAATGCTATATACATATATTTAAGTTTTGAAAACTCATGTCGTTTAGTTAAGTATATAAATGCAAGAGAATTGATTACTAAGCAAAATTATATGAATTCTGATTTCAGTGGAATGTACTCTGCTTCTTCCCAGACTATTACTTTTTCTGAAATAATCGACAGGATCAGCAATTTGCAAAATGAGCTACAAGAACTTCAGGATTCTGTAAGAAAGAAACAGATTCATTCCAGAAAATATTGGACTCTTTTTTTCTATTTCTTTAACATATCAATCTTGAATTATAAAATTCTGTAAAAACATAAAAGGATTTCTTTCAACTACTCTTTATATCCTATTTTAACTCCCTCTCTCTCTCTCTATATATATATCATGACCTTATTTTTGTTTATTAAATTTACTGTATTATATGTGTTTTTTTTTATTTTATGTTATTCTTTCAATGTAACTTTATCATTAAAAAATATTGATAAATGTTCTGCTTTAAAAGTATACTGTTCAACATTATGTTTTTATTGGTGATAAAAAAAATGTTGTTTAGTATCTAGGATGTTTCTGTCGAATAAAACTGATTTCATCATTTGCATTGACATTCTTGTAATACTGTGTTTATATTATTTCTAAGTGTCTAGAAAAATAAATGTTGATAAATAGTAAATAGTTTTTTTTTGAATTAACGAGTGCATTAAAACATCCATTTGATCCTATTTTTCCAAATAATTATCATATATATTTTATCTATATTTTTTTTGTAATGTGTAAATAAAAATTATGAAAATGTGATTTTGTTTGTTTTCCTTTAAAGATTTCTACAAATTAAAATAAAATAACTGATTCATATGTTTCATAGATTTAAAAAAAGGTATCTATGCCTTTTATATTTCATAATTTGAAATTGTAAACTTAATTTATTCAATATATACTAATTTGAGTTTCATGTTCTTCCCTCTGAGCAAACTCAAAACATCAAGGTCTCAATATTAATAAAAATAATTACATAAGAAAAAATGTAATAATTTTATTAGTAAGCTTTAAAATATTAACTTATCTAAGAGTAATAATTATTTTTAAAAAGAATTAACTGGGGGAACTATATTAATAAGATTCAACATTCAATAATATTTAAATAATAAGTAAAAAAGAACACATGTAATTTTTCAAAAACACTTTCATAGTCATTTGTCAAAATGTATCCTTTGGATAAAAAAGAAAGGGATATGGGAAAGGAAATAATAAAGCGGCACCAAACGAATTAAAAAGCGATGTTAATTAATTATGCAAAAACAATAATTCAATTGAAAATACTAATTAAAATTTTAATATAAGAAATAAAATTATATAACTACGAAAATTTGGATTAAATAATTCAAAATAATATCTTTTTTTAAAAAAAATCAGAAGTTTTTAATAATTGATCGGCTAGCGTAATATTTACTAAACGATGGTTTCATCAACGTTATCGGCAGACATCACGACATGCGCAGAACGGTTGAAAATTGAACAGAAATGGTTTGTTTGGTACATGACACGTGACCGTGAATTGACCCCATTGTGCCAAAAGGCGTTGTGACTTCTTTTTATATGTTTATTGAAATTATTTTACTCTAGGTATAACTTTAGACTTTTAAGAAATTAAAAAAATGCTTATAATATAAGCCAAATTTCAGGAATTTATTTAATTTACATCAACTGATATTAACTTCTACTTCATTCTACAATTCTGTTATTAAACATAAATTTGAAATTACAGTTCATTTGAAACGTCTTAAAATATACCGTGCGAGACATTTAATTGCAATGTTATTGGATTAATAGCAAAGAGAATATAAAAATTGCTCTAAATTGATTTAAATTTTTATCTTTATATTTAGAAATGTTCTGTAATTTAAAAAAAAAGCTTATGAAAAACATTTCAATATCTCACTTATAGAATTTTTGAAACTTCCAGACAGCAGACGGTAAATTTTTACTTATGCAGACGATAATTTTTACTTATCCGATTTATTTAGATTCTTTCTTTTCTTGAAGTTTTAGTCACACACTTTAATTAAATCAACTTTTTAAATTTAAAAATATATAATTTTTTGTTAAGCTCTTTATGCACTTAATATATTTTATTACATCGAATTTGCAAGAAAAATTTGAATGGAAAAAAAAACACTTTACTGAATTGTTTGAAATTTTTTGTAACAGGCTAAATCTTTTATATTTCGAAGTATCTTTTTATCTAGCTTTTTTTTGTAAATTAAGTAACGCTTTTGTTATCAAGAAATTAAAGTTTCAAAATTTTCTTTAAATTAAATGCTATAAAATGCATAGCATTTTTATATTTGTGGTCTTTATTTCATCTCAGTAATAGTTAAATCATATCTTTAATTAGTACTTTTTAAGCTTTATGTTAAGCTACTTTCAAGTTTTATATAAATGTAGTTAAATTAGAAAAAAAAATTACGTTATCTTATAACTTTAAACAGCTATACTTGTACATATAAAAATTTATTTCTTCTGAGAAAGGGCTTCAACGGTATGGATCAAATTTTATATTTATATAAAGTTTTATTCTTAAGTTTATCTGTATAGGTGTCTGAAAAAATGTGATTTTACAGAGAGAAAGAAAGATAACTCTTTTTATAATTAAATATTGTTAAGTGGTTACACATGACGGGCATAGTATATCAGAGATGGAGTAATGGTTAAGGCTATGGATTCCAGTGCACTATTCTTATGTCCCATCCAATTTCTCAGTTAGATTTCGTTCTTAACTTTAAATGAGCCATAGGATAAGATATTATTTGCGATTTCACAAAAATAAGTAAATACTGCCGAGTAAAGTTCGGTCTTCCAGGTACTGTTCCGTTAAAGTCAGCTCATAATTATGCTTAATTTTTTGAAAAATTAACAGTTTAATATTTAATACCCTTTACTAAAGCTCTTGATTTGGTTATTAATATTTTTCTCCTTTCCAAAGACTAAGCGATTAAGGTCTTTTCAAGTTTTGTATTTCATCAATTTTGAATTATAAAACAATCTCAAAGTAATTTTCTACTTGCAAACATTAAAACGCATTATTTTTAAGAAAAAGCATAATGCAGCTTATTTAAATTATCGGCTATATGAAAAAATATCACCTGTTTTCACCTTTCAAATACACATTATTTGATAACAGGTAGTCAGAATGCTATCGTCATATCAATGAAAGTAACGATTGAGTCAAGTTTTGTGAATACGTATCTAATATATATTCTTACACAACAGTATCTTTTCTTTCGTCCATTTCGAAATTTATTCCAAAGAACTTGAATTTCAATGCTAAAAGAATCCCAGAACTCTCCCTAAGATTATCCCCCCCCCCCACGTTCGAAATATTCAAATCTCGAATTGTAAGAATAAAAATGCAATTTCGAAAAATAAAGAATCCATTTTGGTAAACTTCAATAAAGAGATTATTTTCTTTTATAACTGGTATAGCAATATTAGAATATGTCTTAGTATATGGGTGTTGTTCTATTTCTTGAGTATTTTTCTCAGTTTTCAAACTAAAGCTTTTTATTCCTTTGAACATTCTTAACTCGTAATGCTTGCCTTTAGTAAATAAGCATCTCAATATTCTGTTGAAATTTTTAAAAATATTTTTTTTCCTTGTTTATTCACGATTTCTAACTCATTTGGAAACTATCACGATGATTTTTTTTTCTCTCAAAAACTTCATCAGAAATTGCAAGAAATTTTTAAAATATATACTCGAAAAACTGTTAACTACACAGAGTTTCTGTAAATTTTGATATAAGTGTTTATGATGCCACAATGCTAGAAAAATCTTTCAAATAATTGTAAACTTTATGAATGACAATGATATGGTTTGGGATATTCCTTTTTATTATGCATCTACTTCGATTTAGACTATACTAGAGAACTCTTTGCATGCCTTTGCGATGTAATAATTGTGAAATATCCTCTTTTTCATGAATTTAGCATTTTTACTGAATCCATAGTGTGATCATTGGCAAACCTTTTGGCGATTAATCCTTCGCATGCTTTAATAGTACCCGGAAATCAAATTTGTGTTTTGGACAAATTTTTCCCCACCGACTGAAACAGATACTTTACACAGAACTATACTTGTAGCCACATACTAAGATACCAAATGCCATATATTTAGGTAATTGCATTTTTCAGGTATAGCATTTACATGGCTCTCAAAATATAGACAGACAGACGATTAACCTTTCCGTGGATTTGACTCAAAATTTGACAGATGTTCTACATTATAGATGTTAAATCTGTATTTCAAATATTATATCTCCAGATCTCTTAATTTCTAGTTATCGTATTAATTTATATTTGAACAGCAAGACAAAATGACTTTCTTTGAGAAGATTTTAATCAAAATTTGACAGAAATCTCCAAATTTGATGTACAAACTGTATATTAAATTTCAACTGTCTACCCCAAATCGTTTTTGAGTTATCTTTGTCACAAACAAACAGAAGACCTTTTCCAGAAATGTGGTTTTCGATTTCAGTGAGGTCTGAAAAGGGGATATTTGTCAAAATCTCGAATTCGAATTTTTTTACAATTACTATACTTCTTCTATATTTCTTATACGAAAAAGTAAAAAAGATCAGCGTTATTAATAACGTGAAAAATGTTATTTAAATGTATATCTTCTAACTGTAAACATATAATTAATAATTTTAATTCAAAGGTTTCTATATAAAATAAATATCACAATATTTATATATTATGATATTATATAAATATATTAATTTTTATATAATTCCTCTCTATATAAAATAAATATCGTAATCGAATTAAATGTAATATAAAAATGAAGTGCTAAAAAGTAAATTTCCTGTATCCCTTCAATATGAATTATCATTTTAATATAGAATTTATTTAAAATAAATTTCCAATCCACTTTTAAATGCATTGCCAAATTCTACTCTTTCTTGCATTTGAAAGCAAAATTGAAGGCTGATTTAAAACATTTATAAAATACAAATGTCAAGGAAATATTAAAAATACAATGTTATCCATTTGCATAAAATAAAATTTTATATTTCTTTAAAAATCTTTACATTAAAAGATTCTTCAGTGCAAATACGTGGAATTGATATCGTCTGCAGCTATTCCATTATTTAAAAAAAATCACTGCGGCTATATAAGGTGGCTCAAACAATTCAGAGTGCAACTTACTTTTACTTGATAAATCCGACTTTCAATATAAATATCACATTACAAAGGAGTTCAAACAAGTTTTTCTTTTTGCACATAAGAAATGGCTTAATTTAGAGTAAAAATAAAGAAAAATCATCGAAAAATTTAAAAGTTTTAGAAACATTTTAAATTAACATACTCAGATTTTTGCCTGAAAAAATTGAGAATACACCAATAACATGTTTGCAATATATCGCATAGAAAGAAAGTGTCACTATTAAGTTGCATTTTTTTTCTTTTATAATGGTCTTTAAATTTCCTGGTACCGATTAGACCAATTTTTGGTGGTTTTTGAATATATTTTACCACATTATTCTTGTAACGCTTGTTTTAAGTGAGTTTTGTTTCTAATTTTGTGTTTTTGAACCACTATTTAGAGTTCGCAGATATTCAATGGCATTGATGTTGGGGTACTGTGGTGGTGTGTGTGACAGTTTTTTAAAATGAAAAAGAGACCACATTTTGACGTTACGTGCATTCTGTTTGGAAAATGAAATTGCTGCAGATTGCTGCGAGATATATCGAAGTAAACCATGAGGTTTATAATGCCATCTATAAGAATTAAATTTCCTTCTCCGGATGAAGCCATACATCCCCAAATCATGACGGAATCACCCCCATGTCCAGCTGTAAGATGCAAATTTTTTGGATCCAAAGCAGTATTAGGCTTTCTCCATGTTGTGCGAAGATTGTCACTGCCAAAGATGCTGAGTTTTCTTTTATAAACTAAATATAGCTATCTTCCAAAGGTTATTGGTCTTCAATTGATGAGTTGCTGCTAACTTCAAATGCTTGTTCTGAATTTGCAAGCTGATAAACGGTTTCTCTCTAACAATGCGACTTTTATATCCAGCTTGTATAAAGGCATTTCGCACTTCTGCCTATGATTTGAGAATTTCTGTAGAAAATTTGATGACCCATATGACCACAGCAATCTAAAGGAAAGTGTTAAAAATTTGGTCTTAGATGGAAATTCCATTTTCCAGCAGGACAACGACCCCAAACAGAATGCACGTAACATAAAAATGTGGTGTCTTTTTCATTGTAAACAGCAGGCGCTCACACAACCGCAGTACCCCAACATCAATTCCATTGAATATCTGTGGGTCACACTTTAAAAAGTGGTTCAAAAACACAAAATTAGAAACTAAACCCATTTAAAACAAGTGTTTCAAGAAGAATGGTATAAAGTATCTTCAGATACCACCAAAAATTTGTCGAATCAGTACCTGGACGTTTAAAGGCCATTATAAATTCCAAAAGACATGCAATTAAATATTGACACTTTCTTTTTATGCGAAATATTACACAAATTTCATTAGTATATGGTATTGGTTTTGAGGCAAAAAATTACGTATGTTTATTAAAAAGGCTTCTGAAATTCTTCAGTTTAGAAGTTTTTCATCGTTTTTCTTTATTTTTACTTTAAATTAAGCCAATTGTTGTGTTTAAAAATAAAAACATATTTGCACTTCTCAGTAATGTGTCATTTATATTGAAAGTCAGATTTATCAAATAAAAGAAAGATGTACTCTCAATTGTTTGAGCCACTGTACATTTGAATGCTCTATATTTCCTTTTAAACGACTTTAAAGAATAAAGCAATATTTTTCATGATTGCTATTTAAGACAAAAAATAATTATTCCAACATAACCAAGTGTAAAATTTAATGAGATATTTTTTGAGAAATTTATCAATGATTTTGACTTTTTTTATTGGAGAAACTTTGAGGAAAATTATTTTATAATAATTCATTCAAAATTATATATTTTTCAATGATTAAATTTCTTTTAATATTTATATTAATGAAATATTAATTATATAATTAATTTTCTCAAACTTGTCTTTTTATTCTTTCTTATACTTCAGGAATTTGAACAAAATCTCAGTACTGATATTAATATTTGTAAGAAATCCAATATAGGCTGTTTTAAAAAAATCGTCGGGTTTATTTGACATTTTAATTTTAATTATAGAAACATTTTTATGGGTAAAATGAATTTCCACATCAAAATGTTTGATACAAAACCAGTTTTTATGTTTAAAATATTGTGCATGAAAGGATTTTAATTCCAAATAAGCTTGGTATATAAATTAGTGTTTGCATAAAAAATGATTTCTTATCATGTATAAAATTTTACTTGTAAACATCTACGATTAAGTTTGGTAATAGAAATAAGCAAATTTTGTGATGAATTTCTTTATAAATTATTTTAATTTTTAAAGAATTCTTTATAAATTGTATTTAATTTATATAAAATATTCAGTCATTTCGAAATAAAATCTCGCTTAAGAAAACTAAAATTTCAACGGGAAAGTTTACATAATCATGATTACGACTACTTTATATTAGATTTTAAAAAATCCAGGAATTTTTTTAATAAAAAGTGTTTTTACTGATTTAGAATATCTTCTGTTTTTGGGTTTCTTTTCCTTTTTTTTGCTTATATGCATTAACAGAAAAAAAATATTAAAAAAATGCAGAAAACATAGTAACATTATTTTATTTTCCATTTTTGCAGTGATTTGAATTCAATTTTCTCTACAAAGATAGACTTAGGGCTAAATGGGATGACAATTTTGCCTCAGAATTCTAATCTGAAATATTTGCAATCCAAATTTATTTAAACTTAAAGGTTTGGGTATTGCTTCGGTTCCTTAAAGAATTCTTATAAAGATTCTTATTGCAACATTCCTGCAGTGTTTTCCATAAAGTTTGCGTTTTTTCATTTGAAGGTCAGAACTTTAATTCCGTCGGTATATGCGATCAAAGTAATAAAAAATAATATTTTCTTGCTAGCGTTTGTTTTCTCTAGGGCAATTTATTTTCGTTTTAGAAAATATTTTGCATTGCATCCTATGGTAATTTTGGATGTTCCGATTTTTCGACTTCAAGATATCACAGATATCTGATTTTTTATTTTTTTTTAGAAAATCCTGAATTCTTTGTTTTTTAAATTATTCACCCATTTAAAAGCTTTCTAAAAGGTAATTTAACACATTGAATAATAGTTTGCTATCATTAGAAAAATGGAAATAAAATAACATGGTTAAAAATTTTTACTAACTCTTTTCTTTTTCTTCGCATTTTATTTCTATAACTATTTTTTCCAAAGAAATTTCTTCATTTTATTTTCTAAACAAAGACTTGATCCTTCCTAATAAAGCAACATTTTTTAGTTAAATTATGCAGGGATTATTATTTAGATCAGACAACATCATAAAATACCTTCTTCTTATAAAGTTGTCTCAAAAAAAGAAGAGATTCAAGCTTTTAGTGCACAACGTTACAGGATTATAATGTATAACTATACACAGACGGATATTTAGATATTAAATAGAAGGATTTCATCAAGTATATAATAAATAACTGCGAATTTGATTGATAGACACCATAACAAATTTCATGCCAGTAAACGGTTGCTATTTTGAGTTACATATTAAGTGATAAACAACGCTTATTATTAAGGCGTGTTTTAAGTTCTAAAAAATAGAAATTCAGGAAAACGTTAAGATATCAAAATTTTTGGCAAATACAATACTTCTTACATGAAAAGGAAAATAAAGAAAATCGGAATTAACATCTACAAATCTTATCCTTTGATTATAATCTTGTATAGATACAAACTTTAATATGTAATTTTCTTAATATGTATCGAATGTTTTGGGAGCAATTGAATTTGTGAATTTATTTTTATAGCTTCATTCTGTCAAAACAAATAATTGTAACTGGATATTTTCTTTTTATAAAATATAGCGTAAAATGCGAATATATGATGAATAAATTTCTAATTATATATTATCTTAAGCTATTCTATACACACATTAAAACATAGCGTAAAATGCGAATTATATGATGAATAAATTTCTAATTATATATTATTTTAAACTATTCTATACACACATTAAAACATAGCGTAAAATGCGAATATATGATGAATAAATTTCTAATTATATATTATCTTAAGCTATTCTATACACACATTAAAACATAGCGTAAAATGCGAATTATATGATGAATATATTTCTAATTATATATTATTTTAAACTATTCTATACACACATTTTTATTCGCTGAATGACGGGAATACAAATACGGCATAGCAACACTATACACTACGCGATTAGAAAAAGCATTTTATTTCGTAAGCAGATTAAAATTGTTGCATTGTATTAAATTATAGCATTGCATTAAATTATATTTTATTATATTTTAAAATTATTGCATTGCATTAAATTATATTTTATTATATTTTAAAATTATTGCATTGCATTAAATTATATTGTATTATATTTTAAAATTATTGCATTGTATTAAATTATATTGTATTATATTTTAAAATTATTGCATTTCATTAAATTATATTGTATTATATTTTAAAATTATTGCAAGCAAGTAATTCTTCATTTTGCAAATGTTAAATTGCATAATGAGAACTAAATGGGCAATACTTTCTATAGTATTGCATTTATAGAAAATAAATTTACAAATAATAAGAAATTTTGACAGAAGAAAAAAATAATTGCTAAAAAAGGATAAAAATGCAGCTAAATTTCAAAGAGAGCAAAAAAAAAAAAAAATAATTTATGGAATAAAAATAACCCCTTTTGAAATCTGGTTTAACAATAGAATCAGATTTCTTTCCTGGTAATAATATTTGCCTTAGCAAAGATCTCGGAGAATTCACTCGCAAAAAAGTCAAGAGCAATTTCTAAGAAATCTTTCTTTTCGGGGGAAAAAAAAGACATTCATCATCGTAATTTTCCCCTTACAAGCAGAAAAGAAGAAACCACAATTTACACGAAGGAAAAATTGCCATAATCACCCAAATGTATGCATGACGGATATTTTATCGTTATGCAAAAGATTTGACTTTAATTACTGTTTCCGTTTCAAGTTACCTCCGAGCACGCAAACGACTTTTTCTATTCCGTTTCAATGAAATGCGATGAATTTTTAAGAAATGAATTATTTTTCGTTTGCTTTTTTTACTTTCGTTTGTATTTCAGTCTTCTTCTTTTGCATCCGTTGGGGATAAATGTTTAGGGAATTTTCTGAAATTAAAAACTTTCGATGAAAATAAATTGCTATTCGAGTTGACTTTTGTAATTTTAAACATTTTTCTCCGCTTCACTAATTACTTCGGCGTTTCTTTTTCTGTCAATATAGCTAACGGTGAAATTTTATTGTTCCATTTTTCAATTCTTTCAAATTTTTGGCAGTTAATTTGAGACTCATCTAAAGTAATATGAAGGTAAACAAAAAGAAAACCGCAACTTTGCTTTCATTATTCGAAATCATTGCTGTTGGTAATTTAAGAAAAAAATATTGTAAGAGATTACTAATTATGGAAACTTCAAATAACCTTTGAAATTAAGTCATTTTAAGAATGTTAAGCTGGCTTGGTGAAGTTGAAGGATAATATAAAATTTCTTTGATTTAAATATGAAACGTTAAAAGATTTCGAAATCATAAAATGGAAAAGTGTTTTTGAACATAAAATATTTAATATGTGTGCGAAAGTGGCAAAGGGCAATTTTGAAAGTAATTAAATTTTAAATTGGCAGATTTAAAACTTGAAATAAAGAAGACCATATTAATATGATTAGAAACTTGTGGGAAGTTTTGAAAAAATTACTACATATGAACGCATTAAGTTGTTCTTTTTTAATACATGTGGAACCTTAAGTGAGACATTTTGATCAAAACAATGTATATCTATATGAAATACGTACAGAGCATTCATCCACATAATTTACAAGCATTTAAAGTCATCATGAAGAAGACCATATCACGAGTTATATCGTGTTAAGATATCGAATTATATGAATGCTCTTGTGTAAAATTATCTATCAAACCTCACATTTTGGTACTTATAGAATTTGTTGGGTGTTCCCTTTCACTGCTGATAATGTTTATATGTAGTATTAGAGTTGTTCGTCAAAGACTGTCGACTTAGTCTTGATCAACTGAATTATTGAGACTGTCGACTTAGTCTTGATCAACTGAATTGCCGAGACTGTCGACTTAATCTTGATCTACTGAATTACCAAGACTTTCCACTTTGATCAATTGAATTACCGAGACTATCGACATAGTCTTGATCTACTGAAGTACCTAGATTGTCGTCTTAGTCTTGATCAACTGAATTACCGACTGTGTCGACTTAGTCTTGATCTACTGAAGTACCTAGATTGTCGTCTTAGTCTTGATCAACTGAATTACCGACTGTGTCGACTTAGTCTTGATCTACTGAATTACCGAGACTGTTGTCTTAGTCTTGATTAACTGAATTACCGACAGTGTCGACTTAGTCTTGATCTACTGAATTACCGAGACTGTTGACTTAGTCTTGATCAACTGAATTACCGACTGTGTCGACTTAGTCTTGATTTACTGAATTACCGAGACTGTCGTCTTAGTCTTGATTAACTGAATTACCGACAGTGTCGACTTAGTCTTGATCTACTGAATTACCGAGACTGTCGACTTAGTCTTGATCTACTGAATTACCAACCACCTTGATCAACTGAATTACCAACCACCTTGATCAACTGAATTACCAACCACCTTGATCAACTGAATTACCAACCACCTTGATCAACTGAATTACCGAGACTGTCGACTTAGTCTTGATCTACTGAATTACCGAGACTATCGATTTAGTCTTGATCAACAGTATTACCGAGACTGTCGACTTAGTCTCGATCTACTGAATTACCAAGACTGTCTAAATTGATCAATTGAATTACCAAGACTGTCTGAATTGATCAATTGAATTATCAAGATATCGAATTTAAATGCTCGCAATTGAAACACACCGGAATAAAGTGACCTCGTATTCAAGTTAAACTCATTTCTAATTGAGTCGGTCTCATTGCACATCTTTAATTCATTCTTCCTTTAAGAAACATACGAAGAAAAGTGAAAGATAGTGTAAACATCAATGTCCCATTCACATAATTGTTCTCTTTAACTGACAATAATTTAATATTTACTCTCCCCAGGCACTTCTCTGCGACCGTAACTTCGGAGATAATCAACCCTAATAGTAAGAAGTGATGACAAACGTGTATCTGAGATGCATTTAACCGAAAATGGTGTGGCTGAGTGCTTCCGTGTCCCAGTGGGATGCGATTTCGAACACTGCATAATGCACGCGATAATGGATTTGGAAATCGAATTTGCTAAGGAGAAAGTGTTTCGCTTCGGTGATCTGTGCATGTTGAGGGCGATGAGGAAAAAAAATTCGTTGCCAGTAATCGTAATCTTAAGCCCTTTTCGGAACAAAGATTTGATTTAATACATTTTTTTCTATTCGTTTATTCTCTTTATTTGTTTTCTATTTCAACGATTTTATGTCAAGATTTAGTTTGTTTCGAATTTCATATAGACGCAGGAATTGGGCATTCCAAATGGATTAAATTGAAAAAATATAGTAAGAAATTATTAAAAGTTTAATAATTAAGATTTTTTTAAAAACTCTCAAAGTAAATTTTTATGAAATTCAAAGTACGAATCTATTCATTCTTAATATCATTGCGGAATTTTATAACATTTCTTATATTTTAAAATAATATTTTAAAGATATATAAATATGATCCTTCTTTTTCATACTTCTTTAAACCGAGTCTCCTTTTACCTGTTCAAGCGAAAAAATACTTTTATCTTAATTTTATAAATAAAAGCACTTTTATTTCAATTTCCAGAAAAAATGAATTTTTTTCTTCAATTTCAATGAAAAAGTAATGCCACTTTAAATTATAAGATGAACGAATTATTTTTTCAATGTCATAAAGTTAGGACTTTTTTCAAGGCATCCACGTTTTAAAAGTCCCAGTTCGCAGATAGTAATTTTCTTTCTCTAAGGTTGCAACTCAACTCAAATCAAAGCAGAATCAAAATTACCTGAGCCTCCTTTTTCGTTATATTTTTACAAATTTCTAAAACTGGATTCTTCTAAAATTTCTACTAAGGAATTTAAAACGATGTTTCATTGTTGTAAGAAAACTTAGATGACAAATTATTTGAAAGCGTTTTATTAAAACAGATACAGACTTTTAAATTTATACTAAATACGTACGACTAACTTTATGCATTTCGGTGTTTGATTCCCGATAATTTGAGTTCAAAACTTTTATGCCTTATAAAGATATAAAAATATTCAAAACTTTCTGCTTTGTTGGTGTAACAATTTAAATATATCAGTGACAGTTTACACAGCTACGGTCATTCTTTTTGACTAGTTTACTCTTAATTCCAGTCAAAATTATTTAAACGCTGAAACAAAATTTTGCAATAAATGAGTAATCAACATTTTTCAATATCCTTCAATTCCCTAGATATAAATTTAATTTAATGCATATTTTATCACTCATTCTGATTCAACGAAATTTTCATTTATTTCCCTAAAACATTCCGACCATTATTATTACTTGTTATCATAATTGGAAAACATTGCAACCCTTTGCTGTAGTAATTAAAAAAAAATGTTTCAACCCTTTGCTTGCATAATTGAAAAACGTTACAGTCTTTACATGCTTGTAAAGATATACTCTTATGTCATGAAAATGTATTTAACTTTAATGTCATCCTAATCAAAATTTTAACTATCTGTCTAATATAATCTATGCTTATATTTGTCAACTAGCTGGAGATATAATTTGTTTTTCTTTGAAATGTAAATATTTTTTGAAATGTAAGGGCGTAGTGCCCAAATAAATCTACTAAAAAATAAATCTCAAGAAGCTTACTTGAAGCTGGAAAGTATTAGATTCAAAATAAGATTCAATTTAGGTTCCATCTTGCGTATGGGCTGAAATCATAACGCACATTAAAATGATGTAAGGGGTCAAGAGATCTCTGACTGGGTGGAGTTGATTTTAACTATCTTTCTGGTATCATCTGTGTTTATATTTGGTTACTAGCTGGATATGCAATTGTTTCCCAAGAATAACTGTAAGGCCATTGTGGCGATATAGCAGAATTTTACCTGAAACTGGTGAGTATTAGATCCTAAATAAGATTCAATTTAGGTTCCATCTTGCGTATGGGCTAAAACCATTTTGCACATTAAATTAAAGTCAGGGCCAATGGACGTATGACGGGATGAAGGATAATCGGCAAAAGAAGAGAGATATAATCTATCAAATTAACGAAATGTCTGTTAAAAAGTCTTTCATATTTCTTCAAACAAATAGAATAATGAAATTCAAACATCAAGAAGAAATTAAAAGTTCACTTACAATTTAAAATATTGAGGTTACAAATAAAAAACGTGTTCTATACTTAAAAGAAAATATCGAGGATGAATCCAATGACGAAATTTAAGTACGTGTTGTGAGCTCCATCTCATGTGGGCCTAAAAATCATCAAAACTAGTGTAACTATCAAAATGAATCATTTTAAAATCTTTTTCTAATATAATACTAGCAGTATTTTATTACTTATTTACCACCTCCGCAAGTTTAATATTATTGTCATTGCATGCATTGTTTTAATATTTCCATCTCTTGCAGATGGAGCATAGAGCTCTTAAAAATTTTATTCTCTTTTTTATGACTCATTTTAATATTTCGAAATTCTTCTAATGTAAGCAAAGCTGTAAAGGAAAAAAAAACATTTCCTCACTTCAATTTAATGCTGAATTCCAACTTCAAGATATGACGTAATAAACTTTTTAAGAGATAAAAGTAGCGGAAAGAGAGAACACAGGGGAACGAATCTAACGGGTGATTAACGGTCAGGTACAGTTACGGCTAGACCTGGCAGACAGGTAATAAAAACGAGCAATGAATAGTTTACCGTTCCACTTTGTAGTCCCTTAACTCAAGTCTCCTGGGTATCACCAAGAAAAGTAGTCCAAGTCATATTTAAAAATTTCTCTTTTGTTAAAAGAATTGTATAATATTTACAGGTAAAAAATGTTAATAGGATAAAAAAAAATTGCATTTATTTATATATTCGTTGGGGGAAGAAGGGACAGACAACCTCTATCCCACTTTTTTTAAAAATAAACTGGTTTTTGTTATTTTACCACAAAAATTATTTGAATGGAAAATTGAATGTTTCTGACATTAAAAGTATTCAGTAGTATTAAAATATTAAAAACGCCTTAAAAATAATTATAAATTCTTAATTTTTTAAATATAGAATATTTTTTCACTATATGTTTTTTGAAAAGAAAACTTTAAGATATATTGAATGGATACAAAAGAAATACAATCGCCAATGATGTAATTATTGAAATTGCATTTTTCTACTTTATTAATTATTGAAATTGAAAAAAAAATGTTAAAAAAATAATAGCAAATATATATCGCCCGGCAGGGGATAATATATGAATTTCTGCAACAATATTTCTAGTTTAACTTGATTATTAATTTAGATTAGTTTATTCATACAAATTTGTAACGTATTTCTTATAAGTTGTTATTAACAAATATTTTAAAATGCATGCAAGTGCACAGAAATTATTATATGCATTTCTTAATGCAATTAAATAACTTTATTTCATTGGAAAAAACATTTTTGGAAAGTGTAAAGGCATTTATAAAAGTTGGCCCAACTCTGAATTTATTTTGAGCAATATTTCTTAAAAGTATTCTTATATATTTCAACTTCATAGCTTTTGCCTGCTGTAAGTTTTTTTTTATTATTTTCTTTTTTTAAAAACTAGCAACATGCACTGCGAATGCCTGAATGCCTTTCAATTTAATATTTATTGCTGCTTTTGACAGATTAAATACACGGCGGTATTTCCCGTGACTTTTTTCATTATGTGTAGTCTATGTTAGCTGCTGAATATGTTCGAGAGAAATCAATGTTTTTTTTTCTTAAAATGATTACACTTGTGGTAAGGAATCTTTCAGGATATTTTCCACTCAATTAAGGTTCACTTATAGAATTTAGTTTTTTTTTCTTCTTCAGTCCGTTTTGGTTCCTCTGTCTGAATTGTCTCCCTTCAATTAAGTAACTGGAAAAGAGAAGATATTCTTTTCTTTACATTCCACAGGTTATTCCCCTTTTATCTTTGCCGTTTTAATCTGATCCTTAATGCATCTTGCCCTTGCGGAAATCTTGATGCCCTTCCGATCCATTACGCAACAGAATGTATCTTGACTTCATCTTTCCACATGACGAAGCCAGCAACTGAAGTTGAACGAGCTTGGTTCCTTAGTGTTGCCTCCTCAAAAGGATACAGGATGAAAATTCAGAGAATGATTCGTCGTCTCGAAGAAACTCAAGATTTGTTTAGATTTCAAGAACACCAGAGTAACACTATACATATGTATATATTTATTTCTTTTACTTTTGTGTTTTTACATTACATTTATTTTTATTTTTATTTATTGAGCCGTTTTATTGAGCTGTTTTTTTTTTCGTTATTAATTCTGTTTTAATTTTCAATTTTTTCTTCTTCTTCTTCTTATTATTATTCTGAATTTTATAATCACAAACAAACTGTAAGTCTGTTTATGTAGATTAGTAAAAAATTTCAGTTTCTCTCTGATAGTTTGCTAAATAAGCCAAATTCATTTCTCATTTGAATTGATTGATTTGAGCTGATTACTCAAAAAGCTCATTGCTCTCGGATTTTTTTATTCAATATTAAAATCTCATTACCAATTTTAATCAATAAATGTCAGACGTCGAACAATAATCACATGTATAGATAGAACAGGAGCATCTTTCGATGTCTCTCCCACTTCATTTTCAATATACTGTTTAAATAAGCAGTGGGTTATAGTTGCAAAGACATGAAACGGTGTTGTGTGAATTGAGTATTTACAAAACAAGCACAAATATCCAATTTCTGTTTATTCTTTTCTTAAAGAATCTACAGGAAATATTGTTATTAAAAACATAATTATGCATTTCCCCTGCCTTTAGAATATTTTGTATTTTGCATAGATAACGACATGCTGATCCAGCTTATATAAAAGCTATGAAAAGAGAAACACATCTACGTATTAAAAAATGCAGCTATATTGGCAAAGAGCATCATCGAAACGGTAATAGTCTTGAAATCTATACACCCTTTTTTATGTTAAAGGAGACCCAAATATCAAATGAGCCATTTAAAACTTTTCTAGTTGTTTATTATTAAAAAAAAATTAAGCTAAAATATACATCAGTTTCACCGAAAAATTTACCAGTAACTTATAAAATAATTATAGCAAACAAATTACTTATAAATACGAATAACCTTTCCAATGTTGACTTAACGATATAATAGCATATTACACTTTCGCTTTTTGACTGGTATTTGAATGACTTTTAGCAATGTCTATGACAATTCAGTTTTTAATTTCGTCCAAAAAACGACTAATAAAATTAAAATTGATTTGCGAAAGGTAATTTTCCGATAAGGCACAGAAACACCATAAATCAGAGAATAATTTTCCCGGCTATTGGAATGAATATCATGTTATGAATTAGCTTCTTTTTCTCTACTTAGAAGATATAGGCAAAAATAGATTCTCAAATGATTCTAGACTTGTTTCAAATTATTCAAAATGCTTTTAAAAAAGGAAAATAAATCTTTAGATGTAAAACAAAGAGACAAACGATATTTGAACATTCGATATTTCGAAACGATATTTGAACAGGAAATTCATTGGAAGTTTCAGAGACAGAGAGCTAGTTTTTCTCTTTCGATTTAAAAGAAGAAACATCATTACAACATTTTTTAACACTGTCAATAAAAGATTTAGTTCCATTAAAAATATAAAAATAAATTGCTTTTCCGTAAAGAGTAATACTATATATATATCATTAAAGCAAAATTTAATAATATACAATTTTTCAAAAAATCATGAATAAACTTAAGCTTCCTGTCCGTGAATTACCATAAAAATTTCCCCCAGAAATGATGTAAACAAATGCATCATATCTGTAAATTTAACAACCGATGGAATCAAAATAATTGTATTTTTGAATTTAGAAATTTAATTCCAACATTTAAGCCCACACACACACACACACACACACACACACACACACACACACACACACACACACACACACACACAAAACAGAAAAATAACATATTTTATTTTTAAAAAAGAGGGTCTGTTTTAAAGAGAAAAGTAGAATAGACCTTTAAAGATACACCATGTCAATTATGGTTAAGTAAGCAAAGTTTTTGCCAATTTAATGAATAGGAATTCCGCAGGTAATTTTCTTTAAAAGAATCTAATAGAAATTTCTGCCAATGGTAATACTAATTAGTTGAGTCTTTTACCTGATTCTTCATATGCATACATTTTTTCAAAGGGATATCTCTTTAAATATTGATTTCGCTGAATGAACTATTTTGAAAAAATTTTTTATACAGGCATAATAAAAATATATACCTGGATTTATTTCGATAAGCTATTATTTTCCTTCAAAATTTCGCATATTTCTTTGAAGACTGGGAAAAACCATTAATTAATATTTAATTGCCGTAAGCAGAAATGTCATGTTTTTGATTTTTTTTTCTATTTTTGAAAAGGGAGCTAATTAATTAAAATGAAAATGCAGCAAAACAAATTAAAAGAAAGACATTTTTAATAGCTGATATGAAAGCAATGTTTTCAATAATAACATTTTTCAAAGAACATAAAATATATTTTTAAATCTTGAAAAAGTTTTTTAACTAAAGTTTAATTTTATATTTAAATTAATCCGCAGTTCAACTGACTCAAATATATTATTTTCTGTGTATTTAGTTGCTGTGAGTATGTACTTGTAAATGCTCTATTGTTTATAGCAATTTTATATTCAGATGCAGGTGTATATTGCATGTGAATATTATCTGAAACATGATTAAGGTATCGGAACACGTTCAGAGCATTTTTTTGCAAAAACATGGTGCAGACAGACTTTAACAATATTTCTGAATTTAAGACTAGTAATAATTAGCAATAGAATATCAATATTTGAAATAAACATTAATAATTTTTGAAAATTGGTATTTAATAGTAAAAATTTAAACAAATTCTTTAAAAACTTCAAATTAGCTACACAACAAACTATTACTCTCATCCGAACAAAACATACCATAATAAACTACATAGCTTTTCTTGGGAATGAACTGCCAGCATAGGGTTATAATAATAAATAAAAATTTTAAAACCAGACGATTTATCATGATTTTTTATTAAATTTATGACGTTATTATTCAAACAATATGCTGCAATTTAAATATATATATATAAATTAAAAATTCTTTTAGTTAATTCCCTACAAAACAATATAAAGATACAGTTCACCAAATTCCATAATAAAATGTTAATTATATTTTGTGTTATTTGATTTGAAGTGAGCAAAAAATAAGTAAAAATCAATTTTGAGAAAAATGCATTTTAATTATACAGTAACATGTTTTAATAATAAATTATGCGTGTACATACTTAAAATTCGCAACATTTATAAGTTATACTTTCTTCTTCCTCAGCTTTTAATAATTTTATTTCTTTTTTTTTTCTGGTTACTTTTGCATTCGGCAGTAAAAACCATCTAGATTTAATTTATTATGTCTTTTTCGAGCTCAGCAAATTCTCTAAGTTCATTTGCAATAGGATACGTTCCATTAACCTTCGGGATATTCAGTAATCCTATAAAACCTTCGTTAAAATATATTGCAGACAGCAATGCCCTATTCTGAGGGTTCGGAGATGAACAAAGACATCTTTAGATACAAATTTTCACAAAACACGTTGAAACAATCATTGGCATTTTGCGATTTTCCGTAAAAAATTTTTTCCGTATTTAAAATTAAATTTGTGTTTATAAAAATTTTTAACATGTTTTTGACCCTTTAAATCGGTACTTCCGGTTATTTAAATGTCCACTTCCCGTTTCCCGATCATTACGAAAATTTTAATATCTTGACTTCTAATTGATGTAGAGACAAAATTAAGCCTGTTTTGGTTGCTCAAAGACTGGTCTATTCAATAAAAGGATATTTAAAAAATAACATTTATAACGAAAATCGACTTTTTCAACAGTTTCCCGATACTTTAAGTTTTATTTCGACGAGTATGGATAAAGACTATCGAACATTAATTTCGTTTTAAAGTTTATAATTATTTACTGTTCAGAAAAAAATCAATATTTTCTGATGATTGACATTTTCTTTGTAATTTTTTTTTCTTGTAATCAAATTTTAAATGATTTCTTTATATTTTGTTTTATTTAATTCATTACGAGTCTAAAGCACTTTTCTCTATGTCTTTACCTGCGATAATTAGGAAATTTAAAGCAATAACACAGAGCAAATAAATTTCTGAAGGATAAAAGAATGATCGGTTTCCACTTATTTTTAAAGCTATATTATTCTAAAAATTCGAAAAAAATGGAAAACCAAACAAAAAGAAACACAATCAGAATACGTTCCTTAGTTTTTAAAATATATCATAAGTACATTATCCTTTTAGTCACTTATTTTAAGCAATTATTATATATTTTATTGAACGTTAAAAGAGTCAAAATACTTTTGAGCTTTTAAATATTCTCAGAATTTTTTAAAAAAAATCAGATTGGATTTTACAATATGTGATATCATTTATTCATTTGAAATTTCTTCAAATATTTACATAATATTTTTAATGTTAACAATGCAAATTTTATGTTAAGTAAATATTATTAAAATGGTTTTAATTCTTTGCTTAATCTCAAAACGTTTTCACATTTCAAGACAGTAAGTGATATATTGTTAGGATAAAATTTCTGATAGCTGAAATATTTTTCTACCTTTGTTTTGCATGGATAGTTATTTAAATCATATATTTAAGTAAAATTTATTGAAATTGTTTTCACATAAAAAATTATAATACCTATTCATGAAAGTTTCAAATTTAACAATATACAGTGTAGAACCTAAAATCTTCTTTAAATTAATTTTAAAAAATAATCATAATTCATTTTTCATTTATTAATCTAAAAAAGTATTGTACTATATGTTTAATTATTTCAGAAAAAATATTTTTTTCACTTATTAATAAAAAAAAATTCTTATAATAAATTCTTGTTTATTTTAGAAAATATTTTATTTCGTTTATTAATCTAAAAAAGTCTTATTATAAATTCTTGTTTATTTTAGAAATTCCTTTATTAATCTAAAAATTCTTATAATAAATTCTTGTTTATTTTAGAAAATATTTTATTTCATTTATTAATCTAAAAAAGTCTTATGAATTCATGTTTATTTTAGAAAATATTTTATTTCCTATATTAATCTAAAAAAGTCTTATAATAAATTATTTTTTATTTTAGAAAATATTTTCTTTCGTTTATTAATTTAAAAAAAGTTATATAATAAATTCTTATTTATTTTAGAAAACATTTGCTTTTGTTTATTAATCTGAAAAAGTGTTGGTATCTTGGTATAAATTCTTGTTTATTTTAGAAACATTTTTTTTTCGTTTATTAATCTAAAAAGTCTTATGAATTCTTCTTTATTTTAGAAAATATTTTATTTCCTATATTAATCTAAAAAAGTCTTATAATAAATTATTTTTTTTTTATTTTAGAAAATATTTTCTTTCGTTTATTAATTTTAAAAAAATCATATAATAAATTCTTATTTATTTTAGAAAATATTTGCTTTTGTTTATTAATCTGAAAAAGTGTTGGTATCTTGGTATAAATTCTTGTTTATTTTAGAAACATTTTTTTTTCGTTTATTAATCTAAAAAGTCTTATGAATTCTTCTTTATTTTAGAAAATATTTTATTTCCTATATTAATCTAAAAAAGTCTTATAATAAATTATTTTTTTTTTATTTTAGAAAATATTTTCTTTCGTTTATTAATTTAAAAAAAGTCATATAATAAATTCTTATTTATTTTAGAAAATATTTGCTCTTGTTTATTAATCTGAAAAAGTGTTGGTGTCTTGGTATAAATTCCTGTTTATTTTAGAAACATTTTTTTTTCGTTTATTAATTTAAAAAAGTCTTATAATAAATTCTTGTTTATTTTAGAAAATATTTTATTTCGTTTATTAATCTAAAAAAGTCTTATTATGAATTCCTGTTTATTTTAGAAAATATTTTATTTCGTTTATTAATCTAAAAAAGTCTTATTATAAATTCTTGTTTATTTTAGAAAACATTTTATTTCCTTTATTAATCTAAAAATTCTTATAATAAATTCTTGTTTATTTTAGAAAATATTTTATTTCATTTATTAATCTAAAAAAGTCTTATGAATTCATGTTTATTTTAGAAAATATTTTATTTCCTATATTAATCTAAAAAAGTCTTATAATAAATTATTTTTTATTTTAGAAAATATTTTCTTTCGTTTATTAATTTAAAAAAAGTTATATAATAAATTCTTATTTATTTTAGAAAACATTTGCTTTTGTTTATTAATCTGAAAAAGTGTTGGTATCTTGGTATAAATTCTTGTTTATTTTAGAAACATTTTTTTTTTCGTTTATTAATCTAAAAAAGTCTTATAATAAATTCTTGTTTATTTTAGAAAATATTTTATTTCCTATATTAATCTAAAAAAGTCTTATAATAAATTATTTTTTATTTTAGAAAATATTTTCTTTCGTTTATTAATTTTAAAAAAGTCATATAATAAATTCTTATTTATTTTAGAAAATATTTGCTTTTGTTTATTAATCTGAAAAAGTGTTGGTATCTTGGTATAAATTCTTGTTTATTTTAGAAACATTTTTTTTTCGTTTATTAATCTAAAAAAGTCTTATAATAAATTCTTGTTTATTTTAGAAAATATTTTATTTCCTATATTAATCTAAAAAAGTCTTATAATAAATTATTTTTTATTTTAGAAAATATTTTCTTTCGTTTATTAATTTTAAAAAAGTCATATAATAAATTCTTATTTATTTTAGAAAATATTTGCTTTTGTTTATTAATCTGAAAAAGTGTTGGTATCTTGGTATAAATTCTTGTTTATTTTAGAAACATTTTTTTTTCGTTTATTAATCTAAAAAGTCTTATGAATTCTTCTTTATTTTAGAAAATATTTTATTTCCTATATTAATCTAAAAAAGTCTTATAATAAATTATTTTTTTTTTTTATTTTAGAAAATATTTTCTTTCGTTTATTAATTTAAAAAAAGTCATATAATAAATTCTTATTTATTTTAGAAAATATTTGCTTTTGTTTATTAATCTGAAAAAGTGTTGGTATCTTAGTATAAATTCTTGTTTATTTTAGAAACATTTTTTTTTCGTTTATTAATCTAAAAAGACTTATGAATTCTTCTTTATTTTAGAAACTATTTTATTTCCTATATTAATCTAAAAAAGTCTTATAATAAATTATTTTTTTTTTATTTTAGAAAATATTTTCTTTCGTTTATTAATTTAAAAAAAATCATATAATAAATTCTTATTTATTTTAGAAAATATTTGCTTTTGTTTATTAATCTGAAAAAGTGTTGGTATCTTGGTATAAATTCTTGTTTATTTTAGAAACATTTTTTTTTTCGTTTATTAATCTAAAAAAGTCTTATAATAAATTCTTGTTTATTTTAGAAAATATTTTATTTCCTATATTAATCTAAAAAAGTCTTATAATAAATTATTTTTTATTTTAGAAAATATTTTCTTTCGTTTATTAATTTTAAAAAAGTCATATAATAAATTCTTATTTATTTTAGAAAATATTTGCTTTTGTTTATTAATCTGAAAAAGTGTTGGTATCTTGGTATAAATTCTTGTTTATTTTAGAAACATTTTTTTTTCGTTTATTAATCTAAAAAAGTCTTATAATAAATTCTTGTTTATTTTAGAAAATATTTTATTTCCTATATTAATCTAAAAAAGTCTTATAATAAATTATTTTTTATTTTAGAAAATATTTTCTTTCGTTTATTAATTTTAAAAAAGTCATATAATAAATTCTTATTTATTTTAGAAAATATTTGCTTTTGTTTATTAATCTGAAAAAGTGTTGGTATCTTGGTATAAATTCTTGTTTATTTTAGAAACATTTTTTTTTCGTTTATTAATCTAAAAAGTCTTATGAATTCTTCTTTATTTTAGAAAATATTTTATTTCCTATATTAATCTAAAAAAGTCTTATAATAAATTATTTTTTTTTTATTTTAGAAAATATTTTCTTTCGTTTATTAATTTAAAAAAAGTCATATAATAAATTCTTATTTATTTTAGAAAATATTTGCTTTTGTTTATTAATCTGAAAAAGTGTTGGTATCTTGGTATAAATTCTTGTTTATTTTAGAAACATTTTTTTTTCGTTTATTAATCTAAAAAGACTTATGAATTCTTCTTTATTTTAGAAAATATTTTATTTCCTATATTAATCTAAAAAAGTCTTATAATAAATTATTTTTTTTTATTTTAGAAAATATTTTCTTTCGTTTATTAATTTAAAAAAAATCATATAATAAATTCTTATTTATTTTAGAAAATATTTGCTTTTGTTTATTAATCTGAAAAAGTGTTGGTATCTTGGTATAAATTCTTGTTTATTTTAGAAACATTTTTTTTTCGTTTATTAATCTAAAGAGTCTTATGAATTCTTCTTTATTTTAGAAAATATTTTATTTCATTTATTAATCTAAAAAAGTCTTATGAATTCTTGTTTATTTTAGAAAATATTTTATTTCCTATATTAATCTAAAAAAGTCTTATAATAAATTATTTTTTATTTTAGAAAATATTTTCTTTCGTTTATTAATTTAAAAAAAAGTCATATAATAAATTCTTATTTATTTTAGAAAATATTTGCTCTTGTTTATTAATCTGAAAAAGTGTTGGTGTCTTGGTATAAATTCCTGTTTATTTTAGAAACTTTTTTTTTTTCGTTTATTAATTTAAAAAAGTCTTATAATAAATTCTTGTTTATTTTAGAAAATATTTTATTTCGTTTATTAATCTAAAAAAGTCTTATTATGAATTCCTGTTTATTTTAGAAAATATTTTATTTCATTTATTAATCTAAAAAAGTCTTATGAATTCTTGTTTATTTTAGAAAATATTTTATTTCCTATATTAATCTAAAAAAGTCTTATAATAAATTCTTGTTTATTTTAGAAAATATTTTATTTCGTTTATTAATCTAAAAAAGTCTTATTATGAATTCTTGTTTATTTTAGAAAATATTTTATTTCATTTATTAATCTAAAAAAGTCTTATGAATTCTTGTTTATTTTAGAAAATATTTTATTTCCTATATTAATCTAAAAAAGTCTTATAATAAATTATTTTTTATTTTAGAAAATATTTTCTTTTGTTTATTAATTTAAAAAAAGTCATATAATAAATTCTTATTTATTTTAGAAAATATTTGCTCTTGTTTATTAATCTGAAAAAGTGTTGGTGTCTTGGTATAAATTCCTGTTTATTTTAGAAACATTTTTTTTTCGTTTATTAATTTAAAAAAGTCTTATAATAAATTCTTGTTTATTTTAGAAAATATTTTATTTCGTTTATTAATCTAAAAAAGTCTTATTATGAATTCTTGTTTATTTTAGAAAATATTTTATTTCATTTATTAATCTAAAAAAGTCTTATGAATTCTTGTTTATTTTAGAAAATATTTTATTTCCTATATTAATCTAAAAAAGTCTTATAATAAATTATTTTTTATTTTAGAAAATATTTTCTTTCGTTTATTAATTTAAAAAAAGTCATATAATAAATTCTTATTTATTTTAGAAAATATTTGCTCTTGTTTATTAATCTGAAAAAGTGTTGGTGTCTTGGTATAAATTCCTGTTTATTTTAGAAACATTTTTTTTTCGTTTATTAATTTAAAAAAGTCTTATAATAAATTCTTGTTTATTTTAGAAAATATTTTATTTCGTTTATTAATCTAAAAAAGTCTTATTATGAATTCCTGTTTATTTTAGAAAATATTTTATTTCCTTTATTTATCTAAAAAAAGTCTTATAATAAATTCTTGTTTATTTTAGAAACTATTTATTTTCGTTTATTAATATAAAAAAGTCTTATATTAAATTCTTGTTTTTTTTAAATGTTTTTTTGATTTATTAATTTTTTTTTAAAAAAAATCTTATAATAAATTCTTGTTTGTTTCAGAAATATTTTTTGGATTATTAATTTTTGTAAAAGAAGTCCTATAATAAATTATTACTTATTTTCTAAATGAGTTTTCCGTTTTGTAGCTGACTTATCACAGAAAGACAGATTATCTTTCCATTTAAACATTCAAATTTTAATTTATCTTACCTACATCGCATTCTTGATTTAAATCATGGATATCGTAGAATTTCTTTTTCAAGTTTTTAAAATATGGACTTATTAATTATGAATATTATGTATATTGTATTATACCAAATTAGCGAAAATAATAAATTCGTATTATATAAAATTCTATAAGTAAGGCAAATTCTTTGAAAATTGCGTTACTTACATTTTTTTTCATACTTTTTTTAGTATACTTTAAACTCGTTTTCTTAAAATAAACCATAAAAATATAGCTTTCCTGTTTACCTGTTCTGCTGATATAACGTCATTTTTCCCATAATACCTTTCGGCATGGCAACAATAATGCACATGAATTTTAAATAAATATATGGATCTTCACCTGTATAAATTTTCCTCTACCTGAAGAGTAATATCTTCTTGCTACGGTTATCATGAAACACTCAAACACTCTTTTCTTCTAACTTCACTTCGCTTTACGGACCAGATGAAGTGTTATCGTTTTCTGCAGCGCGTGTAAAGAGCGTTCAGAGCTTTTCGAATATCCTCCACACTTGAGCGGGGACTCACATTTTTATCGATTTCGAATTTCATTTCGAAGGAAATGAGTTACTGGGGGTTGGTTCAAGGGACGAGAATTTTGAGACTCTCCGCCAGAATAAATCACTTCAGCTCGAAGTGGTCGATTTTTTTTCCATAGCGGGAAGTAATTCAGAGAAACAGAGAGCTGATATTGGAGGATTGAAGAAACTTTTATATATTTTTGGAAGACAATATTTTTGTACATGTTATATCTTATTGAAATGTAGACACGAATAAAATATAGTGTAATAAAGATCCTCAATTTTTTTAAAAAAATTTAACATGGATCTCTCATCGCTTTCAATAGTTTTTATATTTAGTACCATATTAGAGACCATATTTATATTTAGTAAAAATTTATTCAAACTTAAAATTTATAATATATATTTCTATTAGTTTCTTTTTTTATTTAAATACAAATTAGTACAAGTTATTTGTTGTTACAGATGATTTAATGCGTTATATATTAACAGATTTGCTTTGTCACCTTCTCCCATTTCTCGTGGAATCTCTTTACACTATGTTTATAAAATTGTTGCGATTTATTTGCAAATTATTCCCCGAAATGTATTTTCTTTTTCATTTCGCTTAAATATTGGTAATATATATCTTGAAATTGATTTATATATGCCATGAACAAAGAATCATCAGTTGGAGCAAACTCCGGAGAGCATGGAAGACACATTATAGTATCACAATATAATTGCAATAGTTTTTATCTTATAGTCAATGTGGTTTGCAGCGTTGTGATGGAAAACGAGACCATGTCGATTCGCTAGTTCTGTTATATAGCTTTCAAGTTATCAAGTTGATTGTAGTATTTGGCAGGCATGATAGTTTCATGCTGACGAAAGAACATTATTAAATTACAATTTCCATATTCCAAAGAACAAAAGAATGAAAAAAAATTCGCACGATCAAATCAAAATTTCACAACATTTGAAATTCTGCTACCTTTAGATTAAATATATTTTCGAAGTATATTTTATTACACAATCCAAGTCACATATTCAGAAAAAGCATACCTGAGGGTATATGTATTTCTATATACTATCAAGGATAACATACCGAAGAGCGAAGTCGTACATTGAAGATTAACCATAAGAATCGTGCGTCTACTGCATATTTATTTAACTTTTAAGGACTCGTTCAAATAATTTTTTAACAAAATATAACTTGAGTAAGCAGAATAAAACTTATCTTTATTAAACATATTGATAGTTAAGGTATGAGAATAGGTTCAAGATGAATGCATTGAAAAATCTCGGAAATAGATATATATTGAATATTTGTTTTAAAAAGATTGAAGAAAAAAATCTATGAGACCGAAATATACCGGTTAAGTGGCAAAAGATTTAAAAATTGAAAAAAAAAGCTCTTTTCAGACTAAAAACAAGTATAAAATAAAAATGTTCTACTTCAGAAATTTATTAAATGATTGACTTAAAATTTTGTAGGTTGATAAAAAAATATATTATCTGGTTCCTTAACTAAATATAAGCTGTATTTCAATCTATTCTTTAAATATTGAAGTTAGGCTGATAATTAACACAAAATTTAAAATTTTTCACATTGTGTAGAATTAAAATAACTATAAAATAATTCTAAATAAATATATTTTTTATTATCTAGTTCAGGAGCTACAGAAATATTTAGAAACTTTTATAACAAAAAGTAAACGTTAGATTTCATTTTATGAGGTTTGCAGTAAGAAAATTCTATCAAAAATAGATGTAAAGTAAAATTATATCGTATGAAAAATGCGAATAAAAAATCAGTGTTACTTCCAAAAAATAGACTCAGAAATAAAATTCTAAGGGCATTTTACTGAAACCTGTTCAAACAATAAGAATATTAATCAGAAATAAAATTCTAAAGGTATTTTACAGAAACCTGTTCAATCATTAAAAATAACAATTTTCTAAAATGTTTTTTCCAAAAAAAAATAAAAAAAAAATCGACCTTTCAACGAAGTCTAACTCGACCAGGAAAAAAGATTTAATAGAAATAATCTAAGACTAAAATCAATCCTTATGCAAATTGCAAAACAAACTTTTAAAGCTTTTTTTTTCATTCCTGCATACCTTCCGGTGCAGACAAGAAACAGTGATGCCTCAACTTTCAGTAATGAAGTGATGTTATCACAAGTAGCTCATTAAGTTTATTTTCTGAATCTTTTTCATTTACTTGCTTTAGAACTGTCAAAGCTTGGACTTTTCCAGACCAAATTATTTTGACAAAACAGGTTAAAGATAACTCTTTCAACAAAAGATCTTAAATTAAAATTACCTGTCACTGGAAAAGGAAGAGAAATCCATTACGCCAAGGGATACTAAGTGAAAAAGAAAATTCCATTCTGTTCCTTCACAGTCAGCTTAACTTGTTAAAGATAAGATCAGTTGAGGATCGAAGTGAAAGTACCTAATCGAACATTCCAAGTGCCACATCCTTCAATTAAAAATCAATCGAATGAAAATCACTTGAAAGATTATAACTACAATTTGACTTTAACGTAGAAATATTTTTAATACAAATTGAATGTTTTGATGAGATAATAATTTTTCAGATTTACATACAATTTCTATCTTCAATCATAAGAGAGTTATGGGGAAATCGCAGTTTCATTTCCTTCTTTTTTCCATCCCTTTATGCTAAATGATTCACTATGAATTTACTCGAGATTTTTTATTCTCACAATAATATGTTTCTCACCTAATCAGACAGATGAAAATAATTTTAGCAATAATTATTTGAAAGCCGTGCCCTAAAATGGTTACAAAAATTAGCATTACTATAGGGAGTTTAGAAAACATTCGTATAGCTGGCATAAAAACTGTTAATGTAAAATATTTCTTACAAGCACGTCCTACTATTTACAGATAATAAAAAATGCTCATCTTTTGTTGAAACTTTTAATTAGGATAATTAATATGACAAAAAGCTGCGATTAGGCATTTATTAAAATAAGCGAAATCAAATTTAACAAATCAATAGTTATCACTCATTTAGTCTATTTATTTTCAATACTGGCGATTTACATAATAAAAATTTCGATATTTTTTTTATTTAATCAATTATTTATTAAATTGCTTTAAGGATTGTAGTAAAATAGATATATGTAAATTACTACAGTATTTAATTAATTAATGATACGCTGATGTAGAACATCAGGTGCTAAATTTACTTTGGATTTTTCCAGGTATAGTGAAAACACAATAATCGTCAAAAAATTCGCATTCGAGATTTTGGCGAATCTTTACGTTTCAGAGCTCCTTGAATTCGATTTTTTTTTTTGGAAAATTGTCCGTCAGTCTGTCTGGACAAAGATAATGCAAAAACGCTTTGAGCTAGATGTTTGAAATTTGTTACACAGTCTTTACATCAAATTTGCAGACTTTTAAATAATCAGAGGAGTAAAATCTAATCAGAAGAAGTCCATTTGTTTGGTTGTTCGAATATAAGTTAACACGATATTTACAAAACCAAGATAGCTAGGTGACACTTGATACATATCGATAGTGTACATACTTGTTAAATTTTTAGTCAAATATAATAAGGAATTAACGGTATGTACTTTAAGAAACATGTAAACGCTATAACTGAAAAATGCATTGAATTAAATATAGCAAATTTGGCACGAGATATTATGACAACAAGTACAGTTTTGTGTCAAATTTTGGTTTCAATTGGCGGTTCAAAACGAGTTTAAAACAAATATTCGTTTTTTGGATACAATTCACCGCATTCCATGAATTAATCGCCAAAGATTAGACGAAAGTTTCATTCAAAAATGCTAAATTCACACCAAAATATTATTTCGTTACCATTGTATGTAACTGTCATACAAGACATTCTCAGGTATGACGACACCTTTATGAGAGAGTATGCGAGAAAGTTGTGAGGAGACCACTTCCACGGGTTATTTTAGAGATCAAACAAAAATAGCTAAAAAAATTTACATTTTTGAAAACCATATTAGGGAACATACAAATACATAGTCCAAATTAGTAACATTATTTCATAGCTGAATATTTTTGGTGCAATGCGTTATTTCAATGCATGCTTTCTAGAAAACTACCCGTTTTCTTAAACTTCAAGTTATAGCTTGCAGAGCATCTTATATTCTTAACTAAAACAATACTCCAAGCATTTTAGTATTGCATCGGCTTGTTTATTCTTTCAACTTAACAGCGTATTTTACAAACCATTGCCAAATTCCAAAAGATTTACAATGGATCATCAGCTATTATATAAAAAAAATAAATTAAATAATATTAATAAAATAAGTTTATCAAAGAAAAAATCGTTTGATTTTACCTTTTAAAAATTTTTTTACTTAATAAAAATAGTAGTAGTTATAAAATATCTGAAAAGGAATTGTCTGCTAAATGTCTATTAACAGATTTAGATTATGATATTTAACGAACAAATTATATTGCATCTTATATTTACTAGAAATGCAATTAAAGTATTTTTTTATCTTTTTATGAGTACAAATTAGTAACATTATTTCATATCTGTATATCTTTGGTGCAATGGGTCATTTCAACAATGGATTAGTAATATTGCATCTTATATTTACCAAAAATGCTGTCCTATGTCAGCATTTCAATAACATTTTCCTCTATGGTGTTCGTCATTATTAAAGAGACGCATAATAGAGCTGAGAAAGTGCAACTGTATCTGTGATTTCATAAAACTTACTTTTCTGTGCAAGCACAGTCAGATTTTCTCAAGAATACCAGAAAAGTAATTGAAAAGTAGCATTATTTCTACTTTTAAAGCTTAAGTTGCTACTTGATTACTTAGCAAATTAAGTTAACTACAGGATTAAGTTGCTACTTTTAAGCTACTTGATTTCATCGTTACAAGGCTTAAGTTGATCTCTGTCTTTGTATAAATCAACCTGGATAAGGAAAAAGAAATTATTTCGTATTTTCGTGAGTTTAATTTATTTATTTTTGGTCAAAGCGATTTTATGCCAGCATTTTGCCTACGGCTCTTTTGAATCTTGATAGTTCTGAATTGTTATAATTTTAATGAATTGTAATTTACACAGGATAGGGTTATGTATAAAATAACACATAGGGCAAATAGTATACAAAGCTTTGCTAGAATATACCACCTCTTTTGTCAAAATCTTCCGTGACAATTTTACTTAAATGCGGCTGAATTTCGTTGATGCAGCATTGAATTTCCTCTTTAAATGCACGCATGCTTGTGGACTTGTTGGCATGGACGTTTGATTTCAAATAACTTCATAAAAAGAAATCCAGTGTAATTAAACCATACGGCCAAGGGGGCCAGTCCTCAAATTTTTGAACTGTAGCCTCCAAACTTTTATTATTTTTGAAATATTGTTCATGGATGAAAATACGTTTCCCTGTCGTGTAACGCTTTTGATTTTATTAACCCTAAACTATCAGCAGTCAGATGGGTTTTTTATAAGGTTACCAACACTTTACTAACAGGCAAATTCAAATCGCGCATTAATTTCGGACAACCTTTATTAATTTTGGACAACCATTTTTTCAGATTGACCACGTAAATAGGTAAACAAAATAACAAATTCAGTTGTAAGTTAAAAGGAATAGCCAACTAGGCAAGGAAAATATAGCCCAAAATGTAATGGACTCAAATAAAAAACTTTAGTTTTAGAAATTAAATTGATTCTGTCTTATCCTCTAATATTAGATTTCTTTTCTTGAAATAATATTATCTTTTACGGAGATGTCAAGGATATCACCCAATGAAAAAAATGTCCAAAGGAAATCTTTCTTTTTGAAAGAAAAGTATTCATTATTGCAAAAAAATTTATTTCTTTGTAACACAAAAGAATAAAATAGCATTTTAGAAAAAAAGAAAAAAAAATCTTCATTATCATTCAAAGGTATGTTTAAAATATATTTTACTGTAATGCTAGATCTGATATTAATTATACTCTTCGCTGGAAGTTACCTCGTAGCACGCAAACGATTTTTTCCTCCTCTTTCAATGAACCGTAATGATTTTTTTTAAGAAATAATTTATTTCTCGTCTGCATTTTTTACTTTTTTACTTTTGCATTTGTTAAAAATATATCTTTCAGTTATTTCCAAAAATAAAAATTCTGAGTAACCTAAAATTGATATTTCTTTCATTTTTTCTGATTTTGAACATTTTCCCCACTTTGTCAATTACTTGATTTTTTTTATGGCTCGCACAACAGAAAGTCTATTACTCCATTCTTCGAATTCCGCAAACTATTTTGCTAGTTAATTGGAGGTTAATCTATAGTGCTATGAAGATAAATAACAAAGAAAGCTGTGACTTTCTATTTATATTATTAATTGCGTTGGTGTTCTAAAAGTAATAATACACGTTGATAATTAAATAGACGGCGAAGAATTTTTGAAATAAATAAAATATTAAAACAGTAGAAATCACTTAGAGAGACTCTTAATTAGGAGTTATAACCGCTCGTGTGATATTATCTAAAAATTCTTAGAATTTTAATAGAAATCGTTTTGGTATAGTTCTTAAAAATCTTTATGATTTATATTTAAGTTAAAGGAAATTGCAAACCATGTTTGAACCGTAATTTCTTTTTAAGATTTTTAACTTGCAAAATTCTACATACATGCTGAAGAAGAGATTTTTCTGTAATTAATTATACTTTCCTTTAGCAGTATTTATCATTTTATATTAATGATAAACATATATTAGAATATAGTTTAATATATATATACATTGATATGTCTTCATATCGTTCTTTATAAGAAAGGTTGTAGTATTTGGAAGGAGGGTTGAAGCTTTAATGTATCAAAAGTATATTTTTCTCATATAAAAGTGTAAAATGGAGTAAAGCTATAACATAGTTGATGGTCTTCTTGCATTGATAGTAATAATTTTGGTACGCTATTGTTTAATTAAAACTGGCATCGAGTTTTAGTTTTACACATACGCTTTTTGAATCGGAGGCTTTAATTTGAAATTCAAGTAAGATATACGAGGGCTGTATATCTTATCCAACCTTCAATTTTCCTACGTTCGGCAATGATGCTAGAGTGGCGAAACCAAGCCCAGTGGAATAAGACAACTTAATGCGCATTGTTGAATTTTCTCTCCGTATTCAAAAGTGTCCATCGCTGCCTACTGGTCTTTGAACAAAGTTGAATAATACATATTTTTGATTTCTCTCAGGATGACTGATCCAGACTTTTTTTTTGGCGAAATAGGGAATTCCAATCCTTTCCCAACATCCCTACTTTCCGGATATGGCTCCTTGCGACTTCTGATTGTTTTCGAAATTGAAGATACAGTTGAAAGTATCCCTTTTTGAGAGTAGAGAAGAGATAATCCAGAACGCAACAACGGATATGAACATCATTCCAAAACAAGCCTTCCAGGAGTGTTTCCGGCTGTGGAAAGATCGAAGGATTAAGTGTGTTAAGGCGCAAGGTGCCTTCTTTGAAAGGGATTAGGGTCATGGAAATAATATATTTTTCCTGACAAAAAGTCAGATCTTTTTAGACAGCCCTCGTATTATACTGGCCTTTCATTTGAAAGTATTTTCTCAATTGGTGATCAAAATTCCTGGTTTATTAAAATATTTAAAATAATCATCATCCATGTGGTATGGTTACTTATGGTATAAAATGTTACTTAAGAATCATTTGAATACCTGGAAATTAAAAAAGAAAAACTATTCGTGTCTCAGTTTTATTCTCATAACAATTTAATTAGTTAAACTTCATACAGATATCAGTATAGATTTGGGATAGTATTTATGCTTTTGAAATTCACTATCACTTTGTATAGATTAATCCACTCAAAGTAATTCCAATAAACGAGAAATAACACATATTGAATGATTAAGCTCATTCAGTCTTTTAGTTTTGTTCAGTTAGTTGGTTCAGAGGATTTTTTTTTTGTTAGTAATTGCAATTCATACATAATATAATCATCTTAAGGAGAAATTTCTTATTATGTTCAAAATACTTATGTGAACCATTCAACAGTATAGTTCGTAACAAGCTGTTTAAAAAAGGAGACCAATAATAGATTTCAAATACTAAAATTAATCATATTTCGTTCCTCTGATGACTTTATTACGACTAAATGCAGACAGCAAGTGACTTTAAATTAAGAGCTTTAAAATATTTTTTATCATTTACCTGAAGATAACAGTTGTTTATGTATAACGTAGATATGGATTGTGTTATCGGTATAATGCCTAAACATCTCTATTAAAGAAGTGCAGAAAACTGATTTCGACATTATATTCTGTAACACATTATCTAAAAATGTCACAATTATCTAAATCTTGTCACAAAGAGGGCCGTTTCTTGTGACATGTCAGGCATTTTTGCTATATGATTACCAGTGAAAAAACGAGAACTGCATTTTGTATTGGCATTTCTATTTATACGATACCAAGTATATTTAGTGATTTCGTCTAATCCATATAACATATTGTTACAGAAATTCATCATGTATGTATAAAGTGAAAAATAAATAAATAAACTCGATAGCGGATAAAGGCGGTTTTTATTTTGTTTTGTTTAACAAGAAAACAAGAAACATGGGAGATAAAATACAGCTCTTCTAGAAATCAATATAAAAAACTAAAATAGCAAGTTGTTCATCAAACAACAATAACAGCAAAGTAGCGCTCAACGCTTCATCTTAATATGCAATAACAAAACAACTGGATAATCTCCTTCTGTATTGCATAATTCTATATTGTATGTCTTGAGATATGATAGTTTCTACAAGAATCTCTGAATATCAGAATCCTAAAAAGAAATTTCATCATAATTCCTGTATTTTCCAGAACCTTATATTTCATCAAATGATTGCCAAGATTTTCATGAAAATCGGAGGACATTGACTTGACATCATTAATAATTGCTATAAATATCTCTTATCAGCAATGACAATATTGTTGAGGGAAAACAGTGTTATAGATTTGTAACAATATTGCAAATATACCAGATTATAATTGGTCTGAAATGATGATATTGATAACAATAACGATGACCTTGTGATAAGATAATTTATATATGCTTAACAATGGTATCATACAAGTTATTGGTGTCATGATAGCTAATACTGGTTCCATGATGGCTAAATACTGATCGATTCATCTAAAACTGACTCACGTGTAAAGAATTCAAAGAATCGACCTCCTCTCTAAAATAATATTCAGGTTGTACCATTTGATGTTGAAAGTTGTTCCTGAAAAATGGGTTTGTGGATGCTGTCAAAACGCACTATATATTCTCAAAATAATATCTTATTTAACTTCATTTAAATTAAATAATTAATATTTTGTCTTAATCATAAGCTGACTAGGTCAAACAGAAATAGTTCCGATAAAATGTCGAATAATTATGAGAAAATTGTGAAAAAGAATCGTAACATCGAAATGAAAATCACTCCAGCTAAATTTTCTGTAAATATTTTATGACATTTCATTGCAAAATAATTTCGTTGAAATCAATTAACATAATTCTAAACAATTTTACAGTCGCCCAAAAAGGAGATTTATTTATATTTTTAGAACTTTTCAGATTTAATAATCAATAATTTTGCAACTAAAATTTGTATCAAACTTTAAAAAGAAAAAGTGTGGAACATCCTTCTTCGATCCCTGAAGCATAAAACGGCCTACTACAAAATAAACAACAAACCAATCCCACGTGAATAAACCGCAAATAAAGAGCAACCGTAAGGGTTCACTTTAGGGAAAATTAAGTTCTTTCCAGCTCGAATTGTTCTCTCTGCAAAGCACTTCTCTAATTGACTCTCTAATTGGAGCACTGCAAGAGGTTAAACTCGGGTGTGAACGCCCGTTGTTCCATTCACGGCAGCTTTGCTCATTAAGTTGCAATGCTTAAATATTTTCTATTTATACGATGTCTCTCTCTGCAACCGTAACTGTGGAGCGAAACAGCCCTAATAGCAGATTCTATTCAAACACGATGACAGGTGAATTTCTGGGACATATTCTGCCGAAAATGAGGCGCCAGAGCGTGTTGGTGTCATAAATGGGAAGAGGCTATGCAGAATGCATAATGCAAGCGATAATGGAACCAAAAATCGAATGCAAATTTCAGTTCGGGATGAGTGGGGCAGACTGGAGAGAGGGAAAAAAATTGTCACAAGTATGACTGATTCAAGCTCTGCAGATTTCATTAGATGGAGTTGTGAGTTTTCTTGATATTCATTTCATTTTCTAGTCTTTTTAGGATGCTCTAAACCAATCTCAGTAATTGTGCTACATTTGGCATTTTACAATTTTATTTTTATGTGAAAGTTTAAATTAAACATTTATTTCGAAAATTAACCCTTTGCAGTATGAAAAATAATTCGAGAGAGCTTGTTTATTGTTCCGGAAAAAATATATATATAATATTATTTAAGTAGAATTTCTCCGAAAAATTAATTTACATCTTTTTACAATTCTGAAGATATTTTTAACAATCAAAATCGAGAAATAAATAAACAAAACGTCAAAATGATGCAACGTCCTGAAAGGCACCAACCGCTTCAATATATATATATATATAATACTTCTCTAGAAACGATAATGCCTCGAAGCCAAATAATTGAAAAGCTCAGGTGATGAGATTTCTCACTCTAGATACTCTGCATTTTAATTCTTTTAACAGCTAATTTTATTAATTTATTTGATTTCATTTTTAATCAAAAGTGCTTATGTATTCATTAAATTCTAATTCTATTATACTGTTTTTACGATTTATTTTTTAAAATATTGATGTATTGAATTGTTTGCTAAACATTGATGTCTGTCATTAACAGTTTCTATTCTAGATTACCGGCGTCCTCATGCTGGTGTGGTGTAGAAATTTGGAAATGATGCCCGATCATATGTCATCCTCGTCATCTGACTGCGGTTCAAAATTACGAGGTCCTTCCCTAAATAGCCGTATTGTTGCTTTAAAATGTAACGTTAATTTATAGCTAATTTAAAATAAATCCAGATTATCGTTTTTATAAAATTTGATAGGCAGATGTTGAAAAAATTATGTAAGAAAGATAAATAGGATATGCATTATATATTTTCTTTCACAGAGAATTTAAATTTATAAATTAATATTGGTTTAAATAATGTTTAGAAATTTATTTTACATGGTATGCAGGTACCTGTATATGAAACCATGCTAATAGTACCTATGTAAAGGTACCATGCTAATAGTACCTATCTATTCGGAGTGGTAAATCGCCATAAAAGCAAATGAAAACGCATGTTGTTTCTGAGCAGTTAAGAGAAAAAGAAATTTAGAATTGGCTGTAGTTGTTTTAGTGTTAATTAAATGATTTTTAATCTATGTAGATTGATATGCTCTTAAATCTGACAAATGGACTTGTATAATTAGACATACCCCCCAAAAAAATAAAATAAAGGCTAATTATTGTGATTATGATAGCTGCTTCACAAATTAAAAAAAAATCAAAAAGAATCAGCAGGTTGCTACTTTATATATGCGCTGGTAGCAAATTTTAATCATTTTAGTTCATTAGTTTAGTGTAATTAATTTAAATTTTAGTTTAATTAGCTTAAATTTTAATGCATTTAGTTTAAATTTTAATAATTTTCATCATATTATCCACAAACATTAACCCATAACTGGAGACGGGAGTCAAAATGACTCCATGTTTTTCAAAAGTTCTTATTGTCATGTGGTATTTTGTCTTTGAATACAATCATCTCCTCAGTGCTTTCAACTTGTTCTTTCAGCAGTATGCTGGCAATAGGCTAAATTTGACATGGTCTAATAGTCTAAAAGAAACAATAATATAAAACAGACATAGTCTCTAATAGTTTAAAAGAGACAATACTATAAAACAAATATAGTCTCTAATAGTCTAAAAGAGACATGGTATCGCAAAAAGAATAAAGAATTATTCTTAAAATAATGTTTTAAAATATTGTATTTTTCATTTTTGTTTGTTAAATTCTAACAGTTATTAACATTAGTGTCATTTCGTAATATATAAAAGAAGTAAATAAAAAATAAAAGATTGTTTAGGTTTTTCTTATAACACCCATCCAACATTATATATTATAACTTTCGATATTTTTAATATGAATGTTTTGGGTAACTACATGATCTGCAGAATTTGCGGTATTTCCAAAATAAATTCCAATGCTGCTTATAAAAGACAAAAAAGAAAAATATCAATGGAATCTTTTTGACTCCATGTCTCTGACTGCGGGAGGAAATTTATGTCTCCAGTCACGGGTTAATGTAATTTTTTATGGAAAGAAATTAAAACCATTTTGTAATTTAAAAAGTAAGATATTTTCATAATTTTTACCATTACAATCTTTAATACACTGGTGTCCTGTCTATTGCTTTTTAAACAGTGAATCACTTCCAGATAAAGAACTTTCTCATAAAGTTTTATCCCTTTTCATAATTTATTTTAATATATCCCGTTATCCCCATTGTATCCAAAGTCTTGAGGAAAAGAAGTTGCACACTTCTTTGAATTTCAATTTAATGTTTCAAAGAAGTTAAAAAAGGAACTGAACCACCATCTGTGAGACGACATTCATTTATAATGTAATAAACCTTTTTAAAGAGATAAAAAGTAACAGAAAGAATGATACCAGCAGGAAATCTTGCGGGTGATTAACGGTCAGGTACGGTTACGGGTGAGATGTTATGGATAGGCTATAAAAAAGGAGAATGAATAGTTTGCTACCCAGCTTTGTAGCTTCTTTATTTATTGTTCCTAATAATGACAGACGAAGAAGCATAAGTTCTCGTGTTTAAAGATATTTTTCTACTATAAATTTTGAAAAAAATATTGCAAAAAAGTTATCATCGAAATGTTCAAAATCTTTTCATTTTTGTTCTATTTATAAATTTGCAATATGATTTTTAGCAAATAAAAAAAGGAAAATTTTTTCTGCAATATACGCCAAACAAAAGAAAAATAAAATTTAACCTGCACGAATACATTATAATTCCTTGAAAAATAATTGCTTTTATCAAAGTGTTGCCATCAAATTGACAAAAGCTCAATTTAAAATATTAAGTTAGCTTTCACGGCAAACTATATCTAGAAAAGCGCGATTTTTATCACCTGTCTGTGTGAAATAAAATAAATATGACACTTTATATTTTCTAGAAAAATAAATGCTAGAAAAAGTTTTGATTAGTGTAATTTGATTGATTGATATAAAATCATTAATTTGTTGATAATCTTAAAATGATGGTATTTGAAGCGTTATAACTTGGTCATATTCGGTATTAGTATAAGACTTCGGTATAATAAAAGTGCATTTTATTTAAAAGTTGGAGCATCAAAAATATTTTACTGAATAAGATTCATAGGATTAAGGGATTGCATAGAATTTAAATTTCGATAAATTTTTTAAATTCATTTATTGATCTAATAAAATAAAATATTATTATTTAAGTTACAAGTAAACACTGTAAATAATATTAAGTTACAAGTAAAACTGAAAAATCTTTTCAAAAGTGAAACTAAATTTTGTGATGAATAAAGGAAATTTTATATAAAAATCTTTTTAGATATTTCATGTGTTGTCACCAATATTCTATAGTGTAATTATATTTTAAATATAATATTTTAAAGTTAGACGATTCTGTTTTTTTTTGTACTTATATTTTAAGAAATAGGAGAACTCTTGTTCCAGAAAAAACTCTTGTTGTATTATTTTAAGTTTAATCACTTCTGTTTCAAATTAAAATTCAAGGAAATGAGAGAAAAATTAAATGAATGCACAGTACAGTGAACAGAATATCGTGAGGCTTGTATAATATTAAAAATATTTTTCTTATAAAACCTTTAAAATTAAACCACAAAAAATATTTAATTGGAAATTTTCGCAGCCATTGATTCTGAGAAAATGGCTGATTGCCAAAATCGATAATTATCAAATAAAACTGAAACTGAAGCAAATGTAGTTGAAAAGCAATGATTGTTTAAGAAAAAAATAGATTTAAGAAATATTTTTAAAGGAAATTTTTCAAAAAACATAAAAATAATTATTAAAACCCAATAAAATTTTTCTCTATAAATTTATTTTCAATTTAGGTTTCTATTAAAAACTGCAATGCAAATAGTGGAAGCACAATCCTTTTGATCAAAATTCAGGCAATAATTATTTGGTCTCAAAATAATGACAATAAGAAATTATTTAAATTTTGATTGAAAATACGTTCTTCATTTCCTTACAAAATATTTTCAATTCGAATTCTTTGTTAATAACTTCTTTATATTGAAGAAAGAAAAATCCTATTTTTTAAATTTACAAATTCCTTTGATCATAGCATTTTCTAAAAAAATACTTTTATTTGAACCATTATCTAAATAAATAGCTTATTTTATTAATTATTTAAGCTTTTCATTTACAGCTTTATGTTTCTACAGCTTTTTTCGGTGGTAATATGAAAATGTGAAATAATTAAGTGCCTCAAGATGAATTTCAACTATGCATGCAATTTTTTAAAATATTTTGTTTCGGTACAAGTACGCAAAAAATTTTGAAAATTGAATGTGATAAATAAAATAAACACCATAATACTTATTATCTTTAATTTGTTTCCAGTAATGCTACATTTCTAATAATACTATCTGGGTACTCAGGGCACACTCTATCTTTTTTATAATTCCAAATAATATTTGAATCCCGAGTACATATCATAATTTTTTTTATAACAGTTATACTTATATTATCCATAATTAGCTATAATTAAATTATAATGAAGTGTTTCGAACTTATGTCTTTTGTTTTTAACTTTCAATATATATTTTTAACTTTTAATATTTTATATTAGAATTTTTTTTTCTCTGTTCTTAGCAATAATTATTTTTATTGCATTTTTTTAACAGACTTAGTTTTTCTTCTTAATGTCAGACGATAATTTCCTCTTTTGTCGTCTGCATAAACTCCTTTAAAAGCTGCATCACATAATTATAATAATATTTTTTTATATTTATAATACAGTAGTATTTTTTATTTTGTAATTTTTAAGTTAAGCTCTTTGACTAATTATATTCTACTTATAGTGAAAGAAGTTAACTAAGCTATTATTTAAAAGTTATAAAATTAAGCCGAATCGTCTAATATCTTCCTAGATTAGACTTTTAAAGCTTTGTTTTTAAATGTTTTACTTTAATGCCTAGTTTTAACTGAACTCCTCTTATTTTATATCATACATTTTAGCGTAAATTAATAATAATTTTATGAATTTTTTCATCTTAATTCTGATACGAATTATCATTTAAAAGATATTTTAAAAATGTGAATTATTTACGATTTTTCACAGATACATCATATTCCTTATTTATTTTAATTTACGAAATTAAAAAATAAATATTGAACAATTTAAATATTTTTAACTAAATTACTTCAAAAATAATTTATTTTTAATATCCAAGATGAAATAACTTATAATATCTTTTTCCTAAAAAGTGTTTAATTTTTTTATCGTTCCTTAAAAGTTTTGCCAGGTTTTTGCAAACAATCATAAAATTATAGTTTCTTCTTCTTTTGAACTTAATATAAAATATAAATATTAAAATTATTAGAATATGTTTATGTCATATTCTTTAAAGATTTCATGGTTTATTTTACTTGTTTTAGAGAAAAATAAAGTTCTGTCATTTTGCAAAGTCATAACAGCAAACGATAAAAATCTAGCCCTTTATCTACCTTAATTCCATCAAACTTACGTCATTTTTCCCGTCATTCTTTTCGGTCTACGAGCATTAGAGCGCATGAATTTTTAAGAAAGAGGCGGAACACCATCTTTATAAATCATCCGCTACCTGAAGAGTAATGTCTTCTTGCTTCTGTTATCATGGAACACCCTTTTCGCCAACTTCACTTCACTTTACGAGCCGGATGGAGTGTTATCGTTTTCTGCAGCGCATGTAAAAGGCGATCAGAATTTTGTGAATTTCCTCTATATGCGAGCGGAGACTCATATTTTATCGATTTCGAATTTTATTCCAAAGGAAATGAGTTACTGGGGTGGAGCTGGGGGAGGAGAATTTGAGCCTCTCCACCAGAATAAATCACACGAGCTTGAAGTATTCGAAACTCGAGAACGTCTTATAGGAAAGCAATTTAAAACTATAGCGAGTTCGTACTGGAAAGTTTGAATAAATGTTTCCATACATCTTAGTAAGGAGATTTTCTAACAAAAGATATTTTTTTATTTAAAAGTTTTTATTACTTGCGCGAAATGTCTTGATCATTGTAGAGCTTCCATTAGAAATATAAAAACACATTTTTTTATGTTTGTTTCAATCTCCAGCAATGATAAGTTTTTTTTTTCTCAGAATGAAACTTTAAATTATAAGCAGAGATTTCAAATTTTATGTCAAATATTTTACTTTTTTCAATCTATGAATAAAATTTACAGACTTTTTATTGCTTGCATATAGGAATCAAAGATACTCAATTTATTTGCTTCAAATTGCATTCAGAATAATATGAACTCAAATAAAATTTCCTGAGGTTGAATTAAATTGTTAGTTTTTTTAATTAATTTAAAACAATACTTTCATTGCGGAACTCAAGTACCGTGGTGAAGGTTTCATTTATAAAACTAAATATAAATTAACCAAACCCTAAAAAATATTTAGAAAAACAGAAATATTTATATTAAAAAATGTTAACATTTTCTTTTGTTTAAAGATTTATTTTTTATTTGAAAATTAATTTCAGTATTTTTGTTTCCAAATAATTGATTAAAAACTTCACAATTTTTCAACGGCAGCTTTAAATTAAAATTCTTTGTTGAATGCGGTTTCCATGTTGTAGAAACATAATTAATTTGTCACTCACAATTTTTAAAAAATGGTATCATTCTTTTAAAAACTAATTATAAATTACTGACAATTCTTTAAGTATACAAAAATCCTTATTTTCCAAGAAACTAAGAAACACATTCATATACTTTAGAACAACGCATTTTCCATTCTTAATTTTAAATAAATTTGCAGACGATAGTTAATTTTGTTATAATATTTTAAACAAAAATTTATTTTATATAAAATGGAATTTTTATAAAATTCATTTTATATAAAATGAAATTTTTATAAAATTCATTTTATAAAGTTTTAAAAAAATGCAAAAGGTAAGAGGATTATATATGCATGTATATGTTGTGTTATAATACTTAGAATAAAAGATTCCTTCATGTTAACAATATTATATACCAATTATATCATATATATTCATATATATTAATAGATTTTTATAGAACTATTAGAATTTGATAATCAGTAATAGCTCTCTTATAGAATGAAGCAAAATATTATTACGAAATTAAATCTTAAAAAAATAAAATTCTTATTTTGAAACAAATTTTCTTTAAAGGCACTAAATTTAATACAATCAAAATAGTTTAACTAAAATTTTGATTAAAATGTCTTCTTGTATGTCCTTTAATGTCAGCCAAAATTAAAGTCATATGGACGACCCGTTGTTTACCTAAAATAAGAATATTGCATTCAGGAAATACTTTCAGACATAGTGATAACAGATATTTCTTCATATAAATTCAATCTTTCGTAATGTAATCAATATTTTATGTAGTTTATCTTAGATTATATGCAGGCTTATTGATCTGTCTGATTTGAAAGCTTTTGGAACGGAATAAACTATTACTGATCTGAAAAATCAATTCACAGAACTAACTTTTTCAATTTAGAGTCTGGCTTCTCTTAAAAGTTTTAAAAAATTTAGTATGATATTCGAATATTTCTGTAAATATTTCAGAAAACTTCAGTTCCAAATTGCACCTGTTTTTATCAAACAATTTCGATAAAAAATTAATGAAAATATGATATATCCTTCCTTTTATATAATCATTGGTTTTGGCTTATGGCTTCGATGCTTAACCGGAATGAGATTGAAATGGCACTAAAGTTTTGAATCAGCGCACCAATCACAGTTATTTGCAACCCAAATTACTTCTTAGACTCCGAGCTTGGATATCGCTTCGGTTTCTTAACGAATTGAACGAGCGCCCTATGCAAATTTTCAGTTTATTTTTCAGAATATTAGGATTTCGTTTGCAAGTAGTTTCGCGCATTTTTCAAAGCTTAAAGAACACATAATTTTGAAGCTCTTCATAATTATAATAATATTTGGCATGGGTTTTAGGCATAAGAAACAAAATTCATGTAACACTTCATGCAGATATTTTAAAAAGTATTTTAATGTAGTATTTGATAAGTAAAGATTTATGGAAAAAACGACATTTCGAGAAAAACTAGTTAAGCTTTTAATTTCCAGTGAGATGAAATACTTATCTTTCTTCCAAACTACCTAAATTATCTAATACTATAGAATTCCTTCTTTTTTTAAGAACTTGATACATTTTTTTCAATTTTATTTTTATGGATACATTTTTCTTTGCCTTTTTCTTCATTCTAAAACAATTGCATAGTGATATGCTATGAAGTCTGCATCAGTGGATTTTGATATGCCTTCAGTTGTTTAAACCTCGACCGTCAATTGTCTAGTTTTTGGATGCTCTTAAAATGGTTCCAGTCTTTTTAAAGGCTGAAAACAATTTTCAAAAGATATTTTAACAGAATGCTTCTTAAACTGTCTTCGTTTATTTTCCTTTCCCCCATTAACAGTGAAGAAACACGGGGGGGGGGTGAACGTCATGTTTCCCTCCTATCTCATCCCATCTTAAGGATTTTGAATAGTATCGGATGATCATTCAGAGTAGCAAATATGTCATCATAGAAAAATTACCTTTTGCTTTTTTTTTTTTTTTTAACAAACTTGGTTTTCGCATTGAGGATTGCTTACCTTTTAATGAAGAATTTTCAGACAGTAAAATGTGTTTCAAAAAATTTTCTTAAAATAACTCGAAAAGTTTACATAATTAATAAAAAATCATTTATTAAATGGCTTCGTTAAAGTATCACTTAACTAAACTCATTTCAAAATTAATATATTCTTTTATTTACATTTAAAAAAATTTGAATTATTTTTCTTTCAATTTTTAGTGTTTTACTCACATATTTAGTATATGAACTAAAAATAACATGGAATGTAACGAATATGCAATTATCTGGAATATATTACAAAATATTTGACATCAGAATAATTAATTTGAAAACGCTTTTTAACTAACCTGTAGATATTGATTTCAGTTAATATTTGCTATCAACACTAATCCATGAGTTTATAATTGGAAATTATAAAATCAGTAGAAAATCCCCATATTTTAGCTCTAAAGCATTTTCTAAATTTCCATCAATGCCATCAAAGTTATACTGAAATATCCCAAAATCATTTCCAGTCCATGATAATAGAAATAAAATAAGAAAAAGCATTAAATTTTAACTAAATTACAATAATAAAAAATCTTATCTATAGTAATGTTATAATTTCATTTTCAATTGTTATGTTTGATTAAAATGCCTTTAATTTTATGTCCAATAATTTCGGGTACAAAGTGAAAAGGAAAGGCGAAAGAACAGGATTATAAATAGAATATTAAAGATAGTTGTGATTTTTTAAAATCAAAAATGGTGTTTTAATCTTGGCGGATACCTTAACTTTCAAGTAATATTTTAAATATTTTACTAATGAAAATTATATATCATTTATAATAATAATTTTTACAACTTTTTACATTCTGCAAAAAAAGGTATTGAAACTTTTAATATTATCAAAAAACATAAATAGTATAACTAGGCAAAATTTGCCATTTGATTTCATAAAACGTTCTCCCCTTTCATATGAAAATCACATTGGCAAAAAGAACCGTCTCCATGTTGTTTTTTTAATTCAAATTTTCCCAATGATGAACCTAAATCTCCTTTCTTTAAATTATACCATGCATTATCGACGTTTCTATACTAAATCTTAGTTTACCAGATGCAAATCGGCCGCGGTGGCCTGGTGGTAAGGTCTCGGAGGGTTTCAGGTTCGTGACCCGATTCCACCGAAGAACCGTCGTGTAAGGGTGTCTGTTCACGTTAAATCCGTCATGACCAAACGTCCTCCCGCTGGTGTGGTGTGGAGAGGGGGGGTGCCAGCTCAAGTGTCGTCCTCGTCATCTGACCGAGGTTCAAAATTACGAGGGCAGTCCCAAAATAGTCCTATTGTTGCTTCAAACGGGACGTTAATATACCCAAACGAAACCAAAACCAGATGCAAATCAACCAGGAATACACAAGAAAAAAAATATGTAAGTTGCTTTATCAACATACATATAGGATCATTATTATGTATATCACGTGTCATTATTATAACACTTACTGAATAATAATGACATAACGGCTTATTTTTGTTGTCCAATCCCAAAAAATTAAGCAATGGAAAAAGTATTACGTAATTCTTTGAGGACAAAGTACAATTCTCTTAGACCAATACTAGCTTAATTTATTGTAAGACAAATGTATGAATCCAATCAAAGAAGAATTATATTTAAAATGTATTAATTTCTATTTCTAATCAGAAAGCTAACATTTTTTTTAATCTAAATTATCTGAACATTTTTCGTAGAATATGTAATACGATAAGCTAATTTAACAGAATTAATTAGAAATTCTTTCTTATTTTTTTCTAATTATTGTACTAATAGATATTTTTATTATAGATTTCTTTAAACTATTCTAATCTTAATGGACATGTTTACTCTAAAATTAAATTAAGATTTAATCGTTATTATTATTTTCCAACATCTGCATAATAGATGATTCAGTCGAGTCTGCTTTCTTGTTCGCAATTTTTTTTCGATGAAAGTACAAAAAAAAAATACTTAATGAGATTTCAGAAAAGATTCTGAAATAAAAAATAACATCGAAAACTTCGAATCTGATTGCTATTGGTATTTCAGTTAATAGGAAAAAAAAATGTGTTTGGGATTTTATTATTTCATTTTTGTTTCCAATTCATTCCTTAGAACAGATTAAAGGCTTTTGAATTCTTGATTTTTTTTCGTTTAAAATGAAAAGTAATAAGAATTTTCTTCCTGAAAGTTTAAGGAAATTTGATGAATTCTTTAAATTTTCATTGCAGGAAATTTAAATTACGGTTTCGATGCTTAGACAGAAACTGATTGAAATGGGACGACAATTTTCCATCAGCAGATCAATCAGAGTTATTTGCAACCCAAATTGCTTTTTTAGCTCCAAGCTTGGATATTGCTTCGGTTTCTTAATGTATTGATCTAGAACCCTAAGCAAATTTTCTTAGTTTTCCTGAATTTTTCGATTTCGCCTCCGAGTAGTAGTTTCATTTCGATGGTTCAGAATATTGACGTAATATATTCCATGAACTTCTGCTTTTCTTTCGAATATACATTTTTTTTCTAAAATAGAATGTATTTTGAATTGCAAAGCGTGCTTATATGGCATATGCAGAAATTTCTGATTGCAGTTTCTTTTACTTCAACTAAAGACAGTTTTTAAAGAAAATATTATTTATTAAATAAATATGTTTTTTATTAAATCATGTGGAATATATTAACAAAGCTGAACTTCACTGAAATTTTTATTTAACATTTTTAAGAAAATGTTGGGTTTTTTTTGTACTTGAATATATAAAATTAATTTTTCTTTTTGTATTTCTAAATGTGACGCTTGTTCTATTATAAGTAAAATATTTAATGACTGGATCGAAGAACCTTGTTCTGAATTTTTTGTCACTTTAATGAATTAATAAGAGAAATCTTAGACTTCTATTCATATTTTAATATTTAAATACAGATGATTAACAAGAATATTCTTCAAATATGATTGGCATAATAATTTATTTGTGTGATAATTTATAGTATTCTACAACTTAATTTACAGCGATTTTGACGAAATTTAAAATAAATTATTCAAATCATTAGAGTTTCTTCTTAAAGATAAAGGTTCCAAATTCCAAATTTTATGGTGGTTGTTGCCTAGTGCTCTTCATTTGGTTTATGTATGCTTTGTATAATTGTAATTGATTGAAAATAGGATTAATCGTATCAAAATATATTTTGAAAATTTTCTTGAGTTAGTATCAGAAATTTTAAATACCTAAAATTATTTTAACATTTAAATTGAAATTCTTTTCCGAAAGTGTTTCCAATTCAATTTAATAATTTATATGTATGTGTAATGAGTTAAAAATATCAATAAATTACGTTATAATGATTTGAATTGAAATTTTACATGACAGCTTTCAAATCTTCTCTAATACTTTATTTTACTCATGAATAAGGATTACAAATTATATACTAAACATTAGTTTCATCTACTTAATTTCTGCCTGAGTTAGTAGAATACATAATCTACTAATAACAAATGTAGATAACAATAGTCATAAAAACTATTTCCAAAGAATACTAAAAAGAATATGATTCTTATAGAAATAAAAGAAATTCTTTTTAGAATATAATCTCATTTCTTCTTTTCTTATAATAATATTTGCTTTTGCAAGGATCGACGCCATATTGTGCAATCTAGAAAAAAGCAGATCCAAAAGCAATTAGGGAGAGAGTATTCTTTTGTGCAAGAAAGATATTCATCATCCAAATTTTTTTCTCAGTGACGCAAAAAAAGAAACTCGCAGTTTAAACTCAAGAAAAACCTCTATTATCATTCAAATGCTTGTTAAATGTAAATTCTACCTTTATGCATAAGATCTTACTTTAATCACAGTCTCGGTTGAAAGTTATTTACAAACATGAAAACGATCTTTTTATCCCATCACTGCCACATATAATGGTTTTATGAAAACGATTATTTTCATCCTTTTACGTTTATTTTTATTTTTATATGTCATTTAGATAAAATAAAGTTTCAGAGCAATTGTAAGCAAACGTTAGAGAGCAAAATATGAAATATTTTATGATGAATTTAGTTTTATGTTTGATCCTAGAGAATTTCTCTTCTAAATATTCTTCATCAGTCTTCAATTTTTATGATAAAAAGCTGACATTCCATTCATCAAATATATTGCTTTAATCTGACATTTAACAGAACCCAAAACTAAAGTATCATGGACTACATAATCAGGTTCAAATTATTCTATATTATATAAGAAATTGAAAGAATTTATTTTAAAATTAACATTTTTATAAATATACGAATTAATTGGAATCCTGAATCTAATAATAAAGAAAAAAACTGGCATTACTAAATTTACCATGCATGCTTATTAAAGATTGAAATTAGATTGCTTCATAAGAGTGAGAAATATAACGAAAATAATATAAATAAGCAACAATTGAATCAGTTAAATTCAGTCTCGTAAATTTAGTTACAATTTTTCTCATATACAGTGGCTCAAACAATTGAGAATACACCTTACTTTCACTTTATAAATCCAAAATTCAATATAAATAACACATTACCAAGAAATGCAAACATATTTTTATTTTTACACTTGACAAATGGTTTAATTTAAAGTAAAATTTCTAAATTGAAAAGTTTCAGAAGCATTTTAAATAAACATATGCAGATTTTTGTCTCAAAAAATTGAAAATACACCAATGAAATTTTTGTAATATTTTGCATATAACGAAGTGATATAGCTTCCAATATAGTTGCATGTCCTTTGACTTTTATAATGGCCCCCAAACGTTGTGTTACCGATTCTTTCAAATTTTTGGTTGTATCTGAAGATATTTTACCCCATTCTTCTTGCAACACTTGTTTTAAGTGGGTTTTGTTTCTAATTGTGTGTTTTTGGAAGCTGTTTTGAGTGTGGTCGACAGATATTCAATGACATTGATGTCGGGGGATTTGGTGATGTGTGTAACTGCTGTTTACAATGAAAGAGGCGCCACATTTTGACACTGCATGCCGTGTATTTGGAGTTGTTGTCCAGGTGGAAAATGAAATTTTCATCTAAACTAAAAGTTTTAGTACTTTCTTTTAGATTGCTGCGAAGTATATCCAAGTAAACCATGTGCTTTATAATGGCATCTATCCAAATAAACCATATGTTTCATAATGCTATCTATAAAAACTAAATTTCCTATCCTAGATGAAGAAACACAACCACAAACCATGACGGATTCACCACCATTTTTAACTATAGGATGTAAATTTTTTGGATCCAAAGCACTTTTGCGTTTTCTCAATACGATGCGACGGCCATCAATCTGAATGCCAAAAAATCTGAATTTACTGTTATCACTAAATATAACTTTCTTCCAAAGGTTATTGGTCTTCATTTTATGAGGTTTTGCAAATTCCAAACGCTTTTTCCGATTCTGCAAGCAGATGAACGGTTTCATTTAGCAACACCACTCAACTTTTATATCCGGTTTTTCTAATTACATTTCGAACAGTTTCAGTACTTAACTTCTGCCTATAATTTGAGAAATTTCTCTAGTAGTTTGACTGCTCTTACTTTAGGATCAAACTTGATTTCTTTCAAAATTTCCTTTTTGTGACATCACTCAGAATAACTTTCCTTCCACTTTCACATTTATTTTTCAATCAATCCATCATTTTAAAATTTTACAGTAATTTTCTGCACACAAGTGTGGCTTCTATTAACCATTTCAGCTATTTAATGATAAGACTTTTTTTTTAAGTATTCTTAATATGGACTTCCTTACATCAATACTGGTTTCTCTTGGAGGAGCCTTTCTCCAATTAGAAGTTTGGCTTTAAGTTTATCTTAATCATATGATGATCAAAATGATCGTTTAAGACAAGATTACTTAAGATTATATTAAAGTAATAATCAAGTAGATAATATTTAGAGGTAATTAAAAATGTGGGAAAACCCTGTGTATTATCAATTTTTTTCAGGCAAAACTGGGCTAATGTTTATTTAAATTGCTTCTAAAACTTTTCAATTTAGAAGTTTTTCTTTGAGTTTTCTTTATTTTTACTTAAAATTAAACCATTTCTTATTTGCATGAATAAAAAGGTGATTGCATTTCTTGGTAATGAGTTAATTGCAATGAAATTCGGAATTATCAAGTAAAAGCAAGGTGTATTCTGAATTGTTTGAGCCACTGCATATGGATTAAACTCCATTATGTTTATTTCTACGATTCATTAAATAAAGTCATAACATGAATCATATATATAATTGAAAAATAAATAAATAAATCATAATTATTAATGTCAGCGAAACCCTCTCAACCTGCAATCCAGTTATATCTTGTTTTAAAACATTTAAAAATGTCTCTGACAATTTTTTTTTAAATAAATCAATAATCATCAATTGTTAAATGGGAAGAAATAGTAATCGAGATTCACTCGTATATTTAGGAACAACTGTCCGAATTTTACGATTGTTTTGTGACTTCGAATTTTATGACTCTCCGGAGGAAAGTTTCGAATTTTATTGCTTTTCATTTTATGGAACTGAAGAGAAAGATGCTTTTTTATGACTGACTGAGTTGTCAAAAAGAAAAAGTAAATTTATAGTTGCCAAATGAAATTGTAAATTCCTTACGCTTAAATGAAACTGACAGCATACTTCGAAGAATATAAAACTTTTCAACCGTTATTAAAATTCGAAAATGAAATAAAAGTAGCACATTTATTGTATGTGATTTATTTACTGATGCATGAAAAGTTTTAATATAATTTCCTGTGAAAGTTTATGCCTTTTCAAAAATGAATCCAAACTGGTATTGAAATATAGTTAAAGTTTAAAGCAGCAGACGATAGTTTTTCTGTAGCATTAACCCTTAACTAGAGAGGTGAAATTTTAGGACTTAACTGGGGAGTGCGGTCTACGAGACCGCATTCCATTTACACTCAAATTAAAATTTCTAATTAATGCATTAATATGAAAAACTACCAATATATTTTGCAGATATTTTTATTCATATATAGATATGTTTTATAAATTTTTTAAAATATATTATCATTGAAAAAAGTAAATGCATTGGAACATACATTTTCTTCTCAAATTACATGTTACAATAAATAATATTTTTGAAAAAAACATATTACTTTTTACTTTTTAAATAATATTTATTTTTACAGTTTATGAAGATATATAGAAAACAATATAATGTAAAATTCAACAATTATATGAAAAATAAAAAAAAAATTAACAATCGGTAAAATTGGCCCTTTTTTTTATCGGCTTGTGTGACTTTCATAGCGAGGTTTTCTAGGGCATTTTAAACATACAGGTTAAGAACTAGTATAAAAATCAACCTATATATTCTGTATATATATGCCTTATTAATTATTTTTCTGATGAGAAATAAAAATTAAAAAAGCTCGGCAGCGCCGACATTAATTATTTTTGAACATACATATCAGAATCAGTTGAATGCGAACTTTCATCGAAAAACTCTTCTGTACAATTATCTTTATCACTAAAATCCCTTTCTGCTTCATTTAAAAGTGTCTGGAGGATCAATAAATTTGATGAAGTTCCAAGTTTTAGCGCCATCTTCTAAGCCCTGTTTATCACTGGGGCACTAACAGGAAGGTGCTGTCGTAGAGACCGCGCTCAAAGTATTAACTGAATTATTTTAAAAAGCATCCGCTGAAATCGGGTGAAAAAGTGCAAATGTATTGAAATTTACAAAACAGGAAGCTACAGGGTCAATCCATTCCATTGAGTTAAAAATAGAATAGGGGTGACCAAAAATCCATAGCTAGCGGTCTCACAGACCTCACGTCCGCAGTTAAAGGTTAAGCAAAAAAAAAATGAAAATAAATGAATAAAGGAATAAAAGAGCAATTTATATATGAATAAAAATAAAAATACAGTAATACAAATTAAAAATTAATTTAAATACAAAAATAATATTCTGATGCCAAGGAAGGCTGATATATATATATATATATATATATATATATATATATATATATATATATATATATATATATATATATATATATATATATATATATATATATATATACAAAAGTATTAGAATCAAGTTAATAGGAAAAACAATCAAATAAAAATTAAACCAAAAAAATTATAAAAAATATAAAAAAAGAATCCCGCCTGAAGACTTTTTCAAGGGTCACCCTCAGGCAGGGATTCAAAGAAAGGGATTTTTTCTGTGAGGAAATACAGACATTGTCTAATAATGATTCCTCGTGACCCGAAAATCCCCTGAAATTATGCTCAAGAGATATACCATTTTAACAGAAAGGAAATACAAAATAACAAATTAGAAGAAAAAAACCACAACAAAGTAAAAATACAATAACAAAAATAGCAATAAAAACAAAAACTTGCACTAAAATTAAAATTAAAAACGAAAAGGCCAGAACATACCATCCAACAGTCAAGGAAAATTTAAACTATCGATTGTGATTCCCTGTTTTTAAAAAAATTAACGGTAAATTATGTAAACAGAGGTAGGCTCCCAGCGCCATCTATTGAGTGATCCAATATGCAAGTTCTATTTTTATTTAAGCCAAAGGATTAATCCCAAACCATACCTTGTTTAATTAAAAAATTGACATTGCAGTAATTTCTAGGAAATTCATTTTTAATTAAATTTTTAAGGAGGATGTTTGATGTTTCAATATAAGAATTTTTATTATTGCAAACCCTTTTGATCCTGTTAACTTGTGAGAAAATTAGATTTTTGAAAATTTTAGAGTTTAGATTGGAATGGTAGTTACATAGTTTTGTTATTTTAAAGTTGAAATCATCCCTTTTATCGTATATACCAACTATTGTTTTATCATTAGCAATTTCGACTTTTAAATCCAGAAAGGTAGCCTCAAGTTGATTTTTATTTGTATCTTTTAGAATTAAATCTTTTGGATAGCAATTAGTAATAATATTAGTATTGTCGAAGTTAATCAAAAGTAGGTCATCAATATATCTCCACCCGTTTATTAAATTTTATTTAATTATTTTTTTCTCATAGTAATGCAGGAAAATATTAGCTAAAGCACTTGAGAAAGCTGTTCCCATTGGAATGCCCTTGACTTGTTTATGAAAATTAATACCATTAAACACGTAATTTTCAGTAATATTAAAATTACATAACTGAAGCCAGTTATTTTTAGGAATGATATTTTCATTTAAATATTCGTCATACATAAAAGTGCAGACCTTTATTAATTTTTCATGAGGTAGATTAGTGTATAAATTTTCGAAATCAAAAGTATTAAGTTTATTAATGTTGTTATCTTTAAGAAAATCTAATACTTCTTTGTTACTAGAAATAATAAAGTTGTCTTCATTTTTTATTTTGTCCAGGATAATTTTTAAATATTTAAAGAAATGTTTACCCGTATAGTAATTATAACTGCCAGTGCTACAGGTTACGAATCTGAATTTTAATGGATTTTTATGAAATTTAACTGTTGGGAATAAATAAGTATAGTTAAGAGAGCAAGTCTTAGTTTTGGTATTTTTTGCGAAAGCTAGCATTCTTTTATCTAATTCCTTTTTGTTTCGTTTTCCTTTTAGTATCGTTTTCAAACTTTTTCTTACTTAAGATTGGTTATATATATATATATATATATTATATATATATATATATATATATTATATATATATATATATATATATATTATATATTATATATATATATATATATATATATATATATATATATATATATATATATATATATATATATATATATATATATATATATATATATATATATATATATATATATATATATATATATTCTTTTTCGTTTCTAATTTATAATCGCACGGGCATCATTCTTTCTTAATTCTTTAGAGTTATTTTAGAAATATCAGTTTCCATTCATATTAGGCCACTACAATAAGCAAAGCATTTTGATTAATAAAGTCAAGGCATAATATTTTAACATTATGTATTTAGGAAAAATTTTATGACCGTGCAATTAGACAAATAACCATCTGCTGGTATTTTTTATTTTCTATACTTTTTGAACTAGTTTGTAGACTCATTTTTAAGTGAAAACATTAGAAATGGCTGTGGTGCTAATTAAATTGAGGTGTTCTGTATTTTGTGTATAAATGTAACATTAAAAATGAAAAAGATGGATATCTAAGCCTGGTAAGTTTAATGTTGAAATTATAAGTGTTCCATTATTAATCGCGCTTTCAAAAATCGTGGATGGTCGGTTTTACAAGTTTCAGAATAAAGGAATAAAGTATTTACAATTGAAAAACAGGAATGAATATTAAGGTGATACAATGTAAAAATCATTTATTCATTCATCCGTTGTTAATTTTGTTAAAAGAAGAAAACGCTATTTTTTAATTCAGTACCTTTGCCTTACAGGCAGAATTTCTTTTCCCTCTGGAAACGAAATAAGTAGTTTTCCTCGTTTGTTAATTTCGTTTCCTCGTTGAATGAATCACAAATTTAAAATATTTTCAACTCCGAATGTTTCTGAAACCGTTCCACATGTAATTACAACAAATAATGAAACTACGTAAGGATTACATGTTACAGCTCTATGTGAAATTTAAATTTTAGTATACCAGAATTAAAGCATAAAGTACGTTTACAACGAACCAAAGAAAAAAAATTAAATGTTCAATTTTTACTAAGGTATGTTTGAACTTAGTACTATTGTTTTTAAATAATTTATTAAAAATATACCAATTCGGAATCAAAAACATTTTTTTTGTCTAGCTGATTTTTCTTCTTTTAATTATCTTATTTATTATATGCGTAATTCCAAAAACTAGTATTCAGGTTCAGACAATTCTGAAACAGGGATATTTTTCCAATTTCTAGAATTCGCTTTCTTTTATGAATATTTCTTTTAGGAAAAAGTAAAAATATATAATGCATTGAACTAAAATTATATATCCTGACACTTCAATTCAAAATGTAGCTAAAAATATTGATTGAAAATTAAAATAAGTTCACAGTTTTGTAGAATATACTTTTGCTAATAATGCAATCAAATATTTAATGAAATATTAATCAGCGTTTTCGTTTCTGATTTTTTTTTGGTTTACATCTCCTATCAACACAAGAATTAAATGTCAACAACAACATGATTGGAACACACTCATTGTAACAATTCAACATATACAATTTATATTTGTTTAATAAAGTAGAAAACACTTTCGATATAATTACTGAAACAAAATTATCACAAAAGAATTCATTTCCATTTCAGCTATTTTGTTCCATTTGTTATCAAAGCTTATTTATCACCAGATTTCATGGAAATAAGAATGGAAAATATTTACTGAGAAAAGAAAACGTATTTGCCAAATACTTATTGCAAATAAACCAGTTATAAAATCCAAACATATATATTTCACAAATTCAACATTTTTATTCAATTCATATCTTCTATAAAGTTCAAAATTTTAGTGCCTACAAAAGAAATTTATTCATTATAACAATAATGAAATGTTTTTTAAATATTCATTGAAGCACTTTATAGTTAATAAATAGTTGTTTTCCAAAATTTATTAGATTTACTAGCAATTTGATGTTATCTCAGCGAATGATAAAATTTATTTCTAATAGTTTATGTTTAATTTAACGATGATATGTAATATATTTTTCTGCAACTTATTTTAGTGTGTTATTGAAAATCATAAAAAAGTTATTTAATTCTTTCCCATACTAAATCAGTTTTTTAATAATGCTTATATATCATTAATTATTACTTTAATATAAGGATCAATAGCATATTAGAAAGTGAAAAATATAATTTGTCTAGTTTAAAAAGTAATATATACAAGATGATCATAAATAAAGCATCTATGAGTAGAGCAACAACAAAAACATACTAGATCAAAAGTAGCATATCACAAAGGGAACCTGCACAAGGAAGCACCTGTAGAAATTAACAGTATGCACGCGGACAGCAAATTGTTAGTCAAATATTAGAATAGTACGATAGCTCGAAGAAAGCAGCTAGAAAGCTCGCTCTGTGATGATTCTTTAAACAGAAAATGTATGAGACTGAAATCAAATTGAAAATTCCAAGATTAACTTGCTAATCAAAATGAAAACTGTACTATAAAAATTTATGCATCGCACATCTTGTGAAATATTGGAAATGCATATCACAATACAGAAAAAAATACTTCGTAGCCATGATTATATTCCCTTATACTAATGGTCACGAACGGAGATATTAACTCTCCATTAGTAGATATACGATTTCAGTAGTCAGTTTTATCATCAAAATTTTGAAATGTTAAAATGCAGGCCATTTTAACAATTGCCAACATTGGAACCTAGGATGCCGTTTTTAGTTAAGTCCAAAAATGAAGTTTGTCTTGGAACATCTTCAATTTTCCTTCCTTACTTGGATTGCGACACTTTATGAGTAATAACTTGCCGTTTAGCTACCATATTGAAGAGCGGCTATAATACGAGAGGTGGAAAGAAAGGTTTCCCTTCCTAATAAGGAATATATATATATATATATATATATATATATATATATATATATATATATATATATATACACAAAAGTATTAGAATCAAGTTAATAGGGAAAACAAAAAATCAAATAAAAATTAAACCAAAAAAATTATAAAAAATATAAAAAAAGAATCCAGCCTGAAGACTTTTTCAAGGGTCACCCTCAAGCAGGGATTCAAAGAAAGGAATTTTTTCTGTGAGGAAATACAGACATTGTCTAATAATGATTCCTCGTGACCCGAAAATCCCCTGAAATTATGCTCAAGAGATATACCATTTTAACAGAAAGGAAATACAGGAAAATTCTTCTAATTTGTTGTTTTGTATTTTCGGGTCACGAGGAATCATTATTAGACAATGTCTGTATTTCCTCACAGAAAAAATTCCTTTCTTTGAATCCCTGCCTGAGGGTGACCCTTGAAAAAGTCTTCAGGCTGGATTCTTTTTTTATATTTTTTATAATTTTTTTGGTTTAATTTTTATTTGATTTTTTGTTTTTCCTATTAACTTGATTCTAATACTTTTGTATCAATTCTTCTGTGTTTTAGAAGTAGCTGCAATTGCGCTCTGTACATACTATGAAGTTCTTTTTTGGTTTTAGTGTAAATAGGTTATAAATTTTAGTTGCGATTTCGAAACTGTTTTGATTCGTTTTCATTTTAGTTTCGTTTTCAAACTTATATATATATATATATATATATATCTGTTTAAATGATTGCTTTACTTTTCAATGAAATCCTCTTCCAAAGATATACATCTCCTCCAACGGTGAGGCAATGTTTGGATCCTTTTTTTGTGCAAGAGCTTTCTTCTGAGGCCTCAAAGTAGATAGTTGAGATGACTTCGGTATCAGAACCGAATTTTCTTCTAGCCAGAATTTTGCCATCACAATGACAGTCTTTTGGACGGGTGCATTGTCCTGGTGAAACAGAATGTTCTTTTTGGCCAAACTTGGTCTTTTTTCCTTGATTTTGGAATGCAATTGATCCAGAAGATAGCATGATATACAGCACTGTAAGTCCTACATATTTCTATATAATCCAATAATCAAATTCTCTTAGCATCCTATGAGACTGTTGCCATAACTTTTTTAGCAGATGGCATACTTTTGCTGATTCGTTTTTCACTGTCCACTGTTTCGATTGCTGCATAGTCCCTGGATTATAGTGGTCTCATCCAGTAAAGAAAGGTCGCCAAAATGGGTTAAGTTTGAATTGTATAGCTCCAAATATTGTTCCGATATCGCCATGCGTTGCAGTTTTTGATCCAAGGTCTCCAAACACGGCAGCCATCTTGCAGACAGATTTCTCATATCCAAACTGTTAAACATAATATGTTCATTCTTTGGATATACCAACAGACCTCTGTCAATTGCAATCGGCTATCATTCATAATATTTTTGTGAACTTTTCTAACTACTTCTTCTGAGTGGCTTATTTTGGTCTTCCAGTACACTTCGCATCCAGAGTACTTGCACGACCAAGTTTAAAATCTGCAACCCATGTTTTAACGTTGCAAATGAAGGACCAGAATCTCCCAGTATAGCATTTGGCCTAGTTGTAGTATTCATTGGATATAAGCCTTTTATAGAAAATGTATTTTATCGCAGCTCACACTTAAGTTTTCTCTATACTCGGCTAAAAACAAAAGAAGAAAATTTTAAAACGGCATAAAAACAACCAAACAAATCTTTTGAAATACGCAACTGCTGTAAAACAAAGATGGCACTTTGAAGTGCATTAGTCAAAGTACTCCGGAAGCGCCACCTCCCTTTGGCATACTGGTAAAGTTTAAAATAGAGACAGGCTTCGGATTTCTTCTCAAGAATCGGGCTTTTTGTGACAAAAGATGTGTTCTCGAATATAAAATTATGAATAAAATAGTATAATAAAGATATACAGCAATAAATGAAAATGTTTACTATTTCTTTGGCATTTATTGTACAAAACTCACACAATAATATTAAATTTAACTAGAAGTCTTCATGATATTATTAAAATGTCTAATTGGAGGGCAAAAGCAGGTAAAAAAGGTAAATCCCTGTCCGTTTCTGAGAAATAGACTTAGATCTGTCGCTTGAACCATATTAAATTTAATATTTTGGCGCAAAATGTTATCTTATTTTTCATGTGACAAACATTCTATCATGTCATTTAAAAATAGAAATGGGAGACACATTACAGAACCCAAATCTAATAAGATCTCATTCTGAAATGCGTACTAAATTAAACGAAAGTGACTGGTCGTAACTTCGCAAATGCCCAAAAGAGAAGGTGTAAATAATTAACTAAACATCTCGGCATTATTCATTCGAAATTTAACTCTACGAAATTGAATTGAGTCTCAAGATGCTATGCACTTTCACGGCTCAGTTGTCAAAACACATTAAACACGAAGAGCTATTACGTCTCACGAGACGTCAAAGCTCTTATTAACGCGACACAGACTAATAATTTCTGCGAAGTAAATAAGTTTAATTGATTTTTCTGACTTCAAGGAGTTTCCAAACGTTTTATGTAATGTTTTATTTGGTTCTTATGAGTTAATGATCTTTTGAGTTTGAGGCATATTTATATTGCTATAAAGATAGACAGAATTTATTACTGTTGCGATGCTATTGAATTGAATTGAATTTTAGTTTAATTGAATTGAAGTTTCTTAACAGTATATGTATATATGTGTTCTTAGATTCACCGAGGAGAGAGCTATATCTTACCTAAATTAAAATAATTGTTTGTTATCATGCGAGACAATGATGATGTTTTGGTTTAGGTTTTTTGAAGCCTGAAAATGCGCGGGGAAAAGATTGGCTATTTAATTTATTTTCGTTTTTAGGGTTATTAGAAAATGATAAAGAAGGTTGACCGATTTGGCGAATTATCCCCAACAAAAAGTTGCAACTTGGCGAGAATGTCCACCCCGTACCGGATTTTCCCGTGTGGCCAATAAAAGCAACACACACATAAAAGCACACATACACACACGCACGCACACACGCACACACACACACACACACACACACACACACACACACACACACACACACACACACACACACACACACACACACACACACACACACACATATATATATATATATATATATATATATATATATATATGTGTGTGTGTGTGTATTTAATTTTCAATTTTTCGCGCTGGAGAAAAAAGTTTTGGAGTTCCAACGATTTTGAAATAGGGGGGAAAAAAACATTGTTTTCCTAAAAAGTGACGATTGCGCAATACAATAGTCTAGTGAACATTCCAAACCATATTAAACTGGTTTTTCGCAAAAATAACATTTTTGACATGGAGATAAAGGTTTGCAGCTCGAAGGATTTTGAGATTAAAATACCCCATCGTTTTCTAAATTGCGACGCATGCGTAATCTTGCAGTCAAGTAATTATTCAAAACAAATTTAAACTGGTTTTTCATGTAAAAATAATTATGGCCTACAGAAAAAAAAATAGTACTCAATTGATTTTGAGATGGTCAAAAACCATCGTTTTTTAAATATTGGTGATTGTGAATTATGGAATCATGTGAGAACGTGATGTTTTTCTGCCTAAATGATACCAATTATCTTAAAAAAAATAATGATTTCACATGATATTTAAGATAGCAGATTTTAATTTTTATTTTTAAATTTATATGTATACACAATTAATGTATTTAATTTACTAGACTGAAATTGCAGATTCTTCTAATATATTTGGGCAAAAATAATTTTAAAATTTATAGCATATTTTCGACCTAAGGAAGAAATTTCATTTATTATAGGGTAAATTTTCAATGCAGTAGTCTTAATTATATGTTACTCTCCCCGGATTCGTTTATAAATGAATATGGCCACCGTAAAATAAATCAAGTAAATTTGTTATAATACTATATTAGATTCCTCCATAAAAAATTTTTTCTCAAAAAGGATCCTTTTGGATATTATTAAAGTATTTTCGTTTTTAATTTCAAAATCTAGCTTTAGTAATACATAACAAAAGGCAATTCTTTTTTTTTTCTTTTTGAAAAAAAGAGCACAAAAACTATTTGGGATTTGATGATATCCAAAATAATAAACCCAGAGAAAACTAATGAATGATATGCACTACATCATTATCTTAAAATCTAAGGAAAATACTTAAACTTCTCTAATGGCCCGCCTCGGCTAAATATCTTCCTCATCTTGATTACACGTCATTAAAAGAGAAACTGATAAGAGATAAGAAAATAATCATCTCCCAATATTCAGCGACGGTTTTGGTATTTATTTTTCGTAAATTCTTTAACGATAATGACTTTCTCTGGAAAATTGGTTCCAGGAAGTATTATGGAGGATTATTATTTAACAAACTCGATTAAGTTTACCAGAGTTTTAAAAAAAATATTCTCACTAAACTTCCCATTTTACAGTGTCTGGTAACTTGTCTTTTTCCCCATTAAAATATTTTCGGAAGACGTGCCATCAGTTGCAGTGTATTTGTTTACTTTTGTTTATTTAAGCAAGTTTAATACGGAATAAAAGCTAGTGTCGGAGGTTTTAATGAAGGTTCCACTTTCTTTCAAATTGTTTTTTAAAAGATTCTGATAGCTAGCCAAAAGGACATTTCCTTTAAGATTCTTCTTAACTTGTTTACTTTTTTTTCTTGAATTTGTCGCCAATATAGCTGAAATATAGAGAAGTATTATTGGTAAAAATAGCGCTAATTTGTTAACTTTTCTTTTTCCTTTTTGAGGTATATGCCTTCTACTTTGACAATTTGGCATTGTTGGCACCCTTGGTGGTTTAAACTTGCTCATCAAAGCTATCAATGGTAGATTTATTTCTCCGTAGAATCAAAAAGAAAAAAATATCGCCTATTTGGCGATTTCCTCCTGTCATTTTATGTGTTAGAGTTATAAAGGCAAAAGAGACGAGAAGAGATTGTATATGATGAGATCATTCCAACGGGGTGCCATAGGCCAAAAATCAATCGAAGTTCTAGAAAAAGGAGAAATAAACAACAAATTTAAGAAGCTTTGAAAGAAAATACTTTTTCTCCTCTCATTTAAAATAGGAAATAACAATTTTAAACACATTTTCATTCAAAATATGATTTTTATATCATTTTTAATTTTTCAAATATGTTACTAAAATACTATTCGAAATTTCACACACTATTTGTTTATAAAAATTTCTTAGATTGAACTAATATATATGTGTAATATAATTAAGCATTTTACAGTTTGGCAGTTTTTGAGCTTTGAAAGAAGGCAAAAATTCCGATAAAATCTACGATTTCATGCTAAAATTCTTGTAGTCGGCATAAGTGTTAAATTGATGTTAAACGTTGATTGAATCTCTAGCCAAATATATCTTCTATATATCTACCAAATATATCTTTTAAATATATATCTTCTAACTTAACACGAGCAATTTATATATTTATATATACAGTAGGCGAAATGATTATTTGTACACTACTTTTTTTTAAAGTTTTAGAAACATATAAGCAGCTATTTTATTCATTACGATGTGTGAGCGTGAGTTTGTTGTTTATTTCTAAGTAAACGAAAAAAATATTTTGAAATAATTGAAAATAAAATTTAAATCTAACAAACTTGAAAAATTTCTTGCAAAAAGTATATTTGTACACCTATATCTCCGGTAAGTGTTACTATCATTTCATGTAATTTTTCACATTATAGTTAATTTTTTGGATAGTTTGTATTTTTTTAAATATTGAAGGTTATCTTTTTTAACAGTGAAGGTCACTCACAGAGAAAAGTTCAGGTGTTGTCCTCGTCATCTGATCTCGGTTCAAAATTACGAGGTCCGTCCCAAAACAGCCCTAGTGTTGCTTCAAACGGGATGTTAATATAACCAAACCAACCACAGAGAAAAGTTGAAAAATGGCCACGAAATCAAAAGAAGTCTCTTTAGACATGAGAACTCATATTGTTTACCTTAATAAAAGTGGAAAATCTTATCGCGAAATTCAAAAGATTGTTAAGTTACCCTTTACAACTATTGGTTACATCGTAAGAAAATATGAAGATACTGGACGCGTTGAAAATGAACGCAGGCCAGGCGGCCCGAGTAAATTAACTTCAAGAAATAAACGAAGTATTGTTAAAGCAGCTATTAGAAAACCAAAAATTTCTGCTCAGAAAATTGCAGATGGCCTTCTCGCATCTTCTAACATTAGAGTGACCGCTCAAACAATAAGAAATGTGTTACATAGTGCTGGTTTAACAAGCAGAACTCCGAGAAAAAAACCAATGATCTCTGAAGTAAATAGAAAGAAGCGTCTAGAATTTGCTATGAAATACAAAGACAAACCGATGGACTTCTGGAAAAAGGTTATTTTTTCAGATGGGAATAAGTGTGAAATTTTTTCACCCCCTAGTATCCAAAAAATCTGGCGAAAAAATAAACCAGCCCTTGATAGTAAAAATGTACTTCAGACCCTGAAACATGGTGGTGGAAATGTGATGGTTTGGGGCTGTGTAGCTTATGGTGGTGTTGGAAAATTACATTTTATTGACACAAAAATGACAACTTTAGGTTACATTGATATGTTGCGGTATAACTTATTAGACAGTTCTAGAAAATTGGGTATCGGTGACACTTTCTTATTCCAACAAGATAACGATCCAAAACACACTGCGATAGTTACTAAAACATGATAGCTTTATAATGCGCCAGGACGACTTGAAACTCCACCACAATCCCCGGATATAAATCCAATTGAAAATTTGTGGATGCTATTGGATGCTCAAGTCCGAAAAAAAATATTACAAGTAAAAATAGTTTGAAAGAAGCACTCATGGCAGCTTGGGAAGAAATAGATCAAGAAACCACGAAAAAGTTAACAGAATCAATGCCAAGACGTCTTGAAGCAATTGTAAAAGCCAATGGAATGCATACAAAGTATTAAATTTCTATAAAATAATAATAATTATGTTTAAAATTTGTCACTAAGTAAGTGTACAAATACTCTTTTTGTATAGTTTGTATAAAGTTTTATTCATTAATCAACTAAAGTTTATGTGATTGTTTTTTTGTTGATATTTTATTATTTTACCTCACTAGAATATATTTCTGCAATTTTAACTTACTTACCTTATTTTATTTTGCTATAATATTCCAAAATTGAAGTGTACAAATAAACATTTTTTCAACTATATATAAATTTTTCTAACGATTTGTATCAAATTTTATATTATATAAGGTTTTATTTTTGAAATTTATCTATACAAATAGGTGCCTTTCCAAAAAATTACCAAATTTACATACCAAGCAAAAAAAATCATTTTTTTGTAACTCTCCTGCTGACAATGTCATATAACACCATCTCGTAAATTTCTAGATTACTTTCATTGTTGCCATAGAATGATAACCTACTGGTACCTCAAACCTTTGTGAGATGGCGTTGTATGATATTATCCGAATACGAATATGTTCGGCTCATATCCAATAGCAACAAGGCAATAATTGTGTTAATCAATCAACTTGTCGCACAAGTAACATTAACGATCTTGTGCATCAAATAAGCGTTGGATATATTTTTCTTTGGTTACACGAAGGAACTCATACGTTTTACTTATGATGTGTTTTATAGCCAACCTATACATTGTAAAGTGCATATATATATTTAATTTACGCATCATAAGTAAATATACATTTTATTAAAATTAAATATGTTAAAGTGCATATACATTTAATTAAAATTAAATATGTTAAAGTGCATATACATTTAATTAAAATTAAATATGTTAAAGTGCATATACATTTAATTAAAATTAAATAAGTTAAAGTGCATATACATTTAATTAAAATTAATCGTATTTCTTTAATTTTAAAGAAATACATTTAATTTTAATTTATACAACAGAGGATCATCTCAAGAGAATATCAGATAAATATTCCAAATATTTCTTCTAAACAAATAGACTGTTTCAAATAGTGTTAGATTTTTAATTAGATAAATAAGTTTTACAGATAAAATAAAGTATAATAAAATGATAAAATTATTATTTTTACAAAGAATAAAGTAGAACCCGCAGTTGTCGAAGCTTTTCAGGATTAGTTGTTTAGCCGTCAGTATGCTATGGAGTGCTGAAACACGTAGCGACATTTTTGAAATATCAATTAAAACTTTAATTAATTAAAAATTAAGCTTTTCAATATTGCCCATTTTTTGACTTATACCTTTTTTCTGTTTTTGATTAATTTTAAAAATCAATTTCAGCGTATTTTACAGCAATATATTTCATTACTTAATTGAACTAGCAATAATTAAAAAGTTATATTTTTCGATTTCGCACCATTATGTGAGTGCGAACAATATGTTGTTTACACTCGTCCAGTTATAAGACGGCCAGTAAGCAGTGCATACGTAGAAGGGTTGAAAAGTGCTGGACGGTCGATGGCAAGTACCTGTCCCGACAGGACAACATGCCGCTGTATTGTATTGTTCTCTTACTGCGCATACGTTTGTGGAATTTATTTGTATTTTTTTATAGATTAATTCCGATATGTTTTGCTATTATTTCTTTCTGAGGCGTTGTTGATTTTTTTTTAATTTTATTTGCCCTTTTTATCTATGGTTTCCAAATTTAGGCACGTTGAGCATTTTTTGTTTTTATTTTATCATGTTTCTTTTTGTGAATATCCTTTATTTTAATACAATACGCAGCTAAAAAGAAAAATTCAGGAACGGCAAAACGGTATTTTATAGCCAAACATGGAATGCCTGAATCTATTCTTATGAAATTGTGGCAAACATGAATCAGTCTCTTTCTGCGCATGCGTTGTCATACTGGCCGTCTTATAACTGGCTGAGAGCAAACCCACCTTCATTTTCACTTGTGGCAGATTATTATGAGAGAGGATCCAGCCTACGACGCTAGGCTCCGTAGCCGCGTAACATAACCATTAGACAAAAGTAATCACCTCTGTTCAGAGGCTGTTAACTGTCTTATGAAGCTAGAGCCATACACTTTTAGATTTTAAACATTCTGTGAGCTAGTAATAATAATACTGTCCGAAATAATTAGGCATGGTTATTATTTATCCCAGTTTAGCATTAAATATCTGCCTCTTTGGGAGGTTTAAGAGGTAAGATATAAAAATATCCAGAATCAACTAAAGGAGAGAAATGATAGCGCCGAAGCTATCAAGTGCCAGAGACCCAAAGGAGTCTATTAGGAAAATTGCGAAATGAACAAATTATTACTGAGAAACACTTAAACTTTATATTTTCAAATAATAACAATGAATGTATGACTATCAAAGTTTTACAAAATAGGCAGTTTTACCTAATATTGCTAAACGCCGCACATGGGTACTATGGATATATGAAAATTTGCACTGATTTTTAAAAAATATCAATTAGAATCTATATTAATTAGCTTTTTGGCATTTTTTTCACTATAACCGAAAATTATAAGGCATAAAACCATTTTTATATCATCTTGAAATTTAAAAAATGCCTTATCAATATTACCAATTTTTTGCCTTATTTCATTTTTCTATTTTTAATTCATTTTAAAAATCATTCCGAGCTTATTCTACAAAAATATATTTCATAGTTTTAATATAATTACCAAAATGAAAAAAAATCATTTGGTAACTTAATGTTAATACTACAATTTAAAACTAACTTTCAGTTTTGCATTTTAAGCATTGTACATCTTAATGTCAACAATAATAATAACATTGCCCTAAATAACCGACCATGGCTGTTATTTATCCCAGTTTAGCATTAAATCTCTGCCTCTTTGGGAGGTTTAAGCGGTCAGGTAGACAAATAGGCAGAGTCGAGGAGAGAAATGATGGCGCCAAAACAGCCAAGTGCCAGAGATCTCGAGGGAGTCCGTTAGGAAAATTGCGGAGAGAGCAATTTCCCAGAATCAGGAATCCGCGGGACCGTAAAATTCTTGGAGAGTGGAAGAGAAAGCGGGCGACAAAAAGAAGCAATCTCGGGGAAATTCAAATGGTGCGATTGGGAAGTGTGCTCAAGGCTTTATCGAGCATGTAATAATAAATTATACCAAGTTGTTGAGAGAAATAAGAACTTATTTCGATGGCTGAGTGAAATGAAAGATTGAATTTCGAAACAGAGGGTTTTTTTGTTTTGTCTTCAAGGGGGATTTTTTTTTATTTGGTTTCGGTACAGATTTAAAGATTTTTTTATCGTCATGAAATCCTGAGTAATGGTATTATTATCTAATAGAATAGGAACGGTTTAGTAAAATTGTGTTATTGAGATTCGTAAAGGATTTCGATAAAAAATTTTTAAAAAATTATTTTCATCTTTGTGGAATTTTATCGTTTTTATCTTGATGATTGATTATTTTTATTTTAAATCGATACATTCTGTTAGCTTCTAAATAAATTGCTTTAGAATAAATTTTTTAATCAGTGTTTACAAAATCAAAAACAAAGACAGTACTTAATAATTAACGGTGATGGATTGGTGATAATTTTGTTGGCAAAAAAAATAACCAAAGAAAATGTTTATCAGTTTTTTTAGTTAGTGATTTGACTATTTCAATGTAAATTGCACTTACAAATTAAAATAGTTGCAATGCCAATTTGGTTTAATCTGTGTTTGGCGAGTTTTGGCTCTTTCACCATTAATTGTTTTCAGAAATTAACAGTGAGGATTGCAATGCCAGTGTCTTGGTGCTATATTTGGCTAATTTTGCTCTTTCTCCGCTAATTCTTTTACAAATTAACAGTGAAGGCTGAAATAGCAATTGGTTTTGATGCTGCTTTTTTCGAGTTTTGATTCTTTCACCTGGAATTGTATTTGCATATTAACGATGAGGGCTGCAATACCAATTGGATTTGGTGCTACATTTGGCGAGTTGTAGCTCTTCCACAATTAATTTTATTTAGAAATTAATGTTGAGGGTTGCGAGACCAATTGGGTTTGGTGCTACATTTGGCGAGTTTGGGCTCTTTCATCGCGTGTTAATAAACTCCCAGAAACTATGGGACATATAGAAAATTTTAATGAAAACTGAATAGCCAGACTTTCAGCAACACAAAACTTAACAGATAATACCACTGTAAATCAATATTACAGTATATTTATAATTTATTAGAAAAACTAAAGAAGAAAATGTATTAATTACTACTTTTTTAGTTCTATATCTGCTTGCAAATTTACACATCTCAGTAAAACTCGTCTCAGTTTTCCGGTAGTCAAGCCCCTATATCATTAATATAGGGCCGCAGAATAAATAATGAATCAAGCAAGAACATTTAGATTGTTGATTCATCTTCTATTCTTTGTTTTTCTGAATAAATATAGTTAGCAGTTACTTAGAAAACTACTACAGTGAAATCTTGATAAATAATGATAATTTTAAATAATGATGAATATAAACTTTTACATTATGCGAGACAATTTCTCCCAGAGAATTTAATCAAAAACAAAACAATGTGTTCTATTAATTCAAAAATCAAACAAATTCTTTATAATATAATTTATTAGTTATAATGCATGTATTTTACAAGAAAATTGTCCAGAGACATTTATCTTTAGTTCCGCTTTAAAATGTTGTGAAAATGAAATATAGCATTACCATTAAATGCATTTGTAGTGCACATAGTTGGTACCTATCAGGGTGCCGCTTCTCAACAAACAATGCATTAATTTACTATAATTTCAGCATCTCTCTGATTTCACTGGACGGTCATTTCCTATTCTCCTGATCAAATCTACTATGTAGCTTTTTCTATAACAAGAAAATTCAGAATCACAAGCTCATAGGTAATTTAGATTATATTCTGCCATCAGCTCTTTTATGTTGTTGCTTTCCCCCTTTAGCCTCATAATCTTGGTTAGAGACAAGATCACGTCGATTCTGGCTCCACGAGCACTTGCTCAAGTACTCGGAGTTGCGTTCGACACCCTTGTAAGAACCCAATTTCTCCTGTTGTTGTTGCTGCTGCTTATGGCACGTCTTATAGACAAGCCCGGTAACGAAGTCAGCTATTTTAAGCCGACATATAGCGTCTCTGTTTTCATTAGCGCCATCTAGGGCAAAGAGTTCCTCTTAGCCACTCATGCGTCACAGCTCTGTTCACGGGAAGCACTTCCTTCATATGTTACATTCATTCATAGATCGAAATGTGGACCTGAATCAGCAAACTGTCACCTCTAATCTAGCACCCCCATTGGTGTAGTCTCGAATTGGAGGACTTTCTAAATACGATAGATTTAGACGTGCACCATCGACCATGTACATGGAGAAACGTCGGCCGGTGGGGTACGAATGCCCTACCAACCAGGCTATCCCACACTTCAGTTCCTTCTGCATTTATTAATTTTTTTTTCTTTTTTTTTAACGGACGGGTGCTCTACACAAACTGACACAAATGAATTCAGTATGTGATGCCACGGTATTCCCTCACCACGTCTTAAGCGAAACATCACTCATAAAACAAGTCATTTTTTGTTTTTACTTTTTATTTTACTCATTAAGGGAATATCGTTAAGCAGGATGCACATTAAGTGAATCAGTAGTTAATAGAGGGACTCGTTTATAGAAATTTGACTGTATTAACGTGGTGCGCAAAAAGTATCAACAACGTCATTTTCTGTTTAAAATCTTTCAAAAAACATCTAAAACGATCTTTTCCAGGCAATGGAATATCGATTATTCAATAATTTGAAAGTGCTCTAAAGAAAAAATAATTTTAAAAAATAAGTTTTCTTTGATGTTTTAAATGAGCACATGCTTTCTGTTTTTGCTTTTATCAGCAGTTCATGGTGTAAGACATGCCAATTTTGGCAACCCTTCTCACCCCTGAGAGTAACCCCGCTTGCCTAACGGAAGTGGGGGGGGGAGAACTGGCGGAGAGGCAGCGGAAGAAGGTCGCTCTGCTAGATCGTGATGTTTCTTGTAATATTTTCATAATTTTGTGTCGTAACCTGTGCTGTGTCCCTTATGAACCTGTGAATAAAAATTTTGGGACTAAAAAGTAGTGATCACTGTCTCTATCTCTCATACAAAAGAAACCCCACGCCAAAGAAAGGATTTTTACACATGGCATTGCAGTTTATGATGCTAATTTTTTACACACCTATGTTTAATAACGTTTATATTTAGGATTTGCATTAAGATGATTAATTTAATCTCTGTATGCTAAAAGCTTTTGAACTCGGGGGGGGGCATCTCGAAATGAGGATGAAATGCTTCCGGTATGGTGGTTGGATCTCGCCACCCTGGTGGGTACATAAATAGGTGAAAGATCTGGCTCCTTCCATCGATGATGGGACGTATTTCCTTCGAGAATGGTTCTACCGTGGCCGGTGATGTCCTTAGGACTCAAAAACAGTTCCCGCCAATGTTGCGGTTGCGGCGATCCGGTCATTTAGTTTTCTTTATCCATGTGCTTTAAGGCGGGTCAAAGAGTCAGTGATATGGCTATGCTAAAAGTTTGGATGCAGTTCGGTTCGGTTATTTCCATCGCTATAATGCAAGTAAGTATCGATTCTAAAGATATATTTCAAGTTTAATATACGTTTCTAACATTATTTAAAAATATATTTACGCTAAATCTGCCTTTTTTACTGATTAGTTAGGACTATAAAGCTTATCCGCGTCAACGCTCTTTATAAAGAAAAATGTAAATATTTGTAAGTAGGTAAATATTTGCATGTCTTTTCAGAATGATCCTCAAGAACAGTTCTAATTCAACAAAAATATATTTCCAAGTGCAGAAATTAATAAAAATTATTTATATTTTATTATTTATCTGTTAAACGAACGCAAGAGAAAAAAAATGTTTCTTATGGAATGTCTTAAATGTATTTAATAATACATTTTGATTTTATATCCTTATTATAGTCACACAAATGATTATTTGAAAGTAATATTTTATTACTTAAGATTTGGCTCCTGTAATCGTATATTACACTTATATTGTTATTGTCTCTAGCTACTTTTTTTTTTGTTATCAGAAAAATGTTTGATTGTCCTGATAGCTAATATTTTATTAGTTACTGTCCCGAACTTTCTGAGAAAATATTTCGCAGAAAGAAAAAGCATGCAAAAATAATTTCTGCTATGATCATTTTTGAAACATATTTTCATATTGACTCATTTGTTAGGCACTTTAGCAGTGGAATATGCTGCTTTCGTCACTACGATAATCACCTTTTCCATATTGCAATTAACTAAGCATTCGTCAAATAGTGAGTCACAAGTACCATATTCACTTGACGTAGCACCAGATGATTTTGTTTCTTATTTCTACTGCTGAAATTTCACCTTCATAATCACCGCTTTGAGTTCATTAAATCCATAAAAGAGAGATCACCACGAATTCTGAAAAGTTTACAAAATCAACTTCAACGTACGTTTTAATGATTGAAAATAAAAAAATCAGAAGCATATTGAAATATATATTTTCTAGGAAATACAATATATATATATATATATATATATATATATATATATATATATATATATATATATATATATATATATATATATATATATATATATATATATATATATATATATATATATATATATATATATATATATATATATATATATATATAGGATACTTTGAAATTTAAGCTAATGCGAGATGTCGAATAATCACCTATAAAAGTGAAAAACCTTTAAAACAGAATTTTTCTTTAGGATTTTCTCCTTCAATTAATAAATCATATATTAGAAAGTATAAAATTAAATACGTTCTTTATTTTGCATCATTGCAGTGTAAAACTATGCTGAGAATATCTTCCATCATTACAACACAATAAGCATTTTGAGTTTCAAACCTTTTTCAGGAAACTGACATACCGCCTTCGCAGGTATTCGATTCCTTCTTTTGAAACATGGTATACAATACCTTTGCATTTTTCCTAGTTATTCGAGTCTCTTTTTTATTCACGTTCGATACAAAGTACCTCGCTCTATCGTATATTTCATCCGCATATAAAAGACGCTCACCTGTATTCAGGAAACTCATGTAAGAAAGGATTGTATCATTCTTTTTACAAAGGAATGTCTCGATTCTTCTTGGAGCATATGCGAAGTCAGAAGGCAATTCTGGAATTCTTTTTCCATACATAGTTTCGAAATTCAATACATTCAGGATTTGTTTCTAAATATTTTTTTCTGCATTTCTGATATATTTCACTGTATGAAATTTAAAAAATACAGATTTAACAATTACAGTTCATAAGCATTAATAAAATAATTTTTTTATAGAAAAAAATGGGAAAAATTAGTTTTTCAAAAATTGTAATTAAACTTTTAAGTAGATTTTGAATATTATAAACTCGAAACTCAACTTTCAAAATCAATAAACCAGAGAATAAGAATGTAATAAACAGAAGATTCTATTTTCATATTTATTTTTTAATGTATTGGTTGAATACTTTAAAGGGAAAATTAGTAGTTTATCATTAATTATGAGTAAGATGAAATTGCTACTTATGCTCTGTTTATAAAATTATTAGATTATTATTTAACACCATTTATAGTATAATCAATGCGACTGAATTAAACATGATACATTTCTTGTTTATCCATCGAATTTATTTTTATTATGTATCGAGTTTATATTTATTAATTTACTCGAGTTTATTTTATTTATGTATGTTTATTTTTTAAGTATATTCTTTCAGAATTTTCCTGTTTCACTTTGGTAAAAATGTCTTTTAGATGTTAGCGAAAAGTGTTAAAATTAAAAATATAAAGTAATAAAATAAAAAAAGTATTAAAATTATTAAAGCATTATATAAAACAAAATTTCTGTATGAAAAAATGTCCATCATTCCACTATTAATTTTAAAATAGGGGAAATACAAAAGAAAGAAAGAAAAAAGATAAAAAAAAGACGAATAAATAAGTTCTTTGAAAAGAATCCAATGAATTTTTGCTTTGCTTTTTTTAAAAAAGAAACATATTAAATAAAGAAATTCTTAATTAACTTTCATTGAAAAATTAATTACAACATTCTGAAAATGTGTAAAATTATTTTTATTAATTCTTACTACTTTTTTTATATTACGGAGCAGAATTAAACATTTGTCTGAGGATTTCGATGCCCGTTTATTTTGTTCTTAGTTTAATTTAAAAACTTTTCTGAATATTTAATTAAAAAAATAGAAAAATAAAGATTGTTTTCAGGAAAGTATTTTAAAGAAAAATGTCTCAATTAATTTTAATTATGATATTAATTACAATGCTTGGGCAGGTGTGAAAAATTGCTTTTGATAATTCTTACCATCTTTATTTTAAATGAAAGAGAATCCATGAAAGAGAATCCATGAAAGAGAATCCCATTATTTTTACCATGTTTATTAATAGTTGTTTTCCTTGTTTACGTTCATATTTATTTTCAAAAAAATCCTCTTAATATTTATTAAAAAGCAGAATTGACAAAAATTTGAACATTAAAATAATATAAAATCAACGATTTGATAATAATAAATATTTTTATTTATAATTCCATAAGTGTTATTAAGAATATTTATAAAGAAATGTTTCTTAAAAAGGAAAGATTGAAAATAATGAATAAATATATCTAGCAAATAAAATGTAGAATTTAATACTAAATTATATATATATATATATATTAAGATACAGTTTTAAAAATTGCAATTCCGATGTATTAAATAGATAAGTAACGGCAATTGCAATTTACTCAGAGACCTTAGATAAAGGAGGGTTTATTAGGTTTTTAAATAAATTTTTATATGCAAAGAAATGGCAATATGAATGCAAGTAGTGTTAGAAAGAAAGACAGTTATTATAAAATAAGTCATCAATCTACTCTTAAATCATTGAAAAGTGATAAAAAAAGATAAGGTATTAGATAAACTTTTAAGATAATATTTTAGATGGATCGAGCTCATAATTGTTAGATAATAAGAAATACGAACTTACAGTGTTTCTCATCTCTGAATATCAAATCATGAAAGAAAGATGTTTAAAATCTCAATGAAACAATTTAAAGTTTCGAAACAAGAAATGCTTCTGAAAGTGAAATAAGTAAGAATTTGCTGATTTGATAGGAATATAACTCGCTCAGGACCATGATCACATAGACGTGATCACGCGATTCTCCTTTCGTGGCTCATGGTATCATATACGAGACGAGCCTTTCCGTCTCTGTCGACCCACGATCACGCTGATCGAATTTCAATTTGGAACGTTTTATTTAAATCACACTAGATGGTGTTGAAGTTCGTTATTATTTTGAAGTATATCTAACAAAATGTTGATATTTAACAGACGCTTTCGGTTCTGAAGTTTGTTTTTTTAAACTTGATTAGAAGGCTTTATACATGGAAGAAATTGCATGTGTTCGGGTCTTTCAAGAGGATATGGCATTTAAAGGGCCATTATTTCTTTTGCTCTGGGTTTTTGTTTATATTTTGACTGAGAGAATGCTTTTTGATTTATGTCGGAAGGATAGATTTGTAGCTTGCAGTTTCTGGCTCGCTACATGGCATTTTATATGTTTTTAATCAGTTCTATTTTGCTTTCCCATTAAGAAAAGGGTTGAATACTTAACAATCTAATTGTATGGCATTTACCACTCATATGCGGGTAGACATTCGTTTCTGTTCTGTGTTTCTTGATTTCATAGATCTATTATTACAAACAAAAGGCTCTCAAAAAGTGTATGCGTGATTTGAGTGATTCCAGCGTTCTTTTTGATTGCTTTCTTTCTTTTTTCTTTTTTCTTCTTTCTTTTTTCTTTCTTTAGGAGAGTATGGGAAAATGTATTCAGATGACTGTTGCTGAGGGTGACAGGGAAATATTATACAACTTTTATATTTATAACTTTGCTTTCATGCTTATAATATTGGTTTTCGTTGGTATAGTTAAGTTTTTTGCTTATTTCATTCTTTTCTATTAATGTTATAGTCATTATATTAATACATATTAAGTAGTAGCCTATTGCATATGTTACTTGTAAAATTGAAGTCATTACAATAAAATGATAATTTTATATGATTTTTTTTCGTAAAAGTAGGCTTAACTGCGAAAACTGCTCAGTCCCTACTCCATTTCGGGGAGTTCTATCATGTGAGAGAGCTTCGTTCTTTACGCGATGGTCCTGAAAGAGCTTGTGAAAGCCATCGAGAATAGGTGGCGAAGAAGAAGGATTGAAAATTCTAGTTTAAAGAGGCTCTCAGAGATAATCGAGAATAGGTGACCAAATTGAGGGACTGTCGAAGGGGGATTTCGTCGAAGTAGATTCTCGAATCGCACTGGAAACTAGAAATTACAATTTCAATAGACTCGCAAAGAGATTCGAGAGATTGTAAACAAGTTGAACCGTTGAGATTCAAAGATGGTGGCATGGGTAACAAGAGACCAAGTTATAGCTTTTCAAGATTTAATTTAAAGGAGCTTGGAAAGATAGTTGGGAACAAGCGAGCACTGAGAATTTTAATTAAAGGATCTGGCAATGCCACTGAGAATTGGTGGCGAAACGAGATACTGAAAGTTTTAATTTAAAGAGATTCGTAGTGCTCATCTGGGACAAGCCAGCAAATGAGACATTGAAAATTAAAGTTTAAAAATTCTTCATCCAACCCAGGCGATCGGAATGAGCATGGTTATATGTAATAATTTACAGCGAATTAAAGAGTTGTTACATAGATTTGCGTATTAAATATGTAAATGGATTTAACAGTAAAATAAAATTTTGGTAGATGACAATCCATAGTAAAAAAAATTCAAGAATATGCAAACTTAGAGACAGAATAAATAAATAATAATAGAGGTAAAAACATAATATTCAGAACTTCATAACTTGGTCAGATGTTACCACAGAAGATCAAAACGTGTTTTTATAAACCGTTTTCGAGGCCTTTATCCAAGACGCAAGAACGTGACGGAGCGTATGAGAAATTAATCATCCCACAGGACAGGGGTTTTGCGGCGCTAAGCCTAATTTTGAAAAAAAATCACAAAAAATAAAGTTTAAGCCCTAACGTTCTCATTTTTACTACCTTTTAAAATTATTTGTTCATTCATAATACGAGCACATTCATCCTCTGACAAATCGTATTTTCTTGCCATAATAAATAAAAAGAGAAATGTGCCAAATGTATCCTAAAACTTCAAGATATATAACAGAATTGACGGTAAAACCCGAAAAAACTACAGTTACACAGTAATAACGAAAAAAACAAACCCGCAATGATTCTATCAAGTGGAAAGTTACACAACTGTGGTGAAGAGCTTATAAGCGTCACATTCCATAACCACCAGCTACATTGATGACCTCGGACGATGAACCTTCAAACTTCGTACAGCTGTTATGGCGCCACCTACTCACAGCAAACCAAAGTCATCAGATTCACTTGACGCAGAAAAGCAAACTCGACAGTCTCACTTGACGCAGCAACACAAAACGGCCGCAGCAACCAAAAGTCGTCAGACTCATCACTTGACGCAGCAACAACAAACATTCATTCACACACGCTCGCCATAACTGTTGGCGCTACTCAAATACTCAAATGGGTGCAAGCACACTAGAATCAACAGCTAAAACATCACCACTCAATAGCCATATCGTTCGCCTTACTTCCGACTCACTGGTGGGAGAGTCTGCAGTGAAAGCTTATCAGCCAGTTAACAGCTACTCTAAACGACCAATTGCTTTTGAATTGTGGTCATGTTACTGGGCTGCGAATCACAAGGTCCCAGGTTCTATTCTCACTCATACCAATTTTCTACACAACCCAACTCTGTTTATTTACATAGCTCTTACTGACCCCCTCCCTCGTAACAGATGATGAGTAAAATACTAAAGTCAATTAAAAATGAGAAAACTGAAGGTCAGGATACAAAAAATATATTTATTTCAAAAGTAATAGAAACAGGGGGCCATCTAGTGGCGTTTAAAAATTTCTCCAGTTTAAAATGTTCATATGCATCACCGTCCCATGAGTTCGAATTCTCATGTGGTACACCCGGCTGTGAGAGACGTTCACTGGTGATGCATACATGACACGCCAGACGCGAAAGGGTAAATTAAGTGGTTAATAATATTTCACATAATATGGTTCTTCAGGGCCAAAAAACTATTATAAAATGTATGCTTCACAATATTTTGAAGTGTATTTCTTGATCGAAACAAAATAATATCCTATCATTTAAGTCACGGGAATTCTTTCAAAAATAAAACTAAAAACTGAATTTTATGATGTAAGGGATAAATTGTTTGAATCATTCTTTGAGATATTACATAAATTTTGTAAATTATTCTATAACACACTTAAGATTTCAATGCCGAGAGATATTATTAAACAACATGCTTGGTTTCAGCCAAAAAAAAATATATTAATTATAATTTAATCAATTACATTTCAATTTAAATTTGAAATTTTTCGGGAGCAGTTAGAAAATTCCAGAATACATAGTATAATGAACAGCTAAAAGCTTCTATAATAGCATGAGTTATATAACTATCAAAATTTGGCGCTTAAAAATATGTTGCTGAAAACGCTATTAAGAGACCAAGTTACATAAAACATTTAACTGAGAGTTTTAACGACCCATTATTGCTATAAAGAAACCAAATAAAATACCGACAGGAAAAACGAGAATATATTTCTCATTTTCTTTATCAATTGCCCTTCTTTTGAAGAAATACTCATATCCATTATCCCAAAATTCAATTCAAAACGCCGCTCACTAATACTATATTTCCAACCAAGCATAAATTATTTCCATTCTTCTCATTTTTGATTACATAATTTATTCTTAAAACGATATTCACGCTATAATAATTACTAATTCAATCTCTGAAACCAAGCACAAATTACTTTAGCGTGATTTCAGCGCAGTAATGAAAAGATCCGAGCAATTGCGTTACCGTCCAGCATTGTGGGCTTCATTAAGAATCTGATCATGCGTTTTAGGAACTCCGAGATTTACTGATTGAGGAGCTGGTTTCTGGCGTTAATGCGTACCTGAATGCGGGGGCGTAATGTGATTTAGATCTGAAATTGGGTGTCTGGGGTACTTCATTACATATCTGATATAGCTATCACAGATAATTTTCAGCGCATGCACTTTGATTAGCATAGTGTGATTACCGTAATTCTACGTGATTCTGAAGCATGAGAGGATAGATGAAATGTTCATTAAAGAAGGCGTCTTCATATGTAATGGCCGTTTTATGTATGTAATCGTATCGAATTCCAGGTTTAGTTTAGTTACGTAACGGGACGTTAGTTACATTAACGTCCCGTTGTAAAGCAACACTAGGGCTATTTTGGGACGGACCTCGTAATCTTGAACCGCAGTCAGATGACGAGGACGACACCTGTGCTGGTATCAGAGGGAGGACGTTTGGCATGACGGATTTAACGTGCAACAGACCCCCTTACACGACGGTTCTTCGGTAGAATCGGGTCTCGAACCTGAAACCCTACGCATCACAAGCCGAGACCTTACCACCAGGCCACCGCGGCCTCGTCGAATTCCAGGAGCATTTTATATTTGATTTGATGCTTTCAAACTGAGATAAATTACAGTCTATTACCTTGAAAGGCTGATATTCTTGAATTTGTTTTTCAGTTGAATGTGTAGTTCCACACCAGAATGAAGTTTCCAAAGATTCGTTAGTTATAAAGAAGCGTACGCACTATTTAGTTAATAATGCCTTCAATCTAATAGAAAATGGGTGATTTCTGACTATTTTTACTTTCTTGTATACACAGTATAAAGAATATTTAGCGAATTGAAATGCGCGAGGATAGAACCTGGGACCTTGTGGTTCGCAGTCCAGTATCATGACCACGATACAAAAGCATATGCTCGTGTAGCGTAGTTGTTAACTGGCTTATATACTATTCACCACAGACTCTCCCTCCAGTGAGTCGGAGGAGATACGAACGATATGGCTGCTGAGTGGTGATATATTATTTATTAGCTGTTGAGTCTAATGTACCCATTTGAGTAGCGCCAAGCGTTATAGCGAGCATGTGCGGGTGAGTAGTTGCTGCGTCAAGTGAGTCTGACGATTTTAGTTGCCAGTAGATGGCGCCACAACAGCTGTGCGAAGGTTGAATGTTCATCGTCCGAGGTCGCCAATTTAGCGATTTGGCGATGCGCGAGGATAGAACCTCGGACCTTGTGGTTCGCAGTCCAGTAACATGACCACGATACAAAAGCATATGCTCGTGTAGAGCAATTGTTAACTGGCTTATATACTATTCACCACAGACTCTCCATCCAGTGAGTCGGAGGTGAGACGAACGATATGGTTGTTGAGTGATGATGTATTTATTGGCTGTTGAGTATAATGCGCCTGTACCCATTTGAATAGGGGCAAGCGTTATGGCGAGCGTGTGCGGGTGAGTAGTTGCTGCGTCAAGTGAGTCTGACGATTTTAGTTGCCAGTAGATGGCGCCACAACAGCTGTGCGAAGGTTGAATGTTCATCGTCCGAGGTCGCCAATTTAGCGATTTGGCGATGCGCGAGGATAGAACCTCGGACCTTGTGGTTCGCAGTCCAGTAACATGACCACGATACAAAAGCATATGCTCGTGTAGAGCAATTGTTAACTGGCTTATATGCTATTCACCACAGACTCTCCATCCAGTGAGTCGGAGGTGAGACGAACGATATGGTTGTTGAGTGATGTTGTATTTATTGGCTGTTGAGTATAATGCGCCTGTACTCATTTGAATAGCGCCAAGCGTTATAGCGAGCATGTGCGGGTGAGTAGTTGCTGCGTCAAGTGAGTCTGACGATTTTAGTTGCGAGTAGATGGCGCCACAACAGCTGTGCGAAGGTTGAATGTTCATCATCCGAAGTCATCAATTTAGCGATTCGGCGATGCGCGAGGATAGAACCTCGGACCTTGTGGTTCGCAGTCCAGTAACATGACCACGATACAAAAGCATATGCTCGTGTAGTGTAGTTGTTAACTGGCTTATATACTATTCATCACAGACTCTCCCTCCAGTGAGTCGGAGGAGATACGAACGATATGGCTGCTGAGTGGTGATATATTATTTATTAGCTGTTGAGTCTAATGTACCCATTTGAGTAGCGCCAAGCGTTATAGCGAGCATGTGCGGGTGAGTAGTTGCTGCGTCAAGTGAGTCTGACGATTTTAGTTCCTAGTAGATGGCGCCACAACAGCTGTGCGAAGGTTGAGTGTTCATCGTCCGAGGCCACCAATTTAGCGATTCGGCGATGCGCGTGGATAGAACCTCGGACCTTGTGGTTCGCAGTCCAGTATCATGACCACGATACAAAAGCATATGCTCGTGTAGCGTAGTTGTTAACTGGCTTATATACTATTCACCACAGACTCTCCCTCCAGTGAGTCGGAGGAGATACGAACGATATGGCTGCTGAGTGGTGATATATTATTTATTAGCTGTTGAGTCTAATGTACCCATTTGAGTAGCGCCAAGCGTTATAGCGAGCATGTGCGGGTGAGTAGTTGCTGCGTCAAGCGAGTCTGACGATTTTAGTTGCCAGTAGATGGCGCCACAACAGCTGTGCGAAGGTTGAATGTTCATCGTCCGAGGTCGCCAATTTAGCGATTTGGCGATGCGCGAGGATAGAACCTCGGACCTTGTGGTTCGCAGTCCAGTAACATGACCACGATACAAAAGCATATGCTCGTGTAGAGTAATTGTTAACTGGCTTATATACTATTCACCACAAATACATAGTAATAGTAAAAAAAATTCGAAATCCAGATTTTGACGAATCAACACGTTGTACCACCTCCCTGAGTTCGGAAAATGCAATTTTGGAAAATGTCCGTCCGTCTGCCTGCCCATGAGAAATATTACTCAGAAACATTTGCAGCTAGATGGGTGAAATTTAGTATACAGTCTTTACACCAAATTTCCAGATTTATATTAATTTTTCAGAAATCTCTGTTTAGAGGAAGTTTGACTATTCGAATATAAGTTAACACAAAATGAACAGAGTTACACAGACAATATTCGGTACATGTATTTAACATTTAATATGTAGACACTTGTCAAATTTTGAACCTAATGTATCTAAGGTTTGACTGTCTGTCAGTCCGTACTTTCAGAAATATATAAATGTGATAATTCAGAAGCGCAAGGACTTAAATATATAGAATTTGATATAGATGTGTTGCTACATGTGCAATTTTGCATCCACTTTTGTTTCAATCGGTTGAGAAAAAACATGACTAAAACACAAATTCGAATTTTTAATAATATCAACGCATGCTGGAGATTAATCGCCAAATAACTCACAAAGAATGACACGATAGATTCATTAAAGATGCCAAGTTAAATAAAATTTAATATTTCGCCACTTAAGTGCGTCAATACCAGGTAAGGAGTTCTCTGATATAACAAATTTATTAGAAAATATGCTGACTTCCTTGCATAGGGGTAGCGCATCTTCCCCATGATCTGGGCATCCCCGGTTCGGGCATGGTTGTTCTTCATCTGTGTTCCATCTGTGAGTTGTGTGAATGTGCCCCCCTGTAAAAAGGGGTTGTGCAAGCGAATGTGTGAGTTTCATTTTCGTATAAGCTAGAAGTCAAACTTTTGCCCTCGGGTGCTCAGGGGACTTTACCCTCAGAAGCTACTGCACTCCCTTTCCATGGCAACGCGGACGAGACGCATCATCATTTGAAAGTATACGAGATAGTTTTGGGAAGACAACCCCCACTGGTTTCTTACTTTTTTACAGTTCTGAGCTGACACGCTATTTAACCAATTGATTATAGGCTGAAAGTAGGCCATTTAAACGTGTGAATTTTAGGGGGGGGGTGAAAACAACAACAACAACGTTTTCCTCATTTCTAGTAATTAGATCCTAAGAAAAAAGACCTTTAGATGATAATTCTGTCAGCACTTTTCCTCGCCATCTTTTAATTCATTCGCCATACATGACTCTACTGAATTGTGCCATGGAATAAACGATTAAAAGGGCGATTAGTATAAAGAACGATTAGTCCAATGACAGTAAAGATAAAACGAGAATAATCAAAATGGTATCAAAAGTTTAAGTCGTCTATTACAATATAGAAGGGGATTTCCCCGAATTTCTGTCACAACTGAAAAGGAAGTTTCGTTTCCTAAAATATATATTCAGTTTTATTCACTGCTATATGAAGAATAAAATGCTTCATATTGCTCTGGATCAAATCAAATTGTGTGTAATATGTGAGCTGTATGTGAGGAAGTTGAAGAAAGAACACTCTAGCTGATTCTTTGAAAGTTAAAATGTATTCGAAGAAATAGAAATAATCAACATTTTAGGGATTAGCATTCAATTAATTAACCATAGATTCTATCAATTCTGAGATGCTCCAAACAATCTTTCAGATAAACTGTGGTGGCTGAGAAGTTTCTTATCACTGTAAAAGAATTCGGCCTTTCGATTATTCTGAAGTACCTGCGCATGAAAGTTCTCATAAATGAGACGGTCATGGTACAGGAATTTATAATTCTGAGCGAAATCAAGATATTTTAAAATATTGTTGCAAATATTAAAAATATCTTTTATATATCTTCATTTTCAAAGACCGTAAATTCATATTCCATTTCTTATGTCACAGACTCTTAATATGTGAGTGGATTTATCAAATAAATGGCTGAGCACAGTAAATAAGGAAAAGAGAACTAACGGTAAAATTGGTAAGTTGCCAAATTGGAATAGATTTTATAAATGCGCAACATGAAGCTTCCGAACAAAATAACTATTTATAATTTCTACTGAGACCAACATAAGGAATTTTTGCTCCGAATTTATTTTTTTAGAAACTTATTTTCGTTTGGCTCTAAACTGAATTGAAAGAAAAAAATAAATACACTTTCAATGACAATTTATGTCTATAAAAGAAACACGAAAAAAAAATATGCTAAATGCGTCTACGAAACGGTTCCTAATATGTGAATGCATCAATGCTTTCTGAAACTTTTAAAGCTTTTTTTTTTTTTTTACTTTCTTAAATATGAAATGGGTAGTGATAAATAATTATAATGGTAAAAAAGAAATACTTAGAGAATTTTGTGAATAGATACCATTTAGAAATCTAGAAATAAAAAAATGTTGAATAGTGCTACATGGTTTCTGTCTGCTTCATTGCGAATAATGATGATGAAAAAACACAATAAGTCAGATCGATAATTCTAAGTTACGTCGGTCTCTATGTGTTACCACATTCAAACCTGTAGAAAATATGTTTCATTTTACAATTGTCTTGAAAGTATATTTGTGCACTGGAAACTCAACGGTATGCGAAATAAAGCAGCATTAATGGTCTCCCCTAAACTTTCTTGCATACTCTCTAATAAATTTGTCGCAACAGAGAACGCCTTACAGAGAATATTAGCATACAATAATTACAAAATATTAATTTTTAGAGTGAATTTAGAAATTTTATTGAATCTATCATATAATTTTTGGTGAGTTCTTTTGACGATTAATCTCTGGTGTGTGGTTAATAGTAACCGAAAATCGAATTTGTGATTTAGGCATGTTTTTTATTCCAAAAGATTGAAACAAAAATTTGACAAAAAAAACTGTATTAATATTCGCAAAATATAGTACCTAATTTGATATATTTAAGTCAAAGCGTTTTTATATCATAACATTTATATGTTTTCGGGCAGGCGTCCTGGCATAGGGGTAGCGCGTCTTCCCCTTGGTCTGTTCGTCCTGGGTTCGAGTCGCGGTTCGGGCATAGTTGTTCTTCATCTGTCCCATCTTTGAGATGTGAGAATGTGCCCCCCTGTAAAAAGGGGTAGTGCAAGAGAAAGTGATGCGTGAGTAGCTAAGACGTACTGCTTGGCCCTATTTGGCGCTGCTAAAACAAGAGACGCTCCCTTGGCTTAAAATCGCTGTCTTCATCAGCGAGCTTGTCCATGGCAAGTGCCATTATAAACAACAACAACGTGTTTCGAGAAGTGCAAACCGACACACTCAAGCCGTTGTTGCCTACTTTCAAACTTTGGCAGTCGTCTTCAACATAGATGCGAAATCTGCGCACTGAATCTTATTTACCTAGTTCTCTTCATTTTGTAGTTCTCGTGTTAACTTATAATCGAACTGCTGGACAGACGAACTTCCTCTCTACAGATTATATTTAAAATTTGATAGAAATTAGCAAAATTGGTGTAAAGACTGTATACCACATTTCACCCATCCCGCTGAAATATATTTTTATTTATTTATTTTAGTCACAGACAGACAGTAGTACATTTTCCAAAAAATGCATTTTTTTTAGGAAGGTCTAAAACGCGGGGATTTTTTAAAATCTCGTAAAAATGTAACCTTTAATATATTTTACTTTCAGTATATCAGCTGTAAAACAACCGAAAAATTGTATCAAAAATAATTTTTCATTGGGAGATGCAATCACTATGAGGGTATATGGCGACGATAGCCACGCCCCTTTGTAAAAACTACCTAACTCACTCCATTCTCGAATGACCGAATGCACCCATTGATTCTTTCAACAAACCTCCGATGAAGGGGTGGTTTCGAGCCTTGAAAATAAGGTTGGGTGATAATACCATATCAATCCGATGCCTTATATTAGGTACACAAAACTGAAATAGTTTAGATAATCAGGTGTTAGTATCAGATTTTGGACTAGATTCATATTTATTGGTCCATCCTTAGAAACGTTATATGCAGGCATGATCTTTTAATCAGATATATTTCATACCTAGTCGTAGTTACTTATGTCGAATGTATTTGCCATCTTTCACATTTCCTATACCAGCGAAGCCTTTTCATACTTCTTTCGCATACTCGTCAATCATTTTCAAACACAATACCATCGCCATATCCTTCCTTATCAGCACCTCTTCTAAGAAAACCGAAATTCCAATTTGGAAACATTTTTTTTTATCAGTGTCAGTTATGACGTAAACGCGAGTGCAAGAATTGATATCCACCGAGTATCCGATTTCATCCAAACGAAAAAAAAAAACGATTACCATATGTTTCAGATATATTAGTGTCAGTTACAAGCGAGTATCAGAATTAACCTGTACCTAATACAGCAAAACCATTTATCAATCCAAACCTGCTCGGGGAAAAATTTCATGAATTGAGTCCTCATACGTTTGAGTGCTCAAAGGCGCTACAAAATTGATTATAAAAGAAAGATATTCACAAAAGGATTTTGTAATCAATAAAGAATATATATTTTTTCTAAAATATTTAGATTATTCATTATTTTCAAAATTATTTTTATTAATCTTTATAAGATTTGAACACATGTATGAAGTTTCAGGAACCGATACGTTTTATCATTTGAACATCACCTTTTCAACTTGAAAAAGGAATCACAGAACGAGGATGGAAAATAAATTAAAATTAAAATTATTTGTTTCAAAACTATTTTTATTATTCTTGATAAGATTTGAACACCTGTATGAATTGTCAGGAACTGATAAGTTTTACAATTTGAACATCATCTTTCCGATTCTAAAAAAAGAATCATCGAACGAGGATGGAAAATAAATTAAAATTAAAATTATTTGTTTAAAAATTATTTTTATTATTCTTGATAAGATTTGAACACCTGTATGAATTTTCAGGAATTGATAAGTTTTATCATTTTAACATCACCTTTCCGACATGAAAAAAGAATCACAGAACGAGGATGGAAAATAAATTAAAATTAAAATTATTTGTTTAAAAATTATTTTTATTATTCTTGATAAGATTTGAACACCTGTATGAATTTTCAGGAATTGATAAGTTTTATCATTTTAACATCACCTTTCCGACATGAAAAAAGAATCACAGAACGAGGATGGAAAATAAATTAAAATTAAAATTATTTGTTTAAAAATTATTTTTATTATTCTTGATAAGATTTGAACACCTGTATGAATTTTCAGGAATTGATAAGTTTTATCATTTTAACATCACCTTTCCGACATGAAAAAAGAATCACAGAACGAGGATGGAAAATAAATTAAAATTAAAATTATTTGTTTAAAAATTATTTTTATTATTCTTGATAAGATTTGAACACCTGTATGAATTTTCAGGAATTGATAAGTTTTATCATTTGAACATCACCTTTCCGACATGAAAAAAGAATCACAGAACGAGGATGGAAAATAAATTAAAATTAAAATTATTTGTTTAAAAATTATTTTTATTATTCTTGATAAGATTTGAACACCTGTATGAATTTTCAGGAATTGATAAGTTTTATCATTTTAACATCACCTTTCCGACATGAAAAAAGAATCACAGAACGAGGATGGAAAATAAATTAAAATTAAAATTATTTGTTTAAAAATTATTTTTATTATTCTTGATAAGATTTGAACACCTGTATGAATTTTCAGGAATTGATAAGTTTTATCATTTTAACATCACCTTTCCGACATGAAAAAAGAATCACAGAACGAGGATGGAAAATAAATTAAAATTAAAATTATTTGTTTAAAAATTATTTTTATTATTCTTGATAAGATTTGAACACCTGTATGAATTTTCAGGAATTGATAAGTTTTATCATTTGAACATCACCTTTCCGACATGAAAAAAGAATCACAGAACGAGGATGGAAAATAAATTAAAATTAAAATTATTTGTTTAAAAATTATTTTTATTATTCTTGATAAGATTTGAACACCTGTATGAATTTTCAGGAATTGATAAGTTTTATCATTTGAACATCACCTTTCCGACATGAAAAAAGAATCACAGAACGAGGATGGAAAATAAATTAAAATTAAAATTATTTGTTTAAAAATTATTTTTATTATTCTTGATAAGATTTGAACACCTGTATGAATTTTCAGGAATTGATAAGTTTTATCATTTGAACATCACCTTTCCGACATGAAAAAAGAATCACAGAACGAGGATGGAAAATAAATTAAAATTAAAATTATTTGTTTAAAAATTATTTTTATTATTCTTGATAAGATTTGAACACCTGTATGAATTTTCAGGAATTGATAAGTTTTATCATTTTAACATCACCTTTCCGACATGAAAAAAGAATCACAGAACGAGGATGGAAAATAAATTAAAATTAAAATTATTTGTTTAAAAATTATTTTTATTATTCTTGATAAGATTTGAACACCTGTATGAATTTTCAGGAATTGATAAGTTTTATCATTTGAACATCACCTTTCCGACATGAAAAAAGAATCACAGAACGAGGATGGAAAATAAATTAAAATTAAAATTATTTGTTTAAAAATTATTTTTATTATTCTTGATAAGATTTGAACACCTGTATGAATTTTCAGGAATTGATAAGTTTTATCATTTTAACATCACCTTTCCGACATGAAAAAAGAATCACAGAACGAGGATGGAAAATAAATTAAAATTAAAATTATTTGTTTAAAAATTATTTTTATTATTCTTGATAAGATTTGAACACCTGTATGAATTTTCAGGAATTGATAAGTTTTATCATTTTAACATCACCTTTCCGACATGAAAAAAGAATCACAGAACGAGGATGGAAAATAAATTAAAATTAAAATTATTTGTTTAAAAATTATTTTTATTATTCTTGATAAGATTTGAACACCTGTATGAATTTTCAGGAATTGATAAGTTTTATCATTTTAACATCACCTTTCCGACATGAAAAAAGAATCACAGAACGAGGATGGAAAATAAATTAAAATTAAAATTATTTGTTTAAAAATTATTTTTATTATTCTTGATAAGATTTGAACACCTGTATGAATTTTCAGGAATTGATAAGTTTTATCATTTTAACATCACCTTTCCGACATGAAAAAAGAATCACAGAACGAGGATGGAAAATAAATTAAAATTAAAATTATTTGTTTAAAAATTATTTTTATTATTCTTGATAAGATTTGAACACCTGTATGAATTTTCAGGAATTGATAAGTTTTATCATTTGAACATCACCTTTCCGACATGAAAAAAGAATAATCGAATGAGGATGGAAAATAAATTAAAATTAAAATTATTTGTTTAAAAATTATTTTTTATTATTCTTTATAAGATTTGAACACCTGTATGAATTGTCAGGAACTGTTAAGTTTTATCCTTTGAAAGTCACCTTTTCGACTTTAAAGAAGAATCATTGAACAAGGATGAAAAATAAATTAAAATTCAATTGAAAGACTAGTATTTGTGAAGTGAAAGATTTTTGTAACAAGGAAATTTATATATTCGTTTGAAAAACGGGGTTAGAATGTGTCTCCATTGACTCAACGCGGATCATTGAACATGCATCGATTCGCTAAAAACAAGTATCAAATGATTCATATTCTTTGATGAAACTATTTTTTAAATTGAATATCGCCCAGTTAACTTGAGGTACGTTGTGGAAGCAACATATCCAATCAATAAATGCTCAATCCATAAAATTGATTCTTTGCGCTTCCATGAACTCCAAGAAATCGATATTTTCAATGGCTGATATGATTCGATTTCACTTTTTGTAGGTCTTTAACTTGGATTTCTATTATAAGGAGTCCGGAAGTTCCATCAGATTTGAAAAGTCACAGAACACTTTACCATGTGACATTTTCTGGACTATTAGAGTATGTGCCTACCCTAAAATAAGAGTTTTCGTGAAAATTATCGAAATTTTTATTATGTGCTCATTTTATAGCCCATACATTTGCGATTCCAGAACTGTTTCATTTTTGTTCTTACGTTAATTAGAAGCAAAGTTACAGCTTAATCAATAAACCGGAAGTTGATTTTTTGCAACCGGAAGTGGGAATTTAAAGGGACGGAAAAATGCGAACAATAAATTCATTCTATTTTGTAATTTTTAATCGATATAAATGCCAAAATCTTTTTTAAAAATATAAATAAACGTTTCTTTTTTCATTTTTTAATTATTTTTTTCAATTCTGGCAGCCATTTTTTTAATTCAAGTTTCAGTAACTGAACGACAATACTATTACTTTTGTAGCTTGTTTGCACTCGCAATTCAAAGCGTTTTTCTTGTATTCAATCGATTTGTTCAAAATTTTAGCATAATTATTTTTATACAAGGGGTTATCAGGAAATATGGAAGCTGTTGGGGCTTACAGAATTTTTGAAATATCAGTATTGAAACGAGAGTTACAATACACCGAATATTTTGGTGATGATCTCTAAGGCATTTCTGAAAGTAAAGGATGTCTATGGAAAAGATACAGTTACAAAGCTTGAATGTGTAAGGCACGTTCAAAAAAGAGTAGTGTCACGACTTAGGAAATTAAAAATGAAGATCAAAGGACTCGGTGGAAAAGGAAAATTAACTGATAAATTTATCGATAACTTGGAATTGCTTTCCGTAGTAATGTTGGAGATATTGGAAAAATGCAATCTGCTGTTATAGCTGCTTTCTTCGACTGCTGTTCTAGCAGTAGAAACTTAATGCATAGAATGCTGTCCAGAAGGGTGGGACAGCAGATGTCGATATCAGCAAGCTATGAGCAACGGATCAGAATATTCAGAAAAATCACCAGGTCTTCCTAGTTCTGCCATGAAAGTGGTGAAATCAACATATTTAGAACTCTGATTGACTTTCTAGGAATTTTTGAATTCATGGAGATGGTATAAAAAAGTTAAAATATCTGATATTAGAAATAACGACACATCTTACCCCATTCCTTAGAGTGATACATATTGAAACCTGAATGATAGCATCAATAGCCTAATGCCGTTCAGTATTTACTTTAAAATATTGAAAAACAAACAAGAAAGAAAAAACTTTTTTCTACTTTTTTAAATGTTTAAACGACATACACATTCTGCACCATTCCGTACAACTAAATGCTTAACATAAATGCTACATTTCCCTTCAAATCTTGAAATGTTAATTTTTTTTGTAAGTTTATACCCGGCTTGGTTTTTATTTAGGTAAAATAATATATAAACATATATAAATAAAAAGAAAAAGACTGAAGGAAGAACAAAATTATATTTAAAAAAAATTAGCATGTTCGTTGTCTCTTATGTTAATTGAAATCGTTTTATCACATTTATTGTTATACGTATTGCCACACCAACCATTAAAAAAAATCATTGCATTTATTTTACAGCAAGTTACAGTAAATGATATTAAAAATAAATTATGATAGCAATGTCAGAAAAATATTTTATATATCTATCAGCAACGTTAATTTTTAAGTAAAAACTCGCTTTGTCGAAGTAAAATGCAAAATTTCGTCATAATTTGTAAAATTTCTCAAAAACATCTATGATAAATTATTTCCGAGAGGACTGTTTTTGAAAACAGTCATTTTTTTTTCATATAAATGGAAAGTATTTTATCCTTAACTTTTTCAATGTTCATTAGACAAGAACAAAAAAATATATTTTTGTTTGAAAGAATCAAAACTTTAAACAAATACATATGTATCAACCGTTTCTTTATATTATTTAAAAAGTTAATTTTATATCCCTTCAGATCCCTTTTCTTTCTAGCATATTTAAGATCTATACATACGATTCTTGCCGTTGAATGGAAGCAGATTATTAATCATCTCTATATTTCAAATAATTCGGAAACCCAAAGAAACAGTCCCGCAAACATCAACCATTATACCCATTTAGGCCAAGTTTTATTCCATGTCAAATTTCATAATCCTAAGATATGGTATGAATTGACGCATGCATCCCATTAATTCTAATGTTTGCAAAAGAAATCTCAAAACTACTTCTTTATCTGATATTTATTTCCCTATTTCTTCTCTTTTGGCAGAACTCCACGTCACCCCCCCCCCCACACACAATACCACCACCACCACCATCACCGCCACCATAGCGCTGATTTCTTAAATTAGTATTTCATTCGAAAGTTCTAGATATGTTATTATTGGGCGCTTGAATCCCACCAACACTTTTTGTTTTCCAGAGGTATCACAAAATTAATTCTTTTTGAAAATCATGGCTTTAACAACTTGTCTTAAGTCGACATTTTGTAAACATATATAACAATCAGAACGCCCTATGTTTGATGACTAGATGTGTTTTAATTAATTCGTTTATTTGTTGTGATTAGTACATTTAGTGATTTGTCTGACAAAAACTTACTTAAAATTAAACGAAATAGCTAAATAATTGTTGTTAATAAGACGGACGAATTTCTGGTCGCAAAAGGTAAATAGTATCAAAGACCCACTCCTAAAGAAAATACTTTATAAAAGCTACAAATACTTAGTGACGTAGCGCTCCGTTGCTGTCCTTTTTGGCTCTCATAACAGACTTATTAGAAGATATTTCTTTTTAAGTAATTCCAAATTTCCATTAGAATCGTTTGGTAAAGAGGAAATATTTCACCTTAATTTTCCTCTATGAATAAAAAATATTTGTAACATCTTTTTAGCATTTTTTTTTTGTATCATCCACTCAATTTACTGTAACTTTTGACCAGAGAAATCTATCATTTTCGATTCACTAAAAAAATGGAACGAATATAAACAAACAACATGATACGAACATGAATATTATGATGGATCATGAATATCTTTATCGATTATCAAACAACATGAATATCTTTATCGATTCGAAACAGAATTGGGTTGAATTTATTGTAAAAAATATCACCATAAAAGAAAATATATAAAAGAAATATGCATTTTTTATATGTAATATGCAAAGCAATAATAGTTAATGAAACATATAAATAGAACAGAGGGCCAAATATTTGTGAAGCGACTGGTTTGGAAAAAAAAGATTGAAAAGGAAATCTGATACAAGCAAACGACTTATTTTGATTAAAAAAAGAAATATATTTCACAAAATTTGCCAAATATAAAGAGAAATTAAAAGAACAACAAATATAATTGTGTTAAAAAGGATATTAAATTCTATTTGTAAGCATAATTATTACCACTAACTGCATGAATCAAAATTTCAAACCCTTTTCAAATAATTATAACTATTGAAATGCATCTTGATCATTTAATTTCATCTTCTTTTTTTCAAAAGTAGCATTTTTATTAAATAAATCTATAATAAAATAATAGCATGCTATAAAAATATATATTTTGTTTCTTATCGGTTTCTCTTTTTCATTTTTCAGTTAGAATAAACACTGCAATTAATTTTTTTCCCTCATTTCTAAAGAAATACGTTCTGAAAGAAATAATGATTAAACGAAAAAGAAATAAAGAATTGCGAACTATTTGAAAATAATTCTTTTAAATACTGATAACGACAATTTTTTTTTCTTCGAATTAAAAAGAATGTAGTAATAACATTCAGGTAGTTATAAGATAAAAATATGTTTCATTGTTTCTTATCAAAATAAGTTTGAGAATTTTACTGAATTGACAGTATGTTTTCACACTAATTGCTGCGATTATTGACTTTTTAAACTTTTTAAACAGATTTATAAGATATATAATAGTAAATAATTCATATAATAAACAATGTAAAAATTAAGAATAAAACACATTTCAAATATTTTTCCATAATGAGCGTGGATGATATTTTAAGGTAATTTTTTTAAAATTTTATTTAAAATAAAAAAAAATGTTTTCACTCTCTCGGTGGATTGATATTTTATCTATTTCGTGAAGAAAATAGATAGACTTGGTTTTATATAATGAAAATAAAAGAGAATATTTGGTACCGTAAGTGTAATAAAATAGTTTTTCCCATGAAACAAAGGATGAACAAAATATAAATTTTATATACTTATATCACACCTCTACAGCATTAAATAAAAGCTTAAAGAAAAACTGAATAATATCCACATGAATAAAGAAAAAAAAAGTTAAGATACGAAAATATAAAATATTTTTCTCTCATTAGTGAAAATAGTTTTGCTATATTTTATATCTATCTTTTCCTTGATCTTGCCTTACAAATTAACGAAAAACATTAAACATTAGTCTTTAAACAAATAATACTCTAAAATAATAATTTAAATTAAACCGATTGTTGTCAACAAAGGAAAAACATTATTCCATAGAAAAAAATCGTTTGCCTAAAATTTTCTTGATTATAGATAGCTTCAAATCAAATTTATTTCATAAATTTCATGTTAATAAATTGAGAGAGAATAGACTTTTATGCAGTCATATTGAATCACACATCAATGAATATATTTCTATAAAAACTAAATTCCTTTGTGAATAATTCTCCAAATAATCTTCGCATACAATATTATTATAATAAAAAGTGCAGGTGCCCAAAAGATCAGAAATATTAAAATTAAAAAGAAAAATATCATTAAAAAAGTGTCATGTATCCAGCTATATAACTGCTTGCATATCTTTAAAATATGCAAATAAAATAAACCTTCATGCTGTTGCGGAATGGAAAAAAAAAATAAATGTATATTTCTTACAAAAATTTTAATTATCGAAATATTCTAATATTTCTTCCTAAAATCTAACACATAAAAATTTCTGACATGGAATATACTTTAAAACTATCAGATAATTATCGCATAATTATACACCAAGTAATCAAACCTTCAATAATCCATTCCTATGAATGAGAAATATCCAATTGCACTATTTTCACGTGCGACATACATTCCACAACAAACGATCATTTAAATGAAAGATTTAATGAGCACTTACCAATCCTGATGGTCTCTGGCAAAGCACGCACTTTAGGAAGAAACCAATTGGTGGCAGAAGCACAGATTACCACAGCCACTAGCACTTGCAGCAACTTGGCCATGGCCATAAACCACCTTACATCCACCAGCTGCAACCCATGGCCATGGTGAGAAGATCTTTCCAACGCCTTGGCTGTAGCAATGAATGGGGCTTCCGTCCGACGCGGGGCGCAAGCTCCCTTCTGCAAAGGGGATAGAAGACGAGGGGTTGAGGTGGGTGGGTATGCCCCGCGGAGGATGGGGATGAGCGCATGCGCAGAGCAGAGACACTGAGAGCCATCGGTGAGAAACGGATGTTAGGGAATGTCTTCGTATCAAGGAATTGGGTGGAATGACTCCGAAGTCGATCCGTCTTTTGGGGTCAAATTACAGGTGCGTCCGATGATCTTTTCATGCGAACAACAAGGAATCGGTGATGGGAAATTAGGACAAGGGAATGTTAGATTTTTGATTGATGTTATTGATGAGTTGATTGATGTCATTAATGAGAAATATAATAAACGTACCTTTCATATCAAATGACGTGGTACAGAATTGATACTTTTACATAACTGATGAAATGAGTAGATCATTTTTCGAGTTCATCACGGTAATAGTATTTTTTTTTATAAGGCAATCACATTTATTTTGCCTTCTGATTATTTCTACTTAAGGATCACAATGCTAATGATGGAATGACATATTATTTAAAATTTTGGAAGAAATTATACAATTTTTTCCTAATTTAAGAAATTTTGTATCATAGTCTCGAATTATTTCTTCATTGAAAATCTATTCTACAAATATAAACAAATTTTGTTTATATTTGTTTTCATTTTATTCATCTCGTTCATATGTATTTAAATATATGTAAAAAATATCTTCTCAATAAATATTTTTTGGAATTATATTTTGACAAACAGATATTATAAATAAAAATTGTTCAAGAATTTACTGGATTACAACTCAATTTATCTAAAAATTAGTTTTAAATATGCCTACGATAAGTAAATAAGGGAAAATTATGATAATCAATGGTAAATAGGCCAGCAATACGTAAATAAGGGAAACTTATGATAATCAGTGGTGAATATATACCTATGATAAGTAAATAAGGGGAAATTGTGATAAGCAGTGGTATATGCCAACGAAAAGTAAATAAGGGAAAATTGTGCAATCAGTGGTAAATATGCCTGTGATAAGTAATTAAGGAAAAATTATGATAATCAGTGGTACATATGCCAACGAAAAGTAAACAAGGGAAAATTGTGTAATCAGTGGTGAATATGCTTATGATAAGTAAATAAGGGAAACTTACGATAATCAGTGATAAATATGCCTATGATAAGTAAATAAGGAAAAATTATAATAATCAGTGGCAAATATGCCTGCGATAAGTAAATAAGGGAAACTTATGATAATCAATGGTAAATATGCCAACGAAAAGTAAACAAGGGGAAATTGTGTAATCAGTGGTGAATATGTCTATGATAAGTAAATGAGGGAAAATTATGATAATCCGTGATAAATATGCCTATGATAAGTAAATAAGGAAAAATTATGATAATCAGTGGCAAATATGCCTGCGATAAGTAAATAAGGGAAACTTATGATAATCAATGGTAAATATGCCAACGAAAAGTAAACAAGGGGAAATTGTGTAATCAGTGGTGAATATGTCTATGATAAGTAAATGAGGGAAAATTATGATAATCAGTGATAAATATACCAATGATAAGTAAATAAGGGAAAACTATGAGCTGTACTTGACACTGGATGTTAAGGATAAGAATATCTTAAAATATTAATTCATTAGTATACTTACAACTTAAAAAGATTAAATCAACTTATTATAATCTTTTTAATACAAAACTATTAAACATCTTCGAATCCAAATGAAATTTTTAATTAAATTCTATTATATTTTGCATGTGATAGAAAGACTAAGTGTGTTACATGAATGCTTAAAAATAGAACTATTGCATCCAGATAAGATTTTACTAATAACAACCTGCATGATTTTAATGTTCTTTATGCCAAAATTGAATATTCATAATTCATAATATAATCACTTAGAAATATCTGGAATTTGAAGAAATGACAAATACATGAACAATTTTTATCAAGTTCTTAACATAAAAATTCATTTTAAATCGTTTCAATAAAGAAAGCTGAAAATAATATTTTAAATAAAATTATCATAATAATAACTTGTTCTTATTCTGAGAAAATTGTTAAGAGTTGATATTTAACTAGGAATTCAGGAGCTTAATGTTGTTAAGGAAATATTCGAAACCAAGAAGGGCTTTAAAAAAATACACTACAGTTTTGAATGTAATTACAATTAAGTGATGTAATTAATGTTTTTTTACGTTAGTATTCCTGCTCATTTGAATGTTAAGCATCAGTTATCTTGTAAATTATTTTGAATTACTTTTCGTGACATAAGAAGGTACGACTTGCTTAGAAGGTAAGTGTCACGAGATTATATAAAGAAAAATTACTTTAAAAAACAATCCCGATACATGTGTACGTAACTACCATATTGTTCACAGGAACTGAATGAAATTTTAGTTCAAAGTATTTTACTCAAAAACCGTTTGAAAAACAACATATAAACTCAAACAGTTACGGTTAGAATGACAAAATTTCAATATTTTTCAAATGGCAACACCGATTTTTTTTGTTAAATTGTGTTTTTCACAGCAAAAAAAAAAAAAAAAAAAAAGAAACAAATAGCATTGGAACGGTAAATGTAGCACGGATATCACCAGCTGTAGACCCACCGTAGCAGTTTGTTATGAACGAGGATAGAACCTAGGAACTTGTTTTTCGCAGTCGAGTAACAAGACCACAAGACAAAAGCAATTGCCCTGCCTTCGTAGCTGTTATCTAGCTTTTCACCACACCACTAAGAAGAAAAAAGAAAACAATCAATAGCAACCGAGAAGCAACGGAAAACAAAACATTTTATCGAGGTCCACAAATTTTCTACTTGACCTACTTTATCCACATCGACACTCTGCATGCGGCAGATGGTGCCTAGAATCAAAGCGCGTATCATGTCGAAAGGAATCTGTTGAACTTCATATTTCTGGTAGGCAAACCACCGTGGTTTTTATCTTTTCTTCTTAGTCAATTTAGCGATTGTGACTTTCGTGCTACAGGTGTCGTTTCAATGATTCTTTTTTCTCCTATGAAGTACACATTTTGGTGTACCATTTTAAAACTTTGAAATTTTGTCGCTGTAACCGTAACTATTACAGTTTCTCTGCTGGTTTTCATATGATTCTGGAGCGCATACTTCAAAATACCTTAGCCAAAATTTTATTACATTCTTATGAATAATGTGATAATTACGATCTCATATATCAGGATAATTTTTTATAAACACCCTGTATATATATCAGACATCTATAGAAGCATGTGTGCCAGATTTTTTTATTACCTATAATACTCAGTGCAAAAATGATTACTTGAAATCGAGAAAATTTAATTCTATTGAAACGTAATTCTACAACTGCAAATTCTATGTAAAATCGATTTTAGTATATATAGTACTAGTTCATGATTGGAATTCGGTATTCAGAGTGAAAGTATGTGAGCAGAGTTAGCATTTAAAGATGAAATAATGTGGAACTATTTTTTTCTTCTTTATTTGAAATTAACCCCTAAGTGGAGACGGGAGTCAAATTGAATCTGCTTCTTCATTAACTCTGATTATCGCATGGTATTTTGTCCTTGAATACAATCATCTCCTCAGTGCCTTCAAGTTATTCTTTCAGCAGTACGTTGACGAAAGTTTAAACATGAACACAAGCGAATAAGCGAGTTTTATTCGTTTTCAAAGTTTTTGTTCTAATTTATGACTTTATGTCTCTGAAGCTGCTTTTAATTTGAATAATGCAAAAGGAATAAAGACATATTCTTAAAATAATATTTTAAAATATTTTATTCTTCATTTTTATTTATTTTTAATTCTAACAGCTGTTAACAGTAGAGTAATTCCATAATATCTAAGCGAAGTAAATATTCATTAAAAGATTGCTTAGGATTTCCTTATAATATCTTTTCAACATTAAATATTTACATTTTAATATTAATTTTAACATTTTTAATATTAATATTTTTAATAGTTTTGGTAACTACAGGATTTTCAGAACGTATTGTTTCCAAAATAAATTCCCAATGTTGCTTATAAAAGACAAAAATGAAAAATAACAATGGAGTCATTTTGTCTCCATGTCTCTGACCGTGTGAGAAAATTAAAATCTCCAGTTACAGGTTTAAAAAATGCAAAGAATGTTTATCACTGTCTTAGAAATTTAATTTCATTTAATACCTCTTGCATATATTCCTATTCTTTAAGACCCCGTTAATCAATACAAATGCCATTTTCTCACATATTTTAACAAATACAGATCCGCAGAAAGCCAACTTTCTGCAATTATATAACATTTATTGTTTAAAAAATATATTTGCTTGGTTTATATAAAAGATACGTCGAAAAATTTTTCAATTAAATTTTTTGTCTCTCAGTTAGGTACGAATATTCTTTATTTATGCATTTATTTAATCAAAAGAAAATTTTTATCTGCTGTAATATACAAAATCAACCCTCAATTATATCGCCATTTTGTATGTATAGATTTTTTGTAAACAACACTGATTTCATCCTATTATTGATAAGAAAGCTCCGTACTTTGTTTTCCACATAAAAGCTAAATACTTATATGTTACGAAACGTTTACTATGAATCATGCAACTCTTCGAGGTTCATGCCATGTTTTATGCAGTAATTTCGCTGAGTATTTACTCAGTGCACTAATATCCTGGGTATCCTGACAAATTTCCAAACACTGAATTATGCATGCATCGAGAAAATGATGTAAACATGGCGTAGTGCGCAATGCATATTAGTTTATGCCTGTCTAAATCTACCATGGTTTATTCGCTTTCAGCTCAATGTTCTCATTATGTAAATGGCCTTATCATTAAAATGGCGTCTGTCAGCAAATGTGACTTGATTAAAGCTGTTCCATAGTTTATATAGATATATTTTACTGATTAAATCGAGTGAATTCTCTTGAAATTCAAGTAAATCCTTAGAAAAAAATGTATGTTTCAACATTTTAATGTATGTTTATAATGTTTCAACTTCACTAAATCGTATTTAACCGATAAGATTCAAAGTCAGTCTTATGTTTTAAATTGCAGTGTTTTCATTTCAATTTTCTATTAACTGTACATTTGTTAGATTATAAACTATCATACTGGATAAAGAAATTCGTTCCTATATAAAGGAATTTAACGCAACATTATATTGGGAAATCTGCTATAAATTATTTCACCTATTTTTTTCGTATTATGCAAATGAATAGTTAATTTAAAATCAATAACATCAAAACAAAATATATCGAATTCGGAAATGTTTATTTATTTATTCACATTTTTCACACTAAATGATTTTTTTAAAAAATTTCCTCTACATTTATCAGTTAAAAAAAGTAATCTGTTGTTAGATTTGGTCCTTGGAAAATATCTTATTTAGATAACACCAAAATTTAACAAGCTATACCGAATTCCGTAATTGATAGCAAATTCATTAAATAAATCTTAAAATAAATCATTCTTAAAATAAATCAATGAATTTAGTAAAAGCAATAGTTTATTGCAATTTTTTAATGAATGCATTTCCAATTCGTAAGTGTAAAATGGCGATTGAATTTTATTGCAGAGTATTACATCTCTTGCACTTTTCTGCTTCACTTATAATTTGTTATTTGAAAGTTACATATGATTCAATCTCTTTAAATATATCTGTTATTTTTCTTACTATATAGATTTTTCAAAATAACTATAATTGTTAATCATTAACTATAACTGCTAATTAATTTAAATTGTAATTCAATATTAAATAGTTTGAATACTGAATATATGAATATTCAATATTCAAACGAAGTGTATAATTAAAAATACGTCTAGAAAATTGTTTTAAGATGCTATGGTACTATCTAAATATTTTTTTAAAATTTTAATGTCTGCAATTATATTTTATGTAAAATATTACTCTATAATCATTTCTCCTCCAAAAATTGAATTCTTTCAAAAAAAATTTGTACAATTATTTTTTTTTAAATGAGGTTTCTTAAATCCCTGTGACTTTACAACTTGCTGATATTTTTACAATTTTTTTTAGGTACTAATATCCTTGCTATAGATTTCTTTCTGCTAATGATATTTAAGTTTTCATTACAACACTAAAACAATCTCAAAAATTTATTCACTTTGACTTCGAACATTTAAAAAAAAATACTACCTATTTTAGAGCTAATTCCCAACCAAGATTTATAAATCTTAATATTTTAAAACATTCACAAAAAATTTCACATTATTACTATAATTTATTTAAAAAAATCATAGACTTCCATAAAATTATGGAGGCAAAAATACAACACGGACAAAAATTATTTAAATTTTTCATTCATCAAAACAATACTATAAAAGCCATCCGACTTGTCTAAGCTTTATAGTATTTTTATGGCCATTAAAGCTTTTTAAATAGACGAAAAGAACAAAAATGTATTACAAAGCGAGTTAATACTTTTATGCTACTTACGTTTGTATTTCCATACTAAAGTAATGACATATGAATAATATTAATTGTTCATATTAATTATAATATTAACATAATATGCTAATTTCAACCAAGAAAAACAAAAGTGGAAGTAATAAAGCAAAAAATAAACCTTTGTATATCAATTGCTATGGGAATATGAAAATGAAAACACAATTAAAAGCAATATCTATACGTTTGATATTTAAGGAACAAAAATGAATATTGGTTGCAAACTACGAAACGAAAACCAATATTATATGCATTTCAGGATTTACAAGGACGAAGAAAAATACCTACTAAGAAAGAAATAACAAATAACATTGTATATATAAAATATGAAAATGAAGTTAATGCACGTAATAACTGTGTTATTTCAGATATAACAAAAAATTTGAAGATGAGTGGCAAAGGATGAGATAAACGTAATTGTTAAGTGTATTTCAAACAATACAATTTGGCCAGAACAATTAAACATTGCTACGAAGAAAAAAAAATTGCCAGTAATAATGTGGATACCAACTTCTAAATCAGAAATAAACATAAAAATAAGGAATTCAACGAACTCACTGCGTGTATTACATTTTCAACTAAAATAAACGAAATTGGCTAGCAATGAAAAAAATAAATAACCGCAAAAATTTCTTATATACCAGACTAGTTATATCAGAAAAGAAAAAAAGAAAGAAAGGAACGAACTATAATAATGGGTAGGGTTTATACTCAGAGACTTAAATGCAAAAACAAAGACAGTACTGAACAAAATTTGCCACTATTATTGCTTACTCCAGTTTCTTCGTGTAAAAAAAACTATCAATAAATGAAAAAAATTAACGCAATATAATCATGACAGAAATTTTCTACTTTATGAAACAAATAAGACAACAACGAAATTAATTCTTTATATCTAAGCGTCGAATATTCTAGAGCATGAATCTTTTAAAAGCTTTTTAATATCTTCCAATTTGGTGTTAAAAATTTGAAAATATTTATTAAACAAAGTATTAAATTGTAAAATGAACGTCCTCGTGTGATTTTAAATAATATGAAATTCTATACTAGTAAAAAGAAATGAGATGTCGTCCATATTATTGCGTTGGAAACTAAGTGATTGTGGATTTTAAATGAGAAGAAAAATTCAAAATTTTTGCTAAAAAAAATATAATTTTATTCAGTTAGGCATTGTCCATATTTGTCAATGACCTTTTGCCACCTTTCATCATTCCATGTTCAAAATTCCAATTTTTGCAATAAATAAATAAAAAGCCGAATTAAATGCAATTTTACATCATGAGAGTCATTAAATATTTTACCACTTAAGGAGTTCTTCATGGAACGAAATAAATGGTAATCTGAAGGCCCAAGGTCAGAGCTATGTGGTAGGTGTGACAACACATTTCAACATAGTTCCAATAATTTTTGGCGAGTGATCAAAGATGAATGGGGCTTTGCATTATCATACTGGAAAACTACACCTTTATTATTTGCAAATTCTACCCTCTTTTCTTGAACTGAGTAACGTTTGAATTAATCGTTTAATGGTCTTGGTAAAAGTTCAAAGTGTAAAATTGTTTTATAATCAAACCTAACTTACAGCATAATCTTTTTTTGATGAATCTCAGCTTTTCGCATCGTTCTGAGCTGGTTCATCTTCGATCCATGACCTTGTGGCGTATTGTTATGAGCGAGGATAGAACCTGGGACCTTGTGGTTTGCAGCCCAGTAACATGACCACAATACAAAAGCAATTGCTCGTGTAGCGTAGCTGGTAACTGATTTATAACCTTTAACCACAGACTCTCCCTCCAGTGAGTCACGATATGGCTGTTGAGTTGTGATGCATTAGCTGTTCATTTTAATGCGCCTGTACCCATTTGAGCATTTGAGTTGCGGAGAAGGTGTGTGGGTGAGTGGTTGCTGTTGCGTCAAGTGAGTCTGACGACTTTGGTTTGCTGTGGGTAGATGGTGCCACAACAGCTGTACGAATGTTGAAGGTTCGTCGTCCGAGGTCATCAATGTATGTAACGAATTGAGATGTGCGAGAATAGAAGCTGGAACCTTCTGGTTCGCAACCGAGTAACATGACCACACTACGCTATAAAAGCAATTGTTCTTATAGCGTAGCTGTTAACTGGCTTAAAAGTTTTCACCACAATCTTTTCTGATTTCCATTATTATAAACTATCTACTTTTCGTCACCAGTAATGAGTCGTTTCAGAAATAGATAAAATTCGTTGCGTTTCAGAAGCGAGTCGCAGGAGCTATTGCGTTACATCAAATGCATTTTCTTACGTTTACGAGGGATCCATAAATCGAGTTTCTTGACGCAGTCGCGTTGTTTGAATATTTTTTAATGTATGTGCGCAATACATCGAGCAATTTGCAATCTCACGTGTTGCATTTGCAATCTCACGTGTACATTTTGCAATCTCACGTGTTGTGTTATGACTATATGAATTAATAATAAGCTTGATATGGGCCTAATAAACTTCAACTGTTCGGCCAAAACGTTGCTCATTTTTCAGTGAAATATCACCGGAACGAAAGTTGGCAAACCAGTTTTGACACTGTTTTTTTTTCAAGTCTCCATTCCTATATCCGACACATAACTTCTTGTGTGCTTGCGATGTGTTCTTACCTTTTCGGAAAACATACAATAAAATATGTGAAAAATGCGCGTCTTGCATTTTTATCTTTAAATTGGAATAAAAGCGAACCTAAATAACTAATCGGTATTTTTTTTACTAAATTAAAGGTGAAAGTTCAAACAATAAGAAAACAATATAAATTATGTGCTTTGAACGCGCTGTCAAAACTCTGAAACTATATATTGACAAAATCCGCAATGTTGTCAACCCAATATTACGATTTAAAAAAATAAGGCATTAAATTTATTAAGCGTCAGGTATGAAATATGCCTAAAAAATTTTATTTTCTGACTACCTGTGACATCTTAATTATTTTTATAGCAATAGTTCAGTCTTATTCGCTTTAATTAATATTCGTAATCTGATTAATTAAGCATATTTTTTAGCAGTGATTACATTCAATCCTCCTTTGAACTTCAATTATTAGATAAATTATTAAATTATTAGTAAATTCAAATTTTAAATTAATAGACAAATTATTACTTGAAACAGATTTTCGTAATATCTTAACGGTAAATATAAATACATAATTCTACATCCGCCATACAGTTTTATTTAAATATGCAATGTAGGCATAATAAAGTTACTTAGAAAACGTTTTGCTAACGGCAGTTAATTAACACTATTGACTGACTGCGTAAGCTTATTTTCAGTTTACCCGAAACCCAATTAGTACATATGCGCAAATGCTGGTGTGATACATTGTATAGTCATTCATTAGCTAGCAATTGTAACAGATAAATTACGCAACGCGCAACATACGCAACAGTTGCTATTTAATTTAGATTATGCATTTAGACAGCGGCAGGAGTACTTGAATATTTCAACGAAGGATATCAGACATACAGTACACAGTGTTTGCTTAAACTGTTTTATCAGAAGTTATATATGACTTAAAATCAATACAAATATGACGCAATAATTTTAATTCAAACGCATCAATTAAAATTTTTAATTTTACACAATTTGTAAGTTTTTAAGGAGATGAAATCTTTTAATAAATTTTGAAATTCTCGATGTTCTGAGACAGTTTAGTTAGTTACTTTGAAGCCCCGTTAAAGCAACATCGGGACTATTTTGGGACGAACCTCATATTTTTTAAATTGTGATCAGACGACGAGGACGATACATGAGTTGTCGCCCCCCTATTCAAGCTTCCACGCCACACAAGTTGGGAGGCGTTCGACCCCTACGAATTTAAAGTGGGCCAGATCAGCTTACAAGACGGTTCTTCGATGAAATCGTGTCTCGAAGCTAATAGTGCCGAAGCCGAGACCTTACCACCAGGCCACCCCGGTCTGGATGGTCTAGAATTAAAAAAAAATTAATATCCATATCAATTTTAGATGTCAATACACAATCTTAACCCTTTATAGTTTTCTGGTAAATAATTTTACCACTTACAAAGTAATTTGTATGAAGGCTCACATAAGTATTTTAAAATATAAAAAGGGTAATCAGATGCTTGAAATTCAATTGAGCAGCTCTGAAACACATTAAGTTTATAATTCAATATCGTTTAAATTCAAAAGTGATAATTCCATTGCCCGTTCATGATCTAAGGATTTCCGTAGCGACATTAAGTTCCAACATTTGTTATTGAATTTTAACTCCTGAAAAAGTTTTCAAATACCGCTGTGTTGTGTTCTTTATGTCTAAGATATTCTTATATTTAATTATCATTATTCGTTATTGAGTTTATTTAATTTAAATTCGACATTCATTTAAAAAAAAGGAAAACAAAACTATTAATGCAATTGGAATTTCTGAAAATTCTGAATCATCCTGCTAATGATTTTATTAATATATTGACGTATTGATTATTTGAATATTATAGTTTACGACATCTTAGTTCATTTTTTAAAGGAAAAAAACGTGGATGAGATGTTTTTATAAAATTGCATCAGATTGCAAAAGTTTTATTTTTATGCAATGTAGCAATCTGCCCAGCCAGGTTAATAAATGCAAAATGAACTTCAAATTTTAATATAAGATATTACTGAATTTGAATTCCACGATTTCTATCTAAAAAAAAAGATTTTAAAAAAAGATTCCACGATTTCTATTTAAAGTTGTTTTACATTATCTACAATAGAGTGATAAGTGGGCTTACCAGCTAACATTCGAGGATATTTTTACCCTTAACACTCAGTGGTAAATATGCTTACCACTTTCAGTATATTTACCACCCTTTATTTCATAAATTAAAGGGTAAATCAACGAACTTTCGATTTTTTAGTATTTGCATCATTAGTTTATCATGATATAAACGTTAAAATGTTTTATTTTGCAATGCTTCGGAATCATATCCTATAAAGGGTTAATACGGTTAGAACTTAACAATTAGTCTATCTATTAACTTATTTCATTCCATAGAGGATTTGAGAAAAAATATCATATTTATATTCAGTAAATTTATTAAAAGGTAATTTAATATTACAATACAAAGAAAAAAATATGAAATAGGCATTTTAACAAAATTTTTAAAAGATTATATAATTTTAAGCAGAATCGAATTTTTCTATTTTGTACAAAAATCACAAAGAATATTTTTTATAAATTTAAAATTTTGTTACTCATAATGCTTTTTTAATATGTTATGCATAAAATTTTGATACACTCGGTGTAGCTGGTTGTGTGTATTTAAGCCAAGGAAAGATGCTTTCTTGTCTCTTTTCTTATTTATTTTGCACACACACACATATAACAACACATGGACGATGACTTCACACATATAAGGTAACACATAATACTATATACAATTAAAGTAGAAATTGCCGCTAACAAAGAGCGAACGAATACTTCTTTTTGCCGCTAACAAAAGAGCGAGCGGTGCCTACTTGCACCAGTTACACACCAACTCTCAGGGTCAAGTGTTTACAAAAACAGCTTAAGTGCGCTTCCCCCACATCCCAAACATACATATGGGTTAGCGCATACTGCGCCATCTATGTTCAGTATTAATCTTTACTGTATGAATACATATACAAAGAAACAAAAATACAAATAAAGTAATTAAATAAAAACAAAATATTATAAATAATAAAATCACATAAACACTCGGTTTTAAATAAAAATGTATTCATTATATAGTTTTGGTTATTTTACTCTTTTCACGACCATGTGAACCAAATTTGTAGACAAGCAATATATCTAAAACTTAAAACACTACTATTCACTCTTATTCCTGTTACCACCAAAGCTCAATGCAGTAAATATCCTTTAACTAATGATAATATTAATGCAAATTAGATGCAACAAATTTACGTAACTTCGTTTGAACTCAGACAGATACCAGTAGTTTTCAACGAATTGTAGGTTTACATTTATAATTGCTCTGAAACTTTGGTAATTATGATTAATTTTCACCTTTATTTCATACTGAATTCATTCGTCTAATTTAAACCAAATGAGTACCAGACTTTGGATAATCCTAAGTCAAGAATAAATGAAAGTAGTTTGTTTGATGTAACTACTTTAGAAAATAATTTCCTGCTTTAAACTTCAAAGCGTACTAAATAATTTTCAGGGAGCAATTAAGAAACGAATCAGTTTTAATTAATTATTTTTTATTTGAAAGAATTCTTAATTTCAACAAAGCTGTACACAATTTTACAAGTTAGATAGCACATCCCTTCATTGCCTTGCGCCTGTTACATAGGTGTGAATATTATCCTTAATTAAGAATTCTAATTTTTACATGCTAAATAAACACAAGAAATATATTGTTACGAAATTTTCCGGGGTTCATTTGGATAAAGGAAGTTATATGGTGTGAAGAACGCTCAATCACCAGACAGCAGTAGAAAATAAAACAACGACGTTTATTTACACGAAGACACATAGGACAGCACACAGACGACAACTATATACAGCACAGAAGACGATTATCTTAAGCCGAGACGTGCAGCAACAACAGCAGCATGTAACAAGACAGACAGACAGTAGCGCACAGCTTAGTTCAGCACTAGCTTCACTCCGTCCCTGCTCCGCTTATCTCTGGGAAGCCAGTTCTTTACCGTCGATTCCGACTACTCTTCGACTCCACTGGTCCACGACTCAATTCACCGTCGGTTCACAACTACGACGACTCCACTGGTCTACGGCCACTCTTCTCTGTCGCTTCCGACTACTCAATTCACCACTCGACTCACCACTATCCGGCAGCTGCGGGTGCTTCCTTTTATAGGTCTCAGGAGGCGGGGCTAGAAGCCTCTCAACCAGTCAGGAACGTTAGACACGTATCTCCGTTCCTACTGGACGGATCGGGTAAATTCTCGATGTTTCGGGTATAATCTATTTTGGCGCCAAAGTCGCCAAATTCGTCGCCAAGTCGCCAAATGGTCGCCAAATTTGTCGCCAAGCTCTCGGACCTCCTATGGAACCCACTATGCTGGGAAGTCGCATCGCAGGTTCCTAACAATATTTTAGTGTTTTGTAATATATAGTTTAAAAAGTCAAATTATGCAATGTAATAGTACATTACTAAAAAATCAAACATTATGATAAGTAACTATATGAAATCTAAGATGTTGCGACATTGAATATATAATTTGTTGGGTCAACATTTTTGAATATAGTGTGTAGAATAAAACTCTGACAAAGTTATTGCTTCAAAGAATAGAAGTTAACTAATTTCTTTTTAATTTGAGTTCATTTCTTTTACTCTACCACTTCAATTATAAAATATTTTATAATATATTTTATAATACATTTCTTAGTTTACGTATAGTTTTTTTGTGTGGCTTTTTTATATTGTCAAGCGAAAGATTTGCGATTTAAGAGTTGTTTAAGCAAGGAAAATGATAGTGTGAATTCCTTCGTTTGCTTAATGTGCATCAACAAACCGTGTCTGATGCAATCTGTCATTTCAAAGAGCTTGACAATGATAGTCACTTCCAGGAAGTCAACGAAAACCTATGGTGAACACTTTAAGGCCACCTAAAAGCGAGTTCAACGAATTCTAAGGATTTCCATTGAAAAGATAGCTCCTGAAATGAGAATAAGTGACCGATCAGTGCACCGAATGGTAAAAAAGAGCTTGGACTGAAGCCTTACAAGTTCCATTGAGTTCAGCTTCTCTCTGAAGAAAACAAACTCGTGCAGCTCCAAAGATGCCGTAAACTTTTGAGACTGGCCACAAGTCAGCACTGAGAGCGATTCCTTTTCACTGATGAGAAGCTCTTTAATGTACAAGAAAATCATAACTTACAGAACGATGGAATTTGGTCTGTAGACTCTTCAAGCACCCTGGCAATTACTGAACATCGCCAACTTCCAAAGTCAGTCATGAGATAGAATTTGCGCAAGCGGCAAACACCTCTCGTTTTTGTGGATGAGGAGGTCAAAATAAACCGAAAAGTGTTCCAGGAGGATATTTTAGAAGGTTTTGTATATCCATGAGCCAAAAAACACTTCAACGTAGTTGATTACAGCTGTAAATTGGACTTTTAAAGAAGAATCCGCACCAGTTCACAAGGCCAAAAAGACACAAGAATGATTCAAATCACATTTTCTGGACGTGATATCATCTGGAGAGTGGACACAATACTCGCTGAATCTCAATCCCAGGGATTACAGCATATGGTCCATTTTGGAGTTTAGGACTTGCAGGAACCACACAAAAGTTTGAGCTCTTTAAAAGAATCGCTTCGGGATAGGTAAAGGTAAAAGACCTGCGCCCATTGCTTTGTGTCTCTGCATCGCTGCAAAATTCGATTATTTTTACGCCAATTAAATTTACTTATTAGTAAAGGTCTACTCTTATTATTAATTTTATATTTTGTTTATTTATTTAATTTTTAATAAAGTTGTATTAAAAATTGTTTGTCCGGGTTTTTCTGCCGCACTCTATTCTAATGTAACTATTAATTAGATAACTATTAAATATAATGGTATAACACTAAATATTTGAAATATAGTAACAGCTTCTAAAATTTACAAAAGCGATAAACAACGACTAAGTTTTCTTTTTTATTGTAAACGTAATTGAATACAAAGAAAATATAACTGTATTGTTATAAAATTCAATCGGAAATTTGACAATCATATGATAGATTAAATATTTCCTTTCTTATTGCAGAATGAATATGATATTTTTTTAAAATTTATTCCCCGTTATTTTGAAAAATTAATAAGTGTTACATCGAAATTTTGTCTCAACTGAATAAGAGACAAACCGACTCTTATATCTAAGTTAGATAAATAATAATTTCGTGTAAAAATATTTTGAACTGGACTAACTGTGAAACTTATACGTTTCTATCCTTTCATTAATATCTTCTTTATCACAAAAGAAAAAAAAATGTTCCGCATAAATTATTTCTAACTTGATTAAATATTGATCGAGGAAAATTATTTTATTTTCTTTCCTCGGTTAACTTATTTGAGAAAATGTTTGGTATTTCTAAACCAAACTATCGAAGTTTCTAAATCTGAAAACACAAATTACTTTAATTTTTCTAAAGTTTTAATTATCTCACAAACTTCTAGAATTTCATTTATTTATAATTTTAACTAAAATCCAAGCTTCAATGTTCCTCTAATACATCCTTTTATATGCGATTAGATTGATTATGTATTTTGCATTAAAATTATGGAAAATTCATAATCAAACTTTATACTTTCATATCTCAGACATATACAAATATGGTTGTAATTTGAACTAGAATTTAAGTATAATTGAAATGGATTATCGATTAAAATTGCTAAATTAATATATATAAAACTTTCCATCGCCGTCTGTAATGATAGACGGAAGTCAAAAATAACTCTTCGTACCTTAAATCCTGCGTCATGCTTTGTCCTTTAGCACCTCAAATCAGTATGAACACACAAAAAAAACTAAGCATGAATAAAAATTAGTTATAGGATCTTAAATATAACTCTTATTATAATGTTTTATGATGAATCGTAGCAAAGAACAATGAGATGACCCAAGCAGCAAGAGAAGTCGCTAAACGATTGGCCAAGCATCGCATCCATCTGATATACGCCGCCCATATTTTGCCAATGTCACCTTTGCATTGGCGCGACATCGGATTCTGACCATATTTTTTTCTGTCGCCTCTGAAGATCGCTTTTTCATCGGGGCAAACTCCTACGGCGACTTAGTGAAAAAGACCGGCTCAAAGCAATCGGCCCATAGTCGCCTCGATGTCGTGAAAGTTGCTTTTCCTAGGCGGCGCTATGCGAACATATTTTAGAAATTTCCCATGAATCACCTGGCGTGTATTGGATTTTGAAATTCAACCAGCAACACATACTGTCATTTCAAGAAACTTGGTAAGTGTAAAGTTTTTATTATTATATATTTGTAAATAATATATTATTTATTCTAAATAGTGAATAAAAAAGGTTATTTTTGTTGAAGCCGTTCGAACTCGTTGCTTACCTGAAACATGGAGTTGCACGTGATATTATTAGCGTTAGGCGTAAGCGACCATTATCATTTCTTTGCATGTTTGTATTCTTTTCAAGTGATTTTATTTCTTATCTTTTTTTGGGTGTGTGTTCTTAAATTATTGCAGATATTTTTCTATTTCATTTACAATGCCTTTCCTTTTGTGTTAACAACAATTTCTAATGAAAAAAGTTTTAAAAAAATATTAAATTGCGTTCTTATGTTTTGGTTTTGCAATAACATTTGTGTTATTATTTTTATTTCGACATAAGGCTAAAAAAATAGATTAGCAGAATATATTTATTGTAAATTTCAAGAAAAAAAAAGAAACAAAATCTTTAAAACTTGCAATTATGTAGTTATATTTGAATACTCTTTTGTGAATAGTTTATAATTATTTCACCTTTCATAAAATAGTAACATAAATTTTACACCCATTAGTTTATATTATTTTTCTCTATTGTCCTAAACATTATTATAATATTTGCCTATATAGTTCATTATCAGATTGAAAACATTATTAAGCTTATGAAGTTCTATAAGACTTTTACTCCTTAATTACATATCTCCAATTGTCAACAAATATTTTATTTGTACTTTTAAAAGAAGTGAAAGCTCGATCATTATTCTAATTAAGGAATATGTTTTTTAGGTTCATCAAATCTGCAAAAAGAAGAGTGAACTTGAAGAAAAAGTATATGTATAATTCTTTATATGTATTACCAGCAAAATATGAAATCCAGTATTCTATAGAATGCCCAAGCATTGTATATAATGCCTAAAACAAGCCAGTGATGTATGAAACAATTTGTATTTCATACATTTTCTAAGCATTCTATAGAATGCCAAATGACAACCTGGCAAAGTATGAAATACATCTCTCATTTAATAAAATAAAAATTTTGTGCAACCTTTGTTTCAAAACTGAAAATGCAATTAAAGATAAAATAAATTTTAAAATTGATCTATAAATATAAACAAAAAAAAATTCTCACTATTTGTTTGGAAACTACTGTGCAAGTTTCTATTCCTGACTTCAAAAAAGAGCAAAATATTGGAAGTTACAATTAATGTGACGGAGTATGGTTTCTACCGACTTGGAACATCAGAAGGAAATTTGAATCAATTATATGCGAGACAATTATATGTCCCAATTCACTTTATATCCTAAGAACTTGTTTAGAATTGAAGATATTCCAAATCACAAAATTTCTCTCTGGTCAGTTGCAATTACTCAGAGCAGTGGAAGCAATCAAGGATTTATCAGATGTATGTGTTAAAGTGCCAAAATATGTAATGTCTTTTCGTGAAAAATGTAGTAAAACTTTAAAATGTTGCAATGTGATAGGCTTGAATGACAAGTAGGTAGATTTTAATTTCTGATTTTTTTTATCTGAAAACTTATTTGCCTTAATTAGAAAGGCATAAATTTTGTTTTGTACAAATTTTATTTTTCTATATAATTTGAATAAATTTTTTTTTAATGGGAACCTTATTATTTTTGCAGACTGACAATTCAAGTGATTTTAATTCTATTTAGCTTAGTTAATTTTCCTTTTCATTTACAATTTTTCTATGAAAAAAGTTTAATAAAGTATTAAATAACATTTTTATATTTTGGTATTGAAATAACATTTGTGTAATTATTTTTATTTTGACATGAGGCTAAAAAAAAGTTTAGCAGAATGTATTTATTTTAAACTTCAAAAAAAAAAAATCTTTAAAATTTGAGATTATGCAGGCACTTTTGAGTAGTCTTATATGAATAGTTTCAAATTATTTCACATTTCATAAAACAGAAACATAAATTTTACTCCCATTAGTTTGAGTTTTTTTTTTCTTTATTATCCTAAACATTATTATAAAGTTTGCTTACACAGTCCAGTATCAGAACAAAAATATTATGCTTATGAAGTTCTATAATACTTTCGCTTGTTAATTACTCATCTCCAATTGTCAACAAATGTTTTATTTGTACTTTTAAATGAAGCGGAATCTCAATTACTATTATAATTGTTTTCTAAGTTCATCAAATGTAATCAAAAAGGAAAAATGAAATGTATAATTCTTTATATGTAGCTGAAGATTCAGTTATAAATATATATAATATTTATATAAATGTGTGTGGATTTTTAGAAATTTCAAACTCTTCAAGTATTACATAATAAATAAAGTTTAAATAAATTTTTTATAAATGACTTTGTGTCAATATTATTTATTCTTGTAAATTATAAGTCATAGTTTCAGGATTTTGCTTGGGTGTATAAGTCATTACAGAAAATTCAGTAAAAAATTTCAAGTAAATTATTATTTTACTTTGTATTTCTAAAATATTATTTAATGAAGGTCTTTGTAAATAAATTGTTTTACATAGTTGTTTTTCTTTTCTCCTAAAAATAAAGAGGGGAAAATAATAATTAAAAAAATATTTGTCTAAAGAAATTTTGTATAATTGAAAGTAGTGTTTACATTTTTAGGTATGGAGTTTTTGTGAAATATTCAGAGTTAATCATAGATCAAATTTGGTTCTTGTGCCATGAAACAAAACCAAACTAATAGATTTAAAAAAATTAGAAATTTGAAGTAAATTGCTAATTTGTGCTTGTAAAATGTTATCAATTGGACATTAGCTAACACTAACATTTGTAATGAGGTATAAAATTTCTATACTATAAAGTAACTTTGTAAGTTAATAATAAATAAGATTTCGTATAAGTGAAAGAAGTGTTGTATTTTTGTGCATGGAATTTTTATGAAACATATTTTTCAAATGTTCAGAGTTAATCATAGATCAAATTTGGTTATTTTGCCACAAATCTAAACCTCACTAAACATAAATTATGAAAATATTAGAAATTTGAAGTAAGTTATTAAATAAGAAGTAAGTTTGTGCTTGTAAATTGTTGTTTATTGAATATTAGCTAACACTAACATTTATAATGAGGTTTAAAATTAATGCAATATGAAGTAACTCTGTAAAATAATAGTAAATAAAATTTCCTATAATGGGAAGAAGTGTTCCATGTTTGGGTATGGAATTTTTGTGAAATATTCAGTATTAATCATTAATTAAATTTGGTTCTTGTGCTACAAAACCAAACAACTAAATATAGATCAAGAAAATATTAGAAATTTGAAGTAAATTATTAATTTCTGCTTGTAAAATGTTGTATGTTGGACATCAACTGACACTAACATTTATAATGTGTAAAATTTCTACAACTTGAAGTAACTTTGCATGTTAATAGTAAATATAAGGAATTTTGTAGAATTGAAAGAAGTGCTACATTTTTGTGTATGGAATTTTTGAGAAATATTCAGTGTTGATCAAAGATCAAATTTAATTCTTGTGCCATAAAACCAAACTAATCATAGATAATAAAAAAAATATTAGAAATTTGAAGTAAATTATTATTTTGTGCTTGTAAAATGTTATTTATTGGACAGAAATAGTAAGTAAATAGAATCAGTAAAATTGAAAGAAGCATTACATTTTTGTATATGGAATTTTTATGAAACATATTTGTGAAATATTCGGGGTTTAACATAGATCAAATTTGGTTATTTTGCTAAGAATCTAAACCTCACTAAACATAAATTATGAAAATATTAGAAATTTGAAGTAACTTAATAATTTGTGCTTGTAAAATATTTTCTATTGAAGAAACATATAATAGGAATTATATAATTTAGTGTTTTAAACTATTTTTAATCAATGCATTAAATTTTAGGGTGTTAAAATAGGAATTTGTGTTTTATTCATTATTCTTTAGGAATTATTTGTTTATTACTCACATTAAGCAATATAAAAGTGTGTACAGAAAAAAAAATATTTTTTTTAATAAGAATTATATATTTTTCTATTTCGAATTTAAAATAGCTTTTAAAAATAGATGATATAGGCAATATATGTAATACACCTACTTTTAAATTTCTAATATCAGTTATATCTATCAATCATTCTGATTAATTATATAATTGAAACTATGATTATGTTAACATTTCTTCCCATGCATTAAACAATGAAAATAAATAGGAAATATCAATGAAGGAAATAAATCTTTTATGTAGATAGATGTTCAGGGGATCAAATTTAAAATTATTTCAGATAATTTTAACATTTGTTTATTTTTTTAAAGAGCAGTAAAAAAATAGAGGTAAGATTTATAGGGTAAGATTGTGGTAAAATCTATGCTATAATAATAGTTAAAAAATGTTGGAAGAATTATTAGAATGACATTTTCCATGAATTTTTATCAAAAGCAAGTATTTTATGGAATTTTAAATTTATCAAAATAAGTAACAAACACTATTATTAATAAGTAAAAAAGAAAAGTAAACTATTCAAAATATCTCGTATTTTCAGTCTTTTGACAAAATTTTGAAAGTATGATAGTTTTAAATATTATGACACTAGTTTCTAGAATTTGAGAAAATTGAATAACCATTAAATTAATATTTCAATTTGACACCAGCAAGTGTTCAGAAATAAATTGCCTAATGATTGGTATTGGGTTGCCCATTGCTAAAATACATGGGGAAATGATTGGTATTGGGTCGCCCATTGCTAAAACACATGGGGAAATTATTGGTATTGGGTCGCCGATTGTTAAAACACATGGGGAAATGATTGGTATTGGGTCGCCCCTTAATAAAATGGGGTCGCGAAATGCTTGGTATAACGTCGCCCGTGATAATAACAAGTCGCCAAGGGATCGGCGAATTCGTCGAAAACAAGTCGGGGCGACCATCGCGCGGCGAACCGCCGGGGGACATGATCAATCTCGGGGCGAGATCGCCTCCGATCTCGCCCCAATCTCGCTCGTTCCGTGGGGCGATGGTTGGCCAACGATCTTTTGCTGCTTGGGTGAGTACTACAATTTTTATTATTGTATTTTATTATGTTGATTCATCATATACTTATTTCAAGGGACAGGGGAATTATTTTTCGGAAATTATTTTTCCTCAGCATTTTTATTTTTGTATTTTAGTATTTTAAATGAGTATACTTCTGTCAGAAGATAATTAGTTTTTTTTCAATTCGTATTTAATTACTTTTTTTTTAATTTGTGAGTTTGAGAACAGCTTGCATATAGAAAATAAAATTAAAAAAAGAAATTACTAGTGAAAGTAAAAACTGCCGAAAAATGCCAGCATGGCCAAAAAATAAATAAATAAATGAATTAACAGTTATGCAAATCCCGAATTTCATTCTTTGTTTACAATTCTTTTATACTAAATTGCAGAAAAGAGTAACAAGCAGAAATACGAAATTTCATGATATTTTCACTTTATTTGGAAAATATTGAGAAAATCGAAATTATATTTAAATATATAAATTTGTAAAATCGCGTTTTTTTAGGAAATATACCTATATACAGAAACCTAAAAAAAATGATTATATTTACAGAAATTGCTCTAATTTTCCTTGCAGCAATTTTTTTCACTTTTTATTTATCATCACATTTTTTTTTCTGTTAGCGGCTCACTATTTATTTCCAACCTATTTTAGTTAATAATTTTTATTTAACTGAACATTATAGATAAAGAAGATACTACTGCAAGGAAACTAATTATTTAACGTCATATTATGACTTTTAAATATATATTACATTAAAATGTGTTTAATTTTTTTCAATATTTTTTATGCATTTATATTATTTATTTGCATTTAAAGTCATTTACAAATTTAATATTTATTATTATTATTATTTAAGCCATCTCCCATTCTGAACGATATTGTCTTCTCCACTTTTTTTCTTTATTTATCTCTAAGAATTATATCCGAGATATTAATAACAGAGTAACAGCCAATCTAGACGAGTATGGTTTTTGTATCAACAAATAAGTCTTGAATATATATACAAGTGCTTCCTCTCGAAGCATCTGCGCTGCTCTGTCACTAGTGCAGCGCAGATGCTTCGAGAGGAAGCACTTGCTCAGGTGCCATCCTCGTCATCTGAATACGGTCTAAAATTACGAAGTCAGTCTCACAATATTCCTAGTGTTGCTTTAAAACGGGCGTTTACGTATAACTGAACTAAATTGAAACTGAAATTTTTCTTTTCAAAAAATGAATATATTAGTTCTGAAATTGTTTCCTCGAAAATACTTGAAAACCTTACTTTGAAGAGATTACTTGCAATTGAACTTTTGTCAATTTGACCTTAAGTTAAGTATATAAAAAAGATGCAGTCTTTTTTTATTTGATTACCACATCAGAAAAATGAGCATCACGTTGAAATTCCTAAACGTATAATCAGACACTGATATTTACCATCTCGCACACTTAGTATAGAGAAGTACAGTAATCGACAAAAAAATTCAGACTCTAGATGTTTACTCTAGATGAGACTCTACGTTTTAGATATCCCTGAGTTCGAAAAACACATATTTGAAAAATGTCCGTCTGTCTGTATGTGACAAAAAACTGAAAAACTATTTGATATAGATGGGTGGAATTTGGTATATGTTCTTAATACCAAATTTGCATATTTCTATCAAATTTTGTATAAACTCAGTTAAAAGAAGTCCCTCTGTTCGGATGTTGGACTATAATTCAACATGTTAATTACAAATCGGAGAGAGCTAGATAGATATAAATTCATCGCATAGATTCAACATTTACAGTGCCAAACATTTCCACATTTTGAGCCAAATCTAAGAAAGGGTTGATTGTTTATCTGCCTATATTTTCAGAAACACTTAAACGCGATGATTCAAAAACGTGTTAACTTCAATATATCAAATTTAGTTTGAGGTTTTGCCACTACAAGTGCAGTTCTGTGTGAAATTTTTTGTTTCAAACTGTTGAGAAAGATATGTCTAAAACACAAATTCGAATTTCAGATGCTATTAATGCATGCCAGGAATTAATCGCCAGAATAGTCGCCAAGGGCTTTAAGACAAATTTAGTAAAAATATTACTTTCATGCTAAAAGTTAATATTTTGTAACTATTGTAAGCCATTGCCATGTAAGGCAATCTCTGGCGTGAAAAGTTTATTAGAGAATATGAGAGAAAGTTTGGGGAAGACTACTCTCCCTAAGGTTTTTTTTTTTTTTGTCACTTATACAATTTAAAATGTTTCAAAGTTCATTAGAATTTTTAAATAGAAAATTGAGCTTTGTTAAAGTCTATTTTGTTTTCTAAATAGTATTGATTTTTAAAATTATTAAATTTGATCGCCGATATTAAATATCATAAAATTTAATTAATTCCTTTCTAAGATATTTCTATGAATAAAATATTATTCTGATCCTTAAGTTTGATTTAAATTTAAATATTTAAAAACAGATTGCAAACATTTCAAAATTATATTTATCTAGAATTTGAAAAAGAAGGAACGCGTCTTAAACAGGCTTAATTCTACTTTTAATTAAATAATTATTAGATGATCAAATAGATTACCTTCTTGATTACAGATATAAGATTTTAATTACATATTTTTTAACCCTATTCACCAGAAGATTAAGGATTTCATTTAGAATAACCTTAATGGAATTTTAATTAAAAATTGTAACACTATTTGAAGATAATTAGAAAACGTAACTTGAACTTAAATATTTTATTTAAAAATATGCACTGCTTTGATGATAGGATCAATGAAAACAACTTTCGCAAAATTATTCTGGAAACATGTGCTTCTCTCATAATTTAACATTCCAAAAGGATTAATTAATGTTGAAAATTTAACTAACATTCTGCATTTTTGTATAAGATTAAAATTCAAAAAGCTTAATATAATTGCGAAGAAATGTTATTCAAAACTTTCTTTGATATTTGGAGAAAGATAAAAATTTAGTTGAAAACTTAAAATAAACTTCTTTTAATATTTCAAGTTTCATACTTTCAATTGCAATTTGTTCCTTTTATACTTTCAATGTCTGCAGCAATTGTTCCTTTGAGAGTAAATTTTAGTTCAAACTCGAGTCGGTTTAAAAGTTTGCAGTATGAAAAGAATTCATACATTCTGAAATTAAATTTGAACTGAAAAATTATTTTCACGTGTTCATTTTTAATTCATTTTATTTTAATTGTTTCGTTTTATTTAATAAGGAATGTAATTTTCCTTATTTAGTATCTACAATTGATATTTTTAGTGGAAAATATTAACGTTTATTGTTTATTGAAAGAATATTATTCTCTGCATTTAAGTGAAATATTTTTTGTAGGAACCAATATCAAATGATATTTATTGCAAAAATAAATTTTCAATATTTATGCGATTTTTTTTTTTTTTTGCATAAACCTGCGTCAAGTATTATCCAATGTAATAATGTAGTTGTCTGAGTTTACATTAAGGGATTTTCATTGAAATAATAATTTTAAATCTGTAAGATGTACTTTCTTTTTTCTTTTTGGATCTTGGATTTAGAACCTCTGAAAGAAACTAAAGGGATATTGGAAACATATAATTTAAACTTCATCATTTCAAAGCAATTGCAATATACAGGGATACCACTTAAGTCTTTCAGACTACTACTTAACAACAAAAGATGGCAGTTATAGTCATAAAAGTGGTGTCTTGGAGAAGTAAAATGGCTATGCATTTCCCGATGTGAACTCGCAATGAATAACTTGGAGGAAAACAGTACGAAATGGGAAGAAAATACACAAGTTGTAGTTTCCTACCGATTCAGAATATAAAGTCACTTTGTTCAAATTAAGAATAAGGACGGAATGATTAAAATGTCATTTGTTTGTTCGCATTTTTTAAATTGGGACATCAAAAAATGTGGAAGAAAAAGAAATAAATATTATCCTGACAAAATAATTATGCCGCTCTACTTTCTTCTGTAAAAAAAAGAAAAAAAGAAGAAGAAGAAGAAAAACACCAGCGTACAGTTTTTCGCCAAAATCGCAATGCTTTTGATTTGCGTATTATAGCTTATCCCCGCACACCAAATTTTTATAATGTTACAAATCTGTAATGTTGCTTCCCAACACAGTTAGTTCAATCACTGGAAAAACCGTTTTACGATCAGCTCTGTTGGGTGCTGAATCAGTGATCCCAGAAATTGGCAACAAACTTCGCGACCATTTGGTGTCTTTGGTGAAAAAAATAGATATTACTGGAATCTTCTAGAATTTGAAGATAGAGCCAATAGGAACAGAGATATACCTGATCGTTCCAGAACCTTCTCTGCCCGGCCCCTTGAGTTATGACAGGCCAGGAGTCTAACCTGAAAACAATCGTGGAAAGAGTCACCGAGATGTTTAGAGTCGCAAAGTGAGACAACGGAGAATAAGTTGCATCAGTCCAGAAAATTGCAAACGTTTTGTGGAGCTGAAGCGTTTACTGAATTTTAGCTGTCTGCCGACTCCTGGAGTTTATTATCGAAGCAGTATCGAATCGTGTGTGGAGTAGAAAGTCGTGTAGTAGTGAGTGGGCAGTTAGATATAGTTATAGCGAGGAGACATTGAAGAATTGCAGACGTTTCGAGAGATTGTCGAGAGTAGCTACAAAAATTCCCTCCTTCTGCGGATTTCTGTCTGGCCGCTTTGTGTGCTGATGGTTGTTATTACTAACGGTTACTTCTTGTGGGCTACTTGTTTTTGTAGTGTGATCCTGTGTATTGCGTGTGTTCTCGGCTGTGTTTTTGTCGTCTGCATATTCGTTTCTTGGTGTTTAAAAAAATCTTCGTTCGTTACTTAAGGACTGTTTTTTCATCGATTCACAAATCGAAATAACAATGAATTCATAATAATATGCATATAACGTTAACGCACGAGGCCCAGAAATTGTTTTTATCGTTTATTAACGAAGTGTACAAACGTTTCTACTGAACAGTTCTATAGCAGCACTTAATTGAATGCTTCACTTAGCTAATAAATGGAGCGATAAAATATTAATAGAAATTATCGAGAGAAAGTTCTCAGTGTTACCAACTCCTATTGATCCATAAATAGGAATCTATTACATAAATGATAAAAATAACATCAATAAAAAAGTTACAAGGTTTAATCGAGTGTGAGAATAGATTTAACGAACTCTAGAATTATAATAGTTTTGACTTGCCTTTGGAACTCTTGGTTATATTATCCAGAATAAGTATAAAAAATCGTGTTTCCATTTTCTAAGCACCATTTTAACAAATATTTTATTTTTAATGATATTAATTTCATTTCCTGTTTTTAATGATTTTTAAAATTCAGTTTCTGACTTAATCTGCAACAATATCTTTAATGTTTATTTTTTATCTATACTTATATAAAGCTCTTTGTGTGTGTGTGTGTGTTGGCGCTCTACAGAACAGATCGTTTGACTACAGCTACCAAATTTGGCACATGCATACCTTGGAGGTCGGGAAAGTGCAAATGGGTCCCTTTTTGGAATTTTTAATTAAAATTTAAATTATTAATTAAAAACTAACTTTCCCACCAAAAAATCTTTTCATTTCTCCACCGCCAAATGAGTAAGGCTTCAAATTTTTCCCCACGCTAATGAGGATAGACTGAACATATTTTCGGCTGATTATTTCTAACGATTCTGTTTATTTTCTTAGTGTTTGATACATTTAAAATGAAACATTGTTAACTAATAGATCTTTCAGATTGATTCTGAAGTACTTTTGAATTCAAATAAAACAGAATAAAGTAAATTTTATGCGTTACCATAACTGACGTTGAAATTTCACGCATGCGCATTGTGTTCTGATTGTTTACAACTACTTTCAACGGATGCGGACTTGATTTAAATTATTTTTAGGGTAGTTTTATGCTTTTGTAATTAAATTCTATTTATGTTAGTCATATATATTTTGTAAATGCTTATATTTTTTTAACCTGTTTTCGACCAATTATTTTAAACGATTCTGTTTATTTTCTTAGTGTTTGATGCATTTAAAATTAAACATTGTTAAGTAATCGATCTGCTCAAGATGATCTGCGAAAATTTTGTTGACAAATTCTTGAGATATTACATAAATTAAGAAAACTATTATTTAGTGCCCATAAGATTTAAATGCTCAGTGACTCTGTTTTCAGTAATCATATTACCAAAAAAAATGTTTTGTTTCAGTAAAAAATATTATTATATTATTTGAAGATTAATCATTTACACTTTTATTTAAAGCATAAATTCTACGAGAGCTAACAGAAAATGAGAGAGATACATATTACGTTATGACTGAAGGCCTTTATAATATTATAAGTGAATTATACGACTATCAAAAGTTGAAGTTTTAAAATATTATAGTATAACATATATATAGCATATTAAATTACATATTAAAGTAGGAATTACATAAAATATTTAATTATTAAAATTTTAACAAGCATTAAGATTTGCAAACCGCCTGGTCGCCAATGGCCGCTAGTTACTAATAAAATCAACAAGATGAGAATCGTGTCTTGAGACGTTCTGGTTTCTTAAAAACGTCTAAAATTTATGTCATTTATAAAAACACAAAACACTTTCTATGCTGTAATATATAAAAATAAAATTTAGCAAATCATTATTAAAATATATATCCTATTACAGGCAGATAAATTTTTTGTAAGGATCCTATCAATATTAAATTTAAAAAGAAAAAAAACTCATCTTTATTTCAGACCAAAATTCATTCCATTAAATTTCACTTATCTGCCGACGAACATTACTAATTTTAATACCTAAGTAGATGCAACAAATCTACTCAACTTAATTAGAACGCTCACGAAGCCCAAGAATTTTCAACGTATTCTAGCCCTAAAGTTGTAATTTCACTGAAACTTTGACACTTATCATTAGTTTTAAGCTTTATTTTACTCTAAACTTGACTCATTTAAACCAAGTGTCTACCATCAACTTTAATTAAGTCTGAGTTAGAAGTAAATAGCAGCCTCAATTTAGAATTATTTTGTAGTAACTTCTTCTCAAAACAAGCTTCAGCTTTATAATTTAAAGTACAATAAATAATTTTCAAAGCAATAATTAAGAAAAAGTGAACAATTAGAATAGGAATATTTCGTACAATGTAAGAAAAATTTTATTTCATTTCAAAGAATTGTGAAATGATATGAAGATGCTAACATTTTAATTTTTAATTGGCTGAATCTCATTTTAATCGATTCTGAACTTCCTTTTAATGCAATGAAAATTATCTAAATAAGTAAATGAGTTGCTATGCCAGTAGTTTGGTAAAAAACCGAAGATTAATGCTATTTAACGCTCTGGTTCCTAAGATCTTAGAATAAATAGTTCCTATATCTTAGATCTGGTTCCTACGATCTAAGAGCTTAGATCAAGTATCTTAGAATAAATGGGTATTCGAAATTATTTTTCAAAAATAAGAAAAATTCCTTATCCCTTTCAAAGGTGCGAGGACAACACAATTTTTAAAGATTTAATTTACAAATGAAGACCCACCCCTCACCCTTAATTCATGAGTTACTACCCCAATATATGCCCGGGCATCATTTCAAAGTTTCCAGAAAATCTTCATATCACTCGAACTATCTAGATGATCATTTTAAGTGAATTTAGCTCTCGCTTTTGGTATGCAATCATTCACACTTGCGGAATTGGATAAAATTCCAAAGTGATATTCAGTGGGCAGGGGCTCTATATCATTTATATCGCTTTATTTCGATCAACATGTTGCTCCAAAATTGGAAATGCATCCAAAATTCAGATCATAGAAACATAATATAAAATTTTTCCTTTCTAGCTGTTTCTGTTTTTCAGTTATTCTGTTCACAGCACTTAGACAGATTTTTCGTTAAACGATTTCTTTTAAATTTCCATTCGTCTTTCTTGTATTCAAAATCACGTGATTCCAAAACTGATACTTCGCTTCAAAGAAGTTCAAAATACTGAAATTCATCGAAGTGTGTTTTTCAAATATTTTAACAAATGTAGTAATTTCTCTTTTTATATTGTTACTAAAAATTCTTTAGATGCATTTATTGTGAAAACATTAAAACAGGCTTGGATAGGGATACCGATGCTTTATTCCACATGAATACACAGAAGCAAAACACACATGAAGAATACATAATTTAAGAAGAAGTAAATAGGCAGCATACAAGTATTAAATCTCTATACAAACAACCATAAAAACAAAAATTCTTCGAGGGAATTCGCTCAACTACTGACTTGAGCGCAATTTAATTGACATTGAAAGATTCGCTATAGTGTAGGCTCTTCGTTTCGTATGATTTCCGTGGCAAGTATATGAGCTTCTCCAACAAATCTCGAAATTAATGGAAAAATCGGCAAGTTTCTAGAATATTTTGGGTTTTTCACTTCTTTTGGAGTTGGTGATGGTCAATCAGGCTTGAAGCTCATTGATTCTCCTGCCATTCAGGAACAATTACTACATATGTAAAGCAATTTTTCTTATTAGGAAACTTATTGCCCAGGAAAGAAATATTACAAATTTGTTAAAATATTGTGTACTTAAAAAAATATGAAGTGATTTATTTATTAATTATAATAAAATAAAAACTACTTATAATTTCAATTAAATAATCGCATCTTGAAATATACAGTTTCTTCGATAAGTTTATTTGTATTTGAATTTGGTTTTCAAAATGCAAATTTCAAAACCAAAATGTTGTAAAGCAATGCAAAAGTAATTTATTATTAATTTTGCTCTGCCGCTAGCTTTGGTTTTAAGAGTTTTAAAACAATTAGAAATATTTTTGGAAATATTATTGTTTCTGCACAAACTCAGGCAGCATATAATTTCACTTTATTTTATTACTTGCTCCTAGAATATATTTTCATTTTGACCTTCAATTGTGCTTAAATGTAAGCATTACAAATAATATTCACACTTACTTATTACATAAGTGCTTAAGTATGGAAGATCAGAATAAGTAAATCTTTACTTGAATTCTAAAACACCAAAAGAACAAAGTGCAATATACAAGATTTAATTACATAAATATTAATTTGTGATAATATTAATATTATAACAAAAATATTAATTTTTGACTTTCCTAAAGTCACAGAATGTTTTTTTTTTTTTTAATTTTATTAAATATCTTGCAGACACTGTTTATCCATAAAAATCGATATTTAATTGAAATTCCCATCTGGTTTCTTATTATATTTTATTAAAATCTGAAAGAAGTCTGGAAATATGTTATGAAAGTACTTCTGAAAAATACTTTCATAATATATTTCTCTCTCAGTCATATTTGAAAAAGGTTAAATAAAGTCAAACTAACTGATATAAGGTTTTAGTATCGTAAGATAGATTTTGACACGAGAAATAAAACACCCAAATAATTATGCTCATTTTTTTTTTGACATTTTGGTAATAGATAAAATTTTAAAAGAAAAATTTTCGAATATAAATGTTGTTGTTTAGATTTTTACACAATCGATTTTTTTTCATGTACATGAAAATACTTTATTTGAGGCTGTCTAAAAATACAGGAATGTTTTATAGCCACAAAAATGTCGAAATTAAGATTAGAATACGTTCCAAGTATTTATATTGAAAATAATTCTAGTATTTCAAATATTAATTTGAGAAATTTCAATGTTTTTTTTTATTATTTCTTCACTTTTTTAAGTAATAAAAGAAATTTTCTACCTTAAATAAAAATATATTCAATATTAAAAGAATATATATTTTTGTTTTGGACGGGTTAAAAATATAAAGATGATAATCATTTTTCCAAATGACTTACAATTTAAAATTGATACATTGAAAAAATTTAAATTGAGTTTCAATAAATTTCTATATTAAATTAAATCCAAGAAACCAACAAATGGTAGAGTTGTAAAAATTTTGTTGCTGAAAAATACTTTTTTTTTTGCGATGTATGATTTTTAGGGGGGAAAAAAACATGACTTACTCCACTGTAAATTTAAACCATCTATATGTATTTAATTAATTTTAATTTTCCCCTATTGACAAAAGGAAACTGATTTTTCCCTTTCTCTTTTTTGGCACTCACAAAGTAAGCGAAAAAATTGTATTTTTTATTTTTAACAAAATAAATATTTTTTTTTTTAAGATTCTAAAATCTTAGGTTTTCTGTTCATTTATTAGCATTTATGTTTTCACTTACTTTTAACCCCTGTAAAATGTATTATTCTATGATGACTGATGGTACCGTATGCAAAGTGAGTGTTGCTTAACCAATAAATCTGAGCTCAAATTAATTTATCTGGTCCTCACCAGGTGTCACTCTAAATGACGTGAAAGAGGGTATAACAAACAATTGTTTAACATCACTTCCATTCTTTCTTTCTGGGTTTAAAAATTATTACTTTAAAACTATCTTGATATTATTCTTCAAAATTCATTTCTGTGAGTAAACATACGGTCTCTGCTTTCCCTCCTCCAAAATGCGTTTGTATGGAAGATGTTTATTAAACTGAAGGAAACTGACATTAGCTTTCTTAAGCAATGGCGGAAGACTTAGTACTTAAATTTGAAATCATTAAGCTCAAGATGATTTCAAGACTCTTTTTACTGGGCTATTCTGTTAAGCCCTAATTTACTTTGAATGTCTTAATTTTGAAACTAATCACCTTTGGCAAACATCTTGTTCGCCAAGGACGTTGATATGAATCAAATCGAATAGATGTAATTCCAAGTTTACGATTCCGACAAGCTATCAGATTAAAATCGTGTTATTGTATTTTATTATTTTCTATGCACATGAGCATTTTTAATGGTTACCAATCCCATGATATCACAGTGCACTTATGTACGTAATTGTCTGGCTCTTCTCTATTCTAACATTATCAGTGCCGTAAGTTCATTTTTTCTCCGTCTTGTAAACTACACGAATATTAAACAGAATCCTACCTCCTTTTTTTCAACAATTCAAGAAATTTTCAAGATTAATTATTTGATGATCTAAAGCAGCGTTTCTCAACCTTTCAGTATTCGTGGCCCAGTTTTCAATCATAACTTTCATTGCGCCCCCTCCCCTTACAATAAAATGTATACAACAATAATGTATATTGAGTATTTTGGATTCTGTTTTTAAATTATTTTTAATTAACTGCCAAAACAAGAGTAAAAGCGAGTCAACGTTGGCGAGAAACCACATCTTGCATTTTGGACAAGCGGACAGTGAACAGATGAAGCTAATGAAAGAGTAGAAAATTTAAATATTATATCTGAAATGAAAACCAAATATGGAGATAACGTTAAAAGAATATGAAAGTAGAAAAATTCATCAATGAAAGTTAACCTAGACGGGGTCAGCTAAATTTAGTAACGGGGAATACATTTTTTCGAATAATAAAAGAAATAAAACAGAAGCATGACAAAACGAAAGTGAAAAAAATAGGAATGTTTGTGCAAGAGAATCCACACGGCCGAGGCCGTCTCGAGCATGCGCGGAGTAAATGTTTTCTCATAAGAAGAAGGAAAATATTCAATACGCAAATTTCATATCCAGCCAGTCTCATTTCGAGTCGATCCTTTTTTCGTTATCGAATCAATTGTGAATTTGTATGTTATATATGTTTTCGTGTAAATTGCAATTCACCATATAAAATATTCACGACAGCAGATTTATGCAGACTCATGAATAATTTTTTAAGCTGAAGTAAGCAAGCATTAGACGATAGTAAAGCATCAACAAGTACACAGACGAGCGTGGTTCCGAAAATAAAATCAAGAAAATAATCTCAAGAATACTTCAATTTTGGGTTTACCAGTACTGAAGTAAATGAAGAAAAAAGGCCCCTGTGTATCATTTGCTCAAAATTGTTGGCCGCAGACAGCATGAAACCTAATAAACTTAAAAGACATTCGGAAACGCTTCATAGTGAGTACGTCAACAAACCCAGAGAATTCTTCGAATTAAAATTAAAATTAAAATCACATAACAAGCAATAACAATTATAACAATTTGCGTGCCGAATTGTTTTCAATACAGCTTTGCGAAGCAACAGATAGTAATAAAGATGCTCATTTAATTACCATGTTCGAATTTGTGGTAATATGTCAGTAGTAGAACTACTTTTCTGCAAACCAATAGAACCCAAAACATCAGCACTCGCATTATTTGCTATTTTAAATGATTTTATGAACGAGGCAAACAAAGAATGGAAAAATTGCGTCGGAATATGCACCGATGGTGCTCGTTCAATGTCCGAAAGATTCCAAGATATACAAACACTTTTAAAACAAAAATCGCCTCAGTGCACACATTGCATGATCCACAGAGAAACTTTGGCTTCGAAAGAAATGAGTCCTGGTTTGAATATTGTGTTAACTACAGTTGAACCGTAGTAAATTATATAAAAACTAGCAGACCCGGCCACTCGTTGCTGTGGCTAAGGTTTTTGTTATATTACATAGTAGTAAACTATTCAAGGGAAACGGTAGGAGAACACCAATCATGGGGACCACCATGCTTTTTTACACAGATGCCATTTGTAAAAAAACATGGGGACCTCCATGATTGATTTTCTACTACCGTTGATATTGAGCAAAAATCAATACAAAAAAAATAAATTTAAATTTCTTTATTTTTTATTCAAGTTTGTAACAAATGAGTACATTACAAAGTTGTTAGTAAAAAACACGTAACACTTAAACTTATAAATGAGATAGGTAGGGCAGATAGTTTTAAATCTTTGACAATAATGTTTATTATTTTGAATTATAAATACTTTTAATTTCAATTTAATTTAGCCCTAATCGGTGCACAATATTTTTGGTTAACCTGTCTTTAGCTAACTCAAATAGATTTGACGGTTTTCCTACACGTGAACATGCAACATATAGTTGCCCATGAAAAAAACATGGATTTTCCAAATCTAAACCACAAATGGACATTGTTTGGCCTTGAGACTTATTTATAGACATGGCAAAAGCTAAACGAATTGGAAACTGTAACCTTTTGAAGGGTATCGTAGATTCTGATGGTATCATCCGAACACGTGGTAACAGGACCACTTCTCCTTTAAACTTTCCAGTTAAAATGGTAGCTTCAAGTATATTTCCGGTGATCTTTTTGATGACTAAACGCGTACCGTTGCATAATCGAGATGGATTCAAATTACACAGGAGAATAATAGGTGAACCAATCTTTAATCGAAGGTTATGTTGTTAATTTCGTCAACATCAACATTTTTGGCTGCCAAAATAGCCCGATAACTGAGCCAGTTATGATTCAAGTAATTACTCTGTATATCCGGAAAAATACTCTGAATCAATTCATTTTCCCTTCAAGAACAGTGCAGAAATTGTCTGGCAGTTTAATGCATTGCGTATTTGGTTGCAGTTCTATTTTACCGTTCCCAATATCTACTAATTGTTCAGAAAATATTTGTGCTGATGGATCATTTTGCAATTGTACGCGCATGTTTATGGCCAATCGAAGTGTTTCAACATTTCGCCATAAGTATGATTGTTTTAAACATGCATTTTAATTAAAGATTGTTGAACAATGAAGCACTAATAATTAAAAAGCAAGAAGAATTGCACTGTATTACTTTTACTATAATATGAATTCAATTTATACTTCAGTCTAAATAACACGTGGTCGGCTATGCTAACACCAAAAATTGAAAAAGTAAGAACAATTGAATTTCATTGTATTGCGTTTACTGCGAAATAAATTTAACTTATACTTTAGCCTCAGCAACACGTGGTGGTTATGCCGTTAAATTGTAGCTTATGTGAAACGTTGGTACTTTTAACACAGCGCCATCTGTTAGAATACTTACTCAATCCAGTCAACAGATACCGCCATCTGTTAGAATCGCTTGGAGCTAACAGATAATTGTGACTGTCAAATAATGAACAAATAATTTGTTCCTTCTTAAAACCTTCCTTCTTAGTATAAACCCTTTATGATGTATAATAAATCCTCTAACTTCAGTCATACCGATTCTGGCTTCCTCAGCTTAAAGGAAAGATTTAAAAAAAAAAGTTCTATATTCCACACATGAAGTTGCCATGAGATTTATTCCGTCATTGATACATTTGTCTGTTGCAATAATTCAGAATTCATTTACAAAATGAAATCAGTTTCAGAAACATTTATCAAATAATGATAAGCATTGTAGCTGAAGTGAATGATAGCTGAGTTGATGATAGCTGACATAACTTGATACGTACATGCAGTTTATTAGTAAAGAAATGAAAAACTGAAACGATTATTGTAACCATTTTTTATTATCATATCTTCAATAATTTATATAAAAAAGATTAAATTTCATTTAGCATACAAATGAGTTCATATTTTTTTATTATCCGATTAGAGGAACTTATTACTGGCTCGTTCACTTACCATTTTTACGATATGCTTAACAAAAGAAATAAAATCATTTAATTGAAAATTCAATGAAGGTAACAAATGTTATTGCCGTACAACATTTTTCTTAGTAAACAGTCAAATAAAGAATCGGAATTCATTCAAAACGAAAAGTAATAATTATCCGTGTGCACCTCCAAGTATTTTTCCAAACTTCTTTATAATTAAAAAAAAGCAGAATTTTAGTATGTTATATTAATCAGTGATCCGTTAAAACGTTTGTAATTAATCATTTTCAAATAAAATATCTTATTTCTGAGAATTGCCACTGTGCACAGTAATACAAAATTCAAACATAAGATCGTGATACTTTATCCGTTGCAACGTATCAAATTTATTGTATGCATTAAAAAATAATTGTGCAAAACGATATCTTATTCCTGAGAAACGTTTTCGGATAGGATCATAAATAATTCTAACATTCGGATTCGAAACGTAACGCAAATGCGTGAGTGTTTCTACACCAGTTGGGGTAACGCTATGCAGATTAGAAATTTTTAATTTCCTTTATTCTGTTTTATTTTAATTCAAAAGTACTTAAGAATGAAGGTGAAAGATCGATTCATTAACAATGTTTAATTTTAAATGCATCAAACATTAAAAAAATAAATAGAATCGTTTTAAATAATCAGCCGAAAAATCTTAAGTCTAGCCTCATGACTGTTGGGGAAAAAAAACTGAAACAGTACTCATTTGGTGGTGGGGAAAATGAAACGATTTTTTTGGCGGGAAAGTTAGTTTTTAATTAATAATTAAAATTCTAATTAAAAATTCAGAAAAAGGGCTATCCTATCTTTTAAGTTAGATCAAACTGCACACGGTGTGCAAATTTGATTAAAATCGGTTGAGTAGTTTAGGAGTCCATCGCGGAAAACAACGTGACACGTAATTTATATATATTAAGATAAGATTGGCGGTGGGGAAAATGAAACGATTTTTTTTGGCGGGAAAGATAGTTTTTAATTAATAATTAAAATTCTAATTAAAAATTCAAAAAAAGGGCTATCCTATCTTTTAAGTTAGATCAAACTGCACACGGTGTGCAAATTTGATTAAAATCGGTTGAATAGTTTAGGAGTCCATCGCGGACAAACAACGTGACACGTAATTTATATATATTAAGATAAGATTGGCGGTGGGGAAAATGAAACGATTTTTTTGGCGGGAAAGTTAGTTTTTAATTAATAATTAAAATTCTAATTAAAAATTCAAAAAAAGGGCTATCCTATCTTTTAAGTTAGATCAAACTGCACACGGTGTGCAAATTTGATTAAAATCGGTTGAGTAGTTTAGGAGTCCATCGCGGACAAACAACGTGACACGTAATTTATATATATTAAGATGAGACCCCTGAAATCGAAAATCTTTTCTTCACTTTGTGAAGACATGGGTTCAGTACATTCAGCGTTACTATTTTATTGCGAGGCAAGATGGTCATCACGTGAGAAATTTTTGCAACGTGTTTATGAATTAAGAGAAGAAATCGCCATTTCCTAGCAGAAGAAAACAGACAGGAGGCCGAGAATTTTCGCGATAGCTTATTTGTGATGAAATTGAGGTACTTGGTCGACATATTCGAGAACTGAGACTGGCTATTTCTAATATTAAGCCTTCCTTCGAAAAATTTTGCTCTGCAAGACAGGCCCAAGGAAGTCACTAATAATTATTAAATTTCTTTTTAATTTAGTATGTTTTGATTAAGTAAGTTGTTTTACTTCAATAAGTTATTAAATATGTCGAAATGTATTTTGTTTTCTATGTGTATGTGTGCTTTCCTTTCAGTCATAATATTTTCTCTTTTTCTCTTTTAAATAATATAATATTTTCTCTTGTATATTCTCGTGCCCCCCTAGGGGGGCACGCCCCACAGGTTGAGAATCACTGATCTAAAGAAAGCAGATAGAATTTCTTGTCAAAGCACGAAAAATTAGCAAAATTATTAATATATATATATATATAGTACTGTGCAAATTAATTTGGACAAACACAAAAATTTTCACAAATGTTGTTTAATTAGTATAGGTTAACTTGCATGCACTTGTATTAGATGCATTGTATAGCAATCTAATACAAAATATGCCCACGTCTCGCTTGAATGAGATCCTATGCACGGTTTGGCATGGATTCCACTAAATTAGAACATAAATCTTTGATCTCGTCATCACGAAACCAAACTTTTTCTTCAGTTTTACCCAGAAAACCTTTTTTATTCAATTTTTTTTATACCCAGATAGGGAAAATTTAAACATTCCTAATTTTCTGAATTTAAAAAAAAAATCATTTTTTACATGTCATAAAATTAAGAAGGTACATTGTACAATGAACTGAATGATGTACGCTTTTAGAATATGTGCTTTGAATTTGCAGCTTTTTTGTGGAATAGAAAATATTTAATTAAAATTTTAACAACCTTTGATCCTGACGAGCCAACTAGTCTATGACTATTCGAAAAAATGATTAATAGTTGAATAAAGTGCAAGATCCTATTTGCTTAGTGCTTAGAAAAATAACAAAAAGTTAGTTTAATTTGTGATTTTTACTGTGGTAAATATTATTTAATTATCGTTTCCATGGCAACCAAGACATTTGTTATTGCAAAAGGGATAAAATCTTTTTGCCAACATATTAAATCTATTTTCTGTCTCTTTATTTTAATCTTATTTTATTTTTAAAAAAAATATTTTGAATTCAGTAAGTTTGAATGCCCTTTAAAATTAAACATTAATTTAAGGTTCTCTTTGCTTTAATGCAATATTATATTAAAAGAAACCCCGAAATTTTATTCTGAAAACATTTGCAGAAACATTAATTAAAAGCAAGGCTTCGTACAAAATTTTTCATTATGATCAAGAAACAGAATGTATATAAAAAAAATTAGAAAAGAATCGTCTGCAAATAATAAAATTAGAAATTATTTTTGATTTTCAAAAAAAAAAAAAAAACATAATAAATCTTAAATTTTTAATAAAACTTCTTTAATAATTTTCTTTTTGAATTCCTGGAGTTCGGCTATTCTAATTAAACTTTCATTTTTGGATATATCTTAAAGCAATGCAGGAGTTTCAGAATCTGAAACTTTTTCGAAGTTATAATTTGCAACTATTAAAAAAAAATGAGAGTAAAAAAAAAATTAATGATGCTTTCTAATTTTAATATAGTCAAAGTATTTTTTTTTTCGTTTTTGCATCATCCGACATATTTTATTTTTATGTCAATGAAAAAATATTCGCTTATAAAAATTCTTTATTAAATTATTTATTTTATTCTTCTGTTTCATATATCATAAAATAGTACTGGGATTTTTTTTTAAATAAAATAATTTTTTTATGCTCTTTCTGTTAAAAATTTTATTGCATCTTCTAAAAAATTCCGAAGAAAAAAAAAACATATTATTCGTAAAAGAAATATCAGAGAATGATTTCGAATACAATAATGAATTTTTAATTTTAATAAATATTCCAAGAAAACGCACACGAAAGAAATGTGATGTGAAAATAAAACATGCACACTAGAAAAGCGATATTTTGTCCTGTAAAAAAATCTTTAATATCTTCAACACATAATAATTCGATGACAGAGATTGTTTACAACTTATAATTAACGATAACATCAATTATTCAATCTTCCATGGCGATAAATCATTTTTGATTCAGTTTAGGTCTGATTTTATACCACTCATCTTCACTCGTAAACCCGAATATAATATATGTCGCTTATATAAATAATGGTATAAATACTACCGAATTTTTAAATGTGTTTTGCTACATCATCTTATAATTTTTAAAAAGTGCTTTAATGTTACTATTCTGATTGTCATCTGCGTAATTCGAACTAGAAGAATTTCGAAGACATCCTTTCTTTATAGAAATAGTTCAATAAGCAAAAAATAGAAGTATCGTCGTTGTAAACATCCAAACTATAAATAATCAATAAGTCTTAAGTTTAAATTAGAGTAAAACAGAATAAAATTGAGAACTAAAAGAAACAAATGATGATGCAGACTCAAGATTTTATTAAAGGTCACCTACAAGTAGTGGTACAATTCAGGGTTTTTACTGTCTCGTCTAAAAATAATAGAAGAAATACTGGGAAATTCATAATAAATATACAGTTTCAATGTACTATAAATAAATAACAATGTAAGATATTTTATGTCGTTTGTAACAGACTTTTATGGGGTTATTGGAAATTTTGTTATTGATAGTTACAAATGTACTATGTGTGAGCTCTTAGTACACTTTCTTTCTGTACACTGCACAGAACTAATTTACCTTAGGGGAATCTCGCATGTGTTGCATTATGAATTTGTGTTTTCTTTTACCCAAAATGGAATATTGTGCTTATGTATTTACCCTGTGATATGAAATGTTGCTTCATCCATGAAAACCAAGTGATTAGCAAAATCATCATTTTCTAAACGAAGCTGTACAACGGCACAAAACTCAAAGTGCTTTTGTTTGTCAAAGCCATTTAAATTTTGCAACATCTGCACTTCCTATGAAGTCATTTTCAGCTTCTCCAGATGGTGAGCTGAGAAATTTGCATTTCACGATTCATCTTCTGCGTTCATTTTTCTGGCCTTCGTTGATTGATAATTTCTTGCGATGCAGTAAATCGTCCAGAACTTATACCTTTGAATAAATAGTCCGTAGTTTCAAGTTTTTCATGCCATTAAAAGGTGATTTTCTAATTGGAACTTTTCCGAATTATGATCCAAAATACCATTGCACAACAGTTGCGGATTTCGTTTTGGTAAATGGAAGAACACAAAAATACTTTTCCACTGCTGACGTAGCCATTTCGATTTGCTAATCAGATGCCCATGTGACTTCTGTCAAAGTGCGAGGCACAAACTTTAAGAATACATCTATCTTATGATTCGTCTTTCACTGTTACTGTTTTCAGCAGTTGATAGTTTGACGAATCTGCACATTGTGTACCATCCTGAATTCAAAAAGGACATTTATGAAAAAGTCTATCCGTCTTTCCGTCTGTCTGTGACTAAGATAACTCAAATCCGTTTTGAACAAGATGAATGAAATTTTATAAATGGTCTTTACACCAAAGTTGTAGATTTCTATCCGAATGTGAGCAAAATCCGTTTAGCGGGTCTGTCTGTCCGAATATACGTAAACGTGGCAACTACAATATTATTTCATGAGAGTAGTTGAAGAATGCTCTAATTTTAAAGTATTCATCTGACCCCATTGTATTTAAAAAATAAACGTTTTCTGCTTTTTGCATATAATCAGTGCAAACAATTTGATTTTGGGGAGTTACAGTCCAGTCGTATAGTAAGTATAAATAGAATTCAGAATGCCATTTCGTATTATAGTATTTAAAAAATTATGATATAAAGAATCATATAAAGAACAAGATATAGTCATCATATAAAGAACAGAAAAACTATAATGTTTGAGGGAATGCTATGTAATATTATGATTTCCAATGCCATGAAGCATGGAGATTCCGTATCTATTATTATTTTTAATTTTTAATAATGCTATTGAGGTGACGTTTGTTATGAATAAAGGCTTTGTTTGTTATTTGCGTGTTGTTTTCATTGTTTGAGCTATCGAAATTACTAAATTACACCGACATTTTAGTGAATTCAATATTTAAATTACTTTGCCCTATTCTGTGATGTCATTTCATATAGTATTTTTGCAAATATTTAAATTACTTATATGTATATTAATGCCTATTCTAGTATTTCCGGGTTGAAATTAATTCCACAACTCTCCTGAATTTGACAAGAAATTTATCTTACATGAGGCTATTTTTTTATTTTCACATGCCTAAATGTACAACTAAAAGTGATATTAATAAATATAGTAAATTTTCTCATTGTAGCGAGAATTCTTTCCAATCGCCAGAACTGTAATGCATCGCCAAATAGGATAACAGCCTTTGGCGACTTGGCGATCACTGAATGGCAACCCCTGAAAACGAAAACTAACTCTTCAAGATTTCTTCAGTCGATATGTGATTCCCTTGAGCGCATGTGGTAAATCAATGTTTACTTTTTGGTTGTAATTGTTTTATAGTATTTGTTAATTAAAATTTATTTCAAATATTACTTGACTTATTCCTATAACATCCTTTTATTTTTTTACACGTTCTTTTATTAAGACTCAAACTGAAATATAACAATGTTTATGCTTAATTAGTGTATTTGGCTTTTACAATTATTAAAGAAGTAATGAGTATTTTATTTGAGCATAATAAATAAGAACCATATAATCAATGACGTGTTTAAGAATTATTTTTTTATGATTACTATTCCTACTATTGTATAAGGTTAGCATAGTTTTTAACTTACTGAAATAACTGTTTATGTTTTTGAAATAATTAATTTATTCTCGTAACAAAATACTCACGTATATATTCCATTGTTTCAATTTAAACTTCGCAGTTAATGATTTGATATCTTATAAAATATAATCAATATTGGCTTTATCCTTTTTAGTTTTTACATATCCAGTAAAACCTTTTAACAACTTTATTCCATTTTGCAGAGTAACTCTTTGAAAACGTTTAATATAATGCTTAAATGATATGTTATTAATAAGTGACGACTTTTGTTTTACGTCTTTTATATGACTTCTGGTTGATCTTCTGTAAAAGTAATTTCAATGAATGATCTCAAATAGTTAGAAGAATAGTTCTCGAATATTTAGCCTGTGTCCTTGCCTTTATAAGTACACAATGCTGTTTCACTGTGGTGAATTAAGAGTGGCAACAAGGCAGTTTGCATGCATTCGGGATTCATGATTCAACGCAAATTTACTATAAGAGAGGAAAATCAGATTCGCCTAGAGAAAATGCATGGATGATACAATAGATATAGCATCAATTTCTTTCAATTTCAATTGAAGGAGCAAACATCATATTCAAGAGGTTTTTTTTTTTTTTTTTTTTTTTTACAACAGAAAAAAATTCCAAGCCTGAACAGAAACGTTAAATCAAACAAAACATCATAATCCGGAATATTTAATTTTTTTAAAAAAAATATCTTTTTAATCTGAATGGATATCAACATAAAAAATAGGTAGATACATACGAATGGTAATATAATATTTAAAAAAAAATACAATGAGTTGTTAAAAAAACATATAGTTAAAAACTATTTTACAGGCTAGTATAAAATAAAATATAAGTAGTAGTATTTCTCTAAAAATCTAACGTAATAAAATACCTCTGAGACATTTCTCAAAACTAATTTATATATTTAAATAAATATGAACAAATACAACATGCTATTTTTTACATAATTACTTTCATTGCATAACTCATAATGTAATTATATACATAAGCAATTCTGTACTATACTCGGGGTGGGGCAGATATAAATAATCGATTAAAGTGTTATTAATTAGTAATAGAAAAATCTGTAAAAAATACAAATTCTGTGAATTATAAAATATTTACACCGCATTGCGTTTTTAAATTGAGTTAGTAAAATGAATTTTAAATCAGTTATAACATATTTAAATACTTATTATTAATGAATTGGAATATTATTTTTTATGTTATTGTTTATATTATATTCAGTTTAGCTGGTTCCGTAAAATAATAGTGTATAATTTTATATTTGCTTGCATAAATTATTTTCTAACATTAATTACAATAATTAAAAATTTATTTGTAAGCAGACGAATCATTGTTTTTCATTTTCCAAGAAATGCATTATTTTAGTCATTTTTGATATTAAAATTATGAATAAAAGAACTAAAATAAATTAATAAATATTGTTTTTGTTAAATATATATTGAAAAGGAAATTAAATAAATTCGTTATTAAAAGATGAGTCTTGCAATTTGTATTGCTTGAATTTTACTGATTTGACTTAAAGTGCCAAATGTGTCAGCTAAAACCTCTTCTTCATAAATAAATCAGGAAATTAGAACAATAAGATCATATTCATGAAAACCTACATGCACCGAAGTTGAGGATAGTGTCATATTTGCCGCAACAAGAAGGATTCAGCAATCCAAATCCAAATCCAGAAAAGTCCTTAAGAGGAAAATTTGCTAACAGATCTTCAGTTGGTAAGCAATCAAGCTAAAACGCCTTCTCACGTTCCAAGAGAAACGCGCAGGCCCTTGACTATGAAATTTTATGAAATCGTCTGTGCTCCGACTATGAAAACATTTTCATTCTTGTTGCAGTAATAAAAAGTTAGCAACGATCCAAGTTGCAGAAACGGTTATTTTTTTCTTCTTTTCCCTGAAAAAGATAAAGATTGTGATTGAGGTATGCGAATACGTTCGGGATGAATTTTTTGAAAAACGTTTCAAAATAGTTTATTTTTGAATATTTTCACAATAAAGATTGAAAAAAAATCGATGAAATCAAAATATATCAATTAAATTGTAAAGGTTTAAAAAATTGGAAAAATAAACTATTTTCGGATAAAAAGATTTACAAAGAAGACAATTTCCAATTTCATCATCAAATTATTTGCTCAAAATTTTACAGATAGCTTAAGAAACATATTATCTTGCTCACAAGATAAAAAATAAGCTGTATTTCTATCCATTATTTAAATATTGTGGTTTGACTAATAAATAACAAGAAATTTTTATTTTTCCCACATTGTGAAGCAATAAAACAACGATAAAATATTTCTAAATGAATTATTACTTATATGCTAGTTTATAAATTATAGAACCCATTGAGAAATAATTATACCAAATTTAAACAAAAAGTTTAAACATAAATTTTAATTTATGAGATTTTTCGTTAAAAAATTTTTCAACAAAGATTAGAATTTTAGAAAATAGTAATTAGAAATGTAAAATAACATTAAAACATATATAAATGTAAATATAAAAATTAATGAAACTTCCTCTAAAATTAGACTTAGAAACAAAATTCTAAGGATTTTGTAAAGAAAAGATTACTCAAACATTAAGAATATAAAATAAAAAAATATATATAATTTCGTAAAAATCGACTTTTTATTATAGTCGCCTACTTTAAGGTACCTTACATTAAAGTTCATGTTGAAAACATAAATTTTGGTGGAACATTCGCTTTTTTTAAACATTTTTACTTTTATTTGTTGATTTATTTATTTCGTTTCAAAAAGTTGATACGTTTCTGTTTCTAGAGATAGCTTTATTTTCTCTATATATCAATAAGGTATCAATATATAGCAAACTATTGACATATAAGCGCTGCTTATTTATAAATTTTTTAAAAACTATCAATGGGTTTTCTGAAGAATGCGTTTATTCATAATTCTACTGCCCAAATACTGTCATATCTGAGAAAATAATCAATATATCTTAATGAAATTAATAATTAGTGCTGGTTTGTTAGGCAATATTTAATGAACTATGGATTTGGAATTCTGAAATTCACTTCAGAATAAATTCATTTCTGTATCCTCTTGAAATGAATTCATGATCGCTTAATGTAGACACTGTTGGAAAAAAAAATCCCAGAATTTTATAGATAATTTCACATATTTCTTTATTCGTTTTGCATTACTCAAATTAAAAGCAATTTCAGTGACATAGGGGGCAATGACTCCATAAATAGCAATGAAAAGTTTGAAAAAGAATAACTCGGTTATACGCACGTGTTCATACTTAGACTTTTGCCAACATACTATTAATAGAACAATTTAATGGTACTGAGGAGATGATTATATTCGAGAACAGAAACGCAATAGCTCATATTCTAGAAGTCTTTCCTCTTTTTCCCTGAAACAGATACAGAACAATCATTTAAGAGGAGCTGTAAAATAACAGAACTTAGATATTGTCAGGTGCCAACAACACATTTCTGACTAGACAACTTTCTGGGACTGCAGGCAATTCGACTAAAAACCAGCCTGCTAGGTACAAATTTAATACATATATATATATATATATATATATATATATATATATATATATATATATATATATATATATATATATATATATATATATATATATATATATATATATACAAATTACATTTATTGTGAAAGATTATATTTAAAATTAAATATGATGAATTAAATATGAAATTAAATTGATTAGTTTTGCCAAAGAGAAACCTGTTGATGTGTACAGCTCTAAATAACCACTGCTTGAGACTAAATATTTCAATAATAGTACATTCTTTTCATTATATCATGACTAAAATTTAATTGCTTTAATGTAGGGATTCTTTGGGATCTTCAGTTTCTCGTCCCTTCAATTGCCCTAACCAGATGAATTCATTTAATAACATTTTTTACTATGAGTGTATTTTTGCATTAAAAGCAGCAGATGTAGAATTTTCACTCAAAAGCGCAAAAAAATTTTAAAATTATGAAATCCTTAAATATGTTACCCAATTTCTTTATAAGAAAGTAATAAAAATTATCAATAGTTAAGAGTTATCACTAAAAAATTTTAAAAAAAAGAAAAAAAGGAGTAAGTATTTAAAAAAAATGCTAATAATTTTTCCAAAAACATATCTTTCTCTTATATCTTTCTTTTATGTTCATATCTTTAATTATGAGTGATATGAAACAATTTCCACTTTTAACTTTAAACCGTAAATGGAGACTGGTGTCAAAATGACTCCCCATTTTGTCCTTGAATACAATCATCTCCTCAGTACCTTCAAATTGTTCTTTTAGCAGTATGGTGGCAAATGTCCAAGTATGAACATGTCCGTACAACCGAGTTATTCTTGTTCAAAGTTGTTGTTGCTATTTATGAAGTCGTTGACTCCATGTCTCTGAAATTGCTTTTAATTTGAATAATGCAAAAATAATAAAGAAATATTCTTAAAATAATATGTTAAAATATTGTATTCTTCATTTTTGTTTGTTAAGTTATAACAGTTATTAATATTAATATAATTCCGTAATATCTAAACGAAGTAAATACTCATTAGAAGATTGTGTAGATTTTTCTTATAACCTCTTTCCAGCATTTAATATTGTAACATTTAACATTTTCTGTATGAATATTTTCTATTATTTATGGTAATTACATGATTTTCAGAATGTATTGTGTTTTCAAAATAAATTCCAATGTTGTTTACAAAAGATAAAAAGTAAAAAATAACAATGGAGTCATTTGACTTCATGTTTCTTACCGCGTTAGGAAAATGTCACCAGTTAAGGGTTAAAATTATGAAATCTTTAAATATATAGCAATTTATATTTAAGAAAGTAATAAAAATTATAAATGGGTAAGAATTATGATTGAAAAATAAAAACAAAGGAGCAAATATTTTTTTCTTAAAAAATTGCTAATAATATTTTATGAAACAAGCTCATATATTTATTTTACGTTTCTATCTTTAAATATGATCTATGTGAAGCTATTTGTATTTTAAGCTTTAATAAACAGCATAAAAAAATAGATATTTTTTATATTTTTTATTGATTTTAAGCAGTATCTATCTATCTTTAAGCAGTATATTATCCATTGACTTTAACAATACGTCAAAATCAGCGAAACTATCTTTCTTAAATTATAAATGTTGGAATAAAAAATCTTCAAAAAAAAATAATACAAAATGCATGAAAAATAAATTGCCATTTTCTAGAACTATTACAAGGAACTAAAAATTCTCTTAGTTCGAAAATCTAAAATCTTCGGCTGCAAGTGACAATTTAATAAGAATTTCTATATCAAATGTCAAATAAAAGTAAAAAGGAGGTCAAAAAAGGGTTTAGAAAGGCATTAAGGAAGGAAAGGAAGACCGGAAACAGGACGAAAACTGTCAGAAAATCAAGCAATCGATTGTTATACACACGAAATAGAGGATCATCAATTTTAAACATGAAAGGGATTACGATCTTTGATAGGATTCTTTTTTTTCTTCTATTTATGTGTTTTTTAAACGTAACTGATCACCTTCAGAAGGTTCTGTTCGCAGCAAGTTTTCATGTCAAAGGGATAATTCATTTATTCGAAAGAATTTATTTCGAATGAGGGTGCTTTCGAAATAATAGGAATTCCTTTTTGTTTTGTTTTTTTATATTCCACTGAGAGACACCTCGTAATTGAAGATGCGAAGCTTCTGGAATGGTGGTTGATTCTTGCCACCCCCTGTGGTGCACGAAAAGGTGAGGGTCTGGCTACTCTCATCGAAGACGGGACGTACTTCCTTAGGGAAGGGTTGTATCGTGGCCGGTGATAGCCCTTAGGACTCAGCCACAGTTCCCGATAGTGTTGCTGTTGCGGCGGTCCGTTTATTCAAGTTTTTCCGTGTTCCTTACAGTTGGTTGTAGCAGCCAGTTTGTAGTTAATACTTTTAGATCAATTTGCTCAATTATTTTGGACGCATTTTAACTTATTGCTATCCTTATAAATTGTCCTTGATTTCAAAACAATATTATTTGTTTGTATGATAGAATAAAATTATATTGCTTTGATATACTTGTAGGCTTTATGAAATAATTGTCTACATTCAAGGTAGTTAGTGTAATCGCTATTTCTGTGACTTTTGACAGAAAATTATAATTCCAATTTCTGAAAATCCTTTAAATGACATTATAATTTTCCGTTGTTTCAATCTATTACAAATCCATTTGTGTAATGTGAAAATAGTCATGAAATCTAAATTTTTTTTACAGTATTAGTAGTGATGATATGACTACTTATCTTAGAAAATCTGAAACAAAAAGAAATCTTACTTTCTTGCATATACAGTAAGACAGAAGTTTGTAATCATCAAGAGGTTAACTTTCAATTTTTACTTTCTTGCATACGAAGAATAGCCGAAATTTTGGCATCAACAAAATATTTGAACTCGAGATTTTGACGCATCTCCACATTCCAAACTTCTTTGAGTCCGAAAATACATTTTTAGCATTATCTCTGTTTGTCTATTTTTAAACAATGTAACTCAAAAATGCTTTAAACTAAGCAGCTCAGATTTGGAGTACGGAATTATAATTAAATGTTTCGACTTCTGTAAAACTTTCAAATAAAATTCTTTCAAAAGAAGTCAGTCTGGCTGATTATTTGAATAAAAATGAACTCCATAATTATATAACTCTAAGAGCTAGATAGATAAAATTTGGTAATTAGATTTAGCATCGCAAATATAGAAACTTTTTAAATTCTAAAAAAAGACTATAAAACAATTGATCGTCTGCCGGCGTGTCGTTTTGCACGTATGTACAAGATATAACTATTAAACGCAATGATTAAAATCGATGGAATTCAGTATGTTATCTTTTGATTATATCTGTAGTCTTGTGTCAAATTTTGATGCATATCTGTAGGCAAGAAAATATCCATAAATACATATTTTTCTGCGATAGATACAGTAAAAATGCTAGATTTGTACCAAAGATCTACTATAATTTATTACTATCGTTCACCAGTACTATAAAATACATTCTCGGCTTTGTCTTTGTTCTATAATTTTGTGAGGAAGAAAGATAATAAGACCTTTATAGGAGATGACATACGATGACTTCCGCTGTTTTTATGAATTCTTATGTTTCAAGACTTCTAAACATTAGAACAGAGGCGGTGTTAGCAACAGGGCAAGAGGGACAATTGCTTCCCTGTCGGCAACCGCCTGACATCAAGTTGACTTTTTGATCGATCGACTAAGAAGCCAGTTCGATGGATGTTGACTAAGTTAAGTTTACAAATTTTCAGATATCTGATTTAAATGTCGTTCGTTCAGCTTATAATTTTCACTATATTTAGCAGAAAATCAATAAGATGGCAAATGAATAAGACATCGCATTTTTATCGACAGTTCCTTGAATTTCGGCTATGGTTTTATTATAAGTAATGAAAAAAAAAATCCCATCGAATGTTTCGATTACCTACTAATGGAATTACCAGAAAAATAGTTTTTTATATCATACATGAAGAGGCCCATATATATTTTTCTCCTATTTCAGAATTCAGTGCATAATATTTATAAAATTTAGCATCGCTTTATTCATCTAATTTTTTCTTCCACGAACTCGAATAAGTTCACGAATTGGTAAATTTATTTATTTATTTCACTGTAGGTATTCTCTAATTAAAATCTAGTTAAGGGTTAAACTGAATTGAATAAAACACTCCTTTCACTCGACACTCTTGTGCAATATGCATGCTAAGAAGTGTTACATTGATGTTGTTGTTGTTTCTTATGGTACCTGCCACGAATAACCCCGCTGTTTCGAAGACAGCGATTTAAGCCTTAGGAGGATCGTCTCATGTTCTTACAGTAGCGCCAACTAGGGCCAATAGTACGACTTTGCTATTAATGCATCACTCAATCGCTTGCACAACCCCTTTTTACAGGAGGGAACATTCACACATCTCACAGATAGTACAACCATGCCCAAACCGGGACTCGAACCCAGGACGCCCAGATCAGGACGGAAGAAGCGCTACCCCTATACCAGGACGTCGGCGTTTTATTGATGTAGTCAAATTATGTCAATTCATTATAAATCATTGGAATAAGTAAATTGTATAATTGAAAATTAAGTTTTTTAACAATAATTTTTTTTTTCTGATCTTGTTTATCAGGTTGCAATTATTACGCTAAAAATATTATTGACTGCAATTGACGGCAAAAAATAAACGTATATGGTATGGCGTCTTTTTATTTATACTAAAACAGCTTATTCAAGTACACCCTGAATTTGTTAAATAGATTACTATCTAAATTCTTCAGATTATACATTCAAAATTATGACTATGAAATCAAGGAACGTATTTTTTAAATTTTATTTTCCATTTTTTTGCTTTCAATTGCCTTTCGCAGGAAAAACTATATAATTTCATGTACCTCTAAATTTTTAGACTCTGGATAGAGATGTCTTGAATAACTCTGTGCAAGTAGGGCTGCTGCATGTTAAATCCGTCGGAGAGAAACGTCTTCCAGCTAGTGTAATGTGTAAGCTTTGAGAGGAAAATGCCACCTCATGTGTCACCCTCGCCGTTTTATCAGGGTTCAAAATTAAAATATCCGTCCCAACATTACACTAGGGTTATGTTGGGACTAACCTAAGTCTAACCAGAGTCTAAAACTATTTAACTAACATGTGTTTGTGTTAAATAACCAGAACTTTAATATAACTAACCTAATCCAAGAGGTAACATGAGCAATGATGACATATTTATATGTACGAACTTCTATATAACGTGTGAGTTCTGTTTCAAGGATTTCTTGATTACAGAAAATGCGCAGAAAATAATAAAAAAAAATGCCATGAGAACTATTGCAATAGGTAGAATTCCTGAAAAGAATATTATTAAGGAAATTATGAATATTAAAATGAAGAATATATGGAAAGAAGAATTAAAGTTTTGTATTGGATGCTTATTTTTAATGTTTTTTTTTCATTTCTTTTTTATTTATTGAAGTTATTTCTTAGAGTATGGAAATGTATAATTTTGATATTTAAATTTCTCAGAAACATTTTACTTTTCAATTTCTCCTTATATAGCTATCGTAATTGTGCCTCCAACTCCCCTATTTGTTTTACGATTTCCAATAAAAATAAATAACTTTACTCCAAACAATCCGTATTCAAAAACTTCATCAGCATCAACAACTAAACCGTGTATTAATCATTTGTAATTCAAAACATTCAAAGGTTTTACATAATTCCTGATACTGCATTTTGTTCCACGATGGATGGTTCATTCATCTATCACACACGCCTTTTATTGACTCGTTTGAAGTTTGCTCTTTGGCGCTAAATGTAACAAACCGATTTTCACTGGTCAGAAAAGGTTGCGCATAATTTCGTATTCATCTGGTGATAAAAGCACCCAATGTTCATTTCGGATCAACTGGATTTGACAAAACTTTAACTCTTCATTCCAACAGCGATGGCAACAAAGGATGCTATAATCACTTACTAACATCTTTTGGAGAAGTTTTTGTGAAAGGTTATTTCGACTTTTTGATAATTTTTGTACTCAAATCATTTTAAATGGCATTTTATGACTAATAAAAAGGAATCGAAATATTAATTGATGCTAAAATATTTGCTATTATTTTCCAAAGAATTAAATCATAAGTACAATAAATGAAATTATTTTTATTTTGTTCCATAACACTGTATCATCTTTGCAGCAATTTTAGTATTCCCAGTGGTATTTTTAGGTAGATTCCTATAGGAAAACTACCTTTTATAATTTTTCTCATGACAAGACTTCGAGAATATTCCTTCAGTTCTTCACCTATCAGGATTCTTAGAACCTAAAAGTACCCTTCGTTCAAAAGTTTATATATTACATGCGTGTATACCGCGTAAATAACTTTGCTTGGATTCTAACTGTCTTGAAGTAGGTTTTAGAAATGTAAAAATTTTGGACGCATTCGTAAATGGTCCATTTAGTTTAAAGGAGGTGGAAATGATGGGGGAGTGAAATTTTCATTTCGTTATAACTTTTTTAATATTGAGGAGAGAAAAATAAACCCAGTTAGCCAAATCAGCTCCTCATTAAGACAAACAATTTTTGTATTTAAAGTCTTTCGATAACTGAAATATCTTAGATGTTAGGGGCTGAAAAGGGATTTTCAAGCCTTAATATTGGTTGTTTCTAACATCAAGAATGTATCTTGCTATGTAACAACTTGGATGTAAGGATGTCCATCTTTGCCTTCCAACTTTCCGAGAGAAATTTTTTTTATTCTTATTTCAGGAAGAAGGAATAATTGATTCTCACTGTGTTGTGGATGGTGTAATGTCTTGATCTAGACTGATCAAATAACGAAGCAGAATTTCCAGAAAATTCTTTATTTTACAGCCTTATATATACAAAAAAAAACAACTTGTTCTAATCTTGGTTAAATAAATAGTTATTTACACCTGTAGTAGGAGACACAACAGTCGAAGTCGAAGGTTTATCTTGAACCTCAGTTCTCCATCAATACGGAGAAACAACACCACAGGGAACTAATAGGTTGTTAGTCAACACGAACACTCCAGGGGTAGTTCTCGGACTCCGAACTCGTGAGTCTAGTCCAACAGTCTGCTTGCAATTCGTTTCTTCTCCTCTCCCTGAAAAAAAATATCCGCACTTTATTTCGACGACAATCTCTGCCTCTTAATTTACATTAGTCATTAGAGCTCTCTTTCGGCCAATCGGGGTTTAGCAATATACTCTCTCAGCGGCGCCAGTCGGTCGAGGGGAGGTCCTTTTAGTGATGCACCTTTCATAACTGACTATTCTGAAAAACGGAGTTATCATAGTCCTTTCACAATGAGAAACACTTCGCATCCAGATGCTTGGATATCCCTTTCTTTTTGAAGGTACTATAAATATTTCTTGGACGAGGGATTCCCACATGTGGTCTTTCACTGTAGTCGCTAATGAACAGATGTGAAACCACCCAGGTGAAAAGATCCACCATCTGGATATATCGAGGAGTTTAGTAATTAACAGCGACGACACAGCTGGCTGTAAATGTCTTATCAGTACTGGGAAGCGGGGAATGTTACAGTGGGGAGTAAGGGAAAATACAGACACGCCTCGTACTTTCACCATTAATTTAGGGACAATTTAAGTAGAATTTGGTCTATTTTTGGAATGACTTTGTAAGTTTGAACCGTGGTCATCTGACGAGTACATCATCCAAAATGTCAGGCTCTCTCCAAGCTTGCATATCACACCGCATGTTTTCCCCCCAAAAAATCAGACTCCTGTTTTTCTGTACAAACAAGTTTCGAACTTGCAGCACTGCGCTCCGGCAGCCAAAATCTCATCGTCAAACTACTTTTCCTGGCGCTATATGAACGAAACAGTTGAGTTTTATGTCATTTTTTAGATAAATGTCGCCTAGCTGTAGAAATATAACCTGATGCATGTAATATTTGTATATGTTAAATCAGTGAATCTGACTGGTGCCTAAAATCGATTTTATGCCTCGGTCGCTAGTTGTTTTTTCTACCGGTCAAGTTAATTATTATTCATTGTTGAAACAAATTGTGCCTTAACACGTTTACTGTGACGACTTTCGCCAAATAATCGGACCATCTAACTAATTAAATGAACCCTTCTTTATTGCCTCATTACTATAATACAAAAGGATATCATATAATTAGATAGATAGTTTGGTATAATTATGTAGTAAGTGGTAACGCAGATGAGTCACACCTCAGTTAACCTTTTAAACAGCACATATATACTTTACCTTTCAAAATGGGATCAATAACTATCCATTTTATAAAGCAGCATAATAAGGAAATGCACAATTATGATTTTGTTAGCAATACTTTTCAAAAAGAGTCCTAAATGAAAATGTTATTTCGAATTTTTTTACCACATAATAAAAGTATGTTTGAATATGAAATCGAAATAAAATATAAAATAGTGTAAGATAAATATACATATTATTGAACATTTATTGAAAAATCTGAAATAATAAAAATTCTAAAGTCAGCCAACAACTGTAAAATATAATTCAATAAGTATTTCAATTTCAGCCGTATACTAAAAAATGAAATACCATCTAAAGGCTTTTAGATAGAAGTAATAAGTAACTAGGAGTAAAAAATAAAAAGCAGTAATAGATAACTGGTAGTAAAAAAACTATAAAAATATCCAATGACATATCAATGCACATCAAATAAAGGATTATATGTCCCAAAGGTTAACGGAAATTTTTAACTTCTTTTATGATTTTTGTCTATTTTTTAACCGCAAAAGATTCTCTTTGAGAGATTACGCTCATTATAGATTTTTAAACTCGCGTTTGAGATTCTTTTGTTCAAAATTTTTCAGAATAAAACATTTTCTGAGACGTGATATTCTATTTATTGCATCAGAATTTGGATCGATTTTCTTATATATTTCTAAGCTGTATTTTTTCCAATAGAATTTCTTTTACCCTAGGACTGACGAAACTTTATGTTTCATAAAATGAAAAAAATCAAATCTGTTTTCAAAGTTAAAATTCCTTTAGGTAAAGTTGACTGTCATGCTGCTTTTTTTTCTATTTTTTTTCTATTTTGTGTACATTTTTTAAGTAATTTATGGATGATTTTGAACTCTTTTAATCATCATTATAGACCATTAGGATGTGGGTTTTTATTAAGATTTTATAACAGCTAATCATTAGCGAATATAGGTAAAAGTAGCATATCACCAAGCATTAAACTGCAAATTCGTTCACTTATTAGTTAATTTTATATTTTATTGAAATATTTACAAACTGTTTAATATCGCAATTGTTTGACATAAAAAGGTTTAACTTTTTTGCATTCAAGGAAAAATGGTAAAAGTATTGTAATAATCAAAAACTTCTAAGGAATTTTGAAATATATATATTTATATTTCAGACCACATAAAATTGTAATAATCAAAAACTTCCCAGAGATTTTCGAGCATGTGTACTAACGTTTCAGGTCATTCAGAATCGGAACAGTACAGAATTACTAAAGTTTGTAAAAAATCCAAAACTTTCAAGAGATTTTAAAGTGTGTATGTTTGTTTCAGACCAATCAGAATTGAAAATTACTACAGTATTGTAATAAACAAAAACTTCCCAGAGATTTTCAAGTATATGTATTAACACTTCAGGTCATTTAGAGTATTACTAAAGTTTGTAGAAATCCAAAACTTTCAAGTGATTTTGAAGTATGTATATTTTTTTCAGACCAATCAGAATTGAAAATTACTACAGTATTGTAATAAACAAAAACTTCGCAGAGATTTTCAAGTATGTGTATTAACATTTCAGGTCATTCAGAGTCGCAACAGTAAAGTATTACTAAAGTTTGTAAAAAATCCAAAACTTTCAAGAGATTTTGAAGTATGTATATTTTTTTCAGACCAATCAGAATTGAAAATTACTACAGTATTGTAATAAACAAAAACTTCGCAGAGATTTTCAAGTATGTGTATTAACATTTCAGGTCATTCAGAGTCGCAACAGTACAGTATTACTAAAGTTTGTAAAAATCCAAAACTTTCAAGAGATTTTAAAGTATGTATGTTTATTTCAGACCATTCAGAATAGTAAATTACTACAGTATTGCTAGAATCAAAAACTTCCCAGATATTTTCAAGTATGTTTGTTAACGATTCAGGTCATTCAGAGTCTGAACAGTACAGTATTACTAAAGTTTGTAAAAATCCAAAATTTTTAAGAGATTTTGAAGTATGTATATTTTTTTCAGACCAATCAGATTTGAAAATTACTACAGTATTGTAATAAACAAAAACTTCCCAAAGATTTTCAAGTATGTGTATTACCGTTTCAGGTCATTTAGAGTATTACTAAAGTTTGTAGAAATCCAAAACTTTCAAGTGATTTTGAAGTATGTATATTTTTTTCAGACCAATCAGAATTGAAAATTACTACAGTATTGTAATAAACAAAAACTTCGCAGAGATTTTCAAGTATGTGTATTAACATTTCAGGTCATTCAGAGTCGCAACAGTAAAGTATTACTAAAGTTTGTAAAAAATCCAAAACTTTCAAGAGATTTTGAAGTATGTATATTTTTTTCAGACCAATCAGAATTGAAAATTACTACAGTATTGTAATAAACAAAAACTTCGCAGAGATTTTCAAGTATGTGTATTAACATTTCAGGTCATTCAGAGTCGCAACAGTACAGTATTACTAAAGTTTGTAAAAATCCAAAACTTTCAAGAGATTTTAAAGTATGTATGTTTATTTCAGACCATTCAGAATAGTAAATTACTACAGTATTGCTAGAATCAAAAACTTCCCAGATATTTTCAAGTATGTTTGTTAACGATTCAGGTCATTCAGAGTCTGAACAGTACAGTATTACTAAAGTTTGTAAAAATCCAAAATTTTTAAGAGATTTTGAAGTATGTATATTTTTTTCAGACCAATCAGATTTGAAAATTACTACAGTATTGTAATAAACAAAAACTTCCCAAAGATTTTCAAGTATGTGTATTACCGTTTCAGGTCATTTAGAGTATTACTAAAGTTTGTAAAAAATCCAAAACTTTCAAGTGATTTTGAAGTATGTATATTTGTTTCAGACCAATCAGAATTGAAAATTACTACAGTATTGTAATAAACAAAAACTTCGCAGAGATTTTCAAGTATGTGTATTAACATTTCAGGTCATTCAGAGTCGTACAGTATTACTAAAGTTTGTAAAAAATCCAAAACTTTCAAGAGATTTTGAAGTATGTATATTTTTTTCAGACCAATCAGAATTGAAAATTACTACAGTATTGTAATAAACAAAATCTTCCCAAAGATTTTCAAGTATGTGTATTACCGTTTCAGGTCATTTAGAGTATTACTAAAGTTTGTAAAAAATCCAAAACTTTCAAGTGATTTTGAAGTATGTATATTTGTTTCAGACCAATCAGAATTGAAAATTACTACAGTATTGTAATAAACAAAAACTTCCCAGAGATTTTCAAGTATGTGTATTAACGTTTCAGGTCATTCAGAGTCGGAATAGTACAGAATTACTAAAGTTTGTAGAAATCCAAAACTTTCAAGAGATTTTGAAGTATGTATATTTTTTTCAGACCAATCAGAATTGAAAATTACTACAGTATTGTAATAAACAAAAACTTCGCAGAGATTTTCAAGTATGTGTATTAACATTTCAGGTCATTCAGAGTCGCAACAGTACAGTATTACTAAAGTTTGTAAAAATCCAAAACTTTCAAGAGATTTTAAAGTATGTATGTTTGTTTCAGACCATTCAGAATTGAAAATTACTACAGTATTGCTAGAATCAAAAACTTCCCAGATATTTTCAAGTATGTTTGTTAACGATTCACGTCATTCAGAGTCTGAACAGTACAGTATTACTAAAGTTTGTAAAAATCCAAAACTTTCAAGAGATTTTAAAGTATGTATGTTTATTTCAGACCATTCAGAATAGTAAATTACTACAGTATTGTAATAATCAAAACCTCTCAACAGATTTCAAAGTATGTATATGTTTCAGTCATTCGGAATTAAAAATTACTAAAGTACTATGATTATTACAGTATTGTAATAATCAAAAATATCCAAGAAAATTTGAAGCATGTGCATTTACGTTTCAGACCACTCAGAATCGGAAAAATATAATTAAAAAAATTAACTGTTTGTCTCTCTATGCACAAGATAAATAAAAAAATGATCTGAGATTGAAATATTAATTTGATATAGAGTGGTCACACAAAATTGTAAATTTCTATCATATTTTAATCGAAATTGATTCTGAGAAAGTCTATATGTTCTGAGTACAAGTAAGCACATTAATTACAATACGTAAATAGCTGAACAGATGAAAATTTGTTTTATTGATTTAGAATCTGTAATGTATATCCGTAAAAGAAATAATGTTTGAAAATCAATAAATAAAATGCTGAAAACCGTATGAAGTTTGAATTTTTACTGAATCCTATGCTCCTATGAGTCATATATATCAAAACTTAAGTATTTAGCTAATTTTTAAAGGAGAAAAAAGTGCTTTATCATTCTGGTACCCAAAATGACAAAGTCAAGAAATTATGAATTCAGTTATCTTTAACAAAGCAAAGATGTATTTGTTGTAGCATAAATCTTTGTTTGGCGTATCATCTCCCAATCATTCATTAAAATAGTCCAAAGCCGTAGTACTCAAAGCTTCACAACTCAGTCTGTTTTCCATGCAATGTGCGAAATTTATTTCGTTAAAAATTCTAATGTGACTTCAATATTTTATTGAATTTGATTAACTAAAACTGAAGACTTCATAATATTTTCAGTAGTTCATTTATTTACTCTAACAACATGAAATATTCTTTTCTTATAATTTCAAGGAATTGTTTTATCGAGTAAAAATGTATACATGTCTGAAACAGTTTTGAAATTACCCACTAGATAACGATTAGAGTGTGCATATTTATACCACAGCCTAATTTTGTTCAATTATTTAAATTAAAGAAAAATTTGAGATTATCTTATTAAAGAACATTTCACATCTATAATTGGTTTGAATTGATGCTTAAATTAATTTCATCAATTCAACATTCGCTATTTCCTTCAATCACAATAAACATAATAAGATTCTATAATAGAACTTCAATTATTTAAAAATACGGCAAAATTAATGACATAGTTAAAATATATATGTACTATAAAATAAACAATTTAAAATTAGTTCTCATAATTAAACTCGCCAACTAAATATTTTAGTCACCAAACTTTAAGAATAAAGGCCGGATCTAGGACATTTTCATTTTATGAAGCCAATATGGCAACCCCTCCATGTGGTATCTCTTCAGTGGTAACAAAAGACGAAGCTATCGTGTGGCTGCGTCTGACGGCGGAAGAGCCCGTAACCGGATGTTTGCTCGCTTTACTGCTTTTACCCCGGATCAGAAGGGGAGAGTTCATTTGTTAAAATCGGGTAGACGTGAGCAGGTTCAACTAGAGATTGTGGCACTGTCACATCCTTTAGAAACGAGTAACTACATTAAATTCAATTGTATACAAATTATAAATGGTGAAATCCTTTGGAACGTTTAATGATTAATTTCGTATTTTTTCCTTGCAAAGTGGAAGTTTTATAAAGTTAAAGAAGAAAAGGGGTATCAAGATATTCAATCCCCAGATTTGCATACAACTAAAAAGTTCAAACATTCCTGAGTTTTTATTTTATATATATATTTTTATTTCATTCCTTTTTAAAATTTTATTTGTCTTTATGCCTTCAAAAGCAAAATAGTATTTCTTACTAATAAATCACAAATGCCTGATACGCTGAAACTACCCGAATTGTCACTACAGAGATAAATAGGATAGTTTAAAAAGCGATGAGATAAATAAATGAAATACGATATACAAGCAGATCAAAATTAAAACATCTCTACTCTGAGCTCTCTATGCAACGAACTACTCAGTGTAAAAACTCCAGAATTGTTGAGCATACTATTCAAGACTTGGGGAGACAGATTATGCGAAAAAAAGTTCCATAAACACTGATAGCTACCCTTGTACAACAAAAAGTAGGTCGAAAATACTCAAGATACTCATTTGTAATACAATTTATTAGAACATATTAAACATTTAATCACGAGGACCTTATTTATGCTTACCATCTTATTCAACTGCGAATTCTAATGGGTCGATTGAGATGCTTCTCACATGCAGAGTGAGATTGTCTTTCAAATCTGCCAAAGTTACCAGACGTCCTCAATAAGTAAGATTTTTCAAGTATCTCCAAAGCCAAAAATTGCAAAGGTTTGGTTTGGTTATATTAACGTCCCGTTTGAAGCAACACAAGGGCTATTTTGGGACGGACCTCGTAATTTTGAACCGCGGTCAGATGACGAGGGCGACACCTGAGCTGGCACCCCCCTCTCTACACCACACCACACCAGCGGGAGGACGTTTGGTCATGACGGATTTAACGTGCAACTGACCCTCTTACACGACGGTTCTTCGGTGGAATCGGGTCACGAACCTGAAACCCTCCGGTTCCGAAGCCGAGACCTTACCACCAGGCCACCGCGGCCCCCAAAAGTTGCAAAGATTAAGATGTGTAGAAGGAGATGGTTAGGTTGCCGGCAACGCACGATTAATTACTCTATCAATAAAAAAATGTTGCTGAAGAAACTGCTGTACACAGAATGCAATGTGTGGAGGCGCTTCATCTTGCAGAAAGGTAATTGAATCAAGACATTGGCGCTGTTGCATTTGGGGTACAGAAAAAATGTTCGAGCATGTTTTGGTTCCTGTTTTTCCTTTCCGTAAATTCTAGAGTCGACGAAACTCTCGAAGTGCAGCTACAGCATTTCCTTTGTTTTCCTAAAACAACTTCACAAGCAAAGCGATAAGCTATCGCTGATAAGAATGACATTTTCCCAGATTTATCCCGTTTTATGCTCAGATCGGTAACATCAAAACAAGGATTTATGCAAATTTTTGGGCTTACATTTCGAAATTGCAGTTACAGTTTCAGCTTCTTCACTTTTTTTAATTATTATTATTATTATTTTCATTTCAAGAATAGAAACTAGAAAGAAAAAATTTCATACCACATTTTTTTGTGATTATTTGCATCTTTTCAGCATTATTTTTTGTTTTACAGTGCCATCTATCAGTGTTTTTGGAACTAATTTTTTTTTTCTCTCAGTCCGTCTCATCATGTCTTGAATGGCATGTTCAACAATTTCGAAACATTTACATTGAGTCATTCGCTGTACAGAGAGCTCAGAGAGGGTTGTTTCAATTTTGATAACCTTGTAGTATGTTCTATATCTATTTGTTCCTTCCAACAAAAAGCAGTTTTCTACCAACCTGTTATAGAATAACTTGTTAGTGATAAATCTACCTATCATCAAATGAACAAGATAAAACAGAAATGTAACAAGCTGTATGGGTCACATTATGCATATAATATTTATTCATGAATTTAAAATATATATCGAATTTTAGACAACATAAGACATATATTCTGTTGTTGTAGATTTTTTTGCGTGCTATAGTCTGTGGTACATCAGTCATAAGAAGCAGGCAATGAAATCTCGATTATTTGAGATAGTTTTCTTAAAATCTTGTGAAGAGAAATTTCATTAACAAATGAAAAAAATGCTATAATACACATAAATATAAAAAATAAATAAATATCCGATATATTAGTCAATAAAAGTAAGCCTCAAAAATTTCTAGCATCTAAATTTACGATTTTTTAAGTTACAAATGATTGCCAGTGTAAAGCTTATGTCAACAAATCAAACTACAGAAACACGAAGAAAACAAAATAAAAATAATATTAACTATGCATTGTGCTTTTTTTGACACAATTATGTCGCCTGCGAAAAGAGAGAGGATAATAATTGCTGCAAATAACTACAAATAAAGAAAAAACGTTGATTAATAAAAAGGGAGAGAAATATTATGTAATTAGAAGTATGCTGCAAATGATGCTATTATATTAAATTATATCAAAATAAATACATGATTAATGTTAACCTAATTTGGCTACTTGCCAGATAACCGAAGAAGTAAAACGTTTCCTATCGAATTAATGTTCTTACCACTCAAATCAGCGAAGGAAAAAAAATAGCAAAATAATTCATTAGAAATCAGTGAAGAAAGATGTTTTAATAATTCTTACTTTAAGATAGTTTTAATAGTTCTTTCCTTAGTCTTAGTTTTTAAATTTCAATAATAAAGTTGTTATGTTTTTAGGTTGAAATACTATTTTACATTTTAATATCCAGGATTCAAGATGCTCTGGATGACAATTACGATTACCAAGGTATCGAATTTTATGATTGTCAGTATAATAGATTTGTCTAGGCTCTATAAACACACATACAATAACAATTTACAATTACAAATAAATGTAAGTTCTCTATTAATTATAACCAATTCAGAGTAGAATCTGGCAAAATTTTCTCATTTTTTTAGTAAACGTATATATGCATTGAATTATGGACCTTAGACAAAGTGCGAGAGAAAGAGAAGAAAATATCAATGTATTAATTTCATGACAATAGCAATAATTAAGAAATATTGACATTAGGCATGTATGTAACTTTTCTACTTGATCTGACATGCTCGCTTTGGCGATCAATCGCAGGCATACGATTCATGCAAAAATATTAGAAAATCAAAGAATTCCAATTTTCCCCATTCCTTTATACCAAAATTTGCCATAGAACTAAAATTATAATCAGAAGACAATATATAAAATTTTATTTTATTCACTGGGCTTCTTTTGAATGTGTGCATATATGCATGCGAAAGTTCAGACCGACACATGGTCAAGTCTTTGAAGTATTTCGTACCTAAATCGACATAGATCAACACTGTAGATGCAATATCGTTGTACCAAATTTTATCTTTCTCTCTGTCTACGTTTGGTAATGACGTGTTTTCAAATAAAAATAATATTAATCTGGTGACTCGTTTCTTACATATTTAGAAAGAAATCTACAAATTCTGGAGCAAAGACAACATACCAAATTTCATCGGTCTACTCAGAGATATTACGAGTAATATCAGATATTCAGAATTCCAAATATGAGTTTTTCAGACTCAGAGTGAAGATTAGGTGAAATGTCGTGTTCAGATTCTTTTACTTACTAAAGATTACAATATTTTCGCTTTGTATATTTCGTATAGGAGAAAGTATAAATTGATCAAAAGCTTTGTTTAGCTTATTTTTATCGTTTTTCGTCTATTATATAGATTTTCTGCTGTTGCATACCACAAAATTTTAAAGAATAATCTGATGTTAACTGTAATTCAATAAAAATGTAACTGCACTTTTTTTTGAGGTTATCATTTAAGAAAGTTGAAACTATGCGATTACATTTAGCAACCATGTACGGTAGGGTGGAACGAAAAAATCAAATTTGGATTTTTAATTTGTAACAGTGCGGAAATGTTACCTTTTGGTACAGACAAAACAAACAAACAAACAAACAAAAAAAAAAACAACAACTTTGGAGTATATTTTGAGGTGCGCCAGGACGTTAAAGTTTTATAAAAATAGACTTTTTGCGACTTTTTAAGGATTTTTGCGTGCCTCGATTGTGAAATAAAAAGCTTTAAATAGACGTTGTCATATGAATAGAAGTACGAAAAAAGTTTTATTATTGCACTGACATGGCAATGAGTCGCCACCGGAGCAGTTGTTATTGAGGTAAGGCGGAGATTTGTCTGCCTCCGGTCACAAGGACAGGCCAGGTTTCAAATCAGTAGCTTTACCGAGTTCAGTGATTAACGTAACTGATATATTAATTTGTGCACTTGTGTGCTTTGCTGTGATTAAAAATGACTCAGTCTAAATGAGTGAAAACAAAACAAAATGTCGGAGATTTATATTTTGGGGAAATTTAGTTATTTGCTTGAACTCACGAATCTGTTATGAAATGCTACTGATATATTAGATATAACTTCAAAATTGCTTCAGAAAAGGATCTTTGTAAGTGAAATAAGTTACTCTTTAGTCCCCATAATAGTACAAATATGGTCAAGAGCTTCTATTCCCGTTTCTTCTAGCAAAAGAATTTCACAAATGATAAAAGATTATCATGCTAAATAAATGAATTTATTAAAGTTTAAAGACAGAAAATATTCAGATAAGTTTGATTCTAACCTCGCAGAATTTAGAGAAGAATCTAGACTTTTATTTCATATTGCTTGCTTGTATAAAGGAAAAGAAAAGTGCCAGTTATGGAACAAAAGTTTCTAAATGATCAACGCTCTAACAAGAAAATGTTATAGGTAATATTGATACTGCTACCAGTAGCGCTTTGTGGAAGAAAGAAGCAAGAAAGAGTAAGTAACTACAGAGAAAAATTCAGTTTATTCAAGAAGGGACAAAAATGTGATTATCAGAAACGATTATTGACGATAATGGCAACGCTGAAGAACAACAGTGTTCTTTACAAAAACAGGCTAACCAACCAGATCCATCAAATCGACAAGAAGAGATAACACTACCAGGTGCTTTTGTAGTTAAATATTAAGTTGAAACCTTCATGTACTTATGATTCCAAACATTTTTTTAACCTTATCTCATATTCATGCTATCTCTGCCTATCTCAAGAACGTTATAGACTAGATTATTCAAAGAAATGGGTACTTGCTTTTTCAAAAGTGTCCTTCACTACATGTTAAGTAGTGATTGTAAAAGTTAAAGAGATGACGTGTTTTAAAAGCAAGAACAGAAAGTAAAGTCAGAGGCAGGAGGTTATTTAAAGAAATGGGTACTTTGCTTTTTCAGAAAATGTCCTTCACTACATGCTAAGTAGTGAATGTAAAAGTCAAAGAGACGACGTGCTTTAAAATCAAGAACAGAATGTAAAGTCAGAGTCAGGAGGTTTAAGTTTCCAAAGATAAACTTCAATGCAAAAGATTACATCGACATGATCACATGGCTCAAAAATGACGTAACTGAACCTGCCTTGTTAAAACATGTTTCCAGTGACTCTTTGAAAGACTTTATAATGCATCCGAAACTGAACCAAATAGTATAGAGGACTCGGTTATCGACTTACCCCAGCTTCCTTGTCAAATGCAAGCAGTGGAAAGAGCTGTGAAACTGGTGGCCGAAGTGGTTCAAAATATTTGTGGTTCAATCGCAAGAGAAGGATAAATAAGAGTAAAAACTGACTCACGTGTGAATATGCCAAAATTTAATTTAAAACAAAGTTTAATGTAGCAATGAAGTAGAAACAAACATTTTGCATCTGTAGCTTTTGTAATCATTAAGGACACAGAAGTAAGAAACGCAAAATTTGACATTAGAAATATTTTTTATTACTATTATACTTCGTAATTATTACTTTTTTCCAGTTGTGATGCTTATATTTATATTTCAAATCATCTTTTTAAACATTATATGAACGAAAAATTCATAAAAATATTTTATCAAAGTTTATGATTTTTCATTTTTTTTTTTTTTTTTTTTTTTTTTTTACAAACTTTAAGTTCTTTGCTACACCCAAGATATTGTATTGGAACCAAATTTTTTTTCATTCTTTTTTAAATCTAAAAGCTAATTTTTCCGCACTAATACTAAACAAAAATCTAAGAAATATTTTTAAAGGCCCATTTTAAAATTTCCATTTTCTTCAATTTTTTTACAAATTTCAAGCTTTTTGTGGCACCACAAAATAATATAATATTGCAAACAAATTTTTAAAAATGGTTTTCGAACCTAAAATGCAACTTTTCAGCACTATTACCAAGCTAAAATCTAAAAAAAAGTTGTTAAGGCCATTTTCGTTCCACCGTAATGTACAGCCAAGTAAACAAAATAATTCATTTGCTATTATTGGAGAAATGGAGATTCGAACAATGGATATTTATTGGAGATTCGAGTATTTACTGAAAAAACAATCGTAGTCTATTAATGTTTTTCGATGAATTCATGATTTATTTGATTTTTTAAAACTTTCTCTTAATAATAGCAATAATTAAGTGTACATAGGGAAAATGTATTTGGTATTGCTGTAAAGAGTATGATTATAAAATCAATGATAAAAAAATGAGAAGTGTTGTAAAATACATTAAAAATAATTTCTTACTTACTATTGAAATAAGAGAAATAAGTTACATGGAAATAAAATTGATATTACTGGAAACTTCAATATTTTAATGTTTAAAGCAGTGAAAGTAAAATAACTGCTCATTAAAATATTGAAGAAAATCGTTCAAATCTTTATTAATTTTAATTACAAATCTAATTAAAATTTTAAAAAAAACTCTTCATGTAAGGGCTCTTTGCCTGTAAATTAAGTATTGGCTAAATTTAGGGCAACTAATTCTAACCATTTGCTATATAAATAATTATAACTTTTTTTTGCTTCAGGCAAGACGAAATTTTTAAAATATTTTATTTACAATCACACAAATAATTTATAAATAACAGAGATACATACTATTTTTTAAGCAGCATGAAATCCAAATTTATGGAGCGAAAGATTACTTTTCACCATTTAGAAAACTTGCAGGAAAATATTGCAAATCAAAATGGACATCAATAGTACGATATCTTGGAATAGCATTAATTATCGTTTGGTACATTTCACATTATATTTAAAATTACTTTGAGAATTTTTCAACGGGACATAATTTATAACAATGGTGAATTTTTTAATTCCATTATAAGTTTTTTTTATCTTATATTTGCTAAAAAATTTCGAAGCAATTATAAATATATTCCAATTCTTTTGAAAATCAGTAGCGTCTGGTTTGCTTTATTTCAACACAAATCATTAAAAAAATATAACAATCTGTGCCGTTTAACACATGGCTTTTCTGAATATATTTCGTAACAAATTATTCCTTTAATTACAGCATTGTTATTTATTTTTGAGTAATTATATTTATTATCATCTTAATAATATTTAGTTGTGTTTCCATTTTGCTTGATATAGTTAGTAAGTTATTTTATGTGAATTTTTGATGAAGCAGCCCGGAATTTCTGTGACATATTAAGCATCAAATTCATTCATTAAAATATGATTTTGTCGAGTCAAATGCATGCATTAATATAAATAAAAATCCTACCTGAATTTCTAATTTCTATTTTGTAAAGTAAAATTATAATTTTTAGAGGTATTTCACCTGTTTGGTTTGATTGCTTCAACTGTTACATTATTTCCTGATTTGGCCATAATGTTAACATAAAAGATTTGATTAAAATAAAAGATAAAATTAATAATGCATTTCATCTCAAATAATAAAAAAAAATGTATTGTTACAATTTGTGAAATAAAAAAAATAATGACAGTTTTTCAACGCTTATTCTGTTTTATTTTACATTAAATAATCAAAATATGAAAATAATAATCTTTGCCATTCAAAGTGTAGTTTCTCACAAATAAGAAACTGTTTAGATTTTTTACATTGAGGATAATTTAAATAATTAATTTATTGTATTTTTTAGTTATTCGGTTTATATATTTATAATATCCAACATCTTGATGTATTTGGTTCAAATTTGCTAGGTATCCCCTATTGAGATGAAGAACCTGTATACCAAATTTTATCTATCTAACTTCCTTCGTTTTGTATTTATCATATTAATTTATATTCGAACAGTGAAACAGACAGAGTTCCACTCAACGAATTTTAGTCAAAATTTAATAGAAATATTCAAATTTGATTTTAAACGATATACCAAATCTCATCCATCTTTTGTTGCCTTATCATATAAAGATCTATTTTTGTCATAGAAAGAATTAATTTTTCCAGAGACAGACAGACATAATATTAGACAAGCCTATATGGTTCATGTACGATAATGTAAAAATAGAATGCTTGTCTATTAATATTATTAAGCTAAAAATCATCAAATCCTTCAGAGCAAAATTTTAAAATCAAAACAGTCCTTGAGAAAAGTTATTATGAAAAAAAAAACTCAAAAATAATTGATTCTGTAATGAATAAATCTCTTAAATGGAAATCTTGACACCTTTGAAGAAATCCTGTCCTATAAAAATGATTATTTATAACTAAGAAATTGATGAAAGATTAAAAAAAAACGGTGATAGAGTTTGATATTTGTATGGCTTCAATAGTAAATCATCTTCAGTTTTGATATAAACATCTTTTTTTATTTAATTTTTCAGGGGCAATTTTCTGTGTCCAGCCGTCATCTGTTCATGTTGACTTTATTTCGCCTTCATCTAACCTTCAATTTTATCATGGGATATTTGTGATTTACGACAAAAATTGAAATTACAACTATACAATTAAATATATCATCTCATTTAAATGTTCAAGAACCATTGATTAATTGGCAACAAATTTGATTTAATTGATTATTTGTAAAATTAATCACGCCATTAAACATATTACAAATTCTTATTGGCTTCAATGTTTTCTAGTGGTTCTATATTTATTTTATTTATTGATTATTTGTTTGATAACAAAATATATTGTCAAATATGTACTAACATCATCTCCAGTGTTTTGCCATTTCACAAGAGAGACAATTATATTTAGAGGTACCATCTTTGGTATAGAATGTATGTTAGATGATAGGAATGTTTTCTTTATTATGGCGTTTCTGCAATTATGATTGAAATTCTGATTAATGCCGGCGTCCTGGCATAGGGGTAGCGCAATCTTCCCAGTGATCTGGGCTTCCCGGGTTTGAGTCCCTGTTTGGGCATGGTTGTTCTTCCTGTTATATCTGTGAGACGTGTGAATGTGCCCTCCTGTAAAAAGGGGATGTGCAAGCGAATGAGTGATGCATGAGTAGCCAAGTCGTACTCTTGGCCGAAGTTGGCTCTACGATAAAAACAACAGACGCTCCCCTTTAGGCTTAAATCGGCTGTCTTTGAACAGTGGGCTTGTCCGTGGCAATTGCCATAAGAAACAACAACAACAATTCTAATTAAATATAAATTGAACGAGATTTTTCTCCAATTCTCTGAGTATAGAAATACAAAATATACATTTTGTTTTAGAGGTACCAATTTTGGCAAAGGGAGATTGGAAATGTTCTCTTTATTAAGGTGTTTCCCCAATTATAACCGGAATTCTAATTAATTATAAATTTAGCAAGATTTCTTTCCCTTGGTCTGAATATATTATTGCCCAAATAATCATCTTAAATCATCACACAGTTATCATCTTAAGATTAGAAATTACTTGACACAAAATTTAAGAAATAGTTTAATAAAAATTGTATAGATGTTTTTAAGAACATTTTTACGAAAATATTTCCATAGTTTTAATAAAATTCGAAGCTTTTTTCTATCATTTCAAATTTTCCATCATGTTTTTCTTATATGGTTGATAATCCGATACTGTTTTAATTTAAAGATACCAAATTTGACTCAAATATGTTTTCGCAGATAAGAATGCTATTTTTATTGCAATGTTTCTGCAATTATAAATGGAATTCTAATTAATTATAAATAAAACGAGAATTATCTCTCTTTTTTTTAATATATAAATGTCCAAATGTGATTTTTGAACATAAAGTGTTTCAAAAATAATCATCTTAAGACTAGACATTACTTGACACAAATTTTATGAAATCTATACATAGTATAAAATGAAGTCCCCTGACAGCGTCTGTAAGTTTGAAAGAGAAAAACTCGAGAAAGACTTAACTGATATTGGAGATATTTATGCCATTTAGTATGACATTTATTAGGAAAAGCTTTAATATATTGAAGTCATAATAAAATAAAAAAGGGAGTTTTATAATTGCGATTATTTTCCTACGACGATTCGCGCATGCATAAAACAGCTGTATCTGTAATTTGCACTTATCTGCACATGCGCAAATAACAAGAGCTGCAGTATGCATATACGATACATTTCTTTATTTACGTCTGATTTTAAAACAGCGATTCAAAACTCATTATACCCCTCCCCCCCAGAAAAAAAGGAAATCCAGCCTTGGCCCAGATTACATTAAATTCCAAAATGCTTCGTTTCTTGCACGATAATAAAAAAATGTTCGGTTCGCAATATCAGAGAAAGAATATCCACACGTAGGGAAGGAAAGCCCTCTGTTGAGCGAAGTAACCGTCTCTCTTTAAATCGCATTGAAATTGAATTACAGAGCCAGAATGGATCAGACTTAAGTTAAGTTTAAAGCCAATTTTTCCTCTTGGATATTATGCCACTGGAAACGGTGTGCGGGTACTGCTAGTAATTTTATAAACATTTTTTCGATTTTTTAAGAGTATTTTTACTAAAATATATTTTTTAGTTTTACTAAAAGTTGAATCACTTTCATCATTGTTTCAAATATTCTATTCTGGATTTTTTTTTAATGTTGCTATTCCCATACAACTTTAAAGTAGATTTAGCGATACAAATTTGATTTAAATGTACTTTGGCGAATGAAAATGTTGCCCTTTTTTGTGATTATAACTGGAATATTAAATAATTATAAATTAATCGGGAATTCCATTTAAACCGATAATTATCCCGAATGGATAATTATCGGAATCTGAATACAATCTTAATACAATTGAAATACAATCGGGCAATCGTAATCTTAATACAATCAGAATCCTAATAAAATCGGAATCTTAATATAGGAAATGTAGGAAAGGAAAGTTCATGATATAATACTTAAAAAAAAATCTTTATTTAAATTGTACCGTTCAGATTAATAATTTTTTTATTCATAAGCTGAAAACCTGTATCACACACACACACACACACACACACACACACACATTCTTTTCCATTTATTATTCAGGAATAAAGAAGATCTATATTAAGAGTGCAGGAAGATCTATATTAAGAGTGAATTCAAGAAATGATATAATCAAAATTACTTATTTGTATTTTTGCCATAGTTTGCTACTTTCATGATAATTCAGCTGATTTCTTTCTTCAGTTTACTATGAATCACAGAACCAATAATTTTCAACAAATTTTAAAATGTATAATATGTTAATGATAGAAAGAGCGTAAAATATTCAAAATACGATATTCTTCTCACTATATATATTATAACTAAAGGAAATTATGGAAATAAGGACGAACATGAATGGAAATTAACTTACCGGTCTACAATGGCAATCATTTAACTGCTTTTGTAATTACCCGAAACTTCGGAAACTTTCCATGTTATAAATGAATAACTGAAACTTAAGGAAGATCGTTAATCAAGTACTGTTTAAAGCATCTGCCTTTTCAAAACATTATATAAACAGCAACCATCCATTCCCTCCGTGGCGGAAATCAATCGTTAATCCATCTATCAAATCCTGCTTTCATTAACTGGCATCAAGTTCATACTTTATAAGCGACTCCCATTTTTATGCTGGTTCTTATGAATATATATAATCTTCGTAATAAAAGCAGCTGATATAAATCCGGCAGCATCTGGTCATGATATGTATTTTATTTTAACATTTTTCTCCCTCATATACGAAGACATAATATCGTTGTGTCTGTTATTGGAAATGGCCAAAATTTCCTAGCGTAGCAGTTTTTATTGTCGATTAAAAAGAAAAGCATCATTTGTGCATTTATATAAGATGGAATGAATTGTAATGCATGGAGGATGTGTTATATTATTAATAATGGACAGGCAGCTCCTGCTTAAATATCTGTTGTTAAACTCGTGCACGTATGACTCATTTGATATGATTTTAGACAATAACTTTCGGATATTCGTAATGGAAATCAATGAATTTAATATGCTAACTATTGAAAGTTTGTATTTCAAATTAAATAAATTACAAAAAATTAAAAAAATAATTAATTATTTCTTACATTTTGATGATATTTTAATTTACCACTTTTGTAATGGCCAAAAAATGTTATGCTTATTTTCAAAGCATAAAATAATAATTAAATTTAGAAAAAGATTAATTAAACTATTATTAAAAGATCTACATTTCAAAACATTCTCCAGTATCGCATTAACACCGGCATTCAATTCCTCCTACAGCAGCAGTTGCTGTTTTACTCATCAAATCCTACTTTCAGGAACTCGGCTTAAGTTACACTCTCAGGTATTAGGATATTTTTCAGCCTTTTCGTGGATTCTATCTTTAATAATCTCCCTAAATAAAGGGTCTAGATAAGTCCAGAAGCATCATGATTAAGTGTTTACTTTGTGTTGACAGTATCCATTAGAGGTAACCATAACCGAAGATGTAACAGGTATATATCAAATGAAGGAAAATGTCACTGTTAAGCCAGCTTCTTACTTCGATGCAAAGGAAGGGACGTTTTCTACGCTGAATTCGTGCCTTGGTAAATGAATAGAAACATATTGTGGATCTAGATTGTCGTGGTAAATGTGGTTGGATTGAATCTTTGTAAACAAATATTACGGAAATCAGAAAAATTTGATTGTATGCAAAATTATGCAGACGGAGTTTCAGTTATTTATGTCCAGATATATAAAATAGAGTAAATGGAATGTAAATATGTAATGCTGTTCTGCTGTTTATATGTTGTTTTTGGTAAACCTCAACTTTACGATGAAACAGACATTTATACCTTTCACGAAGTATTGCTTATTTCCAGAAAGAAGTGATTATCATTAACTTTTAACTAAGAAACAGGTTGATTCATTATTCAACAAGCAAACAGTAATGAGAGGTGGATAACGCAAAAAGAAAATGAGCTGTTGAAGGTGGTTTTCGCGATTTCTTCAATTATGATTTGATGTAAGTACCGAAGCAAGGTATTACTGTATGTTTATGTAATATCTATGTACAAGCAGTTAGATCGTAACAATTATTTGGCTATAATTTAATTCAGAATAGTATTTTCTGATGTCGCATTATCTGTTTATACATTCTCTAATTTTTATCACTAATAAAAATTATACAGGTTGCAATGTAACAACAATTTATAAACAGTCAAATTATAACCATTATTTGACTATAACATCTCGGAATACGATTGTCTGATGTCATATTATCTGCTTATATATATTTGTTTTGTAATTTTTATCACTAATCCAAATAATAATTACAGGTTACAGTATAAGAACAATTTATAAGCAGTCAAATTATAACCATTATTTGACAATAGTTTGACGATAATCAGGATATGATTGTCTAATGCCACATTATCTGTTTATATATTTTATCACTAATACAAATTATAATTTTAAATTATATTATAAGCACGGCATAAATTTATATAATAAAATTAATCATTATTAATAAATTAATTCAAGAGTAAATTTTCTATTGAAGGAACCAAATAGTTTGAGTTAAAAAAAATAGTCTGTTTTTATATAGTATAACTACTAGTATTATATTAAATCTTTGAAATTATTTATTACTTAAAGATTTATGGAAATTTCAAAACAAGTTATTATTAAATAATATACTATATAGTTTTGTTCATAACACATAGATTTTACAGAATATTTATAGAATATTCCCCAAAGTTATTACGGAAATTATAAAGTTGGTTACATGTTTAAAGAAATCCGACAAATTAGATAAAAAAATCATTCTTTATTATACAAAAAAATTATAATACCAAAAAGAAAATGTTGCCGAGAAATACCCAAAGAACAACACTTGTGGAAATTTGCAGCATATAAACAGGCAAAAACTTCAATATAATTAACAGAACAAGACAACAGCGGTCGCTGATTCAACTCGCAATACTTTGAACGCTCCAAAAATGACCCATTCCTTGTTTGTGCTTCATGAAGTCATCCTTATAAGGAGGCGTAATCTAACATGAAATTTTCCAGAAGAATATGCAGAAACTCAGTTCCTAAAGAACCTGGTTCAATATATATATATATATATATATATAGGGCGTTCTTTTTTTTTTACTCACTCACTGTTTTTAGAGACCTCTGTAGCTTGAACCATTAACCGCAAAGCCACAAAATTTTGTACGGGGATTATTGATGGGAAAAAAGAATCAGCAAAAAAAAAAAAAAAAAAAAATAGTTGCAAAAGTCGCCGATGGGGAAAATTTGGCGCTTTGCACTTTAAGAGAACTAAAATTTTGCATAAACACGGGGCTAAAAAAATTTCCAAAATTGCAAACTGCAAAATGCAAAATCCCGATTACGTAGTCGACACCAGCGACAGTATTTTGAGTTACCAAAAGCAAGCGGACATTGAAAAGGATTTGAAGTATTAGTTGAATTGTGAAAATGCGTCTCACTTTAGCACAGCGTGCATTACTTGTGAAGATCTTTTATCTTAATCAATCCAATTCAGCTGCCGCTCTTCGCTAATTTCGAAGTCGAAACAATTTACATAAATGACCTCTATCAATTTATGCAGTGAAAGCAATTATTAAAAATTTGAAAAAAAAAACAGGTTCTCTCAAGACTTTTCTTGCCAGGATGGATATCGACGAGGCCTTGGACAATTCTCTAGAGTGATGTGGCTCATTTTTTTAATGGGACTGTTAACACTTAGAATTCTAGAATTTTATCAACTTCATGCATTTCAAAAATTCCCACTCCATTCTCAAAAAGTAACAGTTTGGTGTGATTTCACAGCATATTTTATCATCGGACCATACTTTTTTGAGACTATTACCCAAGCAGGGGCGCAGACCGGTTCCGTAAAAGCTCAAAGATATCATGATATGCAGAGCAGCTTTGTTATTCCACAACTTCAGCAAAGGCAATGATATAATAATAGATATAGGCTTAGATAAAATTGTCTTTATACAAGATGGAGCACCACTACATATTGGTACATCCGTAAAACAACTTGTGCGAGTTGAGGTTCGAACTCGCAACGTTAGGGTTCATAGCCTAGTAACATAGCCACTAGACAAAAGTGTACACTCGTTTCCGGAAGTTGTTATCTGGCTTATGATGTTACCACCACAAACTGTTGCGCTATCACTTTGCAGATTTTTTTTCCTCTTAGCATGGTTTTAATTACTAATTGTCTAGATTCATCTGTGTTTTAATAGTAGCTGCATTTGCGCTCTCTAAATACAATGGTGCTTTTTCTACGTTTTTTGTTTTTAATTTTTTAGTTTGATTTCGAAATAATTTAGATTGTTTCAGAAATAGGTTTTGATTTCATATCGCTTATATATATATATATATATATATATATATATATATATATATATATATATATATATATATATATATATATATATATATATATATATATATATATATATATATATATATATATATATATATATATATATTATCGTTTATTCGTTCGTTTTTTTACACGAAGACACACAGGACAGCACAAAGACGACAACTATATACGGAATACAATTATCTTCAGCCGAGACGTGCAGACAACAGCACACAACAGACTCTAATGCAGACCGTAGTGCACAACTTAATTCAGCACTCACTTGACTCCGTCGCTGCTCCGCTAATCTCTGGAAAGCCAGTTCTTTCTGTCGATTCCGACTACTCTATTCATCACTGATTCACGACTCGGTTCATCACTGGTTTACGACTCAATTCACGACCGGTTCACAACTACGACGACTCCACTGGTCCACGACCACTCTTCTCTGTCGCTTCCGACTACTCAATTCACCACTCGACTTACCACTGCCCGGCAGCTGCGGGTGCTTCCTTTTATAGGTCTCAGGAGGCGGGGCTAGAAGCCTCTCAACCAATCAGGAACGCTCGAGGCGTATCTCCGTTCCTACTGGACGGATCGGGAAAATTCTCGATGTTTCGGGTATAATCTATTTTGGCGCCAAAGTCGCCAAATTCATCGGCAAGTCGCCAAATGGTTGCCAAGTTTGTCGCCAAGCTCTGGGACCTCCCATCTAACCGACTATGCTGGGAAGCCGCCTCACAGATTCGTAACAATATATATATATATATATAAGTAATCAAATCTAAGCAATATGAAATCAAAACCTATTTCTGAAACAATCTAAATTATTTCGGAATCAAACTAAAAAATTAAAAACAAAAAAGTAGAAAAAGCACTATTGTATTTAGGGAGAGCAAATACAGCTACTATTAATACACAGATGAATCTAGATAATTAGTTATATATATATATATATATATATATATATATATATATATATATATAACCCTCTCGAATCCTTCTCATAATAATCGAATTTCTATTCCTCACAAACAGGAAATTAAAGCGATCTCTCATGTATCAACCCTGCTTCCATTGACTCGCTGTTAAGTTCACCACACTGACGTTAAAAGTTACGACTCAGATTTCACGGGTCGTATCTGTATTCTTCTCCTGACAAAAGCTGCCGAGATAAGCCGAACAGCGACCACCGTGTGCTGTCCGCTCTAGCAGCATTCAGCAAGTGTAACAAAAGACGGAATATTCTGGAAGCGTCTGATGGTGGTAAGAGCGACATTCTAGCCGGCATAACGGCTTTTAATCCCGTTCAAAAGAAAAGGGGCCGTCGTTACATTTAACCTGGAGTGTGGTTTCATCAAAGTGAGTTGGAGAGTTCTGTTCGTTTGGAAAATCTGTGCTGCTTAGGAATAGGTAGGAAAGTCAAGCGAGTTATAATTTCCATGGCCACCGCAAAGCAGATGTCGCATGGAGATATGCACTAGAGTAATTTTGAAGGTCAAACTTTTTTAAGGTCAAACATGATAAAGGAAATAATAAATTAAGCAATGCTCGAATCATTCATCTCGCTTTAATCATTATTAGAGCACAATGATCTAATTAGAGCATATTTTTTTTCTTTTTTAATATATCAGTTTTATAATCTTGCCAATTTTGCATTTTGTCATGAATTTCGGCATTTTGTTTTAAAGAACAGTTTTGCCTTATTTTCAAAAATAGACTACATTTTTGCTCACAAATTAAAAACGTTATCATTGTTTCATTAAATAATCGCGAGATTTTCTTTGATTGTGAAAAGCTAAAGACGAAAGGTTTTGTAAGTATCTGCGCATTTACAAGACTAGTAAATAAATTATAATATGGCCGGATTCAAAAGATAGGTGAACCAGATATTTATGTTCTAAATAGTGCTTTGATGTTATGTCACCGTCTTCATTAGGACTGACATAATAAACAAATTTCAACTTCACAATTAGAACAATACAATTTTAATATCAGCCTGTTTGTTGGAATAATGGACAAAGAATAAAATACAGTTTATTTGAATTCAGATAAAATCAATACTCCTAGAAAACCTGCTGATAGCCAGAGGCGATTATTATCAAATGCGAGATAAAAAGGAAAATAATGCAATTATCAGGATATGAAAAGTGACTTTAACAAACCTTAGTGAATTTCATAATTCAATTAGTAGAGACCGGCGATTTTACAATAGGGTGGGGGAGGAAAAGAATATTAACACCCCAGACATCAGTTTTGATAGGAAACTATAAGACCAAAAATGGTAGGGCAACTTTGTCACTTTGAAAGACGAAAGGCATAATGAAATATAATGATACTATGATTAATACTGGAATGGTGAATACAATGATGGAATGATGAATATGATGATGGAAACATTAATAATGGAATGATGAATATGATGATGGAAACATTAATAATGGAATGATGAATATGACGATGGAAGTATTAATAATGGAATGATGAATATGATGATGAAAAGATTAATAATGGAATGATGAATATGATGATGGAAACATTTATAATGGAATGATGAATATGATGATGGAAATATTAATAATGGGATGATGAATATGATGATGGAAAAATTAATAATGGAATAGTGAATATGATGATGGAAAAATTAATAATAAAATAATGAATATGATGATGGAAAGATTAATAATGGAATGATGAACAGGATGATGGAATGATGAGATATTGCGTCTCGTTCAACGACGATTGGGAAAGAAAAATTCATCATATGGCCAAATTGCTGCATAGCTCTTTTGTTTCAGAGGCAAAGTAAAGCTGCAGTTTAGAAAATAAATGGTGTTTCGAAACTGAGATAAATGACCTCTGGAATGTTTAGAGGAGAAATTTTGGATATTCATCACAAAAAAAATCATCTCAATTGAGAAATAGAATGTAATTTTTCATTAACATTAAACGTATTATTAATTTTTCAAATTCAAATTATAAAAAGAAATTCGTAACACAGGCTGAACATCAAAAGATATTAAATTGGAATTAAGTATAAGCCCTGGGATTACGTATTTACGTAAACGTAGATAGGCGTATTATACCGAATTTTACTACACTTGTATATATCTTTTTATTATATGCGTTCAGTTTTAAATTTGCACTTGCATTGAAAGAAATCAGCGAAGAATTGCGACACTCGCTATACGATTTAGTAAATGTCTGAGAAAAAGTTTTGGCATTTAAAATAAGAATTATTTTTTTTTTCCAAAACATTTTTTTATACTCTTTATTAATAAGTGTTTTTCTGATTAAAATTTTTTTAAATTCTTCTGGAATTTTTATTGAATTCTTAAAGAGCATCTCTTTTATAATAGAGGATACATGTAATCTTTTAAAACAACAGTTAATAAAATGTGTGCTATGATCCGTTATTACTAAATTAAAGTAAGTGCCGGAATTTTTCATGATTAGACACATTTGGCGACAAGTTTTGCGGTGGATGCATCTCCTTTTTATTACATCTTTAAGATTTAACTTCTTGCTCATGAATATGTCAAAAAACTATATTTTAATTATTAAAAATCTTAGGCAGTAAACCCATTAAGCATTTTATAGTATTAAATATATTATGTTCATTAATTACATGATACTTTTAAATCATAGAACTAGTGAAAACGAAATTGTCTGGTTCAACTAACTGCAGTGGGAATGTATCCGCACTTTTTTATTATTCTTTTAATTAGATAACAAACAAAACTCTTCTTCCTTAGCATTCAACAACGAAAGAAAATCAAGCGATTAAATATTTGATGAAACTGTGTGATGATACAGCAGACTATTGGTGAAATTTAGATTAAAAATATTTTTAGAATATATCAAATTTCCGCAATTTATTAGTGGAATTTGGATTAAAAATATTTTTTTTAAATTGTCAAATTTCAACATTTTATTGGTGGAATTTGGACTAAAAATATATTTAGAATATGCCAAATTTCAACTATTTATTGGTGGAATTTGGACTAAAAATATATTTAGAATATGTCAAATTTCAACAATTTTTCGATGGAATTCGGACTAAAATTTTATTTAGAATATGTCAAATTTCAACAATTTATTGGTGGATTTGACTAAATGTATTTTTAGGATGTGCCAAATTTGAAGAAAATTAGATTCGTATTATATATAATTCAATCCGTACTCATTATAATGAAACTTTTGTAAATTTACAAAAAATCAGTTTTAAAAAAATCAGATTTCTGCAATAATAATTTCAGAATCTATTACGGTAAGAAATAACAAAATCTCAGTTAATTTTTAATTATTATGATTTTAATATATTTTTTTTTAATTTTCCGAGTAGCACATTATTAATCTCTAAAGTAAATAAGCCCTGAATTTAGTTGTTTTAGGTCTAAAAATCTGTTCTGTAGATTGCCGATTCATCTCCATATCTATTTTTACTTTCTTGTATACGTAGTATAGAGAAAGTATAGTAATCGTCAAATAAAATTCAAATTCGAGATTTTGATAAATTTCCAGGTTTTAGACCCCCTGAGTTCGAAACACACATTTTCGAAAAATGTCCGTCTAACTGTCTGTGACAAAGATAACTCAAACACACTTTGTGCTGGACGGCTGAAATTTAAAGTACGGTATTTACACCCAATTTGTATATTTTTTTTTTTTATCAAATTTTGAGCAAACTCCGTTCAATGGAAGTCCGTCTGACCAATTGTTCGAATATAAGTTATCATGATAATTACAAAAAGAAAAAAAGCAATAAAATTCGGTCCACAGATTTAGCATCTATAGTTTAAACACCTGTCAAATATTGAGCCGAATCAAATGAGGAGTTGCCTTTTCTCGGTTTGTACTTTCAGAAATATATAAACGCGGTAACTCAGAAACTCAATGAGTTAAATATATTAAATATGGCGAGGAATTTTGTGACTAGAAGTGTAGCTTTTTAACATATGTTTGCATCAATCGATTGAAAACAATGCACTTAAAATAGAGATGTCTGAGTTTAGTCGCCAAATGATACAATAGAGGACGGCACTCGCCAAGGATGACACAATAGTTCAGTAGAAATGCTAAACGCGAGCCAAAGGTTAATATTTCGTAACTATTATACACCCATGCCATGTGAGGCGTTCTCTGGCATGACATATTTATAAGAATATGCGAGAAAGTTTTGTGAAGACCACTCCCACTGGTTATTACTAGTAGAGACAAAGAAATAGATAGAAGATATGGATGTTTCCACTGCTTGAATTTCATGATTTTCGTATTGGTTTCTGCAATACAATGACAGCTTATATTTTCAAAGGAAACATTCATTTTCTTTCTAGTGTTAAAAGTTTTCATGTTTGAAATATGTTGCGATCATCTGCGAGTGATAAGTTATAAATCACAGTTATTTCGAAGACACAGAAGATCAGTGAATAATAGTTTTAGAATAATATTAATAGTTTAGTAAGTAATGAATAGTTTTACATGACACAGGAGAACTTGGCATTTCCAATAGAATTCGAATGAATAATAACCGGAGTTAAATAAAGTCCTCCCTTCGCATTTTGAACATTCTGAAAGATGAACTGGAACTTTAAAATGCTCTATAAAGTTTCTGAATTATCTTTTGAAGATCTTCTTGATATGGTGCTAGAAATATTTCATTTAGTGGAATGACAAGCAGGTTATGCAATGGACCATTAAGCAAGCGTGTACATAGAAAAAATTCTAAATAGAGTGCAAAACGGAAAGATGCAATGTGATTTTTTCTCATTTGATACATAACTATTATTTAAGTATCAAAAGATATTTATTTTACTGGTTCGTTCTAAATTTTTTTTTTTTTTTTTTTTTTTTTTTTTTACATTTTGCATTTTTATTGATTTTTTTTTAAATTATGAACTTTGTTGGAAATCTGTCATTACAATGGCGGTTTTTAAAAACCTTTTTCCACATTTATTTATAATGAAATTACTTGTATTCGAGTTTTGTTTTCCCCTTTTAAATTTTTATTTTTTAAAATATTAAATCTTTAATTACTACACTTTAATTCTCAGCATTTTTGAAAAGAATTCCTTTCCATGGCTATTTAAAGATCGTTTCAAATTTTAAAGATATTTTTTATAGTGTGCTTACTCGTTTTGCTCACGAGATTTTATCTTTTAAAATTTTAACATGAGCCATTTTCCAAAGCAGTTTATTACCACCATGTGCAGTTACAGCCATATCTGTTTCTTGTTCCACTTAAAATTAAATACCAAACTACCTATTCAGCCGGTCAAAACCTTCTGACCAATTCAAAAATCACCACCCCCCCTCCTTTTTTTTCTGTTTTAACAAAATGCTATTATGATATTTCTTGAGTACAGCTGACCACCCAGCCACCACTGAACCACGCAGTATCGATATATTATTATGGTACTGTCAGAAGGTTGAAAGGCTTTCAAAATGTTGGGTAGTATCGGAAAAATATTGTACATAGGGATAAGATAATCATAATTGATTATCTCTGTTAGGAATCGCCTACAACCACAACAATCCATCACAAAAATGTAAAATATTGTAAATAATTTAATAGAGGACTGGGATATACATTTTGTGTATTAACGTAATTAGATCCAAATAATGTCCACCAGAAGGCGTAAAATTTAGAGAACTCCTTGAGCGCATATGCTTTATTTTTGTACTGTCATACCAGAACCATTTTGACGAACACTCGAAGAAAACATGTTTTCTGGGAACTCATTTTTCATTAAGATTTAGAATTTTGGGTTCATAGCATGTTAATTAATTTATATTATCACATTCTGATTCCAGGACAGATATTCTATAGAAATATCTTTTTATAAAGGGATTTCAATGATATCTAACCGTAAAAAAGGAATTCTGCCAAATAATGAAATAGTATCACTTTAAATATCACATTCGTAAAAAAATCACATGGTTTCAATAAGCAGACCGATGCGATCAAGACATTGAAACTGGCATGCTAATCACTTAGTTACAATTTTTTTTTTTCAGAAATAACTTTTTGAATAAAAATCTTAATATATGAGGTGTGTATTAACTAAGCATGGCGCTTGTATCGTGGAGATAATTTTCATTTGAAGCATGTCAAAGTTCCGAATATTAACGCATAAATAGAACTAGTTAACAGAACATGACATACGCAAAGAAGTGATGTTTTTCTTAAAGAATTAAAGACCAATTTAGAAACATGAGATGAAGTGACATTAAACTGCTCCTATTAGATAATGCAAAGGATAAGGTTGATGGACGTGAGATTTATTGTCAACCAAATATTGCAGTTACGTTTGTTTAATGTCATTCTGGTGGAAATGAGAGTTGTTATTTTTCAGTACCTGCCAAGACCATTCACCTTGCCCTATTTCCTAAGCAGTGAACGTAAAAATAGATGCTTTTCGCAATTCATTACAACCAGAAAGAAGTTTCTGAGAATGGGTAAATATTCAGGACATTTCTTATAACACTGAATACTCTCAAATATGATATTCTAGTTCCCATGATATCTCACAAACTCTACTACTGCATTTGCAATTTCTTCAAATCATTGTATTTGAGTTGGCCTGTGTCCTCTTCCAGGTTTAAGAGCGAATTTTATGGGATTTTCCAAAATGCATGGTAGTTTTTCAAAGATATTTAATTATCAGAAGGTCTTTACACAAATGTTTTATCATTTTTATGTATAGTTGAAGTATTGGTATCTCTTTGATAAAACAAGTTATGCTCTATCTGAAAACGTTTGTTTATGACGGAGTTTTCGCGTGATGAAAAAATACATCAATACTCCTTATATTGTCAAAGAATGTTCCACATTTTATGGAATATGTAAATTACCTGATCTGCAGAGTTAATTTCCTGAAATATGATTTTTTTTCTTTCGAAAATCAAATCCACATACTGATGAGAGAATGTGCAGAAAATGTTAGTCTAAAAACCTCCTGATTCATTTGAACTTCCCTCAATCTGTATACATACTATCCTTCATGTATTATTAGTATCTAATACTGTGCAAAATTAAATATATTTCCGCGTTTTTGTTCTTCATCGTTATCGGATACTCAGTTTCCGTTTTGGCGTCTAATAACTGAGACAAATTTTCTAATGTTCAAATTAGCTGAAGATGTGCAAAATAAAAAAAAGCTCAAGAAAGAATAAAATTTGTCATGGGATCTCAATTTATTCACATTTTTTTTTCTTCTGGATTATAGCAAAGATTAATGAGCTTAGATCTGCAATGATTAGTATTTTATATTCATTACAAAACATAATTTTAATGATTAGCTTTTATTTGAGAAGGCATGTAAAATATGAATAGAAAAACGTCCACTGTAAATAGGCAACACTTTTATTTTTACTATATATTTGCATCTAAATTTACTTATATATAATAAATTTTGTTATTTCTGAAGCCATCCGTCAATGTGCATGATATTTCCTATTACAATTTGTACTAGCTAATCTGTTACAGTCGTATCAAATTTATTATTAACAGAATAACAGCGCACGTTGACGGATGCATCTTCTAGTATATAAGTATTAATCGATACCCATGGATTGACTAAATTTCGGACTGAAAGTTAGTATTCATCTTGTCTAATATTTTGTAACTTACTTCAAAACAAATAATCCTACATAATTATATTGCTTTTAACCTTTTTTTCCATTAATTATAACTGTATACTTTGCTTAATCTGTTAATAAATAGCCCACATAAATAATGTAATAAAATATTATTCAAAGTTTAATTATATGGAAACTAATACATGGTGAATAGTATTAGAAAATTTAAAAATTAAATTTCGATCAAATTTCAAATGTTTCTATGTTGCCAACTTATATTTGCAGGATATTAATTTTATTTTCCTCTATTACAGAAGAGTTCTTAATGGTAGGCCACAAATGAGGTAACATATTGTTTAATAATCGACATTTTCATTCCTTACTTGCCTTTGGGAAATAACGTGAAATACTTAAGTCATAAAAATCAGAAAAGGAAAAGAATATTTTAAAAATTATTAGTGTCATTTTAAAATGAAATGGCTTTCTAATTTCATTGATAATCTTATGTGCAACTTCGATTTCAAAGACATTAATTTTATTTTTATCTATTACTGAGCAGTTTTTATTGTTACGTCATAAATGATGTCACATATTGTTTTGCATAGCATTTTAATAAAACTTCGTAAACATAATCCAATAAAGTATGCTGCAAAATTTAATGATGCACAAAATAATATATTATGAAAATTATTAGTTCATTTTTAAATGATTATCTAATTTCTTTGATATTCCTATGCGACAACTTCAATTCCAAAATTTTATTTTTCTCGATCACTGAGAAGGTTTTATTGTTATTAAAAAATATTGTGCATACTGTTTCATATAGAAGGTAAATAAAATGTCATAGACATAATTCAATAAAGTATGTTGCAAAATTTAATGACACACAAAATAATGTATTATGAAAGATATTAGTGGATTTTTAAATGATTTTCTAATATCTTTGATATTCTTATGTGGCAACTTCAATTTCAGAATTTCATTTTTCTCGATCAGTGAGCAACTTTTTATTGTTACGTCATAAATGAGGTCACATATTGTTTTATTATCGACATTTTCATTCCATGCTTCTTTCGGAATTACGTGAAATATCTCAGAAAAGTCATAAAAATCCCTCACGTTCGACAGCCAGTGGTAGAAATGTCCCCATCAATAGCACCTGGCTCTCCTGTTATGTTGCCAGGTCAGTACTGGAAATGATTACCAAACTTCTTTGAATTGACGGAAAAACGTGTAAAGTTGTTTAAATCTTTCACGTAAATAATTATTTTTATAGTGACCTTTTTTTTTTTATTTTGATGCTGACGTCAGATGCATTTTGTTCCAAAATTAAGCGTTCTTCCATTAAGTTAGGAGAAAATACATTAAATAGCATTCTGTATTTTGACTTTCACTAGTTATTTGATTTTTTTTTCATTAACTAGTTTTAGGGATTTGATTTCCAAAGTTCGATTACTAAAAATAAAAATTTATAAATAAATCTTTTAATAAGTAAATAACACCAAACTTATTTTTACCTTAAAAATGCCTCTTATTTTAGAAGTATTTTTCATTAATAAAGTCGATCGAATTTTTTTTAGCTTTTTTTAGCAAATATTTTAAAATTATTATAAAACATTGTTTTGAAATTATAAATCTATACTTATAATAAAGCTCAATGTGTGTGTGTGTGTGTGTGTGTTAGCGCTGTACAGGCCAAGTCATTTGACATACAGCTATCAAATTTGGTACATGTATACCTTAGAGGTCGGAAATGTGCACCTGGGGTTCATTTTTTTGAAATTTTAATTAGAATTTTAATTATTAATTAAAAACTAACTTTCCCGCAAAAAAAAAATCTTCCATTTTCCCCACCGCCAACTTTTCCGCCAAAAAAATCTTCCATTTTTGCCACCGCCAAATGAGTAAGGCTTCCATTTCTTTTTTTTTTTCTCCCAACAGTAATGAGGCTAGGGTTAGTATTTTTCGGTGGATTATTTCAAACGATTCTGTTTATTTTCTTAATGTTTGATGCATTTAAAATTAAACATTGTTAATTAATCGATCCTTCAGATTCATTCTGAAGTACTTTTGAATTAAAATAAAACAGAATAAAGGAAATTAAAAATTTCTAATCCGCATAGCATTACCCCAACTGGCGTAGAAAAAAAATCACGTATTTGCGTTACGTAACTGGCGTTGAAAATTCACGCATGCGCTTTGTATTCTGAATTCCACATTGTGTTGACGAATTATTATCAACATATGCGGACTGGATTTAAATTTTTTTTAGGTTCGTTGCATGCTTTTGTAATTAAAATGTATTTATGTTAGTTATATATTTTTTGTGTATGCTTATAGTTTTAAGTGCATCGTTTTTTAAGTAGTTTTTTAAAACCTGTTTTAAACCGTCTATTTTAAACGATTCGTTTCATTTTCTTAGTGTTTGATGCATTTAAAAGTAAACATTGTTAATGAATCGATCTGCTCATGATGAATCTAAGAAAATTTTGTTGACAAATTCTTGAGATAATACGTAAATTGAAAAAGATATTCTTTAGTGCCCATAAAGTTTAAACGCTGAGTGACTCTATTTTCATTAATCAGATTATAAAAAAATTCTTTGTTTTAGTAAAAAATATTATTATATTAATTGCAGATTAATTCTTTCCACTTTAATTTAAAGCATAAATTCTACGGGTGCTAACAGAAAATTAGAGAGATACATATTACTTTATGACTGAAGGCCTTTATAATATTATGAGTGAATTATATGACTATCAAAATTTGAAGTTTTAAAATATTTTGATGAAAAAGCTATTAAAGTAGGAATTGCATAAAATATTTAAATATAAAAATTTTAACGAACTTTAAGATTGGCGAACCGGCTGGTCGACAAATTCTTGAGATATTACATAAATTAAGAAAGATATTTTTTAGTTCCCATAAGTTTAAATGCTCAGTGACTCTGTTTTCGTTAATCATATTATTAAAAAAATTAACATTTATTGACGAACACGAACACACTGATATTCACCGTTACTCTGATTAGATGTTATAAAATCTGAATAGATAAACATAAACGTGTAAACAGCAGTGCGCCGGTTTCTATGGCAACACAGCTGGAAAGGGAACAGAAGTTTCTAAGACAGAACATCTGCTTTACACAATTTTATAGAATAACTTTTCCCCTTTTTCGTTTCATTTTTTTAAAAAAAATTACTTATTTAATAAGAACACCTGCTTTACCCAATTTTTTAGAATAGTTTTTTCCCCTCTTCACTTGCTTTAAAAAACATCTATACTAATATATAAAGTTCAATGTGTGTGTGTGTGTGTGTGTTGGCGCTCCACAGAAAAGACCATTTGACCTACAGCTACCAAATTTGGTACATGTATACCTTAGAGATCGGAATTGTGCACCTGGGGTCCCTTTTTTTGAATTTTTAATTAGAATTTTAATTTTTAATTAAAAGCTAACTTTCTCGACAAAAAAATTATTCATTTTCCCTACCACCAAATGAGTAAGAGTTCAGGTTTTTTTCCCGACAGTAATGAGGCTAGGCTAAAGATTTTTCGGCTGATTATTTCAAAGGATTCGGTTTATTTTCGTAATGTTTGATGCATTTAAAATTAAACATTGTTAATTAATCGATCTTTCAGATTAATTCTGAAATACTTTTGAATTAAAATAAAACAGAATAAAGGAAATAAAAATTTCTAATCTGCATAGCATTACCCCAACTGGCTTAGAAAAACTGACGCATTTGCGTTACCGTAACTAGCGTTGTAAATTCACGCATGCGCATTGTGTTCTGATTGTTGACATGATAACCAATATCAAAGGACGATTTAAATTATTTTTAGATTAGTTGCATGCTTTTGTAATTAAAGTGTATTTATGTTAGTTATATATTTTTTGTGTATGCTTATAGTTTTAAGACCATCGTCTTTTAAGTAGTTTTTTTTAACCTGTTTCCAACCGATTATTTTAAACGATTCGTTTTTTTTTTAGTGTTTGATGCATTTAAAAGTAAACATTGTTAATTAATCAATCTGGTCATGATGAATCTGAAAAAATTTTGTTGACAAATTTTTGAAATATTACATAAATTAAGAAAGATATTTTTTAGTGCCCATAAAGTTTAAACACTCAGTGACTGTTTTCAATAATCATATTACAAAAAAAATACTTTGTTTTAGTAAAAAATATTATTATATTAATTGCAGATTAATCCTTTCCACTTTAATTTAAAGTATAAATTCTATGGGAGCCAACAGAAAATGAGAGAGATACATATTACGTTATGACTGAAGGCGTTCATAATATTATGAGTGAATTATATGCCTATCAAAATTTGAAGTTTTAAAATATTTTGATGAAGAAGCTATTAAAGTAGGAATTGCATAAAATATTTAATTATGAAAATTTTAACGAACATTAAGATTGGCGAACCGGCTGGTCGCCAAAGGCGGCTAGTTAAAAAATAAGATTGTTTTATTTATTTAGTCGTATGTTTTTTTGGATTCGCACAGCGATCACTTAGAACTATAATTTTCTTTATAGGCGAGTTAGTGAATTTGTTGGTTTAGTGAAATTTCGATAGATAAAACAAAAAGTTCATGAAAAAAAAAAATCCAACATATTCAAATAAATTCGGTTAAAATGAGATTTCTCCTATTAGCAATTTATGTTAAATGCTGTTTGTGGATAGTGATCATTTTTACATTCAGAAATTTAGAAATCCCTACATATAAAAATAAATGTTTTTCCTTTAATAGTAATGAAATTGGGAGCTTTTATTTGATTTTACATTGATGACATTTATAACGTAATATTTAAGACAAATGGAAGGCAAACTATCAACTTTAAAGAGCCCAAAATTTAGTTTAAATATAAATTAATTATTAATTAAACAGGTTTTGGATGTTGCTCATCTCTGTCTAAAAAGGATTTTCTTAGATGACAAAATTCAAATGATTACTTCATTAATGGTTCTAATTTCATTTCCGCATCCGTTTTTTCTCTTCTTTTAAAATTAAAAACACACATACATCCACAATTTCTAACAAAATACAATTGTGTATTTATACCATTTGTAAATAATACACAGTTTGCAACAATGTTTTTATTTTTATGATGTAATTGAAATTAAATTTATTATTCTATCAAATTAGTTGGAAAAAAATATTTCTAAATTTGTTAAATTTCAAATCCAAATAGGAAATTTGCTGTTTTCAAATTTCGCTGTATATATTATATTTAATAAATAATTTTTTTTGAATGTTCAGACTTTTAAAATTTTTTTCAAAAAGGAAAATTATTTACGAAATTTTCATTGACGAAAACCATTCGCATCATCAGCAGTTTTCGTATAATCTTCAACACAAAGCAAACATAGAAAACAAAATAATTCATTTTTATTTTTTTTTTGTTTTACAACCATATAACCAATCATGTTAAGAATAAATTTGGTTAAGAAATTTCTATTGGTACTATGTTTTCCTGCTTGAGGACTTCTTGAGCAGTGTTTCAGTTTTCGCTGAGAGTAACATTCATTCTTTTATTCGATTTTTTGCTGATTAGAAGCTGCCAAAATTAGTTTTTTTAGTAGTAGTAAAAGTAGTTGCATGAAATAATCTACAGAAGTTGATCGTAATTCATACATTTTTTTATAGATAAGGTATTTTAGAAATTTAACTTATAGTTATTTTTTCGAATAGTGACAACTACTAAAAGAAATTGAATGTTCAATAAACCAAAATTTATAAAAAGAAACAGAAAGGAGGTGGAAAAGAAAGAAAGGAAAAAACAAACATTGAGACAAAGAAGCCGAACTTTTGGATGAGACTAAAAATAATAAGACCTAGAAAAATTGAAATGTAATCCTAAATTCAAGAGGAAAAAGGATTACTTTTGATTGCAAATCAATCATTGACTGATGAACGTTCTGTCGTGGCCTGCCATTCTCTTATTTGGTTATTTATTTTCGTATATATATATATATATATATATATATATATATATATATATATATATATATATATATATATATATATATATATATATATATATATATATATATATATATATATATATATATATATATATATATATATATATATATATACAAAAGTATTAGAATCAAGTTAATAGGAAAAACAAAAAATCAAATAAAAAATAAAACCAAAAAAATTATAAAAAATATAAAAAAAGAATCCCGCCTGAAGACTTTTTCAAGGGTCACCCTCAGGCAGGGATTCAAAGAAAGGGATTTTTTCTGTGAGGAAATACAGACATTGTCTAATAAGGATTCCTCGTGACCCGAAAATCCCCTGAAATTATGCTCAAGAGATATACCATTTTAACAGAAAGGAAATACAAAACAACAAATTAGAAGAAATTAACCACAACAAAGTAAAAATACAATAACAAAAATAACAATAAAAACAAAAAATAGCACTAAAATTAAAAATTAAAAACGAAAAGGCCAGTACATACCATCAATAGTCAAGGAAAATTTAAACTAAGAGGAAATTTTAATATATATATATATATATATATATATATATATATATATTATTTGTTAATAAATAAAATTATATTTTACCGTATGTTTTGCACTGCGTTATAATCTGAATACCTTTAAAAACCATTAATTATTATATGTTTTAAATAAAAACACGAACATTCCATTGTAAAATAAAGCATTTTTCTCCACCCACAAAAACATTAGAAAGCAAGAAACTTGCTCAGGTACCCCAGACACATTCTACCAGACATGATGCCGGTGGAAAGGCCCAAAGTACTTAATCCCAACTTTTACGATCCGCTCATGCGATCTCATTAGATAAATGTATTCCGAATATCGACTTCGGAGGAAATGCTAAAGATAACTCTTTCCTTTCCTCTGCTACTAAGGAACGTCTGCTTAAGACACAGGACTTGTTGGTCTGGAAGAAGAAATGCTACGAATAACTTTTCTTTAACAAGTAGTTTTTCTGTTGGTCTTTTTTCTAAGTTGTTTTATTCTACGTATTTCATACATGTGTAAGGTCAAAGACGGCGTGGAATTTTTTATTAGTATTTCTGCAATTCAGAATAATTCGAAAATGAGATTTTAAGGAATACATATTAATAAACAAAAAATAACAAGATGGAAGTAAATGAAATTTAAAATGGAATATTTTGCCATGAAAAATTAATATTTTGTCGCTACAATTTCAATAACTTATAAAGTTACATATTATTTGATCGCAAGATTTCGTTTTATAATTAAAAACTATGAAATAAAAATTATATTTCTTATATGTGCAGTTTACATACGGAATATTAAAATAGATAAATTGCAATTATTAGATAGATTAATAGAAACATTTACGTTTTTAAAGGTGCTATGCTATCAAGGGATTGAACTCCATATAGGACATTCATATTGACGATGAATAAAATAGATAGTAAAGTATTAAAACAACATGACTGTAATATCTGACAGAATTCCAGATATAAAAATAATTTTTGTGAGTATAATAAAAATAAAGTAAAACTTTGCAAAACTATATCTATCCGACAGACAATGAAAGAAAAAAAATGCATAGCTTTGTAATTTAATCTAAGTATCTCTAAGTATCCAAAATAGTTCATCAGAAGAAACTTGAAAATCTGAGTAAGCAATATACATATATATATATATATATATATATATATATATATATACCTCTCCCGGTGGCACCTCGTAATTGAGGATGAGAAGCTTCCAGCATAGTAGTTGGTTCTCGCCACACTGAAGGGTCCATGAAAAAATGGGATTCTGGTTCCACCCATCGATGACAGGACATTCTTCCTTAAGGAATTGTTGTACCGTGGCTTTTAGGACTCAACAACAGTTCCCGCCAATGTTGCTGTTGTGGCGGTCCGTTCATTCAGTTTTTAATCCGTGCCAATTCACCGGGGTCGGAGAGTCAGTGACATCCCTTTGAGTTTCGAACCATTAAGTTTGCTTGTTATAATTTTGGGCTCAATTATAGAACAAATAATAGAATGAGATAGCTAGAACAAATAATTTAATGACTAGTAAGAGATAGAGATAATTTTGATATATTGGACTCTTTCTTCTATCACACATCTAATATTTTATTCTGTTTTATAAATATTATTTATTATTGTAAATAAAGCAACAAGTATACAAAAGAAATGCCACAAGATGATTTTAGAAAAAGTAAATATCCTTTAGAATAATACTTATTTTTTTTTAAAATTAAAACTATCACGACAAAGCTCACGGTATTAAATTTGAAAGAAGTTTGTTACGAGAATTTCTATGCAAAAGAACAATCCTTTCCACCTTGCCTAAGCACTCGGGGTAATTTGATTGGTTGTCATAGCAAATATAGAAGTTGGAAACAGACATTTAACATTAGGGGTATCAGAATCCATAAAATATGCCTCTCCATCAAAAATATATTCTATCATTCGAATGAAGGTAATTGATCATATGACACTGAAATTTGCACCGGAGAAGTGAGAACCAAGCACCATACCAGAAGCCTCTAATCCCTATTAAAATGTGCATTTCTATAAGATTAACACGATAAATACTGAATGATCCGCTTACATTACAATAGTATAAATATTGTTGTTAATTACAAACAAACCACTGGATCAAGCACCTGGAACCCTCAAAACCGCAAGGGAATCAAAATCGTGTTTAATTAAGCAAATATTTTCTATCCTAGAACTTATGATGCTACTCAAAGAGGGCGTGTCTTTACGATAAATAAATTATATTTTAAGATACATAAATGTCTTTTGTATGAAAAAAAGAGCAATATAATATTTAAAACCAAACTTTTAGACAAATTGCAGAATGCCTGACAATTTAATGTCCATTTACTGTAAAAATGAACATTTACACACACAAACGCACAAATAAGCATATATATATGTGTGTGTGTGTGTGTGTGTGTGTGTGTGTGTGTGTGTGTGTGTGTGTGTGTGTGTGTGTGTGTGTGTGTGTGTGTGTGTGTGTGTGTGTGTGTGTGTGTGTGTGTGTGTTGCAGAATTCAGAGGGGTGATAGTAGGCATTAAGAGGATAAAGAATCCCCATACAACATGGGTTGTTCAACAACAACAGTTCTCCGACTCTCTATATTTTTGCAATTTTCACCAATTAGGCGTCATTTGGGACCCCATGTTGCATGGGGATTCTTTATCCTCCTTATTCCTACAATCAGCCTTCTGAATTTGTCGGTCAAATTCGGCAACACCCTGCGTGTGTGTATATACAGGGTGTTTATAAAGTCCCGGACCCATTTTGATGTTTAATAACTCATAAAATAATAAAGATATAAACACACTTATGGCCTTTATTGATGGAATAACTCATATATTTTCCTTTTCAGGTTTGAATATTTTTACTTTTGTAAATATCGTCTGCGCGTGTGGTTAATTTAAGATAATTTCATTTTCCAGTCTAAATATCTGTACTTTTCTAAATATTGTCTACTTATTAATTGCATTTTTCTCTCTTGTTTTTGGCAACTATTGCAATGTTATGTTTACTTTTGATGTGTTTGTTCTATGTAGTACTTTTCTATGTGATGTTTTATTCGAGCAGATATTAAGGAGAATGCATACACCACAAGAGAAAGCACAGATTTTATGGTGGTTCATAGAAATGAAATCGATAGTGCAAGCATAGAGAAATTTCAGAAGAATTTACCAAAAAGATCCTCCATCCAAAAACAGCATCTTGCGGTGGAAAAAGAATTTTCTAGAAATTGGAAGTATCGAAGATAAGAAACGTTCCAGACGTCCTTGCACAAGTGATTTTGATGTTGAGCGTGTCAGAGAGACATTTTTACACAATCCTAGAATATCTGTGAGATTAGCGGCAACATAATTGGATATGCCAATTTCGACGGTGTACAAGGTTATTAAGAAAAAATTAAGACTGCATTAATACAAAGTTCAAATTGTTCAAGTTTTGGAATCGAACGATAGGCTTAGGAGGATGGCCTTTGCAACAGATATGCTAAGGAGGATAGAAGATGCTGCTGATTTTCTGAAGAGCATAATGTTCTCCGATGAAGCATCCTTTCCTGTTTCTGGTATTGTTAATCGCCATAATGTGCGCAAATGGCTCTGTGGATGCCGACATGCTTGTCGCTACCTGGCGTGAAATTGACTATCGACTTGATATTCTCCATGAGACGAAGGGGGCACACGTGGAAGTTCATTGACAAGGATCATGAAACTTTTTGAGTCTATTTAACCATTTATGTTATTAATTTAAATCTATCTTTATTATTTTATGAGTTATTAAACATCAAAATGGGTCCGGGACTTTATAAACACCCTGTATATCTATATCTATATCTCTATATATGTATATAAATTATTTTATATATATTAAATTATTTTTATTATATATAAATATACATATATAATAAGAAAAGGGCACTAAACGCAATGGAATGGGCATGACATCAAAAACTTAATAATCTAAAATACGTAGGTAAGAAGTTTATATTAAAAGAAAAATATATATTTTATCAGAATTTTATTTATAATAGCTTATATCTATGTTTTTTTATCTAATTACATTTATTTTATTTATCTAATTTTAAAATAACATAGTTTTATATCAAATTTTTCTTATTATAATTAAATTAGATTTTTAGCGAAATTTTCTTTATATGAAGCCCATAAATGATAAATTTTTACCTTATTTGAAGTATGAAAATTAAAGCAAAATTTGTAAAGACTAGAATAGATTCACCCAGCCTCGTTAACGAAACAAGGATTAAATCAGCTTCAATCCAAACTTCCTCTCAAAAGCTTCACACAATAGCCGAATTTCTAGTTTACACGTACTGAAAATTAAAACCGCCCATACATCAACCCTGCTTCCATTGGCTCGTGGTTAAGTTTGCCACTCTGACATTAAAAGTTACAGTTCGGATTTCATTTGTCGTTTCCATAGTCACTTCATGACAAAAGCGGCAGAGTTAATCCGAGCAGCGACCACCGTGTGTCTCTGTACCCAGAAGCTGTAAATAAGAACAAAGATCTTCTGGATGTATCTGACGGTGTTAGAAACCTCATTCTTCCCGGTATAACGACTTTTCATCCGAATGAAAAGGGAAGGGGATGTGCATGCATTAAAATCGGAGTATAACAAATGATTTTTTCGAAATAAGGGCAATAAAAGTTCTATTAAGTAGAGAGAAGTGGTGTTCTGGAATGGCAAGGAGGATCCAGGAAAATATGAATATCTAGGGACCCAATTTATTGGCAATCAATGAAGAAAAAATTTAGCGAAGTTTTGGCACTTTTATAAACCAAATACAACGGGAAAATTTTTTCTACAAAATTTGACGGTCCATGAAGTAAGGACAAAAGTACATTTTCTGGAATTTTTTAACAAAATTTATGTGCAAACATAGTATATTTTCGACTTAATTGTCTTGAAGATTTAGATTTTTCTCTTAACTGAAGATTAGGTTTTTGGTCCTATCTAAGTGTGAAGTTTCCTTTGACTCTCTTTTGAAGCTTCTTATTAGTTTGGTAATTCTTAGTGTTTTCTTTAGTAAAAAGAAAATGAAATTTGATTCAGCTTTCACAATCACAATTTTGATATATTTGTCAACCAGCTTCTCGCCTGCGTTTTCATTATCATCCCTTTCTTTCGAACTATGAGATCAACTTGTTTATATTTTCTTTTGTTGGCATCGACTGGCGGCTATATCCCCCTTCGCTGAGAATATGGTTTAGAGCTGAATGATCTATGGAGCTATGGTTTAGACCTAACCCTATTTTCGTTCACTTGGCCTAAAGGCAAGCGTTTGGCTTCAAAATCGAAGCATTTCTGCTGAAATACGACATGTAAGCGGGCTTGGTGCATGCTATATTTGCATTATCAACTTGGTTTAAACACTGACCTAAGCAAAGCACCATTAGGTGTTGTCTTCGTTATCTGACAGGGTTTTAGAATATGATTTATCCCCAAATAACTCTAGTGTTTATTTAAATCAGGATGTTAATATAACTCAAACTAAACTCAATTTAAAAAAACCTAGCGCTTCAAGACGTCAACGGAATTTTAAAGTCAATTGCGCGCCATTAGCGACAGTGTTCTTCGAAAAAAGGGATCGCAAACCTGATCCCATAAAGAAGGACTGTATGAAAAATGCCTGAATATTTAAGATGATTACTTAGAAAATGTATCACGTTTGTACATAACTTCTGGCAATAAATTCATTTTGATCTCTTTTCATGGTCTTTGAGAGCTTGAATAAAACCACCTTCTTTCGATAAATATAATCAATACTGCAATTCTTGGAATGCGATATGAATTAGAACAAAACGTTAAATATTGTTACGATATTTTTACGATACTGTGAAGCATTTGGAGTATCGATACCTGCTGTGCCAACGGAACGACTTGCCTTAAAGAAACGTTAAGGATCTTACATTTTGATAAGTAGGGATTAGTGCTGCTGCATAGTAAAAAAGAAGGCTATTATAGGATCGCGCCATGGAGAAAAATGGAATTTTGTTGAAGTTTGTCACATTAAAAATTCTAATTTGATTAGAGAACGTAGAAACAACGAAGCAGAGATGGGATGTAGACTTTTACTGAAAGTTCGATTCGCGGAGACCAACGTTATTATAGAGTGGGTTATGAGAGCAGGTGGTTTATGCTAGTCTTGACGCCCAGTCCAGAAGGGGAAGATCCATGAAATCACAATGTTGATGTTTTTTTAAAATTATTATTTGGGAAATAAAAGTTAATACAATGCCCTGCGTGTGCCATTTACAATTTCTAAAGTATCGATTATGACTTTGGAGGAAATTATAACATGGTTCCATAGCCATTAATGTTCGCTATGCCACTAATGATGAATTACCATGGTTTAGCAAAGATTGCTCATCAAACTGAGATCAATTATCTCTGGAATATTTAATCCAATTTCTCCAAACACCAGTTTCTCTTTAAAAGGAGCATCTGATATAAGAAACTTTGGGTGAAACAACATTAATTTTGAAAGTTATTCTATTAAGATTACATAAAGGCAGAAATATAAAGATAGTAGGCATTGTGTATCAGTCTATTACTTTTGTGTCTAGTCTAGATATTGAAATAAGGCATATATTATGGATAAGTCTTATATTCCGCCTTTTATTCTAAGTCTTCATTTTTGAAACTGCAATGGTGTTAAAAGTAAAAAATATTAAATAATGACTCTCATAAAAAGCTTTGTTAAATAATATAGAAATGATGAGTACAGTTAAAGTAATAAGATAAGAGATTCCAAGAAAGCTGAAGGATTAATTTGCATTTAATTGAATAATGCATCATGATAACAAATAAACATCTCCAGCCGTGATATTTTTTTTAGTCTTTATTTATTCGTATTATGTGGTCAGTGCAACTGAGTGAATCAGCTACAATTTAAAGCTCTTATTTTGTAACATATTACGAAAATAGAGAGATTAGCACTTATTTTTAATTTTTTTTCAATCAAAATTAATTTTAATAAAAAAAATTTAAGAAAATTAAAAAAAAAAAATAATTTGAATAAAGTGAAAAGTCTTATTTATTCAGAGGTTTAAACCCCCACCGAAATAGGAAATAAAAAAGAAAAATATTTCATTAAAGGTATTCAGAATTATACAGTTTTAATAAAACAAAAAGGCAGAATCAATTCTTTAAAAGAAATTACTTTTTAACCCTTCACATCCTTAAAAGCAATTCAATGCATAACTATTCAAAGTATACATGGACATATTTACAGCTGCGAAAAACAAATATATTTATATATAATTGCCCTAAATTCAATTTCCTCACTTTTTAAAAAAAATAACAATACAAATAAATTATTTGTAAAGAGGATATTCATTTACTTTTTTGGACATTCATTTCTCAAATATAATTAAAATTTTATATTTCGTTTTCAAGGTTTTTCCATAAAACTTTATTTTCTTATCCTCTGCTTTAAAAAATGTATTTCTAGATTGAAATTTTGCGAACTCTCCTTCATTTTTAATAAATTCATAAAGAATCTGCTTATTAAAATAGGAGATGTAGTTAGTTTTTTTAGAAGTCACTGTTTGATAGTAAAATATTGGTATAGTTAAATAGTACAACAGATGAAAGCGACTTTTAAAGGATGAAACAAATTAAAAATAAGTAAAAATTAGTATCACAAATAAAATAATAGAACTAAGGTAAGTAAAGTGTGAGTATTATTACGGTGCATGCAGCAGTGCAACTGCCTACAGGAATTTGTTTTGTATGTGCATGACGATTCACTACACAAAAATGACGGCAATTATAGCAAACTTTTACTGAAGAATGTGTATTTGCTTGAATTATAATTTTAATTATAGCTTGGATTCCACATTCACTTGATCTCACCCCTTGCGATTTCTATTTAAAGCTATATTTAAAGGACCAAGTCTATTGAAAAAACAACAGATTAGAAGGAGTGTAGAGAAAGACATTTTTCACACATAACACCTACAGAGCTTTAAAGTGCCATCTTTCAGCGATTTTCTATACTAAAGTTTATTTAATAAAATTCAAGTGGATGATCTCAAGTGTCTGAAGCTCAAATTTCATTCCTTTCTGGCTAATAAAACTCCCTTGAACATCCCTTTAAGTATGGAAAGTTTAATTACGATAGCTATGCATATATGTACTAAATTTAGTTATTAAAGGTCAAACGGTTTGTCCTATAGAAATGAAACAGATATATTCATCATTGTTATAAGTAGAAATAGACAAGTGGAAGCAGACATAATGAAATGGATTGAAGAAACTGATAAATCCATTTTCAAAGTTTCATGATTTAATCTAGCTTCTTCACTGCCAGACAAATTATATTTCTATATAAAAAATGATTTATTTTCTACCTGATGAAAGAATTTTTCTTTCCAACTTTTTTTCTGGAATCATTTGCGTGTGATATGTGATATATCACAGTTGCTTCGCAGACTCAAAAGTGAAACTTTAATATATCTGGTGATGGATAGACAACATCGTTTAGCAAAGCTTGACAGTTTTCATAGAATTTCAATGAATGATAACTAGAGGTAACGAAAGTCTCCCTTTAGTCTTTTGAATGATGAACTGGAATTTAAAATCGCTCTTTACACATTTGGATTTTTTCCTTTCAGAAACGTTATGATCAGGCGCTGAAAATATTTGATTTTGTATAATGATATCCGGATTATATAACGAACCTTTACGCAACTCAGTAGACCGCGAATACTTTGAAAAACACCAAATAAAAAGACTTCAACGAATTTTTTCCTATTCTCTGATGCATAATTACTTGTCTTCAAACTTCATTGTTAACACATTTGATTTTTCAAATTTTTAAAATTCAGTCATATTTTTAATTTCTAATATTGTTGAAAGGAATTTGTTTCATGAAGTTTATTTTAAAAAATTAAATTCTAAATATACTATTAATAACGCGCTTACTCTTTTTTGTGCGAACATATGATTTTATCGTTTAAATTAATTTACGAGTATATATACATTGTAGTTTACTAGTGTCATCTGTTGGTACAATATAACCATACTTGATTCTTGCGCCATGAATCTCCCCGCTCCCCAAACATTCAAAACTATTAAAAATTGATTCGAATTTTTGATTTAAATATACTCTTAGTACCATAAATGCCCAAAAATATTGTTACAATACTATCAGGAAAGTGGACAACTTTCAAAATATCTAGTAATATAATCAAAATATATTATCGTGTATATGATATATATATATGATAATTATAAATTGTCTTAACCATTTTGATTCGTCTCAAAGACAAGAGCAATATTTCAGCGATTTGAAATAAGTAGCTCAAATATGTCTACCATTATATCTTTGATTTGAAGGATATATTCGCACGTTGGTATTCACTGTTATAATAGAGCGGGTATGAAATCTGAAGAGATACTCGAAGAAAGCATTGTTTCGAAGATTTCGTTATTCACCAATGATATGTTTATGAGTTACAAACCATTATTTAAATTTTATTATCAAAACACTGATTCCCTGGAATCTACTCTATGGAATACTCTATGGCATCTACTCTATGGAATATTCTTTGGCATCTACTCTATGGAATACTCTATGGCATCTACTCTATGGAATATTCTATGGCATCTACTCTATGGAATATTCTATGACATCTACTCTATGGAATATTCTATGGCATCTATTCTTTTGGTCTATACAGCTTCAGCTTCAGAGCTTTCAAAAGTAAAATAGAAATATGAAAAAAATATTTTATAAAATTTTTCTAAAGGCAAAAGTCACAAGAAATTTAAATAGATGATTGCCTCGAAACAAGATGTTGCAAATGGCCCTCTAATCTATGAGCCCTCAGAAAAATTTTGCAGTTATAGCCCTTGAACCAGCAAAGGGATACTCAGGGATGCACCACCTTGCATGACGATTCTGGCGAAAAGAAAATTATATTATCTGTTGAAGACATCAGGCGACAAAGGCGTAGAACATGAAAACGTAGAACCATGTGTGTCATTTGCCATATTGTCTTCGAAAAAATAAAGAATGAAGAGGAAAAGCACATTACCTCTTTTAGAAGAAGCAATAGAATTTTTGATGGAAAAAGGGGATTTATGCCAGATCATATCTGAACTGCCTGAAGATACATGAAAAAAAAAATCTGAATGGTCGGACAAAACGGCAAAAAACTAGGTTGAGTTCTCAGGGCATCACTGGCAATTGTACTACTCAAGTAAATGGCACGTCCCATCATCGGTAGGGTGTAATCACCCCATACATATTTGTACTAGGATGGAGAAAAAAACACACCATACCTGGAAGCTTTTCATCCTCATGTCTGAGAAACAACTTTGACGAGCATTTTTGCCAAATAAATTACGGCAGTTTCGTGTGTTTATGGTACCACTTAAGTGAAAATAAGTCTCAGCACTTTGTAATATTTGCCATTGCGAATCATTTACATGCTTTTTGCACCTCATTATCAAAAGTGAAAACTATTGAGATGCTAAAAATGGAATAAGTGGGTAAAATTGCAAAATAAAAAATCTCTGAAACACAGTTTATAAGATATATCGATTCTCCGAGTATCGAACGCACTCCACTATTGCAGTCGTAACTAATGTTACAACTACAATAATTTCAACTTAGCCAAAGTGGTTTATGATCTCTTCTAAATGTAAAGTTTCTACAAAAGAAGATATCGTTTTTAGAGGATTTATAATTCTTAAAGTGCCTCTATGTACAACATTTATATCGTTTTTAAGTCCACCAGAAGTATTAACATTTCATTGATAAAACAGCTTGAACGCAATTCTCGATTTGGTAAGATGGAATCCTCGTATGACGAAAACATACTACACGTCTTCTTTTATAGTTAGGCGAAGTTCCGCATTAAAAAAAAAATATTAAAATAGCCTCATCCGCTTCCCCTAACATCGAAAAATTTGAAAAAAAAAATCTTTCAGATATTAGTTTCGAGTACTCAGGAATGCGTGTATGACGAAAATAAAGAAATAAGTCGAAAATGCCGAAGTACTTTTCCCAACAGAGATGTCTAAACATCTCTTAATTATTTTGGATCACCCTGTATGAGTATATATTACCGAGAATATATACTGAGCACCGTCTGCAGTGCTGTGAGGAGTTAAATATATGCCATCTTTTGGGCAGCTTCATTATTCTATGTGGAATCACAACTTTTGCTTTGGCATTTAGCAACTGAGGCAATTTTTTATTTAAAGTAACTGATTTATAGATATGCTAATATAGTTAAAAAAAAGTAAAAATTAGTTATATTATCGTAAACTTTATTTGCGTATTTTATGCTGGATTGTTGTAAAGATTAATGAGCTGGGGTCTGCAATATTTATTATTTTATGTTTATGCTGAAATAATCTTAAGTGATTAAATTTATTTTTTTAATGTCTGTGAGCATTATGGGTAAAGAAGATCACACGGCAATTAAAAGTAAGATTTTATGTTACTATATATCTACGCCTTTTTGTTTTATTTTCAGGCACTTAGTCAATATGATTTTTTTTTTTTTTTTTTTTTTTTTCTTATTATAACTTTCGTTAGCTAAATTGTGGTAATCATATTTGATATATTGTTAATAAAGTAATATCCTACCTAGAAAAGCAAATTTTTTGAAATATAAATATTAATAAATGATGGTAAATCAATAAAATTTTGATCAGGAAGTTTAAATATTCATCACGTGGATATTTTTGATTTATTTATTTAAAAAAATATGTATATGAATTTATATTACTTTTTCCTTTTTCTCTTTGAAGTAAAAATGTCATAGACATAATTTAATAAAGCGTGCTTCAAAATTTAATGACGCATAAAAAATATTTTGAAAATTATTAGTGAAATTTTTAAATAAAATGTTTTTTTTCCCTATTCCAATGTGGCAATTTTGATTTCAAAGATACTTATTTTATTTTTTCGATTACTGAGCAGTTCTGATTGGTATGTCATAAAGGAGGTCACATGTTGTTTTATTATCGGCATTTTCATTCCATGCTTCCTTCGAAATTACGGGAAATAATTCAGAAACGTCATAAAAATCGCTCACGTGATGCAGTCAACGGGAGAAACGTTCTCATCAAGAGCACCTGTCTCTTCTGTAATGTTGCCACGTTTAGTGCTATAAAAGATTACGGAACTTCTTTCCATTTTACGGAAAAACGTGTCAAGTTCTTTAAATCTATATCTCAACCATGTTTTTTTCATAAAGAAATAATATTTTTTGTTCCATTCCTAATATCGGACGGATTTTGTTCGATAAAAAAAGCATTACACAATTAAATACGAAAAAAAAGTCATTAAACAGTGCCCTTTATTTTGCTTTTTCATTAGCAAATTCTTTTTCCATTAATTAGTCACAGAGATCCGATTACCAGCATTCGCTTTCTACTAATGAAAGAATTTAGAAAGAAAACTGCTTCTAATTATTAATAAACATTACCCTTATTAGTGTGCTGATAAGGCAACTTTATTAATAGATATTTAATAAAGTATATCAGATTTCTTTTAGCTTGCGGTTATCGATGCAAAATTAAGGAAAAAATATTTAAACTTCATGAAAAAAAATCTTTCTATTCATGGAGGATGAGATTTTTTTTCATTTAAAATTTCCACTATATATATATATGTACAGCAGCTCAAAAAATTGAGAGTACACCTCACTTTTACTTGATAAATCCGACTTTCAATACAAATAACACATTATCGGGAAGTGCAAATATGTTTTTATTTTTACACATAGCAAATGGTTTAATTTAGAGTAAAAATAAAGAAAAATCAACGAAATTCTTCTAAACTGAAAATTTTTAGAAGCATTTTAAATAAATATAGGTAGAATTTCGCCTCAAAAAATTGAGAATACACCAATGAAATTTTTTGCAATATCACGCATAGAAACAAAGTGTCACTATTATGTTACATGTCTTTTCTCTTATAACGGTCTCTAAACGTCATGGTACCGATTCGACCCATTTTTGGTGTTATCTGAAGATATTTTGCCCATTCTTCTTGCACCACTTTTTAAAAATGGGTTTTGTTTCTAATTTTGTGTTTTTGGACCACTATTTAGAGTGTGGCCCACAGATATTCAATGTTATTGATGTCAGAGTATTGTGATAGTGTGTGTAAATGCGATTTACAATGAAAAAGACACCATATTTTGAAGTTACGTGTATACTGTTTAGGGTCATTGTGCTACGGGAAAATGAAATTTCCATCTAAACCTAATTTTTCAGCACTTTCCTTTAGATTGCTGCGAAGTATATCCAAGTAAACCATATCGTTTATAATGCCATTTATAAAAATTAAATTTCCTACCCCGGATGAAACCATGTTACCTCAAATTATGACAGAGTCACTATCATGTTTAACTGTAGGACGTAAATTTTTTGTATCCGAAGCAGTATTAGGCTTTCTCCATACAATACGATGGTTGTCACTGCCAAAAATGTTGAGTTTTTTTTCATTACTAAATATAGCTTTCTTCCAAAGGTTATTGGCCTTCAATTGATGAATTTTTGCAAATTCCAAATGCTTTCTTGAATTTGCTAGCTGATGAACGGTTTCTCTCTAACAATGCGACTTTTATATCCAGCTTGTCTAATTGCATTTCGCACAGTTTCAGCACTTACACTTCTGTCTATGGTTTGAAAAGCTTCTGCAACAAGTTGGATGAACCATATGGTCACAGCAATCTGAATAAAAGTGTTAAAAATTCGGATTTAGATGGAAATTCCTTTTTTCCAGCATGACAACGACCTCACATAAAATGCACGTAACATCAAAATATGGTGTCTTACATACACCACCACAGTACCCCGACTTCAATGCCATTAATATTCGCAGGCTATACTCGAAAAAGTGGTTCAAAAACACAAAATTAGAAACAAAACCCATTTAAAACAAGTGGTGCAAGAAGAATGGGAAAAATATCTTCAGATAACACCAAAAATGGGTCGAATCGGTAACATGACGTTTAGAGACCGTTATAAGAGAAAAGACATGCAACATAATAGTGACATTTTGTTTCTATGCGTGATATTGCAAAAAATTTCATTGGTGTATTCTCAATTTTTTGAGGCGAAATTCTACCTATGTTTATTTAAAATGCTTCTAAAAATTTTCAGTTTAGAAGAATTTCGTTGATTTTTCTTTATTTTTACTCTAAATTAAACAATTTGCTATGTGTAAAAATAAAAACATATTTGCACTTCCCGGTAATAAGTTATTTACATTGAAAGTCGGATTTATCAAGTAAAAGTAAGGTGTACTCTCAATTTTTCCAGTCACTGTATATATATATATATATATATATATATATATATATAAGCTGCAATTATTACGAAGATCTTTCAATACGAATGCACATGACGTCAAAATATGGTGTATTTTTCATTGTAAACGGAAGTTACACACACTAGCACATTACCCCGGCAGCAATACCATTGAATATCTGTGGGCCACACTCGAAGCAGTGGTTCAAAAACACAAATTTAGGAACAAAACCCATTTAAAATAAGTGTTGCAAGAAGAATGGGATAAAATATCTTCAGATACTACCAAAAATGGGTCGAATCGGTACCATAACGTTTAGAGGCCATTATAAAAGCCAAAAGACATGCAACTAAATACTGACACGTTCTTTCTATGCGAGATATTACAAGAATTCCATTGGTGTATTCTCCATTTTTTGAGGCAACATTCTACGTATGTTTATTTAAAATTTCTGAAACTTTTCAATTTAGAGGTTTTTCGTTAATTTTTCTTTATTTTTACTCTAAATTAAACCATTTGTTATGTGTAAAAATAAAAACCTGTTTGCACTTCCCAGTAATAAGTTATTTACATTGAAAGTCGGACTTATCAAGTAAAAGTAAGGTGTACTCTCAATTTTTCGAGTCACTGTATATATATATATATATATATATATATATATATATATATATATATATATATATATATATATATATATATATATATATATATATATATATATATATATATATATATATATATATATATATATATATATATATATAAGCTGCAATTATTACGAAGATCTTTCAATACGAATTTTTGAAAATTTAGCTGACCGACAAGTCATTGCCCACTTCTTAGTTTTATCCTTCTCCAACCCTTCGTTCAAAATTTTGTATGCGTATAACATATTGCCCATGTTAATCTTACCATTTTGCTATATAAAGATATTTCTTAGTATAAAAAGGTTTTTTAATAATGACCAATTAATTTGTTAAATGAATGTCAGTTACGAGATTTAAAATAGGCTTTTGCTCAGATTTTGATTTGCATTTTGTAATATTTTTTGGTATGATTTTTCATAATTCAAGCAATATGCATGCATTTTTTAATTTTAATTTATTTTTATTGAAATTCGTGGATTTTGAGCTTATGTTTTTTTCACGGTTCTCTAGCTTTATGTATTTATAGTATATTCTTTTTAAAAAAGGAAAGCCGCTGTAGCATAATTAAAATAGATTATAAACTGATATATTTTATTTTACTCAAGCTAAAAGCTATAGCTAAAACATTCAAAAATGCAAAATATGATTTTAATTTGAATATTATTTGAGAAAAACAGAGCATTATATTTTTAAATATAATAGAGACATCAAATGATATATATTTAATGTAAATCACAAAACGTTATTCTGTAAATTTAATAGAAAGAAAAAATAATTTCAAACGAAAATAATTTTTTTCTGATATAATTAAGAATGTCAGACGATAAGTTTTTAGTATAAGCTAATTCATACAATATTTTGACATTTGCATATAAAATACAAAGGGTTTTAATAATATATTTTAAAATTTGGATATAAACTTGTTTTATTTTAATTTTATGACATTTGATATTAATAATATATTTAAAAATTTGGATACAAACTTGTTTTATTTTAATTTTATGACATTTGTTATTAATAATATATTTAAAAATTTGGATACAAAATTCTTTTATTTTTATTTTATGACATTTGTTATCAATAATATTATTTATTTAGCAATAAATACAGGATTGTGCTATAACAATAAATTCATGTCTATGGTTGTATCAATAATCGATATTTCACTGTTTATGTCTAAGAATTAAAAAAGATTTGGAAAAATTAATTTAAATAATAAATAATATAATTTTTTCTCTTAAGATAACGGAAAGATGTTTTTTACTTTACATTCATATAACTAAACAAGTAGAATTGGTTGGCACATGCAATAAATTTTAGCTGTGAAATGTATTGTAGGTGCTTGAATTGCATGTTTGAAGACTGACTTTTAAGTGATGTTCAGAAACGGCATAATGCGACTTGTAAATGCTTTTTTTCAGTTTAAGGCTTAGTAGAAACTACGAAAAGAAACATTTTTTGGCGCTCTTCAAATTTGAGTGTATTTTACCTGAAATAATCAATAAAGGTTGATCTTTGTTTATATTTTTTTTTTCGAAAGAAAAGTGATATCTAATAAAAGATAATGAATATTCAACGAACCAAATATATTTTTCTCTAAATAACAGGATATGAAACAAAAATTTACAAGCAGCCAATTATGGAAAACATAACTAAAAAAAAAAATGGAAACATAGAGATAGCAAACGCGAAATTTGGATGGTAATTAACAAAAAATATTTTAAAAAGGGGTAAATTGTCCACGTTTTCAACTGGGTCTGATTAAAATAATGTTCTAAAATAATATATAAAAGACTGCAACAACAAAGTAAGACAATGCAAAAACGAATAAGTCATTAAAGGCAAGGAAAATATTTTCGAATATCGATGATCGTCTATTGTTAAATAAATCAACTAAAAAATTCAAAAACACAGTTTTCGAAAAAAAAATTAAAAAAGGTAATATTTTGTTACCTGAATATCATTAAAATAAGTAATTATCATTTTTTAAAATAACAATATTAAAATTATGAAACAGGACGCATTTCTCCATTTACAAAGTAACTGGCATAGATATTCCAGACACATTCTGCCAGACATGATGCCGGCGAAAAGGACCGAAGTATTTAATCCCGCCTTTTACGATCCACTCATGCAATCTCATTAGATAAATGTATTCCGAATATCGACTTCGGAGGAAATGTTAAAGATAACTCTTTCCTTTTCCATGATGCCACTGAGGAACGCCTGCTTAAGACACGGAACTTGTTGGTCTGGAAGAAGAAATGCTAATAATAACTTTTCTTTAACAAGTTGTTTCTTCTGTTGGTGGTTTCTGGCTGTAAGGAGGTTTATTCTTTTACAATTTATATATTTTTAGAACGCAAAGGCTGTGTTGAATTCTTTATTAGCATTTAAGATATTAGGAATATTCCAAAATGAAACTTTTATGCATAGATTATTAAATATATAATATTAAATGAAGGATAATGATATGAAAAAAATGAAATACGAAATTGAATGCAATATCTTGAATAAAAGTGTGCATTTATAATTCATTTATGTAAAGAGGCATATTATTAATTTTTTTCATTTATTAGCTTTTAAATAAATTAAATGGCATATAAAAGTTTCTTAATTTGCTTCATTTTTATTTGGGCATCCATTTTAAACACTACTTAATAGTTAATTTCTAAAACTTTAGCGATAGAAATGTAGTAGAATTAATTCATTTTACTTTTAATCATAATATTCTCTAAAGAATGAAGGGAATTAAATTTTAATTAATTAGGGAATTAATTTATTCAAAAAATATATTAAAGGAAAATGGTTATATTTGCTTTTATATTGTCTTCCTGACTTATCAGATTTAAAGTATCCCTTATAGAAGTATCTTTTATGTACTACAATTTCAAACCAAAAATAGTTCCTTACTTTTCAGACTAAAACTGAAATCTGATATTAGTCTTTGAATAACAATCTTTTTAACCTGCTGTCAGTCTGTATCAGGCAGAAAGACATAGCTTATCAATTGTGTTTTTACTCTAACTAGTTCTCACTCTTAGTTTTCTAACTCGAATTGTTACTTTATTAAATGAACTGATAATCAAATATAATTAACTATTGGAAATATCAAATAAGAAGGAATTATATTGAATTTATATTATTCTAAGCATTTCAATATATACACTATAAAGTAATCGTTAAATATCCAGTAAATGTAGTTCATTTCATTGGATTTTAAAGTCTTCTGTCAGAATTATATAACAAGGATAGCCCAAAAGACGAAATTTCTGATATTATATGCTAACCATGATTAAAGTAAATAAATGCTGTCTTAAAAATGATAAATTCTTTAAAATTAGGAACAAAAATTAATTTTAAACATGTTATGTCTGTTAATGTATGAATTCTTAAAACATTATTAATAATAAGAGAGAAGGAGTGTTGGTGCTAGATATGTTATACCATAGGCAAACATAAGACATTCGAGTAACTTTTCAAAAATTCATTTTTGACTCTTAATTACTTATAAATAGAAAAAAATTTGGATCTCGTTTTTGCACCATTACTTCCAAAAATATTAAAAACTGCTTTTAAATTATCTTATTAAAAATTCTTATCCTTCCATAGTTAATATAATTATTAAATTAGTTTCAATTTAATTATCGTTTATATTTTGCAATTATGATTTATTTAAAATATAATTCATTTTATTTTTAAAAAGAGTGTTTTTATAGTCGCAATGAAATTCAAATCGGTTTTCAATGTTGTTACAAATATTTCATCTTCGAATTTTCTTTCATCTTTTTTTTAATGAAGCTATAAAGATACGACTTTTTTTTGTTGAGAAGATTACTTTATAAAACATTTATTCAATAAACTTTTTGGAACATTTTTCTATTTATATTTAATACATAAATTCAGAATAAAGAAATATCAATTTTCTAAAGCTGTTGCTCTTTTCTGGAAGAAAATTCACTATAAAAGATATCGAAAAATCTATAGCTCATAAAGAAAGCGGTGTAAGTCTTTAAAAATAATATAAGTTGTATCAAAATTTGAAATTTAAAATATTTTGTTGAAACAATTTAGAAGTGATATTTATAATATAACTTCGTCATAGCATATGTAATTGAAAATTAACAATTATTAATCCAAGTTGTTGCAAAAGGTAGATAGTGGGAAAATAAATCACAAATTCTAAACTTGTTAGCCTTGTTTTCTAAAAAAATTGCATGACACTCAAAGGTAGCAAGAAGTTCTTGTAAATGATGCATTTACATTAACCCTTTATTTGGCCTAGGTGCTGAGTTAATCAGCCAGTTTTCATTGGTTCCTATGGAAGATATATTACTCATGATAAGTTTTCTTGGTATTGAAATCTTAACCGATTTCTAGGTAATAATTAAAATATTTTTTTAAGATTAAAAAATTAATGAAGATAATAATTTTTAAGATTAAATAATTAATGAAATTTAAAAGAAAACATAATCATACCATACATAACATAGTAAGTGCTGATTAATTTGTTTTTTACTACTTTTAATCATTTGCCAATTAAAGGATTAAAGGACGTATAATAAATGTATTTATAATGATGTAAACACATTGAAACATCGAAATCTGTACCGATATGAATTATTTAACAATTCTGAAATTACTTCGAAAACAAAACAAATTGAAAAAAAAAAATCATTTCACTGTACCACTTAGGAAAAAATAAAGTTTCGATCAATATTAAATTTTTAAAAAAAGCTATTTTTTAATAACATAAGTAACAAATCCAGCATAACAATTTCTTTATCAACAACGGTTTCGGGTAATCTGGACGCTTTCTCTTAATTCCTGAAATTCTGATGGAGAAAGGGAGCATTAACGTATTTTATGAAATTCTGTTTCCTCCCCAATAGACATCAATACTTTTACAAATATCTGAAATTTGGAATCAATGACACTAATTAAGTACTTATAGGTGTCAAGGAACGTTACAATTTAGGTTTAATTAACCATTTCGTTATCAATCTATGTCAAAAGCAACTGAGATAATCCCAACAGCAGCTGTACAGTGAAACAGTTCAGTAACACCCAACAAGAGAAGTAAATAGAGGAGAAGATGTAAAAGATAAAGCTTCATTCTTGGATTCATGATGGCTTTTAAACTAGATAGAAAAGAAAGGGAAAATTCTGGTATTATAAGTCGGAAATGATAGTAGCACTGGAATAAGATAATTTTGCGCACGTTTTTTTTTTTTTTTTTAGTCCTAATGTTTACAGAAGACACCTGGAATTTAGGCAAGAGAACTAGCCAGGTAATTAACATAGTTCTCACTTCTGAAGAATTTGCAGTATTGATTGATGTTATTATGCATTGTGGCAGTTCACATCACCTACAGGTGTGTTTGGTGCATGTGACTTTAACAGCTAGTTAACTCTATCCACAAAGATATGCCCCAAATGTCCTTTCAAAGAAACTTTGGTGGGTACCTGAGACGCCCGGATATTACTGTGAAATTTCATTCTCCTTTAGAAAATTACATTTTTGATGACACAATAATGTAATGGGATTTGATTTCGCTTGCACAATGAACATTGTTAAGTTAAGGTTATTAAATTAACACGGCTTTTTTTATTTATTATAATATGGGGCTTAAAAATGCCTTGTTAAAAGAATCTTGGATTTCAAGTTGTGAGTTAGAAGTTTTCATCAAATTCTTCTAATTTCCTATTTTAATATTCTCGATGAACCATCTGGTAGCTTAAAACTTTGTAGTAAAAGAAAAGTAATTTCCGCATATTTTCGAGAAACCATTCCATCAGTTAATCCTTGAGTCTGTTAATCAGTTACATAGGAAATATGAAACGTAAATACCAACTTCCTATGCTTGAGAAAAGAAAATGCTTTAAGTAGTGAGTTGCTCCTATTAATTTGTATGCTGCAAAACTGGTAAAATTGGAATTCTAAACAAGATTAAATAATGTAATAAGATTTAAAAGATGAGAGCAGTTTTCATGAATTTCATTAAGATGGTTGAATATATTTTCAATAAGTGCCTGGACTAAAGATTTTTTACATTTACGATAAAAAAATTAATCTAATTAATTCGAAACTATTCTACGGAGAAATTACATATTTTCTTCATCGTCATTAAATCGTCTCACATTCTAAATTAATATTACGTAGCTGTCCAGATCTTCAAGTAAATAGACAGAAAGTCATTTCTATTTCAGAAAATAAATATTATTTTCGGAACGATATAAAGATTTATGAATTAAGAGAATGTTTTCTATTTGCTCAGACAACAAAATAGAAACAACAGTTACTTGTTGAAGAATTTACAGATATCTATCGGTTATATGGAAGTAGACAGCAAACGATTTTGATATTGTACTGAATTATATTAGTTCTGATTTTTAAAAAAATTCTAAAATAAATTTGAATTAAAAAAAAAGATTTCACCTATTTTAAACTTTTTATTTCACCCTATTTATTCACTTACATATTATCACTTTTGCGTCTGGTGAAAAATGAGGTACATATTTTTGAAAAAGGTTTCTTACAAATCAATTTTACTATTTTTTTAAACGTTGCTAATCAATTACAATGGTCTATATCTTTGAAACAATAGGTTCTTTTATTGTATAAATATGTAATCCAACAAACATTAATATTACAACTAAATACTATTAATACGGTAAACAGAAAGTTGAATACCAAACATGAGTAAATGTGTATAAAAATAAAAAGAAACTGAAAAAAAATGGTGTTTTTTAAGAAGTATTATTAAATGAAGAATTTTTGAAAAAAATTTGTTTTCGATAACCTTATAATAACGAATAACTCCAAAAATATTAAGGAAAACAAATAAATATATCATAGAATATTATGAAAATAAGTGTTATAAAATTTTCTCATCATATATCGTGGAATGACTAGAAATCTAAATCAATATTTAGACAAGAAATGGGCATTCTATATATTAGTATCAAGGCATTCTATGAATAACATTGAATTGCCTGAAAATACTTTTCAGTGACAATCATTTTTTACATTCCTGTATTTTAAGAAAATCTAGAAAAGGAATCTGGCTCTATATGAATGTAATTTCTACATTAAATTTTTCTGTGTCATGTAAATTATCTGTAGTTCGAATATATATTAATATATTTTACTTCTAAGAATTAATATGAATATAAGCCTTCTCGTTAAAAAATTTGCATATGAATTGAGAAACATCCTACTTGAGAGTCGTTATAGATTCCAGGGATTATTATATCGATGTGAAAAAAAGAGAACTTGATTCTATCTTCGGTCAGCTTTTCCAGGAAATTGATCTTGAAACTCACTCGGCAAATTCGTTCCAAATAGTTGGCAATGCTGCAAGGGACTTCCGCAAGAGGCTATTCATAGAAGGGACTGATTTTGCCATAAATAATAATATATGCATATTATGCATATGTATCGCATTTTGGATATTATATATATATATATATGATATTTGATTTTAATTTCAATTTAATTAATTTCCAAGATTTTATCTTAATTTAGCCCATAGTAAATTCATTCTAAAATATTCTCTTATTTCGTGATCCAATTCCACTTTCGGTTTAATTAATCCCTTTGTAAAAATAATGCCCCATCAGTACTACGTATCAAATGAAAGTGATACTTTTGCCCTTGTCTAAGGTCACTCCAGCGGCGCATGGCCGGAAATCCTATGTTATATAAGGCTAGTGATTATTTGTTTCATTCTTTTTTTTTTTTCGCTTCTTCCTTACTTCTGCTTTTTGCGCTTTCTTGTAAATAATCATGTTTGCCTCACGAGAGAAAATAAAACAAAATTAAAAATACCAAGTCTCTTTACTGGTACTTTACTGGTATATATATATATATATATATATATAATATATTTTTAATCCTGTCGACTAAATAATATGTAACATATTTTGGTTTAAGTAGAATGCAGGTTTGAAGACATAGACGAGACGTTATATTTTTAATTCCGTTTAATTCTCTCTCGGGAGGCAAACATGATTATTTACAAAAAGGCACAACGCATCACAGAAGACAAAAAAGGGGCGAACAAATGATCGCTCGCCTTATATAGCATAGGATTTCCGGCTACGCGCTGAGGGAATGACCTTTGACACCTGTTCAAGGGTACCGAAGTATCACTCTCATGTGAAACGTAGTTCTTGATGGCGCATTATTTTTACAAAGGGATTAATTTAACTGAAAGTGGAATTGGATCACGAAATAAGAGAATATTTTAGAATGAAGTTAGAAAGGGCTAAATTAAGGTAAAGTTTTGGAAATTAATTTGGATCAAATTAAGTGTTTAAAATATCATTACAAATATATATATATTTATTTAAACAGTATTATTTATTTTGATTTTTTTCCTTTTTGTAATTACGGAATTTTGTAATCTAATTTTCTTTCACTTTTTGAAATGCTAGATTTGAAGCTTCTGTCTCTTGCTCCTTTCTGATGGTAATCCACTATTTTAACATCTTGATTATCAGTTAACCGATTAATGAAATTAAATTTGATTCCTTACCAGTGTGATATTGTATTATCTGGAAAAAGTAAACTTTTACACTCTGCGGTAGAAAGTAATAGGATTTTCTTCTGTTTAGTAAACTTACAAAAATAAGTTTCTGAAAAATATTGTTTTTATTTAGTTTAATTTATTATTGGATTCAAAGCAGTTAAATTGTTAAAAATAGAAATTTTAAAACTATAGTCTAAAAGTAGCGTTTCTTTCAACAAAACACAGAAAACAAAATGTTCATAGATTTTTTTGTTGGTTTCAAGACCACATGTAGCTATAAAATATTAAAAAAAAATCTTTAAACAAAATTTGTCAAACAGAAAGAACCCCGTCTGAAAACTCATTCGTCGAAAACGTAATTATTTTCCACATTTTAAGTTTGCCTCTGTCCCAGAAAATATAATTGAAATCATAGCTTTGCGCGCTTCTGCATATTAGTGTGAAAACAATAATTAAAGATCACATGAAAAAATACCGATTATAGTTTAATTGCTCAAAATTTAATTTTTTAAAAAATTATGTCAAAGAGTTGGTCATCTACATTAACAAAATTGAAACTACTAGAAAGTGTAACAAGTTTTGCTGTATCATAACTTAAAAGGTAATAAGTTAAAAAGTTAGATTCGGTAGAATTTTTTAACGCTTAATTCGTTGGATGCATAAAATTCTTTTGGAATAATCTTTTTTCAAAGAAAGGAGAGATATACAAGAAAGAATAATCTTTTTTTAAATCAAAATATTTGATTCCTTTTTTTCCATAATAAAATCTGCATAAATAATTCAAGTATACCAAAGAAAGATGAAAAGAAAATATTTCTATTTATTTAATTTTGATTTGCATGATCACATTTTATCTTTAACAGTAAAGGTCCCAATGTCCATTTCCCAACGGCAGTTTCAATTATTAATAAAATTTTGCCTTATTTGGTGATAATAACCACACATCAATCATATATATATAATTAATTTTTTAACCATTTTTATTATTAGAGAAAAATCTTTGAAATTATATTTCTCTAATTTTCTGTCAGTCAGTGAATATGTGAATAACACAGTATTTCACGATTAAAAGAATTAACACTTACACAGTTCTGCATGAGTATAATTGAATTTTTAAATGAATTCCATTAGAATTTAATATTTTACATCAACATCGTAAAGTTAAGTAAGTAATAATACATTTTGTTGTGTACGAACTTAAAAGAAATTAAATAAATCTGATATGTCGTTATAATACTGAAATTGCAGTATGAATTGAATTTTAGAATCATCTGGTTATAGGGAATGTATTTTTAAAAAAATTATGTCTAATATCTTTTCCATGTAAAACCCGACATGTGTTGTACAAGTGTATCAAAAAGAGATGTATGGAAAACACACCCATTTTGGTTTTACGTGGATTAGTATATTTTTTACTAATCGTTATCGTTGACTAATTGTCACGTAGGAATAGTGAATCCTAAAAATTTATATTAAATATTTTGTGTAACATAAATTATTTTTTATCTAATTCTTCACTTTAAACTATGTGACATAAATAAAAAAAAATCATAAATTCCATCATCTTTGTTTGAAGATTGGAGATCTATCTTTGTCCATAACATGTGATGGTCGCAACAGTTACTCACTTGGTCGCTAAAAAAATTATAATACTGATCAATTCGTCCCTTTAAGACCATCACATATGTATCTTTGTTCCACTAGTTTTTGCTCTTATACTTATGAGTAAGCATTGTTTTAAGTGAGGGATTTTGGTATTTAACGAGGAAGAAAAATTTCTAACAGAATCCGCCATTTTGTCGTTAGTCAGCTAATTGCTTTTCCATTAATTGCTTCCGGAACACTAATTTTCAATGTTCAATACGAAAAAAAAGAAAGAAAAAAAAACTGGAGGTAAAATACATTTTACATAGTAAATAAGATCGATATTCTTTTCACCATGCTGTAAAGTTTATTTATTTCGATGGAATTTTTAACTAAAATATTGAATTTCGTTTCAACCCTCTTATTATTAAAATACTATTTAGTATGATTTTCGCACATTGCACTTTAGCTTTATCGTAGTTTTTCTTTTAAATAAGTGGCTTCACGAAATAGATTGGTTGAATGAATATTTTTGTCGAGTTAATGTAGCATGAAGAAAGTCAAAATTTATCATGACATATTTTTTGACTAACGGCCATTGCATTTTTTAAAGGATATTTTTGAAACTGGGCTAATAAAATTCATCTAAATAGATAGAAATGGAAAATACTTTTTTTTTAAATCCTTTGTTTGAATCAATAAATGAAATATACGATGTAGGAAAATTTTAAATTATGCATTTAGGAAAAATATTGCTTTCTTTTGTGAGATTTGGACAGAAAATATTTACTGTTGTATCTGATGTTTAAAAAATAGTTACATTGTTAATGTGATCGGTACTGTTCAGACTTTTTAAAATATGATCTATTTCAATTCTCAATTTACAAGTTCATACAAAAAAAATCAAATTGAAATGACAACATTCTTTAAGTACTTTGTAAGTACTGAGTAAAATTTGAGTATTTTGTAAGTGCTATGTAAAATATAAGTACTTTGAAAGATTTTAAAAATATATTCATAAATTTTCAGCTGATTGAAAACATGATGGGATTTCAGATATTTCGTAACATATATGTAACATCTCTATTTTTATAAGGAATTAGAATACGAACACCTGTTTACAAGTAAGATCGTTTTTTCTAGAACTATCAATTCAGGGATTTATAAACTCTGCAGAGTGGAAAACTGCATTCTAATAATATTTTTCCAAATTTTAATAAAAATATGCGAAGTTTTGGAGTTCACCAATAATAATAAATGCCGTTTATAAATTATTTTAAAAATTCTTTTTTTTTTTTTTTTAACATATACTAATTCAAAGTGTAATTTTCTTCAAATAGTTTCGAATTTTTTTTTCGCAGAATTTGTTACTATACATTTCACTTTGCATTTTTTTTAAAATTCAACAAATATTTAATCGCCTAATTTTTTTTTCTTTCCTGGAAAACTAACAGAGAAAAACTATTTCCTGTACATGTGCAATTTACACACAGAATGAAGACATGGAATCAAGTGCCATAAGAGATGTAGTGAATTAAAAGACAGTGTACCAGACGGTTAAGTATTCAGCGACACTAGCGTTTCACAATAATGAATTCCATTTGGAACATTCATATCAATAATGAACAGAAAATATAGTAATAAATAAGGATTTAATCTCGTACTTAATTTTATATTCAAGGATAATTCCCTACTTAAAAAAACTTTTTTTTTTCTGAGAACCATAGACATAAAGACTTTTTCAAGAGCTTTAATTAAAATAAGTAAAAACCACATTTCTGACAAATCAGCCAGTCGCCAAAGGCGACTATTAAATAATAAAATAACAGCATACACTTCTTGAGCATATAGCAATATATAATTTCTATTGAGATTTCACATTTGCTGATTATGACAGCAATTTTGCTTCCAAACTAAACGGATTATGCTCACATTAGTGATCTGTTCTATTAGTTGATTTTTTTAATAAAATTCATATTTGAAAATTTCACTTTTCAAATCATTGTAGGTCTAAGAAACGACAGACAAGTATGCAATTGATTCTAAGTACCCATTGGCTGTTTCAAATATTCAACATATTTGGACAGAAAGACATTTCCAAATCTGATGGAACTACTACATTTTCAGCTGACTTGAGTGTGCATGTGTTATTCCACAATTTTGAGCATCATTTGATTGATGAAATTAAAGATTTAACAAGTATAGTAAATGAATATATTGTCTGTTTGTTTTTATTAAATTTTACATTTATTTTGTCCAGCCAATATTATTTATTTATTTAAAAGTAGCACCAATTGTATAAAAAAGCAATCGTAAAATAGTGATATCTTGGCTTAAGCATATTAAATTATTCTTCACTTTATCACGGAAAGTGTTTCAACTAAGTCAGATACATGAGAATTTACTGAATCAATTTTGCAAAGTTCTACTGTAAAGAACATTTTTATAGCGACGAACAAGTTCTTAGTCCGATTTTGAAGAAGCATCCAGAGTATTTTAAATGGTCAAAGTCGTAATTTGAATGGTCGAAATGTAAGAGTCATTACTAACCACGGTACAATGCTTAATGTGGAAGGTAAATCCTCTCATTAGAGTGAAGAAGTCTCGACAACACAGCATAGTATTATGAACCAAAGAATCTACCATCATAACGGAACATTCTTTATTAACATGAACAGATGTCTGTCCTTCGATAGGATTAACATTACAATAGAATGATTACTGTGGTTATTTACAAAAGGACCATTAGGCTGAACTAACTCGAACCCCAAACTCAACAGGGAATTGAGAACCGTTTTCTCTATACAGAGATTTCTCATCCACTTGTTCATGTGCCCAACTATAAATACAAGTTCATCAAAATCACTTTTCTGTTAAAAATTTTAATAGAATATTTAAAAATCAACATTATCAATTATCATTATAGAATACATCCATGAAAAATTTTTAAAAAAGAACCCATTATATTCACACTTTTTAATAGATCATCATTTTAAAAAAATGTGGCATAAGTGAAGGGAAGTATTAAAAATGAAAACTTATTTTTTAAGCCTATAAACTTTATCCAGGATATGAAAAAAAAATGTATTATCCTCTGAATAACAAAAGCTAAACATCGTTCCTAAAATAATTAAACGTATACAAGCAGTGGAAAAAATATCATAATGTCATTTATTTAACATTCCATTAATCGCACCTTATCAGACAGATACACGATTGTTTCTTTTTTTTTTCGAATAACTAGATGATGCTATGTATGAGAGAAAATTATTTCTTTGTTGTCTTCTCAGTCTTTTTTGGAAAAATGTATCATGTTTTTGTTTTTGCCTGCTTTGAATTATGTTTATAAGCTTCTGTTACTAAGCTAGTATATTATTTACTAATGTTAACAATATATACTGATATATCTGACGGATACGGTGCAACCACATTTGTTTGAAAAAAAAAAAACACGCGATAAACAGAGTATTAATATTCTAAAATACTCTAAATAAACGCCATATTCAACGTCACAATTTTCTAAAGTGGCCATACAATTTAAAAAAGGCTTTAAATTCCAAAATATTATCAAATTAATTTTTTGCCGATTATTAATATTTCGAAACCAAATGTAAAAATCAAATGGAATAAATTTTTACATTCGATATGCATAAATTATATCTTATTTTAAATTCAGTTTTCGACGAAAAAAAAACTCACCAATAAGTGGTATTAACTAAAGAAGTATAGTTGACACCATTATTAAACCATATTCAATTCAAACCAATCTCAAATTCTTCTTACAATCGCCTACTTTCTTGTCCACAGATACCGAAAATTAAAGGATTCGTCCCTGCTTTCATGGACCCTCTTTTAAGTTCGTCACTCGGCATTAAAATGATTTCATGGGTCGTATCCATATGACAAAAGTGACTGCCATGTGGTGTCTGCACGGCCAGCATCCAGCAGCTGCAACAAAAGATGGAAAATTCTAGAAGCGGCTGATGTTGGTAGAAACCTCATTCTTCCTGGAGAAACGGCTTTTCATCCGGCTGAAAAGGAAAGGGGGTGTCCTTGCATTTAAACTGGGGTGTGACAAGTGGTTTTATAAAAGCATGAATAACTACGTAGTTCTATTAGATGATATCAATGGAGTTTTAAAATGAAGCAGAGGGTCAATATTGCTCTTGATGTGATGCCAATTATTATAAAATGCCCAAAAATATTGTTGTGATATCTTCGCGATACTGTATGATCTTCGGAATATCGAATTTTGTTTAAACTACATCTAGGAACGTGGATAAGGCGCTTAGGGTACCACATTAAGGCAGAGTTGGCTTGGTGGTAAGGTCTCGGCCTCAAACACTTAGGGTTTCAAGTTCGATGCCCATTTCCACCGGAAAACCGTCATGTAATTGGTTCTATATTCCCCCGCCAAACATCCTCCCACTAATGTGGTGTGGGAAATTGGAGAGGGGGGGCCAGTTCAAGTGTCGTCCTCTGCATTTGACCGGACTCGGCTTCGGAACCAGAGAGATTCAGGTTCGAGACCCGATTCCACCGAAGAACCGTCGTGTAAGGGGGTCTGTTGCACGTTAAATCCGTCCTGACCAAACGTCCTCCCGCTGGTGTGGTGTGGTGTGATGTGGAGAGGGGGGTGCCAGCTCAGGTGTCGTCCTCGTCATCTGACCGCGGTTCAAAATTACGTGGTCCTTCCCACAATAGCCCTAGTGCTGCTTTAAAATTGGACGTTAAATATAACTGAAATAAACTCACGATACAAATTCAAAAGGTACGTTACGCTTACAAATCTATTATAAGAACTGTAATGTTCTGATGATAACTAAGTCTATTTAAAAGCAGAGAAACATTAATAATCATGAGACAGCGAGGTGATGTTCAACTCCGGATATATATATAATTTTACATATAGTGACCATTTTTAGTGTCTTGGATGGTCAATTATGCCTTGCTTGTCGTTGCCTTGTTGATTTATTTTCTCTGTTCTTCTGACGTTTTCTTTGTATATTTTTTTTTTCTTTTTTGTTGATAATTTCACTATTAGAGTAAAAAAAAAGTTTATACGGAGTGTCAATATCGCAGAGCGGAAAGGTAAGTAAATTAAATAAAAAAAAAAAAGAGAATGTAATTTTAAAGAATGATTTCTGCTGGTTTCCGACGCTTATGGACACGCCGAAACATATCAAATTATTCTGTCATGTAATTTTACCAGAATTAAAATTATGATGCTTTATTATAATACATTTTTATTAAAATTATGAGGAATAATTAAGACATTACTGCCAAGTGAGCTTCCGATTTCCAATTTTAGTTTGCCGTACATACATTTTTTTATTTGTACCCTCAAGGATTTAGCATACATTGATTCTATTAAATTCCTATATTCCTAATTTATCAAATCATAAATGAAATTTTAAATAATACTTTAAGTGCGAACAAATCAGTTGTCAGTGCTGGCTTGTGGCATATATTTTCAAACATCTGTGATGATCTATCGTTGTTCAAATGGTAAAAAATTCGAAAGCTTTACTTTTGGAACAAATAAAAAAAAATTAAAGATTGAATATCGGAAAGCAGCAAATATAATTTTTCTAATAAGTAAATTTTTTTCTTAATTTACTTAATAATACTTAAATTCTGTACTATTTTTTTATCCAAACTTCTTTAAAAAGAAGTATTTACCAAATTTTTTTGTATAACAAGGCATATATTCTATGAAAGAGAGTTGCTTATTTCACCATCCATTAAAACATTAGAAAGCAACAAACTGACTTAGACATTCCAGACACATTCTGCCAGACATGCTGTCGGCGAAAAGGACCAAAGTACTTAATCCCACCTTTTACGATCCACTCGTGCAATCTCATTAGATAAATGTATTCCGAATATTGACTTCGGAGGAAATGTTAAAGATAACTCTTTCCCTTTCCATGATGCTACTGTGGAACGCCTGCTTAAGACAAGGAACTTGTTGGTCTGGAAGAGTAAATGCTTGGAATAACTTTATTTTAACTAGTAGGTTCTTCTGCTGGTGGTATCTGGCTGTAAGGTGATTTTTTTTCTTTCACATTTTTTATACTTTTAGAGTGCAAAGACTGAGTTGAATTCTATATTAGCATTTCAGATATTAGGAATATTCGAAATTGAACCGTTTAAGAATATATTATTAAATTAATGTATAAAGAATGTTAAATAATGTATAAAAGAGGATGATATCGAAGCAAATAATAGATGGAATCGAAAACAATATCAGGAATCAATAAATGAGCTTAGTTCTTTAAAAATTCTGCGTTATTTTACAAAGGCAAATTATTTATTTCCAGATGAATTAATTATTTTTTAAAATAACATAATTTAAAGATGCATAAAAATGTATTTATTTGCCTTAGTTATTCAGAGGGCTCTAATCTGATCTAAAATATAATTTTTTAGCCATTAGTATAAATGTTTTAATAAATAAAATGCTTCTGAAGGATGTAAATATTTAGATTTTCTTTTGAATTATTGTAAAATATGTTTCTATATATATTTATGCCACCAGGATTATGTATAACCATTTCTTTTAGTCATATATAAACTAAACTTCGCAAACTAATCTTCTAAAATCAAAACAGGTGCATACTAATACAGACTGTATTACGAGGCCTCGAACAGAATTATTTTGCATCAATCGACCACAACAAATGTTTCTGTTGCAGCTAAACATCCAAAAATCGAATTGGCGATTTATATGCATTTTTCATCACAGAATTAAGCCAAAATTTGATATTAAACTTCACTTGTAGTTACAAAATGTCATGCCAAATTTCATATATTTAACTCATTGTGCTTTTGTGTTTTTGCGTTTATATGTTGCTGGAAGTACAGACCGACATACAGTCAATCCCTCATTGGATCTACTTCAAAATTTGATGGAAGTTTGCACTATAGATGTTAAATCTGTGTACCGAATCTTATTTACCTGGCTCTCTTCGTTGTGTATTATCTTGTTAAATTGCATTCGAGCTACAGTACAGACAGATCAGATTTCCTCTGAACAGATTTTTTTTTCACTCTGAACGGATTTTGCTAAAACGGATTTTTTCACTCTGAACGGATTATTTTCCCCTCTGAACCGATTACGTTAGAAATTTGCAAATTTGGTGTGAATATCTGATGTGAAGTTTCAGAAGTATAGCTCAAAGCATTTTTGAGTTATCTTTTTACAGACAAATAGACAGATAGACGGTAATTACCCAAAAATGTGTTTTTCGAGCTCGGAGCAAAAGATTAACAAAACTCGAAGATTCGTCAAAATCTCGTGTTCGAATTTTTTAATAATTATTATACTTTATTATACTTTCTTCGTTTTGTATTATCTTTTTAAATTACTTTCGAGCTGCAGTACAGACAGATCAGATTCCCTTTGAACGGATTTTTCTGGAAAGGGATTTTTTTTTTTACTCTGAACGGATTTGCTAGGAACGGAGTTTTTCACTCTGAACGGATTTGCTAGGAACGGATTTTTTCCCTCTGAACCGATTTTCTTAGAAATTTGCAAATTTGGTGTGAATATCTGTGAAGTTTCAGATGTATAGCTCAAAGCGTTTTTGAGTTATCTTTTCACAGACAAATAAACGATAATTACCCAAAAATGTGTGTTTCGAACTCAGGGCAAAAGATTAATGAAACGCGAAGATTCGTCAAAATCTCGTGTTCGAATTTTTAAATAATTATTATACTTTATTATACTTTCTTCGTTTTGTATTATCTTTTTAAATTACTTTCGAGCTGCAGTACAGACAGATCAGATTCCCTTTGAACGGATTTTTCTGGAAAGGGATTTTTTTTTTTACTCTGAACGGATTTGCTAGGAACGGAGTTTTTCACTCTGAACGGATTTGCTAGGAACGGATTTTTTCCCTCTGAACCGATTTTGTTAGAAATTTGCAAATTTGGTCTGAATATCTGATGTGAAGTTTCAGATGTATAGCTCAAAGCGTTTTTGAGTTATCTTTTCACAGACAAATAGACAGATAGACGGTAATTACCCAAAAATGTGTTTTTCGAGCTCGGAGCAAAAGATTAACAAAACTCGAAGATTCTTCAAAATCTCGTGTTCGAATTTTTTAATAATTATTATACTTTATTATACTTTCTTCGTTTTGTATTATCTTTTTAAATTACTTTCGAGCTGCAGTACAGACAGATCAGATTCCCTTTGAACGGATTTTTCTGGGAAGGGATTTTTTTTTACTCTGAACGGATTTTTTTCCCTCTGAACCGATTTTGTTAGAAATTTGCAAATTTGGTGTGAATATCTGTGAAGTTTCAGACGTATAGCTCAAAGCGTTTTTGAGTTATCTTTTCACAGACAAATAGAGGATAATTACCCAAAAATGTGTGTTTCGAACTCAGGGCAAAAGATTAATGAAACGCGAAGATTCGTCAAAATCTCGATTTCGAATTTTTTAACAATTATTATACCTTCTCTGTATTGCGTATACAACAAAGTAAAAAATAAAGTGCTTCACCTGATAATGCTTCACATCTTGTGAAGTTTTCAGATGATTCATGAGATTCGCATTCAAATTCAAGGAATAAAGCAGATCATTCTTGGGATATTTAGTGCGACACATTGTTGGCATATTAAGACCTAAAATACTTTATTGCTTCTTTTATGACTTGGCAGATATACCCTTTTGATGTCTGTCTCAGCAGATGTGCTCCAATCATTGACTGTAGGAGATATCCGTTAGATGTCTGCTTTTTTCATTTTCTGCTCGGGAAATATACATGAGAGACGGAACTGATTGGTGTAAAGAAGAAAATGCCTTCGAATATTTATTTTTCGCAATAAGTTTCCTTTGATGGTGGCTGGATGAAGAGAATAATCAGTGTATTTGCATTTATGTTGCTAGTTTTCAGGAAAACGGGTAAAATTGTTTACAAAACCCAATCTGTTATATATATATATATATATATATATATATATATATATATATATATATATATATATATTGACATTCACAAAAATACTGTCAATATTACTAAAAATTTAATTTCTTATACTTTTAATTTTAAATGGTTTACTAATTTCCAAAAGTATCTTCAGTTAAAATGAATTAAAGATATCACCAAATAAAAGTTTGATTGATCACTGTGCCGTAATACTTGGACTAATTTAGCCATTTTTCAAGAACGTCTAATCAATCAGATATTCATTTTAAAGTATGATTCAAAATAATATTTTACTTTTATTAAAAGGTTTAGTCCATTAAAATTGGATAGAATAACTATATGCTAATTTATGTTAAATAAACAGTAAAATAATGGAATTAAAAGAATGAGTATATTTTTGTCCTGGAAATAATTTTTTCCACGGACATTAATATTTATTCAAAAATTCTCAAAAGACTTTTAAGAATATGAAAAATAACTAATAATAAGCCTTACTTTCATAACAGTAATATGAAAATAAGTGTTATAAATGTTTGCTTTCCATTTTCACGTAAAGTGCCCAAAAGTCGCAAATCATATTTAGACTTTAAAAAAAAAGATATTCGATGTCGTAACAATCCGTGGAATAACATTGCTTTGTGAAAAAAACAAATGCTTTACATTAGCAATCTTTTTTTTATATATATTTCTGCATTTTATAATAATTTGAGGAAATAATTCATCTTTATATAGCCATAAGCTACTATGGCAGGCAGCATTCTTTATCGTCTGTAAAAATTCCATCAGATATCACATCAATGCTGAGATGCTAGAGACATTAATTGTGTCTTTTATTACCCCCCCCCCGAAAAATTCCTCTTATCTCTTGTTACATAAATTCACCCCCAGCAAACAGCGAGCTTTTTCAAAGAGATTATTGGGAAGGAAGAGTGTTTTTATTCTAAAGAAATAACATTCTGTAGATAGATTATTATAGCATGGTAAAGAAGAAAAGATTAAAAAATGTTGTGTTTTTCTTGTACTTCTTAGCAAATAGCTTATTTTTATATTAAAAATTGATAATAATTAGGTCAGAAATGTTATTTAATATACTTTCTATGATGCTAATATTTATAAATTGTTATTTAGCTCGATATATTTCATGTTCGTAAAAAATGGAATTTTGTAATCTTTTTTTTTTTTTTTTCGCTTTCCGATGATAATAAGCTGTTTAATACCTACAGATAATTGTTATCTATTAATTGATTAATAAAATTATATTAAATACCATGCCATTGGTGTCACATAGTAGAGTGTTTGTAAGATGTAGGTTTTAAGGTACAAAAATGAAGTATGTAAAAATATTCTTCTGTTCTGTAAACTCATCAAAATGTATTTCTGGAAGCTGATTTTTATTTCATTGATCGTTAAAATGATAAAAACAATAATTTTCATGATTATAACCTAAGAAATGCTTTCTCCAACAAAATAGTTATAATAAAATTTGTATTGATTTTTAATTTCGAGTACATAGGTAATTATTTAAGACTTTTTTAAAATGATGATTTTTTTTTCTTTTTAATTTCTTGTCAAATGGAAAGACAAATCTGTAAACTTAGTCTACGAAAATGTAATCTTTTTTCTCATTTTATTCTTGCTTCAGTCGTAAAAAATATCCTTCAAATCATCGTTAGATGCTGTTCTATAAGTTGCTGTGTAAGTCAATCTGGTGACTTAAGATCAGAAAATGTAACGCTGCTTCACCTACATCATCCAGTATAACAGAATATAATTTAAAAAAACAAGCATTACAATTTAAGACAGTATGGTGTTTATACATTAAAATTGAAGAATGTATAGTTCTAGGGATTTTTTTTTCAAATTAAATAGTTTATTTTTGATCAAAAGGAAGGAAAAAACAGCATAAAAATTGAAGTATACTATTAAACCAGCGATAATGGTCACCCTAGAACTTTCTTGCATACTCACTAATAAACTTGTCATGCCAGACAACGCCTTCCATGGTATTGTCGTACAAAAACCATGAAACATTAACTTTTAGAGTGATTTTAGCATTTTTACTGAATCTATTGTACTATCCTTGGCGAGTGTTTTGGCAATTATTCTCTGATATGCAGTTAACAGTATTCGATAATAGAATTCATGCTTTAGAAATCTTTTTCCCAATGGATTGAAACAAAAATTTATAGAAAAGCTACGCTTGTAATCACGAAATCCCCTACCAAAATTTAATATATTTAACTTGCTTAGTATTTGAGTTATCGCTTTTATATGTTTCAGTAAATGCAGACAAACAGACGGTCAACCAATCATTGCATTTTTCTCAAAATTTGAAAGGTGTCTATATTATACATGATAAATGTGCGCGCCGAATTTTATTCATCTACCTCTCTTCGTTTTATGGTTATCGTGTTAACTTATATTCGAACATCCGGACAGACGGATTTCCTCTGAAGAGACTTTACACTCAAAATGTGATAAAAATCTGCAAATTTACTTTGAAAATCGGATACGAAGTTTTAGTCGTGTAGCTCATAGCTTGTCTGAGTTATATTTTTTACAAACAAATAAACATACAGACGGTTATTTAAATATATATATTTCTTGATCCAATTCCACTATCGGTTTAATTAATCCCTTTGTAAAAATAATGCGCCATCAGTACTACGTATTAAATGAAAGTGATACTTTTACCCTTCAAAAGGTGTCAAAGGTCACAAGTGAATTGAACTGGTGCCTGGCCAGAAATCCAATGTTATATAAGGCTAGTGATCATCTGTTTGGCCCTTTTTTCCCTTTTCTTACTTCTGTGTGTGCCGGGCTGCGTTTTCTTGTATATAATCATGGCTACCACCTCGGAATAGAATAAAACGTAATTAAAAATACCAAGTCTCTTCACTGTTTCGAACCTGCATTCTACTTCAATCAAAATATGTTTTATATATATACATATATGTTTTTCGAACTGGGTGAGGTTTCATACACGGGGATTCGTCAAAATCTCAAGTTCGAATTTTTTGACAATTCGTATACTTTCTCTATATTACGTATATGACGAAATAATAAGAAAACGCTGAATGAACACTTCTTATGAACATTCAATACTTGAACACTTCTCATGATGCTTCTTCATGATGAGAAGCGTTGAGACGGTCCATATATTTCTCGTTCAGATTCAGAGACGAAAGTAGCTCGTTTTGTCATTCTTGGGATATCCAGTGTGACACATTGTTGTCATATTAAGACGGAAAATACTTTAATGCTTCTTTTATGACTCAGTAGATACATGTGCTACAATCATTGACTATAGGATATATCTTTTAGAAGTCTAGTTTCCTCCTTTTCTGTTAGGGAAATGCACATGAGAGAAGGAACTGGTTGTGAAGAAAATGTTTTGGATTATTTATTCTTGACTATAAGTTTCATCTGATATTTGCTGGGAAACGCGATAATCATTTTATTTGAAGTTATATTGAATGTCTTGAGGGTTTTCAGAAAAAAAATTTAAAATTGCTTACAAAAGACTGTCTGTTAATAATGCAGGCAGACACAGAAATTTTGGAAGTCAAGACTTATTACTAAGAATTTAATTTCTTGCACTATTAATTTTAAATAACGTACCAATTTCTGAAAGTATCTTCAATTAAAAATAATAAAATATATAGTAAAATAAATGATAGATTTCCTATTTGCAGTTACATTAAAATTAGAGAATGTATCGAGTCCAAGAGAAATATTTTTTTCAAATTTAATAGCAATTTTTTATCATAAGGAAAACCAACTTTAAAAAATTGAAATGTACCATAAACAAGTTTTTTACTTCGTTCAATTATGGAAATAAATATTTTTCTGACACATAGCAGCTTTAAAGCTACATAATATGCCTAATAACAATCTCACAACAGCAATTTCGATGTGTTAATAAAATGTCGCCAATTTCGGTGATAATAACAAAACAGAAAGTGCATACAGCTTTATTATTCTTATCTCAATTCCATACTTTTTGAAATCATGAAATTTAATTCAAAAGTTTAAAATTCATTCTATTCTCTTTCTAGATTCTAGATATGTCATTGTCTACAATATGTGGCATTTGCAAAATAAATCCCAATTGATTGCAAAAAAGTCAATTTTCTTTTTGTGAAAAAAATCTTTGAAGGCATTCACATTTGCAACTCTGTTCAAAATTACCAGTTTTTGTTCTTATATCCATAAATAAGCATTTTGTTTTTGGTAGGATATTTAACGAGGAAGGAAAATCCTAAGAGTGTCCGCCATTTTGTCGTTAGTCAGCTAATTGCTTTTCCATTAATTGCTTCCGGAACATTAGTTACCAGTGTTCAATTGCGAAATAAAAAAAAATGGGCATACGATGCAGGAAAAAAAAAGAAGCCCGGGGAAAATATACTTTATTTAGTAAGTAATGCCGATAGTGTGTTTTTTATGCAATAGAGTTTATTTATTTCGATGGTTTTTTTTTTTTTTATAATGAATAATATTAGATTTCGTTTAAGCACTCAGTTTCTTTCGAAAATATAAATGAAGATATTTTTGTCAATGAAATTCGAATTCATTGTGAGTATTTTTTTAAATAGTTCGGTTCATGAACCGGATTATTTGAATGAACTTTTTGATGTTTTAAATTAAAAGCGCCATAAAGAAATTTATCATAAAAATTTAACATAAATTATCATAATTATTTTATCACAATTTATCAATATCATAATATATTTTAATATAATATATTTAATAATATATTTTAATATATGTATATAATATATTTTATATTTCATGAATAATTGATCATAAAAATTTCCGAATCAACGATGAACTGAATTACATAGATGCACATTCGTATTCAAAATACCAGCTGTCTTTTGTGACCAATTAGTTTTCCTGTATTAATTGTAGCTAAAAATTTCACTTAAACATTTTATATACATTTGTATTAATACTTTCTATAGGAAAATATATTTATTTTCACAAACCTGTACTGTTTTCCTTATTATCCTAATACTTGTTTATATTTTTATCAATTATTTATATCAATGAAAAGAGAAGTAGTATTTAATAATCACCAATCTGTAAAGCCTTCTCACCATTGCTTCATTCTAAAGATAAACATTAAGTGTCAGCACACTAAAATTTTATAAATTTTATTAGAAGCATAATAATATATTGAAACTTACTTAGCATAGAAAAATAAGGGGAATCTTCCCAACTTGACCATGAATATAAGTTAGCACAACGAAAACGATTTATGTTTCACTTCAACAATCAAATATATTATTGTAATTCACATTTAAATATTTTAATGATAAATTTGTAGAAACTAGGAAAGAAGAAAATGATACGTCAAAAAAATTTGATATAGTTTAATGGATAATGTTTAATTTTATGATGACGCAAAACAAATTTTTTATGCCGTTTTCATAAATAATCAAGAAAAAATGTAAATTTTTATTTTTAATAATAAAATTGCTCGGCAATGCATATTTCCATTGATAAATTATGCGTGGGGCAAGTTGATAGTTCTTCACCTAATGCTCTGGCCTAGTGAGAGACAACACTCACACATATTTCTTTATTATCAGTAGATGTTACCTTTCACGCTTGAAGAAATATGTTTTGAGAAATATTAATAACTGTCTTGCATCCATATCCGATGTTCCTGCCTTTTATTTCATCATCGAAACCAATATCACTTACACACATTCATATTGTTACGGATACTTCTAGGGTTTTTTCCGCGATTTGTTGGTTGATGAAATAAACTCAATCAATAAGCCTCAGTAACACTCGACGACTTTTATTAAATACGAAGACAGATCGCCTGATCTCCATACAACGCTTGTTCTTCGCTGGGCTGATCCAACTATTCCGCCATTGATCCGCAATCCTCTTGACGACTCGATACACGACTATGACTTGAATCTGCCACCCCTTTACAGTTCCCGGGAAGCGTTCGAGAAGGTTCTGGACCAATCAAGCATATTTCGGTTCCTATTGGCTCAACTGCTAATATTCCGGAAGTTTGCAGTAATATCTATTTTGTCGCCAATATTGCCGAATTTTTCGCCGTCGCCAAATATGCGCCATGTTTGTCTTCAGGCTCTGAGATCAGTGACGCGGTATCCGATCAGCAATCAGCAGATCGTAAAACGGTCTTTCAATTGATTGAACTAACCGTGTTTTAAGCAACATTACAGGTTCGCGACTAGCCGTCTTTGGCGACAAGACAGTGCCAAAATTGCAATGCGCATTTAATGATGTTATACAATCTATGTATTTATGTTTACCATAAATCTGTGGCTTCGAAAATACAGAGATAGTTGCGGTATATACCTATATAAAATTTGTGGTTATCAGACATTGTATAAATATAGACAATTTTATTAAACATAAGTATTTAAAATGTAACATATTTAACAAAGATAGATTTGTACTTCTGAACGGATTTGCCGTTCTTAAAATATAATGATCCTATTTCTATTTATACAGCCTGCAATTTACTAAAATTTCTATTTTATGAATGCGATGCATTTTTCCATCGAATCATTAAAAAAATAAAAATCGAAAGTTTCGATTTTCTTCAGTTTATTACAAGTGCTTTAGAAATATCTGCAGCTGTAAGCAGCCAAAATGCGAAGCATGACCGAGATATCCGAACATACTGACCCATTTTTCTGCCCTTTGGCAACATTCCACGGACCCGTGCCAACCTTGAAACATTAAAAAATGAAGGAAAAAATGGATACAATTGTCTAATGAAATATTATAAGAGAAATAAATGCGTCATTTTTTCAGAAAATTTTCCGCATTCTACGAATATTATCTTTTTGTATTCTTTAATTTGGTCTACATTTGTACAGGCGGTATTGAAAAATCATAAAAAAAAATATTCTTGTAGAGTTAAGCACAAGATTAATGAAACTTATGATCGCTTACTATCCTGTTGATTCTACTACTAAAATAAAAAAAGTTAAACGTTTTTGTTAAAATATAAACAAACATTTTAGTAATGAGTGAAGTAAACAACTTTTATGCTAAGCGAATGAGATACATTTTTTAGAAGCTGCACTTAAGATATAAATCTTATTAATTAAGGAATCAAGAGATATGAAATGAAATCATTAATAAAATTATCAATGTAAAAATCTATATTTCCGTATCAAAGTCGTGTAGAATGTGATTTGTATAAAATGACAAAATTATCTTTAAATGTATCTGAGAAGAAATATCCCATGATTTAAAAAGATATACCACTGAATGCAAGGATAATATTACAAATATTGTCACAACACAGTGCCGAAACTGTAATGCACAGTGCCACAGCACAATGCTAAAACCCGAATGCGGCAGCTTCACAGGAGGGTTTCAGGTTCGAGACCCGATTCCACCGAAGAACCGCCGTGTAAGGGGGTCAGTTGCACGTTAAATCCGTCATGACCAAACGTCCTCCCGCTGGTGTGGTGTGGTGTGGAGAGGGGGGTTCCAGCTCAGGTGTCGTCCTCGTCATCTGACCGCGGTTCAAAATTACGAGGTCCGTCCCAAAATAGCCCTAGTGTTGCTTCAAACGGGACGTTAATATAACCAAACCAAACCAAACCATCACAGTTAAAATTTTCAAGTTCACGTATTTTTCATTTTGTATAACCAATACATGCATTTTTCATTTTGATTTTGAAAACCTTAATTCCACAGTAGTTCTAAAATTTATCAATACCAATCTGAATTGCTAAATATCATAATAATTTTTGAAATGAAAAGAGTATACCGTCTTTTATGAAAATCTTTAATACAAAGTATATATCGTTTATCGAATGGCGAAAAAATCTTTTTTGAAATGAAATTTTCTTGCTTTGTTTTATAAAACAATAATCTTCTTTGGATTATAGGAAATGTAATTAATTCCTGCCTTTTAAATCAATTAAGTTAGATTACCAAACGATTCAATTGTAAAAAAGACCAAAGAGAAAAAACAAAACAAAAGGCTTTAAAAAACAATAAGTAAAGCATTTGTGAAAATATCAACAACAAAACAATTTTTTATCTCCTTTTATTTTTCATTGAAATAAAACTACCATGAACTGTTTTTTAAAAAAAATAGAAACCCAAATCTTAACAAATGAATATTTTTTCCCAAAATTCTTTTATTTCACTTTGTTATCAACTACTTATTCAGAGAAAATTCTGTTAATTACTTTTTATCAACTAACTTTTGATTCGTCATAATTTGAAAATATAATTCTTAGTTATCTAGAAATGTATAACAAAAGGTTTTTAACTGCAGAAATTTTAAATTAAATATCTATTTCTAAAAACATTGTCTTTCGACTGAAATATTTCTTAGAATATCAGCATATATAATTGCCCTCAGAAGTTTGTAACGCTTGGTGGAGTTATCTCCGGCATTTTGGTTCTCTTTATTATCCGATGCTCTATTCAAAACTTTTGTTCAGACAACTAGCAGTTGATATAAATTGTTTTTTATTGTCAAATTAACTGACTTATTTTTGCATGAATAAAGTTAAGAAAAAATTTAACAAGTAATTATTTATATTTTATAATTAAACATCAGTTTGATTGTTGATTTAATACATTGTAGGGCATAATATGGGGCCCAATATGCTTGAAATTTCAGTTTGGAATATAACGTTTAAATGAACCCCTTTGTTTATGTACAGATGACAAGTAGTGTCACTTGTTGAGGCGAATTTTACATGAGGTAAATGTCTAATTTTATTATTTAATTCTCAATAATTTTATTGTTAAGGATTAAAGTAAAAAGTACGATCATTTGCGAATTAAACATCATATTTATTATAATCTAACTCAGAATTTTTCAAAATTAAAATAACAAATTTAATTTAAACTAAAATAATATTCTAAAATAATTTTTCTAAAAGTTAACTATCTGTGATATCTTAGATGGCTTCACCAAGATTATTTACTGTTTTAAATTACGTTAAAATCTCTTATTCATAACATGATGTTCATAATAGACTTTACAAAACTCATCTGGAAAAGTTTTAAGTTCCAAAGCTCATCTCATTCATCAGCTTCAAAATATAATTGATATCGAACCTTTTCTTTCCTTTGACCATTCCAGTTTAGGGTCTCAGAATATTGGAGAGCCTCAAATTTCTCTTTCAAAGATAAGAAAAAAAATGCCCTCTTTTCTCAAAAGATTCAGTGACGGCTCGAGTTCTTTAGGGGTTAATATACAAATGAGAATTAAATTTAACTGATGTTTATTGAACACATTCAACCTCGGACATCATTCGATAGTTCTCAGAAAACTTCCCTGTTCCTCAAATCTATCCTGGAGAGTGTCTCTAAGTATGCGCACCTGTTATTAAATCAATCACACTTAACGAAAAGGGAAGGAATTTCGCACTGATGTTAGGCAATTTAGACGCCAACTGTAGTTTCGTTGAATGGGCGTTTGAGAAATTTTAATAAAGTTAAGCTGCTTTACTTACATGGTGATCATTAAATATGTAAAATCTGAAAGATCCAAACACCAGTTAAACTTCTGTCGAGACGTCTGGATATCATTTCGCAATTCTAATTCCCTTTTGTTAAGTATGGCTGTATGAATACTTGTAGTACATGCTTTATTCATCAGAGATGCTCTTCCAAACGTGTTTGAACGAAAGTGAGGCACCCCCTCCCCCCTGAAAATTTACTTAAAAACTGCTCTGCACTTACTTAAAAACTATCAGCTAAGCAATCTATCTGTCTCATCTTCCTTACCTTTGAAAGAGAAATTCAGGTGTTAAAGCATTCTGAGGTGCAGGAACACGAATGATCTAAGGAATGAGAGAATAAAAGTTCTGTAAATGATTTGTCAAAAATAATCTTGATTATGATTTCGTAACATTATTAAGACAGATAACTCAATTGAATGGAATGAACTAATTGAAACTGATTGATTTAAAAAAGCTTACAATTGTTATGTTTATTGAATAAATAACTTTCTTACTGTAGTCACATGAACATAGTTGCATTAAATCCTTCATTATCTGAATAATCCGTCATCTAATTTATCATTTTTAAAGTTTAAAATTCAAGCTTAGTATTATTATAAATTTATTTTTTTAACTTTTAGAATGTTCTAAATATTAATTTTCCATAAACCTTTTTTTTTTTTTTTTGAAATAGCTGGAAATCTCAATCACACTTAATTCATAATGTTTAAAAAAATCGTATGATGCACCTTCTCATTCTTAAAAATATTATTGTGTCAATTTTATAAACTCAAGGTCAAATGGTTGACCTTGTGTAGCATTGCTCCGATTATACACGCTTCAAACTTTAATCTTAGGAAAAGCTAATTGTCTAAAAGTATAAAGATATTTTTCTGAACTATAAGGGAAATTAAAGAGGTAAAAAAGCGAACAATTTATGTCAGTTCGTTAAGTATAAAACACGAACATATAAAAATGAGAGATATTTTTATTCGATATATCAAAGATAAATCTTGAAAACTTGAATCGTTTTATCCTAACTATAGAGGGGCAATCAGACGTTAAGTAACGATTGATTTATAAGATTCTAAATAATATATACTTTTATTATTCGCAGCTTTAGGAAAAACATATTAAATAAATCTATTGCCCATGACTACTATTATTGTCCAATTAAGCGGAAGATTAAATTTATGTCCTGATAAATAAAATACCATTGGAAGCACAAAACAATATTATATATTCTTCTCGCTAGCGAAGAAAATAATTAATCTTAACTTACACTAACTATATTGATAGATTTATAGTAATAGTTAGGTCATCTTTTTATTTAAACATGAAATTCTTTCTACGAAAATAAAGACGAGCATTTATTAAACTTGCCGGAAATTTCATAGAATGCTTTTAAAATAATCCATTTTAAAGGATCCTGATAACTACATTAGAACATTCCTTTTCAATTTTCTAATGTAGGTTCTATGTATTTTGAGCCTCTGTAGTAGAAATAAATCGGTAGTTGTGTAAACTGGCTGATATCTGTTTTAAAGTGACGCCTAGAAATATTCTTAGAAAAATTATCATCTTCAGAATTATTTACACAATAAAAGTAAACTTGACCGAAATATATAAAACTATTGCTTAACAGTTATATATATATATATATATATATATATATATATATGCATTTAATCAATTATAAAATGAATTGAGGCAAAAAAGAAGTGAATAATATTTCAAACGAAAATACATCAAAATACTATGCAACAGAATACAGATTCAAAATTATCTAAATAGGAAAAAAACTTATTTTGGTAAACTGAAAGATAAGACATATTATGGACCTCCCCAAATTTAAGTCATACTTTTGAAATTTTCATTTCGGTTTATTTTTCCACAGGAGACGTAATTTGTACAATGAAGAAGCATTGATCAAATAAATGTCTGTTTACATCACGATGTAAAAGCAAAGGGCAGCACAATTTTCCCTTCAATCATTTTACTATTAAATTCTGATGAAATGTAGGAATTGTAGTAGAAAATAAGAGAACATTTTAATATGAAATGACATGGGCTAATTTAAGAAGAAAAATAGGAAATTAATTAAGATTTAATTTGTATTAAAAAATATAATTTTACACACCCAAAGATATATATATATATATATATATAAGTAACCTATCTAAAGTAAGAAATAGTTTGAAAACGAAACTAAAATGAAAACGAAACAAAACAGTTTCGAAATCGCAACTAAAAATTATTACCTATTCAAACTAAAACCAAAAAAGGAAAACGGAAAGAAACTTCGTAGTATTTAGAGAGCGCAACTGCAGCTACTTCTAAAACACAGATGAATTGATACAAAAGTATTAAAATCAAGTTAATAGGAAAATTCAATAAACCAAATAAAAATTAAACCAAATAAAAAAGAATCCGGCCTGAAGACTTTATCAAGGGTCACCCTCAGGCAGGGATTCAAAGAAAGGGATTTTTTCTGTGAAGGACATTGTAGGCTCCCAGCGCCATTTCGCTACATATTGCATATGGCGCTGGGAGCCTACAATGTCTTACCTAATTTACCGTTAGTGTTTTTTAAAAGGCGGGTGTCACAATCGATAGCTTAAAATTTCCTTGACTGCTGATGGTAAGTTCTTGCCTTTCTTCTTTCCGTTAGTGCTGTTTTATGATATTTTTGTTTATATTGTTAATTTTGTTATTGTATTTTTACTTTGTGGTAGTTATTTTCTTCTAATTTGTTGTTTTGTATTTTCCTTTCTGTTAAAAGGGTATATCTCTTGGGCCTAATTTCAGGGGATTTTCGGGTCACGAGGAATCATTATTAGACCTTTGTCTGGAATTCCTTCACAGAAAAAAATCGCTTTCTTTGAATTCCTGCCTGAGGGTGATCCTTGAAAAAGTCTTCAGGCCGGATTCTTTTTAATTTGGTTTATTTGATTTTCCTATTAACTTGATTTTAAAACTTTTTTACATATATATATATATATATATATATATATATATATATATATATATATATATATATATATATATATATATATATATATAGAGAGAGAGAGAGAGAGAGAGAGAGAGAGAGAGAGAGAGGGAGAGAGAGATAACATGCAAGGAGATAAGTAAAGTCATTTTAAGCTCTCTAAATTCGAAGCGAATTCTAGTAAAGTCTACCTATAGTAAAGAGACAATGAATTCATTGAGACAGGTTACAAACCCGTAACAGCAAAATAAGGAAGTTGCAAGAAATAACTCAAAAAATAAAGTCGATTAGCCGAAATGTCTGATTAAAAAAATTGTATGCTATAGCATTTTATTCCTTCCTTCACAGAAAAAATCCCTTTTTTTGAATCCCTGCCTGAGGGTGACCCTTGAAAAAGTCTTCAGGCCGGATTCTTTTTTATTTGATTTATTTGATTTTCCTATTAACTTGATTTTAAAACTTTTCTATATATATATATATATAACCAATCTTAAGTAAGAAAAAGTTTGAAAACGAAACTAAAATAAAAACGAAACAAAAACAGTTTCTAAATCGCAACTAAAATTTATAACCTATTTAAACTAAAACCAAAAAAAAAAGAACTTCCTAGTATTTAGAGAGCGTAATTGCAGCTACTTCTAAAACACAGATGAATTGATACAAAAGTATTAGAATCAAGTTAATAGGAAAAACAAAAAATCAAAAAAATTATAAAAAATATACATTGGAAAAAACGATTTACTTTTTAATAATAAAAATGATGTTTTCAAAGAATACTGTGTGATTAAATTCTTGGATATTTACTTCGAATATCTAAAATTACCCAAAATTATACATAATAATAATATATTTTTTCCTCTTGCAGATAAAACAACTCTATCAATAGCGTTTAGTTACACTTCAACTTTAAAGAAAAAAATTTGTAATTTTAATTACTATAGCAAAAATTTAGATAAAATAAATAAAACAGATTGTTACTGTAACAAAGAAAAATATAAAGATTTTATAGATATTGATAAAGGTCATATTATTACAGGTAATTTAAAAATTATTGAATCCAACTCTTTAAGAGATTTGATGGGAAGAGGAACAAAATTTAGATTAAGAGAAAAAATAAAACATAACAAAATTTTGATTTCTATTGGTAATGATTTGGATGTTTTTATTGCCAAATTATCTAGAAAATACCATTGGCCTGCGGAAGGTTTCGGGGAATGGAAAGTGAGAATTTTAAAGGAAATTAAACTAAAAATGAATACTGATTTTGACAGATCTAAAGAACGTGGGATTTATTTTAGTAAAACATTAAAAAACGAAATAAAAAATTTAAAAGAAAAATTTGTTATTACAGTAATAGATAAATCAGCAAATAATTTCTGTTTAATTTGTAAATATTATTATAAAAAACTTTTAATTAATGAATATAACTCTAATGCAACTTATATGTTAAAGAACACCGGGAAAAAGGAATTAGATAAAAGAATGCTAGCTTTCGCAAAAAAAACCAAAACTAAGACTTTCTCTCTTAACTATCCTTATTTATTCCCAAAAGTTAAATTTCATAAAAATCCATTAAAATTCAGATTCGTAACCTGTAGCACAGGCAGTTATAATTACTATACGGGTAAACATTTCTTTAAATAATTCAAAATTATCCTTTACAAAATAAAAAATGAAGACAACTTTATTATTTCTAGTAACAAAGAAGTATTGGATTTTCTTAAAGATAACAACATTAATAAACTTAATACTTTTGATTTCGAAAATTTATACACTAATCTACCTCATGAAAAATTAATAAAGGTCTGCACTTTTATATATGACGAATATTTAAATGAAAATATCATTCCTAAAAATAACTGGCTTCAGTTATGTAATTTTAATATTACTGAAAATTACGTGTTTAATGGTATTAATTTTTATAAACAAGTCAAGGGCATTCCAATGGGAACAGCTTTCTCAAGTGCTTTAGCTAATATTTTCCTGCATTACTATGAGAAAAAAATAATTAAATATAATTTAATAAACGGGTGCAGATATATTGATGACCTACTTTTGATTAACTTCGACAATACTAATATTATTACTAATTGCTATCCAAAAGATTTAATTCTTAAAGATACTAATAAAAATCAACTTGAGGCTACCTTTCTGGATTTAAAAATCGAAATTGCTAATGATAAAACAATAGTTGGTATATACGATAAAAGGGATGATTTCAACTTTAAAATAACAAAACTATGTAACTACCATTCCAATCTAAACTGTAAAATTTTTAAAAATCTAATTTTCTCACAAGTTAACAGGATCAAAAGGGTTTGCAATAATAAAAATTCTTATATTGAAGCATAAAACAACCTCCTTAAAAATTTAATTAAAAATGAATTTTCTAGAAATAACTGTAATGTCAATTTTTTAATTAAACAAGGTATGGTTTGGGATTAATCCTTTGGCTTAAATAAAAATAGAACTTTCTTTGCCTATTGGATTACTCAATAGATGGCGCTGGGAGCCTACATCTGTTTACATAATTTACTGCTAGTTTTTTAAAAACAGGGAATCACAATCAATAGTTTAAAGTTTTCTTGACTGTTAATGGTATGTACTGGCCTTTTCGTTTTTAATTTTTAATTTTAGTGCTATTGTTTGTTTTTATTGTTATTTTTGTTATTGTATTTTTACTTTGTTGTGGTTAATTTCTTCTTATTTGTTGTTTTATATTTCCTTTCTGTTAAAATGGTATATCTCTTGAGCATAATTTCAGGGGATTTTCGGGTCACGAGGAATCATTTTTAGACAATGTCTGTTTTTCCTCACAGAAAAAATCCCTTTCTTTGAATCCCTGCCTGAGGGTGACCCTTGAAAAAGTCTTCAGGCTGGATTCTTTTTTTATATTTTTTATAATTTTTTTGGTTTAATTTTTTTGATTTTTTGTTTTTCCTATTAACTTGATTCTAATACTTTTGTATATATATATATATATATATATATATATATATATATATATATATATATATATATATATATATATATTTAATGATATTTTAAACTTTTAATTTCAATTTAATTAATTTCCAAGATTTTATCTTAATTTAGCCCATAGTAACTTCATTCTAAAATATTCTCTTATTTCGTGATCCAATTCCACTTTCGCTACTTAATTAATTCAAGAGACGCTTTATAAAATTACTTAGTCAGCTAAACGCCGATACTTTCACACTCCCGGCGTGAAGGGGTAAAAATGTCCAGTAAGCCCATTCTTTCTTAAAATATCCCTGTGTTTCCCTTACATGTGATTGACATGTGTCAGAAATCCCTATCAGAATCTTAATAATACATTAGCACTGTGAAGAAATATTTTCCCTATCAAAATCTAAGGTTATATAAGGCGACGGATACTTTATTTCGGCCCTTTTTCCCCACTTTCGCTTTCGTACTGCGCTGTGGCGGACGTCTTGTCCGCGTCTCTGCTTGTAAATAATTATGCTTTCCCGTTGGATTAAAAAGAATTTAAAAAGATAAAAAGTTTCTTCACTGCTGGTCATAACTGCATTCTGCTTCACATAAAATAATATTACATATATATATATATATATATATATATATATATATATATATATATATATATATATATATATATATATATATATATATAGAGAGAGAGAGAGAGAGAGAGAGAGAGAGAGAGAGATAACATGCAAGGTGATAAGTAAAGTCATTTTAAGCTCTCTAAATTCGAAGCGAATTCTAGTAAAGTCTACCTATAATAAAGAGACAATGAATTCATTAAGACAGGTTACAAACCTGTAACAGCAAAATAAGGAAGTTGCAAAAAATAACTCCAAAAATAAAGTCGATTAGCCGCAAGGTCTGATTAAAAAATGTGTATGCTATACCATTTTAAGAACAAGGGAACCATTTCATGCAGTTATCTCGAAAATTGGTGGAGATATATGCGATAAAATTTGTGAAATTTCCGTGGGTTGAAAGAGGGCTCGTCTTAAATTCAAAAATGTATTATCCAATAACATATTATATTTTCTACAATTAAACTACTGAGAAAGGAAATTTGAAGGCATTAAAGTAAAGAAAAAAGTAATAAAAATATCCGAATAACACACTGCTTTTATATATAATGTATAAATATTGGGCGAACATTTACTAGGTGAATATAGCTGATAATTTATTTAAAATCCCATCAGATCGTTGATAAAATTACCACCAAACAGCATCTATATTTAGTTATTTGGAAAATGTGTTTGAATCTTTTATCCTCGCCATTTATCCAAAACCGGGTTGTAATATTTACAATTCCATAGACAATAATTTGTTACATAATGTATAGTAAAATTACCTTCTTTGACCTCATATGACAAACAAACGATCCTAGTCTCAAAACGTTTTCGATTACCTAAATTGTAAGACATTTCTTGCTTCCTTAAGCGGATAATAGAATCAATTAGTCAGTATGGCCTTCAAATGACTTTCTTTACAATATTTCTTCTTTGTTATTGATTAAGGACATTTTTACTGTCAGATAAAAATGAATGTCAAACTACTTTTTAATCATTTGCTCAAATGATGTAAAGTATTTAACTGTTTCCATTTTACGCTTTTATGGGAGTGTATTTCATTTTCTTTGCAATATAGCCAACTTGAAGTTAAGTGAATTAATTTTAACAATCTAATGACGAAGGGAAATTTCAAAGATTTAGTTACATAATAATTCAGCAATTAAAAGATTTATAATATATCCACAAATATGGCGCTAACGTATACGTGGCACAGAAATCATTCTAATTAATTATTTATGAATGGCAACAGATAGATGCAACTAAATTGTCACACAAAAGTTTCAAACTCTGGGTTAAACATTTTTACAGCCAGTTTTGATTCAAAACTTCATTTAATCTATACTTATAATAAAGCTCAATGTGTGTGTGTGTGTTTGTTGGCGCTCTACAGGCCAGACCGTTTGACATACAGCTACCAAATTTGGTACATGTATACCTTACAGGTTGGGAATGTGCACCTGGGGTTTCGTTTTTCGAATTTTTAATTAGAATTTTAATTATTAATTAAAAACTAACTTTTCCGCCAAAAAAATCTTCCATTTTCCCCACCGCCAACTTTTCCGCCAAAAAAATCTTCCATTATCCCCAGCGCCAAACGAGAAAGGCTTCAGTTTTTTTTTCTCCCAACAGTAATGAGGCTAGGGTTAAAATTTTTCGGCGGATTATGTCAATCGGTTCTGTTTATTTTCTTAATGTTTGATGCATTTAAAATTAAACATTGTTAATGAATCAATCTTTCAGATTCATTCTGAAGTACTTTTGAATTAAAATAAAACAGAATAAAGGAAATTAAAAATGTCTAATCCGCATAGCGTTACCCCAACTGGCGTAGAAAAAATCACGTATTTGCGTTACGTAACCGGCGAAGAAAATTCACGCATGCGCATTCTGTTCTGATTGTTGCCATGACAATGTTATCAATGGACGATTTAAATTATTTTTGGGTTAGTTGCATGCTTTTGTAAGTAAATTGTATTTATGTTAGTTACATATTTTTTGTATATGCTTATAGTTTTAAGTACATTGTTTTTTAAGTAGTTTTTTTAAAACCTGTTTTCAACCGTTTATTTTAAACGATTCGTTTTATTTTCTTAGTGTTTGATGCATTTAAATTTAAACATTGTTAATTAATCGATCTGCTCATAATGAATCTAAGAAAATTTTGTTGACCAACTCTTGAGATATTACATAAATTTAAAAAGATATTCTTTAGTGCCCATTAAGTTTAAACGCTGAGTGACTCTATTTTCAGTAATCAGATTATAAAAAAATGCTTTGTTTCAGTAAAAAATATTATTATATTAATTGAAGATAAATTCTTTCCACTTTAATTTAAAGCATAAATTCTACGGGTGCAAACAGAAAATGAGAGAGATACATATTACGTTATGACTGAAGGCCTTTATAATATTATGAATGAATTATATGATAATCAAAATTTGAAGTTTTAAAATATTTTGATGAAGAAGCTATTAAAGTAGAAATTGCATAAAATATTTAATTATTAAAATTTTAACGAACATTAAGATTGGCGAACCGGCTGGTCGCCAAAGGCGGCTAGTTAATTAATAAAGTAAATAATATTATTCGCTATTTTTCAAACAAAAAATACTTTCATGATTTATCTACTTTTCATTTCACTAAAGTCTACATACAACTGGTATCAAAAAAGACATAAAAGTAATCAAAATTATAGAAGTTGGCTTGAAACAAAGTTTAATCCAGCGTTAAAATAGTATTTTTGTACAAAAATGGATGATTGCAATGATTTACGAATGGAAATTGATATTTAATTTTTTCAAATTATTATTTCATAAAACTAATTTTTGCATTATCCTAAAATTCAAAAGATTCTGTTTTAACTAGACAAGTTCTTTGCATTTCTTTAAAATAAAATTTGATACATGCTTTGTTTTTCAATGTTATGCCGGGTTTACACTCTGCCAGTTATAAGACGGCCAGTAAGGCAGCGCATAAGTAGTAAGGGACTGATTTATGTTTGACATAATTTTATAAGACAAATTCAGGTATTCCATGCTTGGCTATAAATTGTTGTCCATGAAATTTTCTTTTTTACTACGCATAGTATTAAAATAATGCATATTTACACAAAGAATCATGATAAAATAAAAAAAGTCAACATAACTAAATTTGGAAAACGATAGAAAAGAAACTGCAAATAAAAGGAAACACACACACACACACACACACACACACACACACACACACACACACACACACACACACACACACACACACACAGACACACACACACACACAGACACACACACACACACACACACACAAACACACACACACACACAAGCTCGCTTCAGAAAGAACAAAGAGCAAAAAATGTCGGAATTAATTTATGATTAGTGATCCATTTTTTCACGCCAAAAAAACCGCCAAATTCTACAAAAACTTGTGCAGTAAGAAAAAAATACTATACAGCGGCATGTTGTTAACCCGTCGGTGCAATTTTTTGCCTTCGATCGAACAGCATTTTCCAGCCTTTCTACTCATGAGCTGCCTGCAGGCCGTTTAAGAACTGGCCGAATGTGAACCCGGCATTAGAGTAAAATTCAAATTCATCAATTGAAACACTCAATCGCATGCTTTTGCCAATAATAAAGTTTAAATTTAAAAGAATTATGGCTGTTTTTTTACATTTAGTTCGAATTAGGAATTTCATTTTCGCTTTTATTTCGTTGTATATAAACTTTTTAATTTGCACCCACTGTAATTTATAGCAGAATGATCCAATTAACGTAATGCCTTTCACTTGCATGTAATAGTCAGGTGGAATTTAATAATCCATTCCATATTAATTGTTTAGTAACTTAAAACCAATCAATAATCTGATCAAACGAGGAGGTCGGCAAAGACGGCTGGATATATATGAAAAACTATAGTTTATCATTTGTTAAAGCTTACTTTATCATTTGTTAAAGCTATACTTTATCATTTGTTTGGATTTAACTATATTTACTCCACAATTTGATTTTCCATCTCGTTTATCTCAACATATTACTATACTCTGTTTCACCCTAACTTGGCAGTATTGTAAAAGGTAGAAAATGGGACGCTCCGCGTTGAGAAAGAGTTCCCCATCAATTCCGACTTTAAAATAGTTAAATTGCGCAGAAATTTATCAAATAATATCATAAATTACAGAAATCCTTTTGTTATCAGTATGTATTTAAAATTATTCTCAAGTTAGAAGTGCTTATCTGTTAAGTATTTTGTAAATAAAGCGAACGAATAAAACGAAACGATTGACATAATAAATTTCACTTTGGCTAGAACCGTTCTTCAAGGTCAATTATTTGGCGCACTTTTCTTTTACGTCTCCGCCAACTCAGCTTCATTCAGTCCGCAACCATTATCATCTTTCGTACTTTTTTATTCTCGTTTTTTTACCAGCTGATATTTTTAATACTATTAATCGCATTAGTAGTTATTAGTTTTGATTGTTGAATATTTATTCGATTCGTCATTTCTATTCACTACTAAAATGTCTGAAAAAGTATAAGAGTTACACCGACTACGCTGTGCACACCTTCAAGACGAGTGAAACCAACAAAAAGTGCAACAAAAGTGCTCCGAGAAAACCCTCAAGATTCTATTAATCAAATCGTCGATAAAGTTTCGCATCTTACAGGTGTTTCGCAATGAACAGTTTTCCTTTTGAAAAAAGAAATAAAGGCATCTAGTCCTTTAAGTACCCATGGAAAGAAATGACCGGGCTCAATAGGTAAACATTCAAGTAAAATATGATGATTTCACTTTATCCTGTATTTGACGAAAAATCCATGCATTTTTTTGTAGAAATGATATCCCAACATTAAATAAAGTTTTAAAAGATGTGAACGATGATACAGATATCTTTTCGAAAAGCATTAGCCGAACTATGCTTTACAGAATATTGAAAGATTTAGGGTTTTCTTTTGAGAAACGATGAAACGAAATGAAATAACTTTAATGATTTATTAAAATAATGTATAAATAATATTGAAAAAATAAAGAAAATAAGGAAACAATTAATTCTCCGATAAAGTGATAATATAATAAAGTAGATAAATATTTACTATTTGGCGAAATATTTGCGAGATAAAGTTTCGCCAGCGATCTGCATTTCTAATAACTTTGTACTTTAAAGTAACCCAGTTCAAGTGCCAACGACCGCGATTCGGCATGTCTAGAATATGCACTACTGCCAAGTTAGGGTGAAACAGAGTATAGCAGAATAAATTCTCTATTGAAAATACCCTTCGGCCCATTTAAAATCAAATCTTACCATTCATAGCAGAAAGATTTCATTGGTCGAAAAATTACCTAAGGGCATAAACTTCCATAAATTTTTCAAATAATGACTAGTACTAAAGATCGTAAAGAATCGTCCATAAAAATACTAAAACTAATCTTCTGGAAAAGAATATCGATTTGTGTAACACCATTCCGATCAAAGCAGTTACTGGAGATGTCTATTCTTTGCGAAATGCGATAGATTTCCCTTTCTTACAAGAGATCTTAGTTTGGCTTTGTCTGAGTTGGAAGATATTATAAGAAAGGAGATCTCATGTCGTAACAAATGGTAGACATTTGGTCTTGCAACATTTTATTAGTTTGCATCCATTCTCATCGCAAATCCATTCTTGGATTTGCTGAATGACTCGTCTATGGCTCAATGGAGGGCCATTATGTTATAGCCCATGTTTGGTAGATTGTAGCGTAATGGCTGATATCTCTTTTCCTCATACTCATCTGCTGGTGTAGATTTTTCAAAATTGGTCTTATAGTTAATCATCCAGGGGTAAATGGAACAAATTCTATTTATTTACAACAAATCCATTCATCTGATCCAATGGCAGCAAAATGTTACGAAGGATTTGCGAGATATGTAGAGATAATATGTTTTTATTCTTCGTGCTTCAATTTTGGTATTGATATTATCTAGTAAGAAACATTTCTGAGTTTAATAAATATTTTTTATTTGTACCAAAAAGATCAACACATTCTCTTGTTTTCAACTCAAATCTCTTGTTGTTCATTTTTCTAAACTGCAAATGATCAAATTTTTAAAGAATTATAAAAAAAAATAATCTTGCATGCGTCTTTAATATGAATTTTCGAAATAACATTTTCTTTTGATAAAGTGACTAACGATTTTATTAAAAATACTAGCCGTCTTTGGCGGCCAGCCGGTTCGCCAATCTTATGTTCGTTAAAATTTTAATAATTAAATATTTTATGCAATTTCAACTTTAATAGATTCTTCAGCAAAATATTTTAAAACTTCACATTTTGATAGTCATATAATTCACTCATAATATTATAAAGGCCTTCAGTCATAACGTGATATGTATCTCTCTAATTTTCTGTTACCCCACGTAGAATTTATGCTTTAAATTAAAGTGTAAATGATTAATCTGCAATTAATATAATAATATTTTTTACTGAAACAAAGCATTTTTTTTATAATATGATTACTGATAATAGAGTCACTGAGCGTTTAAACTTCATGGGCACTAAAGAATATCTTTCTTAATTTATGTAATCTCTCAAGAATTTGTCAACAAAATTTTCTCAGATTCATCATGAACAGATCGATTCATTAACAATGTTTCATTTTAAATGCATCAAACACTAAGAAAATAAAATGAATCGTTTAAAATAATCACTCTAAAACAGGTTTAAAAAAACTAAAAAAGCGATGTACTTAAAACTATAAGCATATACAAAAAAAATATATAACTAATTTAATTACAAAAGCATGCAACTAACCTAAAAATAATTTAAATCATTGAAAACAGGATAAAAAAAAACTACTTAAAAAACGATGTACTGAAAACTATAAGCATATACAAAAAATATATAACTAACATAAATAAAATTTACTTACAAAAGCATGCAACTAACCGGAAAATAATTTAAATCATCCGTTGAGAATGGTTGTCATGACAACAATCAGAATACAATACGCATGCGTGAATTTTCTTCGCCAGTTATGCTAACGCAAATGCGTGAATTTTTCTACGCCAGTTGGGGTAACGCTATGCAGATTATGCATTTTTAATTTCCTTTATTCTGTGTTATTTTAATTCAAAAGTACTTCAGAATGAATCTGAAACATGGATTAATTAAGAATGTTTAATTTTAAATGCATAAAACATTAAGAAAATAAACAGAATCGTTTGAAATAATCCGCCGAAAAATGTTAACCCTAGCCTCATGACTGTTGGGAGAAAAGAAAACTGAAGCCTTACTCATTTGGCGGTGGGGAAAATGGAAGATTTTTTTTCCAGAAAAGTTGGCGGTGGGGAAAATGGAAGATTTTTTTGGATGGAAAGTTAGTTTTTAATTAATAATTAAAATTATAATTAAAATTTCAAAAAAGGGACCCCAGGTGCACATTCCCGACCTCTAAGGTATACATGTACCAAATTTGTTAGCTGTAAGTTGAATGGTCTGGCCTATAGAGCGCCAACACACATACACACACATTGAGCTTTATTATAAGTATAGATATAGATATTGAAAGATATCCTAAGTGACGTTTTAATGAAAAATGAAAATTCTCACCATCTTAACTTATTTGAACCTCTATAAAATATTACGAGATGTTCGTTATAAAAGCAAAAAAAAAATAATGTCTTATACCTCATCATTTATTTTAATATATGAAATATTCTGAGTATTCCATTCTGTAAGAAGCAAAATCAAAAATATGTTTTAAATCAGTTGTTTTTATTACAGATTCAGCCTACTATTATACCATTCTTGAAATTTATAACTTCCATCACTGAATTATTCCTCAAACATTTTGATACCAAATATAATATTACTATCCGGAGATATTTTAAGAAATACGTCATCTTGTTCCTGAACTAGTATTAAACTAGTATTAACTAGTATTTAAATATTCAGGTTCGGCCGATAAATAACTTGAAATTTATTTATTTTTATTTTTTCATTTATTTATTTTGCATGGCAACACATTAAAACGATTATAGAATACTTTTATTTGAATAGATTGCTTATTTCCTGACTTCAGAAACTGCAGAGTGTAATCAGAAATTTTTATACCAAATTTGAGCAAAACGTTTGTTTTAAGTTTTAATTTATTAGGAATTTTCGTATGAAAAATTTTCGAAGAAAGAATCTAAGAAAACAGTAACTTAAAGTTCCAAATTCTATTTTTTCCAAATTCATTAAAAGTTCGAAAATAATATCGAACTTTTTATTATTCTAATATAAAAATCAATATAACTTACCAGAGAATACAGTTAGAAATTAATTCCAAGCAATTTTATGAAGAAGTTTATTTAAAAATAAAAAATAGTGATTAAAAAATATTTTATAATACCCCCCCAAAAAAAGTATCGTTTTTTGAGCGCAGTCAATATTTCCCTTTCTTAAAATCGTATTTAAAACTCATGAGAAGTAATAATGATGGAATTTTCTTCAATATCTCTCATTTCCACTTAAAATTATTTGTAGCGTCTTTTATTTAAGAATTTATAATTTCTGAAAAATAGTTTACTCATTTGCCTTTTGAATATTCAGCTTCAATAAAAAATAACGTTCACCAAACGGTAAATATTAAATCTAATACAGTTAAATTAATAGAAATAATATAGATTTTTTTTCGTTTTTTTATTAATATTAATGTTTTTAAAATTAACAAGTTTAATTTAAATTTAAATAGATATTTTGCATGTTCCATTAATGCATAAAATATATTAAAGATTTTATTTATTTACTTAATTTTACTCTTCACTCTAAAAAAGGAATACACAGGAAACCAATAACAATAATGTCAAATATCTACATATTGAGATATCTACATATAAATTTAATATGAAGATCAGAAATATTGCTTTCAATAATATTTGTGCTTTCAATGGAAAAACACTGAAAGCTTAACTAGTGCTCAAAGTGACTACTTTGATAAAGCGTCGTGATGATTCTCGAATGGCTCAAAGTTGGTCATTTCTTAAACAATTAAATAAACATGGATTCCTCGATTACTACAAAATGTACTACCTTTAATCTTACCTGTTAAATATTGTCTAGTTAAAAATCAATGTTTCTCTAGTTTTAAGGGCAATAAAAACTTTCTGAAAACATAAACTTTTCTTTTAATTATTGCCAAGTAACAAATAGACAGCCTATTTTATAAAATTTTATCTCTTTATTTCTAAGTAGGTGCTAATTTGCTCCAGAAAGATGGGGAATTAGATAACAGTGATAAGATATTTGTAGGCTGGATTTTACATTAATATGTAGGATTAGTTGGAAGACTTTTATTTATCGGTTATAAAAATTAATTCCAATTTTGAATTTGTTAAATTGCAGTAAAATATAATAGGAACATTACAGCAATCATTATCACACAAACTCAGAAATGGTTTGTGAGTTGGAAAATTGGTTGTCATTAGTTCTTGCTCAATTATTTTAATTCACCAGAAAAGTTAAAAAAATAAATGTGAAATGTTCCACAAGCACCATTATACTTTATGACAAACCTAGCACACTTGCATTTATTTATACAGAACATATTCCTTTATAAATTAAGAATTCTAAATTAACAATTGAGAAAATTTACGGTAAAGTTACTAGAAATTATCCTAACAACAAAATTGTGGCAGGGAACAACCTGCTGCCCCACTAATTTTCAATCAACATAAATTAAAGTTGAACGCACATAATGAAAACTATTTGAATACTAATATCCCATTATTACTATCCCAAACAGATGACGGAACAACTCTAATGAGTCTAGAAAAAGAATATTCCTGCTGCGTTCACATTTTATAAAGGACAACCTTTACAAGACCCAAGCACCGGGAAAGATAATTGAATTTCCAGTAACTGTAGATGTTTAGTTAAAAATTACAAAGAATTAGTAATCAAGACAGATAAATTCCGTTATGCGATACTTCATTCGAATGACTTATGTAAGCAATTATTCGGGCAGAAGGTAATGTCCCATCCACATCTTTTGTCGAATTAAAAACATGTCATGTTTGCAGGTTCTAGGAAAATAAATGCGTTAATTTTCCAGATGGTAAATGACTCAATCAATTGATACTTTAGAAAGCTGAAATAAATCATAATTCAATTTTTGTAGTCATTAATATTAAAATTTGTCCATTTTCAAATGTTGAGTATTATCTCTACTAATAATATAAGAAAATGTGTGCGTGTGTTTTGACATCGTACTGGACAGACAGTCCGGAATTGAGTTATCAAACTTGGCATCTATGTACTGTGGAGGATATAAATATACTTTCTGGTACAATTTCTTTGAATTATTAATTTAAAAATTAATTGCTTAAAATGTAAGCGAAATGTTGTTTTTTCCCGCGATTATTTTCGAAAGTATTGAAGCTTAGAATTGATTTTAATTGTAAAAGTTGTCTTTAATATATACTAATTTAAATGTCATGCAAATGTTTCCTGCATTTCAGTATTTTATTTTATTTTATTTATTTATTTTGCATAATTTGGAAATATAGATTTAAATGTTGAACTCTTTCAAAATTTTAAATGCTATTTTTTAAATGATATCATCTATATAATCGGTCAAATTTTTTTCGTATTTTGGTAATTTTTTTGTAAAAAAAATTTCTAATTTTCATTTTACATTATTACCATGAAATTCATATTATTTTCATGGTTCTGTCAAATATATAACTACGAAATTTTCTTCCATAGTTGAAAACTAAAGTGGATCATTTTGGATTGAATTCCAAAGGGGGATAGAAAGGATCCCAAAGAAGGTATCATTTTTATATAAGTATTACTTTTATAAGAAATAATATAATGAAATTACATTACCTCGCAACTTCTAAGGAGACTGATATAACGTATGCGGAAAAAAAAATTGTGGAACAAAAAAAAAAAAAAAAAAAAAAAGAAGTGAAAAATGGATTATTTTAACTCGAAGAAAAAATAATTTCTTGTAATTTATTATTTATTTATAACAAGCAAATTTATTGTAGTCATAGCAAACGATTTCCTATTATTTTTCTTTATGTAATTGCAAACGATTTTATTTATTAATTTATAATATGATATAAAATTTACAAAATGTTAATTTTTCAAGGAAGTTTTGTTAAGTTTTAAATAACAACAAAACATATTTCGATATAAATTCGATTAAATCTTTAATACATTCTTTGAACATAATTCTTTGAAATTTATTATTATCAGTAGTTATATTTTTAATAAATTATAATTTTAGTTAGAGTTAGTTGAAAGTATTTATAATAGTTATATTTTGAATAATTTGCATAATTTTAATATACAATATTTTTTTTAAATCAACCTTCACTTTTAAATTCGTGTCACACGCATTCAGGGAATTCCCTGAAATTATTGAATGTATCTGAATTCATTTTTTTTCCAAGTTTCAAAATTTTCATAAAAACATTTTTTTTGCAATATTAATATTAATAAGCAATAAGTAGTCAAAAATATATGTATTTGAAAGAAATTCGAATCTTTAATCTAAAAAATCACATAATTATATTGTTTCATCTACTTTGTATTAATCTGGTTGGCGTGATTGCATCAGCCATTGCATTCCTTACGCAAAACATAATGCAGATTTCAGAAAGAATGCTTGTTTAACGACATCTTTATAATATTTAACTTACTTTGTAGATTTTATTTTGTCATTATAGAATTCATTTCTTAAATTAAGTATGAATTAAAGATAGTAGAAATAATATGAACAGCATTAAATAAAAATTATTTCATAAAATAGTTCAATCCATATATGCAAAGAATATGTCTTTAAACATAAAATTATTTCTGGTTCTGAAATTATGGAGTTGATCTTTTCATTGAAGCAGTAATTGTAAAAACCTGTCAATTGAACCAATATAAGGATTGAAATAGAATTATAATACTTTGTATCAACAAAAATAAAAGCAATACTGTAGATATTTTAATTTTTTCCATCTATACTATCCTTGTAAAAAATGTATCATATAATTGTATTTTTTCAGTTATTCGCTCAAATCGGAAGAAAATAGGGAAATAGAATACATTATTGAAAGAAATCATCTAATGGAGAAATGTTTGAAAAGCAGAGAAAATAGAATATTTATATCTCATATCTACGATGATACGTTTTATCTTTTTTATTCATCAATAGTGCTTCAAAAACGCTTTTTTATTCTATTTTATACGCATTTCAGCATTTTTCTTTATTTCAGATATCTTCTCTTTCCTTATTATGTTCGAGAACAGAAATTGGGAAGAATTATTTATCTTTTCTAGAACAGTCTGGAAAAAATTGAATCGTGCTTGGGATCCTTAACTTTTGCAGAACATGTTGAAATTGATTTTTCTGCTTCATTTATTTGTCGTAGTTTTATTTTTAGTCGTGGTAAAAACTTCAGATGAAAATATTAACGGTGTCATGAGCACCGACCATTTTTTTCTTAAATGTCGAGCAAGTCACACAAATTTTCTTATATTAACTATTTTTATGAAAATATCATAGGAAAAGTTATTATATTTTGATTTCAAAATTAGGGCTATGATGAATAAGACAAACTGAAATTCCATTTAGTATTTTTTTTTTTTAAATTAAAGTAATCATACACGTAGAATATTACTTCAGTAACAAAAATTATCTTATCTGTAATCAATCATCCCTTTCCAGTTCATATTATTTTTGGTCTTAAAAATAACATTAACTTTGGATCCTAAATTATTCATTTAATGTAGTTTTGTAACCTTTGAGGAACAACTGGCTCTATCTGAATATTAACTGTCTTAAATTTCAATTAAATCTTTCATTCACAATTCTACTAATAAAGAGATTTTAAGCATTATATTATGACAGAACTTAGCTGCATTATTCATTAATTACTAAATATATTTACATTCATTATCCTATAATATCTGTATCGTAATTGCCATTAGCTGCATTACTCATTAATTAATATTTATCTTTCCATTCCTCATACTATAGTATCTATATTGTGACAGACATTAGACATTAGCATTACTCATTAATTACAATTTATCTTTTCATTCATCACACTATAATATCTATATTGTGACAGACATTGGTTGCAATACTCATTAATTAATATTTATCTTTCCATTCCTCATACTATAGTATCTATATTGTGACAGACATTAGACATTAACATTACTCATTAATTACTATTTATCATTTCATTCATCACACAATAATATTTATATTATTAAAGACATTGGTTTTCATTACTCATTAATTACTAATTATCTTTTCATTCATTACACTATAATATCTATATTGTGACATACATTAGACATTAGCACTACTCATTAATTACTATTACACTACAATATCAATATTGTGTCAGACATTAGGTATTAGCATTACTCATTAATTACTGATTATCTTTGCATTCATTACACTATGATATCTATATTGTGACAGACATTAGACATTAGCATTACTCATTAATTACTATTTATCTTTTCTTTCATTACACTATAATATTTATATTGTGATAGACATTAGACATTAGCATTTCTCATTAATTACTAATTTTCTTTACATTCATTATGCTATTATATTTAGCTGTTCCCCTATAAACCATCTAATGACAGAAATGCAAATATAAACGGATTACTACGGCGATCATAAATATGTGAAAAGTTTAAATAAAGAAAATTCAGCAGTGTGTCTGCAGTCCTGTTACGCACTGTGGTTGCATTTAAGCAGTCATTTTCAGAAACGTGACAGACGTATTTTACCATGGTATATTGCACTTTCATAAAGTACTGTATTTCCCACTTCTTTTAAATTGTTTTCTGTTGCATTTCAGTATTTTTTTTTATATTTTTAAATCATATAATAATCCTATTGAATAATTAATGATTTGTTTGAAGAATTATAATAACATATCAGAACAGATGAACGGTAGGGACTAACAAAAGCTTATTAAATCTTTTAAAAAAACTTTGAACATATTTCTCACATTTATAGATTTAAGAAGGACGAAGAAAATATAATCCCGATATATTTTTGAAACATAGGGCATAGGATATAATATTTTTTGAATAATCTATTTTAGATTTTTCAAAAATTCCAGTGAACAGTTAGAGGCTTAAAGTGATATTCATCCTTTGCATTTCGTTCAAATGGGAATAAGACATTCATGTCAATTATTTAATCAATTTCTTTATGAAAAGAAGGATACTTTTTTACATCTAGGTAGGAACGACAGTAAGTTCACAAAGATGAATCTTTAAGCTGCTGAGATATTTATAAATATTAAATAAATAAATTATTAATTAAGTAAATTAGGTAATATTGATTGTGATTTGTTTAATGAACTTTTGCTTGGAAATGCTTTTGAATAAAGAAAATAAACAAAAAATAAGACAAAAACATTTATATTTATGAACATAATTTTTGTATTAAGAATTGCGATGCAATCATCTACTCGATTTAAAGCAAGCCTTGCATTAGTTGAGAGATTCATAAATGTATTATTACATTTAACAATATTAAAAAAATGCGAAAATAAGTCGAAGCAAACACCATATTTTAAGTAGTCATATGTTTGGGAAATTTATATTCATTTTTTTTTGTTACATTTTAAGTATTCAATAAAATTCGAACATATGCAGAAAAAAGTATTACCGATAAATTCTCTCTAAATGAATCTGATCAATCAGAAATAAAAAAAAAACAATATTGGTATTTCACTTTTAAATTTAAATGACTATATTTGTATATCTCTATTCTTCAAAAGACAGCCTAGAAGCTGATTAACTTCAGATATTGAGTGAAAAAAATGTCCAGTATTTTATAAGAATCAAAGGCTGTGAGTGTTTGAAACATGTGGACAGACCAGCAATGAAAAAACTCGGATGTCTCTACAAAACCATGCCGTCCCTTCAGAATAAGATCTAGAGAAATCAATATGCTAGGTGGAACACTCTCTGTCTTCCGTGAGTGGAGTGTCATTGACATTTCTTGTAAAAGAGTTTATCTTTTTTTCCCCCTTTCATTTTATGGTATCATTGAATTCTGGGTTTATCAGTTCGCCATCAGTAGCAAAGTTGACTAAGTTGAATTTGAAAACATTAAATAAAACCTAATCTGTTCTAATATTTTGCAATTTAAAAGAAGGCTGATTTTAATTCCAATTTATATTCGATTACAATATCCTCGTAAATCAAAATAAATAAGTAAATAAAAATTTTCTTGAACCAAAGGAAATTACCTACTTCCCCAAGACAGTTTCCTACAATGATTCATTTACAAGTGTAATCTAACTCTGGGCTCCGGAGAAAAGATATTTAGGGATTAAGAAAAAAAGTATTTTGTGAAAATGTCTACAATACAAAAAAATATCAGTCACAGGGTTAACACTAAAATATAGAGTTAGAAACCTTCAGAGGTTTGAAGTCACGAGGTGACCGTTTCCAATGTTAGCACGGAAAAACGCTACTGCTTATAGGATATCTGATTTACAAGTGTTTCTTTTTTAATACCCGATATATAAAATCATATTATCTGAGATAAAATTATTAAATGTTTTTTTAACTATTGAATCTGGTAAGTAGAGGTTAGATAAATATCAAGATTTAAATCATATTCAATACACTCCCGAAATGTATTTAATGAGAGGCTTACACTATGGGACTTTTTGCTGCACATTGATCAATGTCAATCTGTTCGTGCTATCCTTAAATCTGATTAGCAAATGTACAGTTGGAGAAATTTGATTTAAAAGCAGATTGTGATATTATCTGAATTAATGAACATGGTAGACTGTCTGTAGAACTTTTTGTGAGTTGGATCGTTTGTTTTTCATTTAGATTTTTGTATTCACAGAAAAGGACCATTGTGAAAGTTTTAAACATCTTTATTCAACTTCATTTGCTTCATGTTTATAAACAGGAGAATTTGTGGCAGATTTATTACTCAATTTCTGATGTTTTAGATGATTCAGTTTTTTTTTTACATTAGGGGATTCTCTATGATAATTCTTATCAAAGGACAATCATTACTTAACCCTTAACTGGGGAGATGAAATTTTAAGGAGGTGCGGTCTACGAGACCGCATTTCGTTTACACTCAAATTAAATTTTCTAATGAATGTATTAGTATGAAAAGCTGCCAATATATTTTGCAGATATTTTTCTTGATATATAGATATGTTTTAGAAATTTTTCAAAATATATTATCTTTGAAAAAAGTAAATACGTTGGAAGATACGTTTTCTTCTCAAATGACATGTTACAATAAATACTATTCTTGAAAAAAAAAATTCCTTTTTATTTTTTAAATCATATTTATTTTTACAGTATATGAAGGTATATAGAAGACAATATAATGTAAAATTCAACAATTATATGAAACATAAAAAAATTACAATGGGTAAAATTGGCCCTTTTTCTGTCGGCTTGCGTGACTTTCATGGCACGGTTTTCTAGGGCATTTTAAACATACAGGTTAAGAACTAGTATACAAATCAACCTATAAATTCGGTATATATATATATATATATCTTGGTATATTAATATATTTTATAAATTTTTCAAAATACATTATCAGTAGAAAAATTAATTATGTTTGAACATACATATCAGAATCAGTTGAATGCGAACTTTTATCGAAAAACTCTTCTGTACAATTATCCTTATCACTAAATCACTTCCTGCTTCATTTAAAAGTGTCTGGAGCACTGCTTCAAAATAGGATCAGTAAACTAGATGATACTTCGTAGCAGAAGATTTAGCGCCATCTGCTAAGCCTTGTTTGTCACTGAGACACTAACAGGGAGGTGCGGTCTTAGAGACCGCGCTTAAAGAAATAACTGAATTATTTTAAAAGGCATCCACTGAAATCGGTTGAAATGTGTACGTGTATTGAAGGTCACAAAACAGGAAGCTACAGGGCCAATCCATTCAATTGAGCTAAAATCCATCGCTAGTGGTCTCACAGACCGCACGTCCACACTTAAGGATTAAAATGCGTTTTGAATGCATACCAGTGACGCCATGTGATAGTGACTGCGGGAATTGTGAATGGAGGAAAAAAGTGTTGAAAATAATTGAAGTAAAAGAATCTGCTATCTAGTACATTAATGAAGATGTAACTTAAACATTTATCGTAATTAATCGCTTAAATACTTTAAATATATTTGAATATGTACTGAAGGGATATCAATTAATATGTTGGTACACAAGTGCACTCTTTCGAATTTTTTTAACTTGAATTTAAAAGCAGCTTAAGTACTTTAAAATATAGTTTTCTATCTGTTGCTACGATAATGTATAAAGCAAGAGTAATAAGATTTTAACTTCGAGATAAATTTTAAAATATTATCAACTTTTTTCTGATTCTATGCTTCAAAAGAATAAAATTTCGTAAAACTTTCAACAAGATCAATTGTATATGTTAAAAAAATAGTTCTCAAACACATAACGTCAACATTACTTTTGAAAAATAAGTACAAACGCTAATAGCGATGAATGAGGTATCAATGAATGTTTACAAAGCACTATATCGTCTTACAGTTATCCAAAGTACTATATCGTCTGTCGACATAATTTTCTTTATCAATTAGCTCAAATATTACAGAATTGAATAAGGTTTCATTAAATGGAATGTTTTGCAATTATTCAATATGATATATTAACTTTCAACATTCTTTTTTTAGCAATTAGTAAAAATACTAAAGTGATAAAGGTGGCATCATTACATGGATTTTTGTATAGTTTTCCAAAATATTTTATTATCTGTTGATATCCATTTTTATGAATTAGAACTAACACTGCAATGATGAATTAGGTACTATTTGATGGAAGTGTTTCCAGTATCCATCATATTAAATCATATGTCAACAAAACACAATTGAAATTTTTGATATTAGGAACTATCAAGAGATCTCAGAGATTCAGATATTTAGAATAAATTCAGATTCAAATAAATTCAAACATAGATATTCCTATTTAACCCTTTCAGGAGTCACTATGTGCAATACTACTTTTTGAATCTATCGTCGGTAATGATATACAAAAATTTAAGACTATTGGTCTCTTTTATGAATTGTTATATGTATACGAAGATATACTATATATATGTTCATATTCAGTCTCTGCCTTTGTTATTGTATACTTTGCAATGAATATGGAGTTTTAACAACATAGTAGAAGAACTCATAAAAAAATTAAAATATTTACTTACCAATATATCTTGGTTTTACTTATCCATTTTCTTTTACCATCTTTCTTCCTATTTCACTTCGAAAATCGAACCCGAGATAGCTGTTCAGCATCTTTTATCTCAGATTAAGAAGACTGACTACATCTGAACAAACAGAAGATGAACGATTGGCATATCAACAGTGGAGCTCTCATCATTTGTCGAATATTTAAATAAATTGTTTTTCTTTTGTTGAGAATTTTAATTACATCCCATATAACTGATTCATAATTTCACTTTCTCACAATCTGTGCGCAGTGTAATATGCGATTTCACATCTTAGGAATATTTCATTTTACTTTTCTTTCTTTCTACTTTCTTTTTTTTACGTTATACAATAAAATTTGTTCTAAGAATAAATTTGCTCAATGTCGAAGGCCTTTTTCTGTCATAAATAACGAGCTTTATATGTTATATCTTTCGATTACCAATCAATTTACTTCCGCATTTCAGTAGGGCCGCGGTGGCCTGGTGGTAAGGTCTCGACTTCGTAACTGGAGGGTTTCAGGTTCGTGCCCCGATTCCATCGAAGAACCATCGTGTAAGGGGGTCTGTTGTACGTTAAATTCATCATGATCAAACGCCCTCCCACTGGCGTGGTGTGGAGAGGAGGTGCCAGCTCAGGTGTCATCCTCGCCATCTGGCCGAGTTTCAAAATTACGAGGTTCGTCCTAAAATAGCCCTAGTGTTGCTTTAAACGGGACGTTAATATAACTAAATTAAACTCCACGTTTCGGTATGTTTTTATAGAAATCACTATTTAATTATTAATTGTACTTTAATTTATTTTATTTTTGCAAATACATTAAAATATATATTTAATTATTTTCTCTCTCTTATACTATATTCGGTCAATATCAGCTCCTATTTCGACACAAGTGCAAGAACCTACAGCAATCGAGTATCCTGCTTCGTTTCGACAGGGACAAAATCGATTATCGGCTTATCAGATACAAAAGCATCATGAAATCAACCTGTAACAGATACTGGAACTCCGGACATCCGCCCAACTTTACGACTCATGTTGCCATTCTTGGCATATTTGGTGAGGCATGATGTTGACAAAAACGAATCGAAGCACTTTTTTACCGTCTTTTATTACCTATCCCGAGCAACTCATTAGATAAATACGACTTGAAGATTGACTACGGAAGATATCTTTCAGATAGACAGTTTCTTCTTTCTGGTGCAGATAAAAGATCCCTTGAAAGACGCTACCTGTTGATCTGAAAGAGGAAATTCTTAATTTTGCTTTGCCATTTTCGATGAATGGTGGATAAAAGAAATTATTGATTAGGTTTTTTTTTCTTCCGAGATTCAGGAGTCAAGCTCAAATCATTATTTATACTTAAAAGACAGTAATTTTTTTGGTGGTTCATTAAATTTATTTCTTTGGATCTGGTCTTCAGTAAGAAACTAAAACCAATTTTTTTAAAAATAATTAATCGTCATTGGTAAAAAGAGTGTTTGCTCGTAATATTGGCTTTCTTGCTTTGTCCAATTATTCATTTGGAATCAGTCTATGACAGCGTATAGCGAGTGCACATTTTTAAAAATAAAATGCAAGATTTCACAGTAAAGATAAAAATGAAATTCCTTCCCGGAATTTAGTGTACAAGAAACAAATTTTGTATATAAATTTTAATACAAGTAAAATTCCTTGGTTGAATAACTTTATTAGACAGTAAAATTAATAGGAATTTGATCAAAAACTAAAAATAATGGAATGTATATTATATTAAGTGTAATAAAACTACTAGTAATAAATTTATTAGGAAAGATGAAACTCGCATCATCTAATAGAAAGTCTTTTCTACTTTAAGATAATATAAAAATGAATTTCGTGAAGCAGCAATGTTGGAAGATAGGGCAAAGAAATACAAAGATGTATAATTCATAATTAACATTTTAATTAAATTTTGGGCTTTAAAAAATTAACAATTACTTCTGTCTTGTAATGAAGAATTCATCTTTGATAGCTACAATATATAATAAAAAAACTGCTTTCAGGGTTACAAGATAAAACTATAGGAAGTGGTCAATCCAAAATTTCTCGCATATTCTCTAATAAATTTCTGACGCCAGAGAGCACCTTACATGGCATTGACATACAATATTAAGAAATATTGCCGCATTGAAAAAAAGCAGGCGACTCTCCATGGCCGAATGGTCATAGCATTGGTTTCATAATTAAGAGATCGTAAGTTCGAATCACTCTAGAGACAATGCGATTCACAGTTTGGGTAAATATTTAATTCCTTGATTTTCTGTTTCCCTTAATTTCCTGTTCCAGAAGATTCTGGACATCTCTTTAGTTTACCAGACAAGTGTTCTGGACTTTTCTTACTGTCCCCAGAAACATATTCTGGAACTTTCCCTGCTAGTATAAAAGCAGAAGATTTGTCAGTCACTGTGTTCTCAGTTCAGAGTTTAGTTAATAAATTGGTTTAGCTCTACTTATTGTGTGTGTCATTGCGTTCCACACTAAAGTATCTAAGTGACAATATTAACTTTTGGATTGAATTTAGCATTTTTACTGAATTTATTGTGTAATTCCTTGGCGAGTTATGTGGCGATTAATCCCTAGCATGCGGTTAATGGTATCCGAAAATCGAATCTGTGTTTTAGATATATTTTTCTCAACCGATTGAAACAAAGAAGTGACAAAAACTACACTTTCTAGTCACAAAATCCTTTTCCAAATATGATATATTTAAATCATCGCGTTTTTTTAATTATCATTTTTAATTGTTTCTGAATGGACAGACCAACAGACAGCCAACCCACAATTGGATTTGGCTTAAAATTGGATACTTGTCTGCACTATAGATATTAAATCTGTGTACCGAGTTTTATCAATCTTGTTCTTATCATTTCATAATTAATGCATTAACTTATATTTTGACAGCCGGACACCCGGACTTCCTCTGAACAGAGTTTACTCAAAATTTGATAGAAATCTGAAAATTTTGTGAAAAAGTCGTATACCAAATTTCATTCGTCTAATTTAAAGCATTTTTGAGTTATCTTTGTTGCAAACAGACAGATGGACGGACATTTTCTAAAAATAGGTATTTCCAGCTCAGGGAGGTCTGAAACTTGGAGATTCGTTCGAAATCTCGAGTTCGAATTTTTCGACCATTACTATACTTTTTCTAAATTACGTACAGGAGAAATTAAAATCCTTTGTATTATATTTGAAGAAAGATCTGTCCAAAATTACTCAACTTTCGTGAGCTGACATAAACCTAATGTCGGCTCCAAATTTCAAGTGCAGATTGGTGTAAATGCAGGGATATGACTTTATAAGAAAAAATGTCAAATCTAATAGATAAAATTTGAACAGGAAGGAAAATGTACTGAATATTATGCATCTTTCTCATTTAAAGACCAATTCCTGTGGGTTCCATACTGTATATAGGTTTTTGGAATATTAATGAAATTTTGTATGATACTTTTCATACGCATTCATTTTAATTTCATTTTTATACCTCGTATTGAGTTCCGACAACGATAAGGTCGATATAGTAAGTAATGCAAAACTTTTCCCCTTTCCATAGAAGGAAATTTGATTTCATTACATTGTTTAATTTTGGATGCCAATAGATCAAAAATAGAAAAAAATAATTTCATGCATCAGGTTTCCTCGTTTCAGATTGAAGTGAAAAGATGAAATTGGTATGAAATGTTCCTAAAAATTTATTTATGTAGTTTGTTTTCAGTGCTATTACTAAAGAAAAGAATTGTAGAAAAGGAAAACCGAAACGATATAAAATGCCGTGATTAAACAGGTAATTTTATTAATTTAGAAATGGCATTAAAATTGCTTTAGGAATTATTGTATGAAAATTCGTCCTGTACACATATATTTGTTAATTAAAAAGAAGGATTACAAAATTTCATAAATTGCATTTATTTTCTATGTTTTGGTTTCACGAGCGCATAAAAAACATTTGAGATTGTTTCAAATAAAGTTAGCTTATCTTCCCTATTTAAAAAAACGGCATTGTTGAAAATAATGCATCTTCTGAACATATCTCTAAAATGTGTAGTAATGAAACTAAATCAGGAAGTTACAATTACTAACTAAACTAAACTCAGTGGCACGACAGCCCATGCGGGCCAAGGCCTATAGTACCCATATCTGCTTTCTTGACCGAGGGCCATGGGGTGCAAAACATATGACCCGGTTAGGTCGTCAGCCTAAAGCGAAACCCCAGTGTTTAGTTCCCAAGCATCCTTGGTCATGCATTAAACTGAAATTATTATGTGATTTAAATCAGAAATAACTTAGGTGCTCTTTGATTTCAAAAACAAAAGTGCTTTTTATGGAATTGTTCACAAAATTGATGAAAGAGAAAACGTTTCAGAGCATTCAAAGATAAAAAAAGCACAACTTATTCTAAAAAATGTTTAATGTGAAATCAATTTGAACAAGAACTTTCAACCTTTTATTAAACTATGTGTTATGACTCTAATGGACTATATTAGTTTTTAAGTTAAAGTATGTATTGAATTTTTAAAATATAATCATTTATAAAAAAAACTATAATAACCTCTATTTTATTTCAACATTTCATTTAGAAATCATGTAAATAAAACAGAAGGTCTTCCTGAGTTCATACATACTCCCAAGGAAAGAAGTTATCTCCCGTCCCCTAATAAGGGTTGTGAATTTGCAGCTGGAAACGTCACTACAGCTCAATTTTTTATTTTCAGCGTCCGCGCATGAGCATATATGCTGTGTAGTATAGTGAAGAAATATAAATATCCATTTTGGATGATTCTGTTTAAAGGATCAAAACCACCATTTGACATAGGAACTGAAGTTTTGAAACAAGATCATATTACAAATTTTATTTATCTAAGTTGTGCTTTTGAGATATAGTGTTTTCATGCTTGAGAATACATACATATACATACATACATACATAATACATATATCAACAGGCAACCATCCATTGTGGTTTAAAATTCCACGAGTATGTACAGTTTAACTGCTAAATTTGTGAAAACTGAATACCATTAATCCAAATCTATACGTTTTTAAGTTGTTGTGTTTGCATACATGGGAAAAAACAGATAATCAATCAATTGATGGATTGGTTCAAAATTTGATGCAGATCTAGAATTTGATGCTTTATTCATACATTTCGCACATATGAATCCCGTTTGCAATTGAAAGCTGGACAGACAGATTGTCATTATGAGTTTTGTCCAATACTTGATAGTATTCTGCAAGTTTAATGTAAATCAACATACCAGATTTCATCTATCTACCTCAACTCGCATTTAAATATCGTATTCACATATATTCATACAGACAGACAGGCATTAACTCCAAATATACGATTTTCGCATTCAAGGTGGTCTGAAACTTGAAAATTCATAGAAATCAAGATTTAGAATTTTTTCATGATTGTAATAAATACTCTATACTTAATATAAGATAGTAAAAAGAAATGATAGAATTGTTATCGAACAATTTCTTTTTTTTTGTTTTTTTTTATTCTTTAAATGCATTTGAAACGATAACTTATAAGGCTTTGAGCAAGTAATTCAGATGGAAGATGTATGCTAGTTAAAACATATCCTTTATACCACATGAATTGTGAAATATCCCACCATTGTTTACATCAAAAAATCCATTATTAAAGGATAATTAATTTAAAATTCTAAGATCAAGCAATTCAAAAAATAGTACAGAATTTTTCCGAAAGGTAAAGTATAAAAATGGCATGGAAAGGAATCCAAATTGTGCTGTCACGGAATGTGCTTTCTTCTTTAGTTCAAATAAACTAAGAAAGGAATGTTACTCGGAGGAAACGAATTATGTTCGAAGATTCTTTGATTAGTTTTTCTGCGATGTAAGGTCTTTCAGCAGATAACTTAATTAAAGAAAGTTCGATCGTAAAGATAGCAAAATAAATTACACGATATCTCGAAAAACCAACTTGAAATTTCTACGAATAACTGCATGACTTTTTTTTTTTAATTTTATTTCCTCAAACGAAATGAAATGAAAAGGGATACACTTTCATTTAAAATTACGTTATTTTTTTTTTCAGTTAATCATTTCATTTAAAATAATTGCACTCTCTGAAAAATAACACTTTCTGAAAACATTTTTATTTTGAATAAAACAATATAAAGAAAAAAAAATACACTGACTGCGCACTTTTTTTCCATGGTTGCCCTTATGTTTATTATGAAAACGTCATTCTCCAGAATTTTTTTGCTAAAATCCATTTTAATGTGCCCTTTCTCACTCCAATAATACCAAATCGCCGAAATGGAAAATCAAAATGGTTGACAAGATATAGAATTGCTTAAGAATATTCATAGTGATCATTTATGGTGGCATTTTGGCCTTTCCTCAAATAAACACATGAAGGAATTTCTGTAACATAATAAATAATATAAACCAAACGAAGTCAATAAACAACGTAACATACAATACTGTGGGATTTTTGCATACAGGCTCAGTCAGTGTGCCCTGAATTGATTCGATGACATTTAAATTGTTATGGGTAAGTTTAGAGATCCAGAAATTTTAAAATATCTTTAATTTTTTAAATGTAAACAATATAAAATTTCATTTTCCAAAGGATAGTTTTCTATACAGCAATTCGATAATGTATTTCCAAAAATGGTTATCACTCGTTATACAAATAATGGATTGTACAAACTCTTTCTTTTATAAATGTGATACACATTCTCCATCAATCACTGAAAAGTAAATCTGTCACTTTGGGTTCCTACATTTAGTTTTTTATACAGGAATATTATCTCTCTTTCAAGAACTAACTACATCAATCATGACTGAATATATCTTAACAAGGCGACCTATTTTTCTTCCTTTTGGCGCAGCTCCACCGGAATTTAGGACTCCAGAAATCCTAAAAAAGAAGAATATGAATCATAGAAAAAATTTCAGATAAGATCGGATATGAATTCATGGAATTTTTTTCCATGGAATTACACATTTCACTGTTAAGAAAAGTTTTCCATTGATTAAAATGGAAATTGAATACCTTTTCAAATATCGCCATAGAATTTGACTCGTATTCCTGGTTTCAGAAAATAACGTTGCGTTTCAGACAAGTTAGCGGATGTTAATTTAGATGGTACAAACATAAATGTATTCACAATATGTGTTTATACATATTTTTAGTTATTACAATTATATATATTACAGTTAATCAAATAAAATCAATGTAGTCTCCGACAGACAACTATTGCAATGCTCTATCTTGCTGAATAATTACGATGGAAGAATCCAAAACGTTACCCAACAATTGGGCTCAGATTCTCAGTAAAGTGCAGCATTTTTTGTAGCAATCAGAACAACAATGATCACTTGTAATTCTTACTCAAGCGAAACACAACAACCATTTCACTAACTGAAATTGTCGCCAAAAAGGGTGTCAGAAACATTGCCAAAAAGTGAAACGAATTTCATTTGACACAATTTATAGTGATATGTTTTCCGTTTCTTTCCGTTTCAATTAATTATATGTAAGAAGAATTATTCGTTTAGTTTTATAATTAAAACAACTTGACACACTTGGCTAAGACTATAACAAAGCATTACGGAGTAATTAAAAGTGACAAAGGAGAAGATGTAAATGTAAGAAGCACTCAAATGTAAATGTAAAAGCACTCAAAACTCCGTTTTTCTTTAAATCCTCGTTAAATTGCGAAATGAGAAATATTTTATAACGAAGGAAAAAAATTCGTAGTATATCTCAAAATAGTTCATAAGAGGGGGCAAACAGGTCACTAGAATGAACATTTCTGCTGTTAAAAAATACTTTTGGCACTTACACTACTTACTACATTTGATCCTAAATTATCAAAAGGTACAAGACGGAATATATCTTTCTAGAGGGACTGTAAACAATGGACACTAAAGGGACCCCTTTCCTATCAAAACTTCCAAAACAGGCTTTTTTTTAGAAGTTTGGTGGGAAAAAGATTTTAACTTAAACTGTGTGTAAGCAGTTTTAAGAACCAAGTTTATATAAACTGAAATAGAAAATGCTATTTTCCTGATCACATTCTAAAACGTTGTTTAAGTACATCGCATATAAAAAAAAAAGCAAAAGAGAAATGTTTAAAGAATTTTAAACAAAAGATATTTAAACATTTGAAAGGATATTTAACGATAATATTATATATTTATTAAAACTATAAAATACCACATTTTCTTAAAATTATAAATTAACATAACTTAAAAATTGCAGATGATAATTTATAAGAAATGTAATAACAAAATTGTCCCAAATTTGAATTTGAATGAGTTTGATTACAGTTCGATACGTTATAATTGATTGAAAGCACAAAATTAAATAATAATAAAAAAAAACCGCAAAAAATTTAATACCTAAGGATTTCGGTTCCCCTAATAAATTGCCTATTTAATAATGTGGTCACAAGATGCCCATCAAGCAAAATGACGCACATTTTACTAGGCGAATCCATCCAGTGTCGCTCTAAGTATATAAGATACAAATATTTTTTTTCGTCAAATTTTTTGCCATTTCTTCTCAAATTTCTCTTTTAATTGGTTGAGAAAAAAGAATCTAAAGCCCAAAGTCTATTTTGGGCTACTTTTCACAGCATGCTAGAGATTTATTACCAAATCACTCGCCTAGGATGATACAATAGATTCTATAAAAATGTTAAACTCACTTCAAAAGTTATTATTTTTTAACTCTTTTGCGTCAATGTCACGTAAGGCATTGTCTGACATGATAAATTTATAAGAAAGTAGGCTTGAAAGCTTTCGGGAGACCAATACCACTGGTTTTAATTGACAACTTTTCTGAAAACTAAATGTAAAAATAATCGTTTGCAAATATTTTGATGTAATCGTGTGCAAATATTTTGATGTAATCGTTAACAAATATTTTGATTTAATCGTTTGCAAATACTTTGATGCTTTTAATTGAATGTGTAACCAAGTGCTCAGGTTGTTTTTTGCTATTTATATCCTCGGCGTTTTAAATTATCATCTGAAATTGAAAAAAAAATTTCATTTACAAAATAATGCTTCAAAAACTAGAAGTTTCAGTTTTTTTCATAAGAAAAATACTTTCATTCAGTTACTGAAAAACTAAATAAATAAATAAAACCATGGTCACAATTTATATAGATGCAATACAAGATTGTTATCAATAAAAGGAAGCAAATAAAATCTTAGAAAAACATTCAAACGGAGGAAGTGGTTTCCCCAAAACTTTCTCGCATATTCCTTAATAAATTTTCATGACAGAGGAAGCGTAAAATAATTATAAAATATTAACTTTTTCCGTCATTTTAGCATTTTAATAGTACCGGAAAATCGAATTTGTGTTTTATATACATTTTTCTCTTATCATTGAATGGCATAGAGTAAGCCCTTTGGTGCATTTGGCTCAAATCTGACAGGTGTTTATACTATAGATGTTAAATCTGAACAGAATCCCCCCTCCCCAGCTCTTTCCGTTTTGCAATTATCGTGTTAACTTATGTTCGAATAGCCAGACAGGCAGATTTTACTCAAAATTCGATAAAATTCTTCGAGTTCCGTGTAAAGACCACATACCAAATTTCAATCGTCGAGCTCAAAGCGTTTTTGAGTTATCTTTCGCACAGACAGACAGTCAGACGGATATTTTCTAAAAATGGGTTTTACACACCCAGAGTGGCTTAAAAGGTGGTGATTAATTAAAATCCCGAGTTCGAAATTTTTGACTATTACTATAATTTCTTTATTAAACTTATATGAGAAAGATTAAAACATTTCAAAAATAAGTGAATTGCTGGAAAATTTCCGTGGCGCGAGGTTTAAATTCGAATTCAAATACACCCATTTAAATAGCTGTTGAAAAATCGATAAGTGCTCAGTTTTAGCTTTAAATAAAATTAGAAGCAACGATTTAGAATAAAAATAAAACACATTATCCATCATCTTTGCCATGTGGCAGAATGTGCGGATTTCTGCATTATATTATTTATCTATACAGCCCTTGAAAAAATAACAACTATCAATGAAATATAAATATTAGCAATAAATCATGATTTTTTTAATTAGTTCAATATTAACTGAACTTTTCTTTTGATTATTTATTTTGTATGACGATATTTCTCTTCTTTCTAAATCACCAAACGATTTTTTCTAGTACAAATTAATCACTTCCTAATTCATATTTCATCTCACATTTGATTAGGGAAATAAAACCAGTATGAAAAAGAAAGAATCATGCACCTATGTTCATTTTTAAAATATAGTTAATTAAAATTACACAAAAACATTGACAGCAAAATTTTAACTCAGATTCTTTAATGATTTTACATTTCTTACCTTTCTTTCTTTTATAAATTTCTTAAGAAATACTTAAAATGTGATTCTATTTTTCCATACACAACTCTAACAAAAAAACGTTTTTCTTTTCAAAGAACTTCTAATTAGAATTTTTATTCTTTATTTTTCAAAAAAATATTGTAAAGACAAATTTTATTTAATTTTCTTTCATAAATCAGAATTTAAAAATAAAATCCGCCAATTCAATGTTATTAATCCCTAGGTAGTAAAGAAAAAAGTTGTATTCATAAAAAGTTTAAATGATGTTCTTTTATCCAGCACCTTCAACATACATATTTAATTGCACCTTTTGTTTCAAAGGAATTCGAATAAAAGATAAAAAAAATTTTAAAAATTAAAGAATTCTTCGTGATTTGTTAATAGTTTTAATATATTTTACTGAGAATAGACCTATAATAAATGTTCATATAAAGGAAAATGCATTCCAATACTTAAATTGAAATATAACTGTATAGACTTATTTCAATTTGAATAGGTAACTTAATTAAAAACATTATTTATAAGCAAATTACAATTAGCATAAAATCAGGATTTTTTAAATATTATTCTTTGTCTTTTTAGCTTTGGAACCTATTATTTTTCAAATTCTTTACATGGTTATAGGTCCTTTATAAAATAAAATAAATTTAGCTAAAGATTAACTGTTGATTAAATTAAAAAATAATTAAGTAACGTAACATAAATGCATGGAGAATGATATTAATACGTAATTTCAAACCTCTAAGGCATACGGAAAGAAAGGAAAATAAATAACAAAATCTAACATTTGTGAGCATGAAACATTTTACGTTAAATAAAAAAAATAATAAGTAAATTTATTACAACATTTAAAAGGCTATTTTGCAAATGCATTAAAAATAGAATTTTGCTTTTAACTACTTTCAATATAAAAAATTTACAGAATTTCCACTTCATTTTTTTTTTCAAAATTCTTTACTCATTAATTCTACATTGTCCTTTTTCAGAAATCTAAATAAATAATTCCACTTCTTTTGTAAACAAGATTTGAATATATTTAAATAATGAGGTATCCTGAAGAGCATACATTTTTTTAAAAAGTTTTCATCAATTTGAAATTGAGGGGATAGATCAAGATATGATGTAATAAATCGAGGATTAGATAGCAATTCACCATAATTACACACACATTCATTTTACTAAGATGTTATTCTTTCTAAAATATGAATTTTTAAAATGTGCAGTAATTTTAAGTAATGAAAATGCTATTAAAATTTAAAACAATACGTGAAAATGTCGAAATGTTATTTCGAAAATAAGATTTGTAAAATATTGTTGATTGCGTTATTATAAATTTCGACAATTACTTTTATTCAAAAAAAATAATAATAAAATAAATAAATAAAAGAAAGAAAATTATTCAAGTTTCAAAGAATGTTTTATTATGATAATTTCAAGTGATTGGCAGATTAATTAAATTTTTTCAGGAAAGAAAACCCCTATTGCAACAATTTAAAAAGCAAATTAAATACATCTCGATATTTATAATATTGCATGAATTTCACTTTTGCTATTTGAATTGATTTATTATAGACACACATATATACAGTCTGTCAAAAAAGTGTTAGAACTCATTATAAGTGCACAGATTTTTATCATAATATTGTATTTAATTATCCACATGAAACCAAAAAAGAAGAATTAAACATAATTTTGATATACACAAATCATAATGATTCAAACAAAACTCTCAAATTAATATAATTATAGTCATAATTAAATATTGAATAAATAAAACAAGAAAACGTGCACAAAAAATAGTGGGACACTTCCCAATAAAGTAAGAGCAACATTGAAAACTTATAAGTTAATTTCTTGCTGGGCCTTCCTTGCTTTCTTTGATCTCTCATATTTTTTTTGGCAAAAATTGGACCCATTTTTTGCAAAATTATAAAATTTTTTTAATCGAGTGTGACTTATTCTTCGACCAAATGTTTTATTAAATCCTGATTGTTAGAAATTTGATGTTTATATATTTTTTGCTGCAAATAACCCACACAATGGGATTAAGATCTGGACTTTGTGCAGGAATCTTAATAAAACTTGGATAGTAGTAGAGGGCCCATAACTTGCAAATATTAGTAATATGTTTCGGGGCATTATCGTTGTGCAATTTAAAATTCTTGAGATTCCCAAATTTCTTGCACTTTCCTTTAAGTCTCGTTCGAGAATGTTAAGATAGATAGTACTTGCAATACAACCCCACCCTATTTGATTGCCACCTCCATGTTTAACAGTAGGCCGTTAATTTTTGACAAGCATTGCTATATTTGGTTTCCGCCAAACCGTTTTGCTTGCCATCCGATCCGAAAATGTTATGTTAGCTTTCATCAACAAACATAACATTTTTCCTAAATTCTTTTGGCTGATTTATATACATTTTAGAAAATGTCAGCCTAGCTTATCGATTTGGTGTGCTGATGTAGGTCTTTCTTTCAGGTACTCTGTCGTGATACTATGTTTTCTTTTAACATTTCTAACAGTTTTACGATTTACAGATTTTCCGAACTTACTTTCACATTGCGGAGTCAATTTTACTGTACTAGTTTTTGGATTAAAGTGAGCTTGTTTCACAATCCACCTCTTTTCACATTCATTAAATGCCCTTGAACACCTTGATCTTTACTTGTTTTTAACACATTTTTATTTTCTTGAACCTGTGAGTAATGTTCAAAACAGTAAATTTACAAAATTTTAAGATACGTTTTAAACCGTGAATTGATTCCAATGACTTATCACAAGTTTTCGCACTTAATTCTATATATCTTAATTCAACATTTTTCTATATATAATCTTTCCTGTTAATATTTTTATGTTTAAATTTATAGTCTGATAAAAGTGGTAGTAAATTAATTCTATTAATGTGCTTTATATTTGTTGAATTTATCATTTCAAAAGAGTCCCAATAATTTTGACTCCTCTTGTCTTTGAATTAAATTAAAAAAGTTAAATCAAATTTTATTTTAATATGATAAATAGTTTAATAAATATCTATATAGTTGTTCATGTCAAGTGTCCCAATACTTTTTGAGTGATGACTGTATATATTTATATATTGTTACGGATTCCTCCATTTCAATATCACTTTTATGTCCGTAAATTTGGTGAATTCCCTTGTATTTGGTGTATGCAGTAAATTCATTTCTTTTTATAAAACATAAATTCATTTTTTTTATATATTTATGATAACTGCGCAATATATTATTAAGAAACAACATGTCTTCTGCTTTCATACTAAAAGATATCGCATTAATATAGAGTATGCTGCGGTGAAACAGTTGAAATATATTACTTTTTAGTATAGTTTTCTTTATTAAAGTGCATAGAACCTATTAATTCCTTTAATTAATAGTTGAATAATCTCTCCACATACTGTTAACCTTATGTTTCTGAGAATTTATATAGGAAAAAAGGTATAAACAATTCTTTTGTGATACATTAATTACTGAATATGAATGAATAAAAACTTTGCAGTATTTCTACGAATTCGAAAAATTGTTTCATTACGCCGTTAGTTTCAGAATAAGTTTGAGGGTTTTGCAGATAATTCTAATGTATATTACATGGATGTCTGATTAACGGCTTTGATACTTTGATCTGATATACGATTTAGCGACTTTGGAGACAGAAATTGAAGTTCCAGTATTGTAGAGATTTCGGTGATGTCTTGACCAGGTGCTAAGATGTGTTATTCTTCTAAAAACTTCATTTGTTCTATTACAGAAACTGTAAAAATCGGAAACAAGATAAGGAAGTCAGGAAAACAAGATGAGAATAGTTAAGCGATGTATCTTTTTGTTGATCACCAGGAAATGTTCATCGAGTGCTTTGTGCTGTTGCAATTGACTAATAGCTATTTGCTGCTTGTGTTGTCCATAATTCGTCTTTATTTAGCGACCTGTGTTTCCCGTTTTCTTGCTAAATAAAGACTGGTGATTCTTTACTGAACCTGTCAGACTTTTAAATGTATGCACATTTATGATGAATTATATATTTTAAATTTATAATGAATATTACCGAAATGATATCAGTTTTTTTCTTACTTCTCAGAAAACTTATTTTAAATGAGAAAACAGTTATGAAGACTATTTGTACAAAATAAACTGAAACTACACTTAAATAAATTTATAGAAATTTCTCTAAGCATTTTTTTAAATTATTTATTCTATAAACGCGTATGAATATTCAAGAAAGTATTACACCAAAGCTTAAAGATACTTTATGAGTTTATCACTAAATCTTCATGAGTTTATTTAATGAAGATAAGTTCATTTTTCCTTGTAAGGTAATTTCCATCTAAGGCCAGATTCCAAACAAAATTTTTGAAATTTTATTCTGCTTTGAGAAAAAGTTTAATTTTAACTAATTTACTCTAATTTAAATTTTTCGTCAGACGAGAAAGGATAGGAAATAATATTTTATCCATAAGTAAACCTAATGATAATAATGATGGATTGACGTAATACCAGTTTCGCGTTCTACAAAACATTTAATTTTAATCTAAGTGGTTACGTTAAAAGGTTGATTTTTTTGACGAAAATATTTAAATTCGTTCTTTTCAAGTCAGCTGCAGTGCAGATTTGAATCACCGTTTGCATTTCGCTTTGTACGCGATGGAGCATAAAGGGTTACACGTTAGCTAAAGTGTCCGCAATGCGTATCTTAAGGTCTTGCAACCTTTGTGGATGGGTTGCATACATCTGCCGTTTCAGCTAACTTCACTTGTAAAAGTCTAATGGTGTCAGATCAGGCGAATGTGGAGGTTAATCTTCAAAACTGCCATACCAAATTATTTAGTTCTCGAATTCCTTGACGAGATGCCGCTTCACTGGAAATGTCTTATGAACAAGCACACCGTCATACTGAAACCATAATTGCGTTGAGTTGATGTGAGCGTGTTTTTCACGATCTACATATTTTCTATTCTGTTTATAAAGAAAATCAGTACAAGGATGTAACAGTTGAGGTTTCTTCCGCAGCCTTTTTGAATTTGGATACCACTGTGCCACATTGTGGTGTCGTTCTTGATCGAAAGATAACCATTTCTTTTTTCATTAAGTTTCGTGACGTCAAAGTGTACGAAATCACGGAGACGCAATTAAGCGTTTTAACCCTTCTATTTTTTGTATTAATGTCCACAAGGTGTCTTTTCGAACAAAATCGTTGATGCCTTACATCTTTGTAACTCAGTTTTTCCCCATCTCTTTTTGTTTTCGAGATAGGAATGCTATCTTCTTAGTTTTCGACCAGGTGGCGCAGGAGGCGGTTTCATTCAATAGCCCATAACAGGTTGACTATACCTACACACCCTTTTTATGAATATAGCAGCAGCCGTTTCAAATTTTAGAAGAGGTTTTAGTGGGCATACTGTATAAAAGGAATCATAAGATACCAAAAATGTCCACTTCTAATTTTGAACTTCTACATCTGCGAATTAAGTTATTAGTTCCTTTCGATTATCAAGTCGTATAAAAAGATACACAATGGACAACAAACCTACTTGTCATTTCAAATACATGTAAAAAGTCATTTGGAATAGAATTGAATAAATATTTACAGTTGAACAAATTTAAGAAGAAGGGCCTTATTATTTTTTTTTAACGCCGATATTCGTAGGATACTTTAGAGTCTCCATTTAATATTTTCAACACTTAGCACCATCAAAATTGATGAAATCTTGACAGTTTAATAAATTCAAGAAGAACCGCCTTATTTAAATCAACCGATATTCATAGAATAATTTAGACTCTCCATCTAATATTGTCAAACATTAACATCATCAAAATTGATTAAATCTTTACAGTTGAACAAATTCTCGAAGAAAGGCCTTATTTTCTTGTTTAAATCACAAATATTCAGAGAATAATTTATTTTCTCCACCTAATATTTTCAACACATTAGCACCATCAACTTTTATTAAATCTTGACATTTGAACATATTCAAGAAGAAACTTATTTTGTTTTATTTAAATCACCGATAGTTCTAAAATAATTTAAACTCTCCAACTAATATTATCGTGTAGATGAAGTTAGCGTCGATATAGCTTAGATAACTAACGTCAAACTAGCTAATATGAACTCGAGACTTTATTCAAGAAACTAAAACTTGCATCTGTTTTTATCCACAAGACTCGAATCTTTTATATTTAGAAAGATACAGAAATTATAAGAACATTCTAGAACAAACGAGAAATAAAAGAAAGTAAATGAATAACAAAACAATTTTTAAGGAATTTCCTTGAGTTCAGACACGAACTTGTCGCTTTCAGTTCACAGCATTCTACTACCGAGCCATTCAGTCCGCGTCAAGTTCGAATAAGTTTAGTTAGAATGTTTTTAACAAATTAGCACCATCAAAATACATTAAATCTTCACAACTGAACAAAATGAAGAAGAAATTCTCTTTTTTTATTTAAATTACTCATAAAATACCTCAGACTTTCCTATTAACATTTTCAACACATTATCACCGTCTTCCATATAATCGACCAAAGGCTAGTTCAACCAATAATGGCACAAGTGATTTTAAGAACCATATTCTATAGTTGAAATCGTAATAATTTTATTCATCGAAAAACGCTTGGTAAAATCCCAGGAATGACGAAATCCATACATTTAACGACAAGTACTTAAAAAATCCCAAACGACCCTCCATAAAAATTTTGAAACTTATCTTCTACGAAAGAACATCGATTTCAAAGAGGCCCTTCCGATCAAGGCAAAAACTGCAGTTAAAGAAGATGTCTGTTCTTTCTGTAAAGCGATACATTTTCTATTCTTACAAGCGAACGTTGCTTCGGCATCAAAGGAGTGGCTTTATAGGAAACGAAATCCCTCGACGTAACTGATGGTGGATACTTGATCTTGCAACATTTTATTACTTTGCATCCATTCTCCTCTTGAATTTATTCTTGGTTTTATTGGGTAAATCTATCGGGCGGAAAATGGCCATTGTTTTATAAGTTGAAATAGAGGCAGTTATTTCATTTCCTTTCTTAAAGCGCTGATTCTATAAATAACTCCTACATTCCGTCTCAGGCTTTATAGTCTATTTTTTTAATATATTTGTAAATATGGATTTTTTTTCTATCTCCCATATAAAATAAAATAAATTTTTTTTAATCATTATCGAAAAATTTGAACCAGATATTTTTACAAATATCCTACTTTCAGACGATCCTCTTACCAGGAAAGACATTTTTGTAACTGTAACTGTTTGTCTGTGCATACGATAACCAAAAATACTTTGAGCTAGATTAATAAAATTCGCTATATGGTCTTAATTTGGCCATTGTAAATTTTGAACAAAATTTGAACGAAATCCTGGTTGAAGAAATCTGTCTATCCGGCTGTTCGAGTATAAGTGAACATTTATAACTACAAAATGAAACGAGTTAATTTAATAAAATTTCGAACACAAATTTCGCATCTAAAATCTAAATTTGTAACAGATCTAGAATCAAATCCTTTGAATTGTATTATCGTATATATGTTAATGCTACAGCTTAGAAACACAGTGAAATAAATCAAATTTGGTGTGGAGGCAGTTGTAGTTCTGTGCAAAGGTTTGGTTCAGTGAGTAATGAAAAAATAGTACAAAATCATTATTCGATTTTCGGAAAATTTTCTATTAATCGAATGGCAAAAACTCAAAATGAGGATAAATCGCAAGCTAGACTCAATAAAATATTCTTGATCGAAGCAAAAAGTCATTATTTCATAACTATTGCTTGCCAGTCACATGCATTTAATAAATAATTAACCCTTATCGTGGCAAGATTGCTTTTTTGAAGAAAAGCAAAAAAAAAAAAAATGTATATAGGTATCGTCTTTACGCAATATAAAACGCCAAAAAATTTTTAAAAAAATCGTGTAACAAAAATCGTTTAATAAAACTAAGTTAAAAATTATTTTATAGTGGTAGTATAGTTTTATAAAGTTGTATGTATGGTATACTATACAAAATGAACATAAGGGTTAAAAGGTTTTGCTTACTATACTACGGAGCATACAATTGTTTTGTCTGAAAATAAGAATCTTATCTATTATGGAATTCACAGCTTTGCTCAATGTCTGCATTTTTAGGGGGGGGGGAGGGGGAGAGAGATGAAAAGCATATTTTAGAATGTATGTGAGAAATCTCCGGTGAGATTATTTCTGATGGTTTAATCCGTTTATCTCTTAATTCCTAAAACATAACAGTTTGGGAACTTTGTACCTTTGTGTATGCTACTTAATAATGCAATATTTAAATAGTTATGAAACTTATTAATTACTACTCACTAATGAAATTAAGTATGTGAAATTGAATCTTTTAGATATATAGATCTATAAATGTATGCCGTTCTACTCATAACAAAGAAACAACTTATCAATTTTTAGATTAGAAATTTTCCGGAACGAAGTTCCAAATGATTCTTCAAACATTTACGTCATATAACCGTTTCGATATTATTAAACAAGACACTTCAATTGCACTGAATGTGCTTAATAAGTTTCCATTTTATATTTAAATATCAAAGTATTTAAAACAGATAATAGAATACCATTAATTAACAGGAAAAAAGAAAATTAATGAGAAAAATGTGCATATATATATATATATATATATATATATATATATATATATATATATATATATATATATATATATATATATATATGCGTATGTGTGTGTGCGACTGGAGAACTATTAATCTCGTTGATGGATCGCCCAATCAGTTTTGAAAATAATTATTTTAAGCAAATAAGCAGATGGTAACATGCCTGCGTCGTATATCTGCTTTAATCAGATGCAAAGCGTGTTGCCTGGAAGAGAAACATAGTGCGATTCCGGTCAAGGAATTTAATGATGTTTTTGAAGTATGCAATGAATTAAATTCGTGTAATTTTATCTTGAATGAAATTAATACCATACTTCATAAGCTGATTGCAATTTTATGTACTTCTTTCTGAGTTTAGATTACAAAAAATTTATAAAATGTCATCACATGATATAATATTTTTTTTTTCAAATATTCGATTTCCCCTTCTTACTCTAATTTGTAAAATTCCTTTTTTTACTATTCATAGCTAATTAAATGCATATTCAATTTATATGAAATTTTACTCTTTTTAAGCAATGTAATGCGCATTTTCCGATTCTAAATGATTTTGGACGGGGTGAAGATAAATAAGAGGATAATGAAAAACATTTCTAAACATTTCTGTTTTAGAAAAAATAAAAATCCCAGAGGGAATGCACCCCTAGACACTTTCTCTTCTAAATTCTTCTATATTATTATCCGTATTCCGTAGCTGAAATTGATTTCGATTCATCGCGTGAGAAAGGCCCAGAGAGGCTGAAATAATTCCAAAAATATGATTTTAGAGAGATTTAGAATTATTATTAGATTTAGAATTATTTAGAAGATTTCTCGAATTCGAATTTTATTTATGTTTCGTTTCAAATATGATAAATGTTTACCCAAAGTTAGATATTTGATAGATGTTGTAAATTATAAATATTTGATAGATGAACGAATACGCAATAATTGGAAAAATCAAGGTTTAGTATTTGCTGAAAAGTAAAGAAGAAACATAACGACTTCACCCACATTAATTCAATATTCTTTTTCAAAGGATTTTTATCTGCACAATTCTTAAGATAAAATATAAACATTATAAATCATGTGAAGATAAATCTTATTTATCCCTAATTCTCAAAAAGTGGTACATTTTTTGCCCCATTTTTCTTATGGAAACTAAACACAGAGAAAATGCCATGTATCCATAAAATCATGATGGCGTTTCTGTAAACGCTAAACAAAGTGCTACAGCGATACGGTTAGCGATAATGCTGTTAGAGAGGAAAAAATTCACAACAACCTCATATATAAGCCGGATATATAAAGGGAGTGCAAACCAAATTTCCATACCCTCATAACGAACTATTTTGGAATTAAGTTTTATTTAATAGTCGCAGCTGCATAGAACATGGTTTTCCAAACTTAAAAAAATTATGAGCCACTTTTTAGAAATAGCATTTTTCCAAAATTAGGATTTTGTAAAGAAAAATATTTATTAATTATATGTAATAAATAGTTACACAAACGATTATTAGTTGAACACGCAACTGATAATAATACATTTCCAAAATAACACGTGCCTGAGTTATTTTTTTAACAGAGAAAATGATTTTTTTTTTTTGGTTAAGTGACAGAATCTCAAATAATAATCCAATTATGTAATCGATATGCTCATGGGAAAAAGTCACGGAATAAGAATGAAATAGATATAAAAAGTGTGAAAAACGGTAGATTTTACTGATATCACTTGTATGATGAAGCAACATTTTTTTTTTATTGTTTCATTTCATCTTTTCGACATGAGTCTCTTACTTGCGTATTGCGCTATTTTTTTACATATAGCTGCCATGTGGCTTGAGGAAAGTTTTAAATCCATAATAATTTTTTGAAGTTTGTGGAAGGACACATATACAGCCAAAAATTCAACATGATCCACTAAAATCTGAGTCACTACCTCTGTTTCGGTCACCACTCAAAGCACACATTTTAGGAGCAGAAAAATGAATGTTTAAAAATTAAAATATTTTATTATAGTTTGTTGTAATAATTTCACGTCAGCTAGAAATGAAAGAATATCTCAAAGAGTTTTCTATGTGAACAGAAGTGAAGAATCGCGTATTGGAGGTAACATGATCTGGATGACTTTTTAGCTGAATCATGATGGATAAATTATTTGGGAAATCTCGGCATGTCATTTGGTTTGTAAGATTTGGGTCTCTGATTAAAATACAACATGAATATCTTCATTATCCTCTCATGAAAAAAATATTCGCTGATTGAATTACCACATTGTGGAAACAGATTGAAATATGAATGTTTGAAGAAACCCTCACCATTCTGACTTTAGTATCTGCTCAATCATCCGACAGAAACTATAGAATTCATTATATAGTTTTAGTAAATTAATAATGATGTAGACAATACTTAAAAATTAATTATGGAGGTAATAATTATGTAAGAAATATTTTTAGAAAATAGTTTCGGCAACGACAATTATATCAGCAATGTTAAAAAAATAATTAGGAAACTGATAATTATGTAAATACCGTTAAAAATAATTAGGAAAAATAATTATGTAAATACTGTTAAAAAATAATTTGGGAACTGATAATTATGTAAGCAATATTTTAAGAAAGTAATTATGAAAATGCAACTATATAATTATTATTTTAATAAAATGATTTACGAAAAATGATGATAATATGAGAAATAACTTAAGAAAATAATCATGGTAGTGATATAAGAAAGGTAAATGGTAGTAATGTAAGAAAATATCTTCAGAAAATCATAATGAAATTGAAAATTATGTAAGAATAGTTTAAGGAAATAATCATGAAAGTGATATTTATGCAAACTTTATTTTAGTAAAACAATTATGAAAGTAATATTCTAAGTAAATAATTATGAAAGTAATATTTCAAAAATATGCAGGAAAGTTATAATTATTAGGGATTGCAGTACCTGAATAGCGGGATACCGAGATACCGATTACCGGTATTTAGAGCCATTTGTACAATTTTGTAATACTGGTATTCACAAGTTTAAATACCGTTTTTTTTTTTTTGTTTTTTTTTTTTGGTATTTTCTAGAAAATTTATAAATTATCTCCACTATATATTCTGTGAACACCAACATTGCAAAATAGTATACGTTTTTGTTTTTATGTCTCTCTAACGGGCGAAATTAATTAGACTGTGAATACAAAGTTGCATCGTACAATCAAGAGAAGTGATAAAATACTGTTTGACAATGGATTGTAAAATCCTCGGCGCGAAAGAAACCAAAATACAATACAGAAATTAGCTATATCCAAAACCATCCGACGGGAAATCGATTTATTTGAAGATGAGGGATTTAGAGGTAAATACTTGGAAAAAGTATATCGCGCATTGCTAACAGTACCACCAACTAGCGTAGATGCCGAAAGAGCGTTTCCAACAGCTGGTAATTTTTACACAAAATTACTTTTCAGGCTTAGTGACAATACAATTGATGCATTATGTTTTTTAAGATCACATTTCAAAAAATTGTAATAGTACCCCAGACTGAATAGTGATATTTACACCTTTTTGTGATTTAAATGAATAAGATGTTCCTTTACTTTTTTGTGATTCTTTATATACCGATATAATTTATAAATTACAAATTATTTTTTGTGATATTTACATTCTCTAATAAAACTGGTAAATAAAAAAAAGAAACACCCGTGTTTTTTTTCTTTTCCGAAAATTTCTAATACCGGCATTAAAACAGGTATCCCGGTATTAAGATCTAAAAAATACCGTTATTGAATATATATATACCGTTAATTATGTAATACCGTTAATGAACTTTTGGTTCGATATTGCAATCCCTAATAATTATCTATGAAATATCTTAACGCTTTTCCATAAGCTCATATACGTCCAGGATATTAGACATAATTTCCTACTAAGCGAGAAAAAAAAAAACTTTTTTTTACAAGGGCTGTGTCAAAAGAATAACAAAAACTATTTTTACATGAGATTTAAAAGTTTAATCACTCAAAAATCAAGTCGAAGCTTTGAAAAAGTAATTATTAAAGTAATAATTATTTATGTAATATCTTAATAATATAATAATTGTGAAAATATGATTACAACAAATTTTAATTATGTAATTAATTTATGTAATATCTTAAGAAAAAAATATTATAAAGGCTTGATGACGACGAAATTTAAGAAACTAAATATGAAAATAAGATTATTTGAACACATATCTGCTTGTAAAGAACTACTTTTATTTCATGATAAAAATTGATCTTATCGAATGAAATAAATATTATTTTATTTTACTTATTATTTTACTCACACCTTTAAAATACTTTCACACTTCCCTTTCCTTTCTTTTTTATACAACTTTTTCCTTTGTCTCTGAACTTCGGATGCAGTAATTTGTAAGCTGTATTTTTCTCTCTCCTAGAACTTTTACGTTATTTTTCTCATATTTTTATTTTCTTTAAAAATGAATCATTCGATATCCTTATCTCCGAAAGACTGTAGCGCAATCATACATTTGCTTTCGAGCTTGGTTTATTTTCACAAATTTTATTTTTGTTTATTTATTTATTTTTACATTTTTTGGGAAAAAAATTCTCTGGAAAAGGTCAACTGTTAAATAGACCGTGAACTTTAAATTTCGAACATCTCTAAGTTCGAAAAACACACATTTGGAATACTGCTTGTGCACCTATGGATATAATAACTCATAAAAACTTTGAGATGGAAGAATAAACTTTAGGATTTCACCAAATTTGTAAATTTCTATCAAATTTTGAAGGAAATCTATTCAGATGAAATATCTTCGTCCAACTATCAGATTACAAGAAAAAAATCCGGCATTTGACATTAACGTCCGGCATTGAAATTAAATATCTAAAGTGTATATTCTTATTAAATATGAAAACAAATCCTTAGAAGGGTGACTGTCTATCGGTCCGTACTTATGCATCCATATACCCGCAATATGGAAGCATAATTACAGATAAATGAAAAGCGTAACAATGTAAGTAAATGAACTTTGATTCATCGTTTCAGCAACAAAATTGTAAATTCTTATCAATCTCTGAATCATATCTGTAAAGAGGTTGGTCTTCTTTAGGTCTATACTTTCTAATACAGTAAAAGGAGATTAATTTAAAAACGCAATGAAATTAGGTATATAATTTTGGGATTAGAGATGAATTCTGTGTAAAATTTTGTTTTTAATCGATTGGGAAAAGTCGACCAAATTGTATTTTCAGATTTCTGATATTAGTATTTTAACGATATTCTGATACCAAAGGGAGATAACTGCTTTATTACAGAGTGTGTAAGTAAGTTTTGTAAAGACCACCACTGTTTAAAATGTATTGTTATTTAGAATTCATCATCAGCATTTGAAATAAGAAATACAAAAATCACTTCAGCGAAAATAAAAAATAATATAGTTATCTTGAATAAAAAAATAATATTTTTTTGTAAATGAGAAATTTTAATTGATGGAAAATATACATTGAAACACTGAAATGTTGCATACATCCCTAAATTTCATCATGGAAACTTGAGAAAACTTAAAAATGTATCTATAAAATTGCTATAGCTTTTGTCTTAGAAAAGACCAACCGTTTAAAAAGAAGCTTTACCGGTGAAAATTGAAACTGGAGTTGTAAAAATTCTCATGTTTTTCTGAGCCAAGTGTATAACAAGTGCAGAAGATTTTTAAAAATCATATTAATTGAAAACAATTAGAATATACGGTATTTCTGATTTCCTTACGAATACGCATTGGTAGTTACGCGTTTAACAAAATTCTGAAATTAAATTTGAAACACAGCTATAAAATGGGTGGAGACAATATGACAAATATTATTCATTTAAAGCATTGCAATTTTGCACTATCACATTCACAAATACTTTGATATGGAATATATGGGAGGGGATAAATAATAATGAGATTAATTTTTCAAATTGAAATAGGTATGAAACATCAATAAAGGGTTATCATTTACACTTTATTTACCAAATTGTTTTAATATCGATTTTGAAATTTAATTTTGAAAAATTAGTTAAATTAGGTACAGAATTAGCACAGAGAGAAGAAACAAAATTCTTTTTAATTCCTTAAAATGAATTAATTATTTGAATTAATAATAAAAGATTTTTAATGTTATTTTTTAGATGAAAACTATTCCTATTACTACTATCTACTATTTCCTATTTTCTATTGGAAATACGTTCTTCGTGTACTTTCAAATACAATTAGAAAAAAATATTCCTATTGGGAAGATATCAGTCGGATTTTAACGGTATTTTAAAGTACCATAATAAAATAAAGGGTTCAAACAGCAGGATTTTTTTTTTGAAAACCCAATACCTCAAACAATTTCGACTAGAATTGCTTTAATTGGAATTCGAAAACTATTACAAAATTGTGCATTTAAATAATTCATTAATAACACTTGTTACTGTTAATAAATTATTTAAATTCAATAGAATGAGCATTAGTATATGGAATTTCTTAATATTAAAACTATTGTTTCTAAATTTTCTAAATCACAAATAAATTCTTTGAAAAGTTTTGCAAATCCTTTATATTTTAAACTTAAAAATAACGTAATGCTGTTAAAAAGTGGCAATTATGTCAAATTCTAAATATAAGCTATTTTAAAACTTAGAAAATATTAATTACTCAATTAAGATAATTTACGAGAAAATAGCTCCAAAGTAGCCTACAACAAAAGAATGTCTTCGTATACTCTTCCCAATATTTACTAAACAATCCACATAAATTACAATGAATGCGCCTAATAAACGTCCTTTGTATTCTTAAATATCGCAATTTTTAAAACGGATAATAGAATACCATTAACGAACCTGTAGCAAAACATTAATGAGCCATTCACATTTTACAAGGGACATACTCTAAGAGATGCTGGCGACGAAAAATACCATCGAATTTCGATTTTCAAGAGCCAGTTTAATTGAAAACTGGAGAGAATTAGTTTCCAAGACGGATCGCTTCCATCAGATATCTGCTCCCATTAGTTCCGAAGATAGTTATTTTATGCAGATGGGAGCTTCCTTGCGTCGTTAGTCTTATTTAATTAAATGTTAGGCATGATGCCAATCCAGGAAGAGAAATCAATTACAACCTCTGGCAGAAAATTGAGTGTCTTTTTGAGTTCTTGGATTATTCGAAGAATAATTTAATTTTTTTTTATTCTGGCTATACTTGAATCAAATGATACCATTTTTTGAATACTGATTCAAATATTATATGATTATTTTTAAATTTGAAATGTAGTAGTCAATTTTTGGAAAATTTTTCATAGAATTGATTTATGATCTAGAAAACTTAGAAACAGCAGATTCAATATTAATAACTTCCATATTCAAATTTTCATTATCTTTCCACTTTATGTACCCCAAAATATTTATGTATTTTTTGCAATCATAAGACAATAAAACTCACATCCTGTATGAGTGTATTTGTAATATTTATAAATAAGAAGGGAATGTGTTTTCTATTAAGGTTTTGTATATGACTATAGTTGAAAGTTAAATCAAAAAGAGCAAAATTACTGTATAAATGAATGAAAGGATACCTTTAAAAAATACAAAAGTATTCCACAATTCTTTAATTTATGTCAAAAATTATTAAAGTATAATTAATTTAAGGTTCTAAGATAAGGAAACTCAAAATATAGTACATAAGTGTAAAAACGACATGGAAACAAATCCAAATTGTGCTGTCACAGAATGTGCTTTCTTCTTTTGTTCGAATAAACTGAGAAAGGGATGTTATTTGAAGGAACGAATCATGTCCGAGGACTCTTTGATTAGTTTTTCTGCAATGGAAGGTCTTTCAGCAGATAAATTAATTAAAGAATGTTCGATCGTAAAGATAACAAAATAAATTACACGATAACTCGGAAGATCCTACTTGAAATTTCAAGGAATAACTGCAAAAGGGTCACAATTTTAATATCAAAGATAATCATGACTTTTTTTTATTTTATTCGCTAAAACGAAATGAAATGAAAAAAAATACACTTTTATTTAAAATTACGTTTTTTTTTTTCAGTCAATCATTTTATTTAAAACCACTGCACTCGCTGAAAAATCACACTTTGTACAAAATTTTTTATTCCGAATAAAGTAAAATTAAGAAAAAATTACACTGACTGCAAGAATTTTTTCAATGGTTGTCAATGCTTCTTATGAAAACGTCAGAATTTTATGGTTGAAATCTATTTTAATGTGCCATTTTTAAAAGCCAGTGATGCCAACAATGCCAAATCGCCAAAACAGAAAATGGGTGACAAGATATACAATTATCTAAGAAAAAAACATATTGATCATTTATGGAGCAAACTGACCATTTCACTAAATACATACCGCACGGAGATTTTGTAACAATATAAATATTCTAAATCAAACCAAACAAATCCATACCGTAGCATAAAATGTTGTGAAATTTTTCAGATATGCAGTATTAGATAGTCAAGTTTTGTCATTTAAATGTTAATGGTTAAGTGTAGGGATCCAAAAGTTATAAAATATATCTATTTTCTAAGATGTAAAAAGTATAAAATATAAAATTAATTTTCCAAAAGAAAGTTTCATATATTACAAATTGATGACACACTTACAAAAATCATTATCACTCGTTATATAAATAATTGATTGTATTCTTTCTCTTATAAATATAAGACACCTTCTCCATCAATCATTAAAAAGTAAATCTGTCACTTTGGATCCCTACATTCTGTTTTTGGTACAGGAATATGATATACTCTTTCTAGAATCAATTACATCAATAATGATTGAATATATCTTAACATAGAAATCTATTTTTCTTCCTTTTGGCGCAGTTGCACTGGAATATAATATTCTAGAAAACTTAAAAAGAAGTTACAAAATCAGATACGAATTCATAGAAAATTCTTTCCCTTAAATGCATATTTTACTGTATGGAGAGGTCTGCCATTGCTTAAATTGATATTTCAGCACATTTCTAAAAAAAATTTCTCCATGGCATTTATTTCGAATTATTAATTTTAGATAATTGTTATTGTAATGTTTAGACAAATTCATGCCGGCGTCCTGGCATAGGGGTAGCGTTTCTTCCCCGTGATCTGGATGTCCTGGGTTCGAGTCCCTGTTCAGGCTTGGTTGTTCTTCATATGTTCTATCTGTGAGATGTGTAAATGTGCCCCCCTGTAAAAAGGGGTTGTGCAAGCGAATGTGATGCATGAGTAGCTAAGACGTACTCTTGGCCCTAGTTGGCGCTACTAAAACAAGAGAAGCTCCCTTGGCTTAAAATCGCTGACTTCGTTACCGAGCTTGTCCATTATAAACAACAACAACAGACGAATTTATGGACTCTAATTAAGATGGTGCAAACATAAATATATTTACAAATCGTATTTATAGAAATTTACATTTATTACAATTATAGATATTATAGTTAATCAAAAAATCAACGCAGTCTTTGAAAACCGGCAGCTGCAAAGCTCTAACTTACAGAATAAGTATGGTAAAGAAATCCAAAGCGCTAACCAACAATTGGCTTAGACTGTCAGCATATTTTAGCAGTTCCATTGATGTTAAAAACAACGGACGCGTGCAAATCTTACTGAACTGCAGCACAACAACCATTTATCTAACCGAAATTGTGGCCAAATAGAATAACAGAAAAGTCGCCAAGAAGCTATAAGATTTTCTTTTTACAAAATTCGTAGCAATATGTTTTTCGTTTGAATTAGATGCATAGTATTATTCGTTTGATATTATAGTCAAAGCAACCTGACACACTTGACAAAGATGAAAATAAATTACTACGGTATAATTAAAAGTGAGAATATATATATATATATATATATATATATATATATATATATACTAAAAGCATTCAAAACCCCATTTTCCATCAAATCCTCATTAAATTATCAAATGAAAAATATTTTACACTGAGGAATAAAATTCTTGGCAATTCTCACAATAGTTCATAAGAGGGGCCGAACAGGTCACTGGTATGAATATATCTGCTGTAAGAATATTTATTTTTCACACTTCCGATATTTACTATATTTAATCCTAAATTACAGAAGGGCTCAAGACCGTATATAGGTTTCTAGGGAGTCCGTAGTGAATACAAAATTCAGGCGCTCTTTTGCCCCCCCCCCCCAACATCAAAACCAAGGTTTTTTTTTTTTTTTTTTTTTTTTTTTTTTTGACGATTTTAACTTAATATGTATGTAGGTAGTTTTAAGACCCAAATTTTGACAAACTGAAATAGAAAACGCTTTCTGGCTTATCAAATTTAAAACGTTGATTTCAGTACTTCGCATACAAAAAAAACAGCAAAACTGAAATTTATAAACAATTTTTAACAAAATAGAAAGAGAATGTCCACAACATTTATAATATAAATGAAATAACATTTAATAATGACATCAGGCGTTTATAAGAATAACAAAATACCACATTTTCTTCAAATTATAGATTAGCATAATTTAAAACTTGTAGATGATAATTAATTAGAAATGTTATAAACGAAATTTGTACTACATTTCATAATTTCAAAGCTGTTAAAATTAGATGAAGGAGCAAAATTAAATAATACTATTAATTAACAACTGCGGATTGCGGTGTTTCAAAAAAATTGCTTATTTAACCCATCGAGCGCCGACTGTCTAGCTTAAGAATGTTCTTAAAACGGCTGCAGTCAAAATAAAGGTTGAACACAATTTATTAGAAAAGAAATTGGCAGAACGTTCCTAAACCGGCCTGGTATTTTTTTGCTTTCCCCTGACCCTTAACAACAGGGGGTAAACTTTCCCGCGTCTCGACCATCGCCACCTCCTGAACACCGGGGATTTTGAATAGGACTGACTGATCAATCAAGTAATAAATCTGTCGACGCAGGGCAATTGCCATGCGGTTTTTCAACTAAGAAGTTGGTTTTCACTCTGAGAACTAAGAACTTGTCTTTTAATCTGCAATGTTTACAGAAAATAGAATTTGTTCAAAAATAAATTCCTCAATATGATTTTATAAATTTTTATTAGTAATAGAAAAATTTGTTTAATAAATTATTTAAAAGGAATTATCATTCATCAAATTGCATTACGAATATAATACATTCTTTTTACTGACATTCAGTGAATTTTAATTAAGTTTTTTCTAATTTTTAGTTGTAAGCATTTTACTCGCATATTATATATAATAGATAAATATATAGTTCTCTGATTAAAATAAATTATAAAAATTTATTATTAATAATTTAAAAATACTACATTCATTTCAGATATAAATCTGTTATTGAAAATTATAAATAAAAATTTGTATTTTTTTTTTTTTCCATTTTTTTAAGTTCTGAAAATAATAAAACAATCTTTTGTCAATATATAGTAGGTGAATATTTTATTGATAATATGTTGATGAAAATATTATTAACTTGAATATTTTTGACTTATTATCTTATTTTGAAATGATTAAAAAAATAAGTTGAAATAATAAATTTTTAAAGTTAATTTTAATACTAAAAAAACATATTAATGTATCCATTTACTCACGAGGCTTATATCTGATAAAAATCATCATTTCATTCATATTTTAATAAGTGAATATTTTGAATGTCAATTTCTTATATCATTCCTAATCTTGTCAGAAATCTTGGTAAAAATGGCTCATAGTCAGTGCAGAAATATTTTCATAAATCCATGCATTTCTCTGCTGACAAATATTGCGAAGAATCTTTCCTTCATCTTACTCCATCAATGAAATCAAAATTTCAATTGTACCCATTTTATTAAGTTACAACATTATGATTTTTTTTATGAAAATTCGTAAATTATCTCGTAGATAAAAACGAGACTTAGCTGCATGTGTCCAAAAATTAAGAATTACCCTTTCAGACCGTTGCTTCCATGCTCTTCCTTTCTGAACAATTCAAACGAATTTCATTGGAAATATTTATAAAGTATTTCACTGCATGTGAATTTCAAAAGATGGATGCACAATAAAATAAAAGAAAAACAATCTAGAGTAAGTAATCATAATTTCAGCAACGTTTAAAACCCGTAAATGAAAAATAAGGTTTTTATTTCATTGTAACAATAAAAATACTTGCTACAAATTTTGGCACATTAATTAAAATAAAACAAATTATAGATATTCATGAATCTGTAATTCATGAATCCTCCGGTCACAAAAATTGGATGGAAGAAAAGTGGTTTAACAATGACATTACATATTAAAAAGGTTGTGCTAAATCAGAAATAATATATTTATAAGTTATTTTATATATATAAGAAAAATAGAGCGAAACGTAAATTTTTTACGTCATAGAATTAATTAGCAAAGACTGGGTCGGTGAATCATGTTGGTGTGGTAAAGCAGCGAGTTATTGGTGGTCAAGTCACAGATGACTCATCGGGGTCTCATGATGTTAAAATCTTCTTAGCATCTGTAACCATTTCTTATCAAAGCAAAAATAATATTCACAAATAGCTTTTAAAAAATGCAAAAGCTAATATTTTCGTAAATTATTAATTTTTAAAGCATAATAAAAAGTTTAATTAAAATTTTCCCGTGGTAATTCGAAGGAAAGTAAATTAATTAATTTGACATTTGTATATTAATTTATCGAATTTAAGTATATTTTACATCAATATATTTCTTGATGGAAGTGAAATTAAATTGTCTCCATTGTTGCTTCTATCATTTCAACCTAATTGTTTTCCATTGTTGATATCAAGATATGATCCAACTAATTATTTAATGTTGAGTATGTTTCAGTGGTATGCTTTTGTTAAAAATTTTGTTATATTTTAGATAAAGTTCAAGTGCAGAATCAAGCATTGGTGAAAACTTTTTAGCTCATTTTTGAAAATTGCTATTAGGATTGACCTTAGGAGGTGCATTAGAAATAAATTTCCTAAAGGAAGCAATTTTTCTATTGGAAACAATATTCAGTAGTATCTGATCAATGGCCGAATTTCAATCAGAATATAAACAAATTTAGTAATAAAATCCACTTGCCTTGTATTAGTGAACAGAGAAATCGTATTTTTTATTTTACTTTTTAGTCATTAATTATTATTAAATATATTAAGAAGTACGTCTTTAAATGTTCTATGAAAAAAAAAAACTGTAATGGATATGAAAATCAAAAATAGTAGAACACACGCTTTGTTTGACATAAAATCTAAAATTGATTAAAGAGCAAAGCTTAAAAACTTTTTTTCATAGATTATTGCCATAATACCCACGTTAACTTAATAAAAAGAACACCGCTTTCAGGAGTGATGAATTAATCTTTTACATCCAAGACTCATAAATTTCAAAAATGGTGAAGATTAAAAGAACTACTCAGAACATCTTTCAAGAATTCATTCTTGTCTTGCTGAATGCCTAGCAAGGGAAAATATCCTTCCTTTCAATGCGAGATTCGTATTAAAAGTACTTCTATTGTACAATCTGCCTGGCACATGTTCTATATAACCCATTTTGAGACACTAATTTTTATTGAATAGGCTGTTGTCACTAGATGTAACGCTTTTCTTTGTAACTTAACTTGGGCAATTTTAAGCACTAAACCTACCGACATTTTACAGCTTGATTTGATCGTAAAACTTCTATTAACAATGCGGACAAGCCGAAAAACTACTTTCACATAGAGAAAGACATGGATTTTCTTACCGAATACTAGCAATTGAAAGCAACCGAGATCCAGATAAAAAAGTTCTGAATCCACAGCCTTGTAATATACGTTCAAACAGTTAGAAATGGTATCAGCCTTTAATGCATTTATTTAATTTCATTAAATAGCTAATGCCGTTTTAATGCAAAGCAATAATTATTATTGCACAGATACATTTATTAATTCTATTCTTCAAAGCAATATCATACTCATCATCGAATTTTGTTGAATATAAATAAACGTTTTCCATTTATTAAATATATTTTCTTTCTTTCATATGCTAAACTTTTTTTTAATAGTCCTTATTAGTACTAAGTAATTTTTTTCATATACGCTTTTCGCAGCTCGTCACAAGACACAAATCTTCCTCCCATTTGAGTGTGCTTTCATTTTTTATAGAGATTTTAAATATATATTAATAATAAAATTATATATTTTAAAGATATAATTTCTAAAAAATATTTTTATATTTATAAAAGAAGCGGGTTTTTTTCCTACCTTTGCCTCCCCCCCCCCAAAAAAAAAGAAAGACAAATATGATTTGCAAAAAGCAGTAAAGAACGCTTGTATTTAAATAATTAAATAAAAAATAATATTAAGCAGTAAAAAAGAATAATAGTAACTACATTTATCAAGATACTTTAAATAAAAACGTCTATAAAAATAATTAAAAACGCTTTTACTAAAAACTCACTCTAAATAGTAAAAAATAAATAATTAGATCCAAAAAATTTTCAAATTTGCCTTTGATTACGTATTAAATGCTTGGCCAAAATCTATATACAAAGCTTAAGCAATAGTTAAAATTACATTTATAAATAAATATTTGTCTCGCTTAATAATCGGGATGAAAATAAATTTAAAAATTTTAAATAAGGATTTTTTTTTTATTTTACTGCATTTTAATAAAAGTATTATTAAAAGTTCAAACGTACTGTTTTGCGAACTAATCACAATCATTAACTGTTATACATGATTATGACATGTAAATATGAGGGATTCCCTACCTTTAATAAGTATAATAGTTTTCATTTGGATATTAAATTTGTGGCAAAATAATGAAATATTCAAATCAGAAATGAAGTATACAGCTCATATCACCAATCGATCTTGCAATCGTGAATTCTTACGAAAAGCGTTGTTTCCCCTTCTTGTGAGTTCGTTCCCCTAATTGGAGGGACCACCCAAATTCTAACTGTCAGCGAAAACCACAAAATGACCTTAACAAGCGGATGACCCACCCCGTTTACTGCATTTAAGGGGGAAGGCATTGACGACTTTCTACGTTGGAGCCGGGTTTAAAGCAGTTTGCGGAAAGCAACTTCCTACGTTCCAGCCGGGTTAGAAGTAGTTTTCGGAAATCAACTTCCTACGTTCCAGCCGGTTTTCAAGAGACACGTTGGAGCGACTTTCTACGTTCCAGCCGGTTGAAGGGTTAATGTGGTCTCAGGATGACAGATTAAGTAAAAGGAAATAACCTATATTTTTAAGCGAACCCAACCGAATCTTTGCAAGTATACAAGATACAAATATTGCTACTGTATTACTCTTTCAAGAATGATATAATCCTGGAAACTCAAACTCTAGTTACTTTCCGATTCCTTCGTCGTGAGATCTTGAAGAAAAATGGGAAATATATTCTATCCATTATTACTTGATCGTATACATAACATAGAGAAAAAATTGTAAATGTCAAAAATTACGAACTCGCGATTTTGACGATTTTCCGCGTTTTAGAACATCCTGAATTCGAAAACCCATTTTTTAGAAAATTTCGGTCTGGCTGCCTGACTGTAACAAAGACAATTAAAAAATGATCTGAGCTAAATGAATGGTATGCGGTTTTTACAGAAAATTTGCAGATTTCTATCAAATTTGGAGTTAATTCTATTCAGAGGAAGACTGTCTGTCCGGCTGTTCGGATATAATTTTACATGATAACTACAAAACAAAGAAAACTAGATAGATAAAATTCGATACAAAGATTTAACATCTATAGTGTAAATATCTGTCAAAATTTGAGATAAACCATCAAAAAGTCGGCAATCTGTACTTCAAAAAAAATCTGTACTTTAAAGTCCGGTCTGTACTTAAAAAAACACACACACTTACTTAAACATATGAAATTCGGTATGGGATTTGTAACTAAAAGTGCAATTTAGAGCCAAATTTTTATTTCAATCTGAGAAAAAGAATCTAAAGCATAAAGTCTATTTTAGCATAGGGTCGACGGCATGATAGGGAATAATCGCCAAATAATTCGCCAAGGATAACAACAGATTCAGTAAAAATGTTAAATTCACTCCGAAATTAATATTTTGTAACTAATGTACACCAATATCATGTAAGCTTTTTCTTGAATGACAAGTTCATAAGACAATATACGAGAAAGTTTTGGGAAGACCATTACAATTGATTTTAATCGACAGCTTTTGAGAAAACTCAATATAGAAATAGAGAGGCTGTTCGCAAATATTTTCATGCTTTTAAATAAATGCGCCATCAAGTACTTAACTTAAGTTCGTTTATTTTTGCTATTTATACACTCAGTGTTTAAATTATCATTTAAAAATATTTTTTTTATTTACAAAAAAAAAAATGCTTTTAAATAAACAATGTCTAAAAGACAGAAAGTTTGAGTCCCCCCCCCAGAAAAAAAGTACTTCCATTCAGTTACAGAAAAATTTAAAAGAATGAAACCATGGAGACAATTTATTTATTGTAGTGTAAGAGTGGTAGCAATTAATAAAAAGGAAATAAAATCTTACAGAAAAATATTTAATTAGAGGGAGTTGTGACCAAAACACTTTCTCAATTATACTCTAATAAACATTTGAAGCTAAAGAACGCGTTCAGCCATTAGGAAATATGAACGTTTGGCGTCAATTTAGCATTTTTACTCAATTTATCTTGCCATCCTTGGCGAAGTGTTGACTATTAATCCATAGCATGCATTAATAGTTCCCGAATATCGAATTTGTATTTTATGCAAGTTTTTCTCTTACCATTGAAACTAAAATTTAACAAAAAATTGCAAACACAAATTGCAAAATAACAAAAAAAAAAAAAAATGGATTTTTCAAATTTTGTATAAAGACCGTATACCAAATTTCGTCGTCTAGCTCAAAGAGTTATCTTTCGCACAGACAGACAGTCAGAAGGATATTTTCTAAAAATATGTTTTACGAACTCAGAGTGGTTTAAATGTTGGAGATTCCTCAAAATCCCGAGTTCGAATTTTATGACGATCACTATAACTTCTCTATCCTTTGCATGCGAGAAATTTTAATGGGTTTTAAAAATAAGTGAACTGCTGTAATATTCCCATGGTTCTAGTTCTAATTTTGAAATCAAATACACCAATTGGAATAACTTTTGAAAAATCGATAATTGCTCAGTTTCAACTTTAAATAAAATTAGAAGGATCGATTTATAAACCAAAAAAAAAAAAAAAAACAATCACTATCCATGATATTTGTCTTGTGGCAGAATGTAATGCAAATGTGGAATTCCGTATTGAATTATTTATTTATGCAGTCCATGAAAAAATAACAACTATGAAATATATATATTAGGTGTAAAAGTGTAAGTTTTTAATTAGTTCATTATTAGATGGATATTTCTTTTGACTATTCATTTTATATATTGATATGCATCTTCTTTCTAAATCACACAACGAGTTTCTTCTAATTTGAAACATATAGAGTAATTGTTTTGTAAAAATTAAACATTTCCTGATTCATAAATAATACTTAAAATGTGATTCTATTTTCTCATACACAACGCTAAGGAAAAAACGTTTCTTTTCAAAGTATATCTAATTAGAATTTTTATTCTTTATTTTTCAAAAAAATATTGTAAAGACAAATTTTATTTCATTTTCTTTCAAGAATCAGAATCTAAAAATAAAATCCTCAAATTCAATGTGTTTAATCCCGAAATAGTAAAAAAAAAAAGTCGTTTTCATAAAAAAATTTCAAGTTTTTTTATCCAGCACCTTTAACATAAATACTTAATTGTCTCATTTGTCACAAGGATTTCGAATAAAGGATTAAAATAAAAATAATTAATTATTTTTGATTTGCTAAAGTTTTAATATTTTTTTTTTTGTGAATAGAGTTTAACATAAATAAATGTAAATATAAATAAAAATACATCTAATTACTAAAAATAAAAATATACTTGTATAGACATATATATGCTTGAAAAAAAAAATTCAAAAACATCATTTATAAGCAGAATACAATTAACATACATTCAGTTTTTTTTTAATAAATTTAATTCCGGTATTTTTTGCTTCGTAATTTTTTAGAACTAAATTAGGTAAATGTTTTCTTTATATGTATGTTAAAATTAGCTAAAATGCTTTATCACAATGTCTCTCTACTTCTGAAAAGCAAAAAAAGCAATCTGTTGCTTCAAAAAGATTTTACATTTGTTTTAATACTTCATAATACGAAAAAAATGTCCATATCAATGGATTGAATATAAATTCAGCTTATCTCTGTGTTTCAAAACTGAGAAATGTATTTTTTAAGTTATCTTCAAATATTTGAAAAAATAATACTTCAAAAATAGAATGCTCTATATTTATAACTTTTTTGGCTAAGGAAACCATATATCCCACATTTAACAAAAAAAGAATCATTGTAAATCAATTTCAAATAATTTTTTTCAATATCTGTTATCAAAAAATTCAAAAATATGTATTAGAAATTAAAAATTGATATTAAAAACATTTCAATCGCTTTACTTTTAAACAATCTATGGAGAAAGCCATTAAGACCTAATTTCATAAAATATTTAATTTAATTTTTTAACAAGCATTAATTCAGTGAAACAATTGACCACCAAAGAAGAATGAAAGGGAATAAAAATCAAAGTGTTTCCCAGAGTATCTAACATAGGATTAGTTTTTAAAATTAATGGAAAATTAATCCATAATGAATGATTTGTAATAACAATATAAAACGATCTGAGATTCTTTGAGCTTTACGACAATGGTTGGACAAAGTTACTGTTGTGAAGCTTTACCTTTAAAATTATTTTTAAATATTAAAAGAAACAGGAAATAATCCATGGTTAAATATATTAAAGATAATTTTTTGAATTCAAAAATGATATAAAAATAATTATTTTCTTTGAAATATATTTTGTAATTATAGGGACAAAACTTCAAAAACTCCAAATACAAATTATGATTTGTTAATTAATTTATTTAAAAAAGACCTCAGAAGAAATCACTTTCATTTTCTATGGTATTTATCTGCTAAACTTGATAATACTTGCCTTTCCAATTTAACTTAAAGGGCGCGAACATCAATAAAAACAGATACACATTCTTCTTATTCAGCTGCAGAGATTATTATCTCAACTAAACTTTGAAAGAAATTATTTTAAATAAATGGCTATCTCAGCTGATTATAAGTATTTTTGCAGCCAACCGATATTCAGTATGCCCACTAAAGTCCATTGCCACCTTCTTAATTTTACTACGAATATAGTATTCCTATCTCGTAAGCAGAATGAGATAGGAGAGAAACTGATATACAAAGATGTAGAACATCATCGATTTAATATAAAATTCGATCGATTAGTTATCGATTTAATATAAAAACATAATATTAATGTGAAGAATAGTACGGTTAAAAGGCACATTTGCTTTTTCATCATTTCCTACACTGAAAAAAGACAAAACGATCTGAGAAAGTAAAGACAACAAAAATCAACTAGTTATAACACTATAACTTTATTTGACATGTTAAAACTTCTCACTGTCAGCTGCAATGCAGATTTCGACCATCGTTTGCATTTCACATTGCACACGTTGGAGCATGAAGGGTTACACGTTAACTCAAGGGTCCACAATGCGTTTCTTAAGGTTTTAAACCTTTGTGGATGGGTTGCATACATCTGCCGTTGCAGATAACTGCACATGTAAAAGTCCAATGGTATGGAATCAGGCGAACGTGGAAGTTAATCTTCAAAACTGCCATACCTAATTACCTAGCTGTCGACTTCCTTGACGAGATACTGCTTCACTGGAAATGTCTTGTGAGCAACTGCATCTTCATATAGAAACCATAGATGCGTTGAATGGATGCGACCCTATTCTACACAATCTACATATTGTCAATTCTGTTTATAAAGAAATTCAGTACAAGGATGCCACTGTCGAGGTTTCAACCACAGCCTATTTGATTGGGGATACCACAGTGCCACATTGCACTGTCGTATTCCTTTCTCGTTCGAAAGAAAACAATGTCTACTTCAAGTTTCTTAATATCACAGTTTAGGAAATCACGGAAAAACAATAGCGAGTTTAAATCGTTCTGTTCGTGGCATTAATGTCCACAAAGTGTCTTTTCAAACTAAATCTCTACATCTTTGTAACTCACTGTGTTTCCCTATCTCTTTTTGTTTTCGAGATAGGAATGCTAACTTTGCAGGTTTCTATCAGGTGGCGCCGTAGGCGGTTTCATTCAATAGCCAATAGCAACTTTGCCATACCTAGACCCTTTTTTGATGAATATAGCAGCAACCGTTTCAAATTTTAGTGTATGTTTTAGTGGGCATACTGTATAAAAGCAATCATAAGACACAAAAATAGTCCACTTCTAATTTGAAACTTCTGCTTCTGCAAATTAAGTTATAAGCCCCTTTGAAATATTAGGTCGTATAAAAAGATACACAATGGACAACAAGCATGCTAGTCATTTCAAATACATTTTAACAGTCATGTGGAATAGAATTGAATAAACTTGACAGTTGAACAAATTTAAAACGAAAGACCTTATTTTATTTATTTAAAACGCCGATATTCATAGGATACTTTAGACTCTCCACCTAATATTTTCAACACATTTACATCATCAAAATTGATTAAATCTTAAGAGTTAATAAAATGAAAAAAAGAAGAGCCTTATTTTCTTATTTAAATCGCCGATATGCAGAGAATAATTTATTTTCTCGAACTAATATTTTCAACACATTAGCACCATGAACGTTGATTAAATTTTGACATTTGAACAAATTCAAGCATTGCCTTATTTTTTTTATTTAAATCGCCGATAGTCCTAGAATAATTTATAATCTCCGCCTACTATTATCGTGTAGTTGAAGTTAGCGTTGATAACTAACGTCAAATATAATCCTCGCTAATTTCAAATCGAGACTTTATTCAAGAAACTAAACCATGCATCTGTTTTTTTATCCACAAGAATCGAAGCTTTTAGATTTAGAAAGATTCAGAAATTATAAGAACATTCTAGAACAAACGAGAAATAAAAGAAAGTAAATCAATAAGAAAACAGTTTTTAGGCAACTTCCTTGCGTACAGACACGAACTTGTCGCTTTCAGTTCATAGCAATCTACCACTGAGCCTTTCAGTCATCTCCATGTTGGAATAAATTTCGTTAGAATATTTTTAACACATTCATCAAAATTGAATTAATCTTAACAGTTGAACAAATTGAAGAATAAATTATCTTTATTTAATTAAATTATTCGTAAATAACTAAGACTCTCCCCTTAACATTTTCAACCCATTATCACCGTCCTCCACATAATCAACAAAAGGCTATTCAATCAAAAATGGCACAAGTTATTTTAAGAATCATATCCTGAAGTTGAAATCCTAATAATTTTATTCATCGAAAAACGCTTCGTAAAACCCCAGGAAGAACGAAATCCATAAATTTAACGACAAGTACTTAAAAAATCCCAAACAACCCTCCATAAAAATTCTGTAACTCATTTTCTACAAAAGAACATCGCTTTCAATGAGGCCCTACCGATCAAGGCAAAAATTGCAGTTAAAGGAGATGTTCTTTCTGTAAAGCGATACATTTTCTATTCTTACAAGCGAACGTTGCTTCGGCATCAAAGGAGTGGCTTTATAGGAAACGAAATCCCTCGACGTAACTGATGGTGGATACTTGATCTTGCAACATTTTATTACTTTGCATCCATTCTCCTCAGGAATTTATTCTTGGTTTTATTGGGTAAATCTATCGGGCGGAAAATGGCCATTGTTTTATAAGTTGAAAGGGAGGCAGTTGTTTCAATTCTTCTCTTAATGCGCTGATTCGATAAATAATTCCTACTCTCTGTCTGAGGCTATATAGTTTTATTTGTTTTTATATTTGTAAGTATGGAATTTTTGCTATTTCGCAGATAAAATAAACAAAAAGAAGGCTTTGTGATCATCGAATAATTTGAATTAGAAACCTCGAGTTTTGTTTATGTTTCGTTTCAAATGTAATAAATGTTTACACAAAGCCTAATCAATAGAATATACAATTAATAAGGAAGATTGCAATATTTTATTTTTGTAAAGCAAAAATTATTTGGTAGACGAATGAAAAAGCAGTAATTGGTAAAAGCAAGGTTTAGACTTTGCTGAAAAGTGCAAATGGAAAAATTATTATGTTCCAAAGCGTTTATATTTGAAATTTAAAAATAAAGTAATGCTGTTAAAAAGTGGCAATTATGTCCAATTCCAAATGTAAGCTATTGTAAAACATGGAAAATATTAACTACTCAATTAAGAAAATTTACGAGAAAATAGCTCCAAATTAGCCTACAACAAAAGAGTGTCATCGTATATTCTTCCCAACATTTTCCAAACAATCCTCATAAATGACAATGAATGCGCCTAATAAACGTCCTTTGTATTTTTAAATATCGCAATTTTTAAAACGGATAATAGAATACCATTAACGAACCTGTAGCAAGGCAGTAATGAGCCATCACGTTTTATAAGGGACATTCTCTAAGAGATGCTGGCGACGAAAAACACCAGCGAATTTCGATTTTCTGGAACCAGTTTAATTGAAAACTGGAGAAAATTAGTTTCCAAGACGGATCGCTTCCATCAGATATCTGCTCCCATTAGTTCCGAAGATAGTTATTTTATGCAGATGGGAGCTTCCTTGCGTCGTTAGACTTATTTAATTAAATGTTCGGCATGATGCCAATCCAGGAAGAGAAATCAATTACAACCTCTGGCAGAAAATTGAGTGTCCTTTTGAGTTCTTGGATTATTCGAAGAAAAATTTAATTTTAGATTTTTTTTATGTTATGCTTGAAGGAAATGATTCCGCTTTTTGAATGCAGATTCAAATATTGTATGATTATTTTTAAGTTTGAAAAATAATAGTGGAATTCTAGGTATTTTTTCAAGGAATTGATTTATGATTTAGGGATTTTAGAAAAAAAACCGATTCAATATTAAAGAATTCCTTATTCTAATCTTCATTATAGTTCTAATTTCTTCCACATGAATGTATGTATTGTTTTTGCAATTTAAAAATAATAAAACTCGCATCCTGCTTGATTGTATATGTAATATATTTAAATACAAAGTGAAAGAGTTCCACTATTAAGGTTTTGCATGTTGAATATAGTTGAAAATTAAATCAAAAAGAGGAAAATTACTATAGTTACGTATAAAAATATGGCGCCATTAAAGAAGTACAAAATCCTTGAAATCATTGATGTCATGAAAATGAAAGAGAGCAATAGTATGTTAACTTTAAATGTTCATCCACATGCTTTGTTTAAGACAATACAGAAGAACAGTATATACAAGTACACACGGATACATATTTCATGTCATATTGTAAATATTCCTACTGTTAGTTGATTTCATACTGTTTACTGAAATGTTGAATTCATACTCTTTGTTGAATTCATATTCTTCGTTGAATTGTTGAATTCATATTCTTCGTTGAATTGTTGAATTCATACTCTTCGTTGAATTGTTGAATTCATATTCTTCGTTGAATTGTTGAATTCATACTCTTTGTTGAATTCATATTCTTCGTTGAATTGTTGAATTCATATTCTTCGTTGAATTGTTGAATTCATACTCTTTGTTGAATTCATATTCTTCGTTGAATTGTTGAATTCATACTCTTTGTTGAATTCATATTCTTCGTTGAATTGTTGAATTCATATTCTTCGTTGAATTGTTGAATTCATATTCTTCGTTGAATTGTTGAATTCATACTCTTTGTTGAATTCATATTCTTCGTTGAATTGTTGAATTCATACTCTTTGTTGAATTCATATTCTTCGTTGAATTGTTGAATTCATACTCTTTGTTGAATTCATATTCTTCGTTGAATTGTTGAATTCATATTCTTCGTTGAATTGTTGAATTCATATTCTTCGTTGAATTGTTGAATTCATACTCTTCGTTGAATTGTTGAATTCATAATCTTTGTTGAATTCATATTCTTCGTTGAATTGTTGAATTCATAATCTTTGTTGAATTCATACTCTTTGTTGAATTCATACTATTTGTTGAATTCATATTCTTCGTTGAATTGTTGAATTCAAAATCTTTGTTGAATTGTTGAATTCATAATCTTTGTTGAATTGTTGAATTCAAAACCTTTGTTGAATTGTTGAATTCATACTCTTTGTTCAATTGTTGAATTCATACTCTTTGTTGAATTGTTGAATTCATACTCTTTGTTGAATTCATTTTCTTCGTTGAATTGTTGAATTCATAATCTTTGTTGAATTGTTGAATTCATACTCTTTGTTGAATTCATATTCTTCGTTGAATTGTTGAATTCAAAATCTTTGTTGAATTGTTGAATTCATAATCTTTGTTGAATTGTTGAATTCAAAACCTTTGTTGAATTGTTGAATTCATACTCTTTGTTCAATTGTTGAATTCATACTCTTTGTTGAATTGTTGAATTCATACTCTTTGTTGAATTCATTTTCTTCGTTGAATTGTTGAATTCATAATCTTTGTTGAATTGTTGAATTCATACTCTTTGTTGAATTCATATTCTTCGTTGAATTGTTGAATTCATAATCTTTGTTGAATTGTTGAATTCATACTCATTATTAAATTGTTAAATTCATACTCTTTACTGAATTGTTGAATTCATACTCTTTGTTGAATTGAGAATTCGTATTGTTTACTGAATTGTTGAATTCATACTCTTTGTTGAATTGAGAATTCGTATTGTTTACTGAATTGTTGAATTCATACTCTTTGTTGAATTGAGAATTCGTATTGTTTACTGAATTGTTGAATTCATACTCATTGTTAAATTGTTAAATTCATACTGTTTACTGAATTGTTGAATTCATACTCTTTGATGAATTGAGAATTCGTATTGTTTACTGAATTGTTGAATTCATACTCATTGTTAAATTGTTAAATTCATACTGTTTACTGAATTGTTGAATTCATACTCTTTGATGAATTGGGAATTCGTATTGTTTAATGAATTGTTGAATTCCTATTGTTTGTTGAAATTGTTCTATTTACTGAATTGTTGAATTCCTCCTGTTTGTTGAATTCCTATTGTTTGTTGAAATTGTTCTATTTACTGAATTGTTGAATTCCTCCTGTTTGTTGAATTCCTATTGTTTGTTGAAATTGTTCTATTTACTGAATTGTTGAATTCCTCCTGTTTGTTGAATTCTTGCTCATTCTAGAATTGTTGAATTCCTATTGTTTGTTGAATTGTTGAGTTATACTGTTTTTTGACACTGGATATTACTATATTTTCCGTGCTGCATTAATTTGGTGATGGTGGTTATTATTCAACTATATAATTATTCTATTGTGTAGACCAATAGTCAGTGCTTTATCTTATACTATCGTTTTTCTAAATTCACTGGTAATAAGCCTCCTTCTCCTTCTGCTTGTAAAACCATATATTATATGAAAAGTGACATTTATATATGCATTTTCTACTCTTTTTTTAAATTGTGTAGAAACTTTTGAGACATATTTTATGAAATAAGTTAACTTAGGAAGAAAATATTGAAACGATAGTTAATAAAATTTTAAGAGAATATTTGTGATAGAGAAAACGGTTTGTTTGTATATAATTTCAATCCCACTTTAAAAGAAAATCTATGGATTGATTTCTTAAATTAAAGTATGAATGGTGAGTAATAGATAAATCACTTACTGCCTGATACGACCCATCCGAGGCACACAGATAATACTGAGTGACTGGACTATCGCGATAGCAACACTGCCGGGAATTAGTTTTATCATCACTGGTCACAGCTGAACCCTTCCCTTGGGAAGTACGTCACAATGGGGGGTAGCCAACCCCTCACCACCTGAACCAGCAAAGCGGCGAGAACCAATCACTATACCGGAATGCCATCCTCATCTTTGAGATGCCCTCCAGTAGTATTGTATAATATATAAAAAAAAATCTATTTGCTTTCCGTTCACAAAGAGTAGTAATTTTTTATACCATTCATTGATACAAAATAAGTGATAAAGAAAAATTGCAATAAAATGAATAAAAGAATTTTTTTTAAATACAGCGCCATTTATGTAATTTTTAGAATAATAATGAGTGCTTACCAATCTGTTCATATTATAAGACTTGATAATTAAAATATAAAATTTTGCTTGCATATTTTGTGCTGGAATATATAAATTAACTTAATTTATTGGTAAATTAACTTAATTAATTAAATATTCACACATTATTATTCATCCATAATCAATTTATATATTCACACACACACACATATATATATTCATTCATTATTAAATTATGTTACTTTTAAGGCAACTAATTGTGTTATTCTAAATACTCCATTCAAGAAAATTAAAATCAAAGAGAGCTTTCAGTGCCAATATGAAATAAGAATAATTAATCTTTATATATAAAATTAATGCGAAGAATGAACAAACATTATAAAACTAATCTGTTGTGATTATTACATTTTATATTGTGTTATTTAATTTAATTATTGTAATTTTAAGAATAAAAATGGAATCCTTTTATGCATGATTTATTTAAATTAAAAAAATTAAAAAATGTATTTTAACAAGGTAAATTTTCATAACAACATAAAATTACACACAAAAGAAATAGAATAATTCTATTTTAAACTTTTTCTTTCTATTCCAAAATCTATTCTAACTTTCTGTTTTAAAAATTCTAAAGACTCTTCTATTCTAAAAGAAATCTATTCATTACTAAACATGAAAATAAATGTTTCAAATTTTCTACTTTAATGCATTGAAGAATTAAACAAATTTAAAAGTCAAATATGACTGAACTCACATAATGTCATTGCATATTGAAAGCAAATCAAATCTAACTAAGCACACATAAAAACTTTTTTGTATTTATTTCCTACGAGAAAGCTTTCACAGTTTTTAGACATTCCTGTAAAACACATTTCACAATTTTAAGCATTTTTGCCATACTCCTATTTCCTTTCCTGTTAGCTTCGGAAACGGTAATTGGGAAACATTATTTATCTTTTCCCTTGAGAAAATTCTGCCTTAAAAAGTAAATGTGTACGGAATCCTTATCGCCGAATGAGCATGGTGCATTTATATATTGATATCTTATGCTTGACCTACTTTTGCAGTTTTATTTTTCTGTTAAATATTTTTCTAAAACAAATTGAAGCTTCAATAAACTGTATTTCAGTTTTAAAGAACCGAGCAAATCGCCGAATCTTACCTTTAAATCGAATGTTTTTTAAGGTAGGATAGCTATTCGGAAAAGTTTTTTTTTTTTTTTTTTTTTTTTTTTTTTTTTTTTTTTTTGCGCGAGAGTATAAAATATTTTTATTTATTAAATATTATTGAGTTTTGAACAGTAGTATTTATAAAACCATTTAAATTTTCTAAATGCCCATTATTTTGTGAATTGCAATGACTTTTACTTTTATATAATACACATTTTAATTCCATTTTTCGTCTTTATATGCTATTTTCTTACATCCTAAATTGTAGTAGAATTTTTTTAAGAAAACCGAAATTTAATATAATAATAATTTAATATATAATGAGATTTTTTTGTTACCTTCGGCTAAATATTTTTTTTTCTTACCAAATATTAAAAACATAAGGTTTGCCCAAATAAAAGGTGGACACTTACGATACCGTCAGGATGACTGCAGATATAGCAGAGTCATTGCACAGGGATATAAAGAATGGTAGGGGGCTGCATTGCAACAGCGTTCAACAGTGAAAGCTGCTCGTGATAGCAGGAATTGATCGAAAATAAAGACGTATCCATGCTATACATGGATACGTCCAGATAGTAACAACAATCGGTAATACGATTCCTAACTTTCGGTCACTTTTGATTGATTTCATGTCCAAGAATTATAAGTATTATGAATTTGACGCAAAAATGCAGTACTCTAACGAAACTACAAAAATAAATCAAAAGCAAATGGTGGGGACTTCTCACACAAAAAGTGATCCTTCACCATGATAATGTTCACCCACGCGTGTTGGAACACAAGCCTTACAGTCCGGATTTGTCAAACGGTGATTTCCATATCTTTGGACCTCTTAAGAGAGAATTTCTGGGGACATGTTCTATTCGGACGACGGAATGAAAGAAGGTGTGCAGGACTTCCTAAAGAATCAGCCACCATTTTTCTACAGCAAAGGCATAGAACTGTTGCCTAAACGATGCCACCTCTGTTACAACACCCGTGACTATTTTTTTTTTCTTGATTTCCATTTAAGATATTCTTTTCATACAACTTACCCACTTTTCATTTGAACAATCCTTATATGATATATTTAACAATATTTATCTAATCTTAAAAATTTTGATACTACAAAATTTGCACAGTTTCAATCAAATTAAGGTTTCAACAAATAGCAGATTTGAGTTTTATAAAAGTCAAATAAATCACTGAAGGTTGTTTAGATGTTTTTAAGGTATGAGATTATTTCGAATTTTCGATAATTACAATTTTTTTTTCTTTTGTATTCTTATAAACGAATTGAATTAGTAAAATTAAAACGCATTAATATTCAATAAAAAATTTCAAATAAATAATTTTATAGTAAATTTACATTAACAAAAATGTTTCATATATAATTTATATCAGAATAAAATATGCGTTTTGCAACAAAAGTGTGTGAATATTAGTTATAAAAATTTTTGTCAGTCTGATTTTAATACTTTTGAATTTCGATTTAGAATAATCTAAATCGGCTGGTTCACTCTGTAGTTTAGAGGATTTTACCCGTAACCGGATGGGTGGGCGAAGTCAAAATGAGTCAGAGTTGTTCATTAGCTCTGATTATCACGTGGTATTTTGTACTTTAATGCAATAATATCCTCAGCACCTTCGAGTAGTTCTTTCAGCAGTATGTTGGCAAAAGTCATGAAAAAGTATGAAAGTACTACATAAAGTATGAAGTACTCCATAAAGTATGAAGCACTACATAAAGTATGAAGTACTCCATAAAGTATGAAGCATTACATAAATAAGTACTACAAAGACATCACTTCAAATAAATAATTTTATAGTTAATTTGCATCAACAAAAATGTTTCATAATTAATTTATATCAGAATAAAATTTGCGTTTTGCAACAAAAATGTGTGAATAATAATTATGAAAATTTTTGTCAGTCTGATTTTAATACTTTTGAATTTCGGTTTAGAATACTCTAAATCGGCTGGTTCACTCTGTAAATTCAGATGATTTAACCTGTAACCGGATGGGGGGGGGGGGAGTCAAATTGACTCTGCGTTGTACATTAGCTCTGATTATCACGTGGTATTTTGTACTTCAATACAATAATCTTTCAGCAGTATGTTGGCAAACGTCTAAGTGTGAACACTTGCGTATAACAGAGTTACTCTTTTTTCAAAGTTCATGTTGTTATTTATGGAGGCATTGACTCCATGTCTCTGAAACTGCTTTTAATTTGAATAATTCAAAATGAATAAAAAAATATTCTTAAAATAATATTTTCAAATATTGTGTTCTTCATTTTTGTTTGTTAAATTTTAACATTTGTTAACATTAATATAATTCCGCAATATCTAAACGAAGTAAATACTCATTAAAAGATTGTGTAGATTTTTCTGATAACCTCTTTCCAACATTTAATATTGTAAGATTTAACATTTTTTACTATTAATATTTTTAATTTTTTTTGGTAACTTTTAGAGAATACATTGATTTTCCAAAATAAATTCCATTAGTGTTTACAAAAGACAAAAGAAAAAAAAAATGAACAGTGGCATTATCTTGACTCTCAAGTCCCTGGCCGTGAGAGGGAATTCATGTCACCGATTAAGGGTTATTAACAGAGCTAAAAGATCGTGCAAAGTTGAAAATGAGATAGATCTGTTGAGATCTGATTGAGCAACTGATATTGTCATTTACAGTTAAACCGTTGTTCAGCATGTTTCAAACAAGAATGCTAAAGATGTTGTGCGAGCTAAATTTTGAAATAAACGTACGAGAGGTTGTGGTGAAGAGCTTATAAGCCAGTTAACAGCTACGAAACATGGGGTATTGCTTTTGTCTGGTGGTCTCGTTATTCGGTTGCGAACCCTAAGGTCACAGGTTCTATCCTCGCTCATATCAAGTCGCCACTTTGGTGACCCGGAAGATGAACCTTCAGCCTGCGTACAAATGTTGTGGCGCTATCTACCCAAAGCAGTCAAACACTCTTGACGCAACAGCAACCACTCACCCACACATGCTCGCCGCTACACAAATGGGTACAGGCACATTTGACTCAACAGCCGTATCGTTCGTCTCACCTCAGACTCTCTGGAGGGAGAGTACTGCGGTGAAGAGCTTATAAGCCAGTTAACAGCTACGAAACATGGGCAATTGCTTTTTTCTTGTGGTCTTGTTACTCGGCTGCGTACCAAAAGGTCCCAGGTTCTATCCTCTGTCATATCAATTCGCCACAAGATAAAGCTTTGAAATTAGATGTGAATTCGCGAATTAGAAACAAATATAATAAAATGTAATTACTCAAGATGTCTTTTTTTTAAAACTGTCCATTGAATGTTTGTCAATCACTTCTAATAACTTTTTTTTAGTTTTAATTCTTATTTTAGAGTAATAATTTAACTTGATGATGGCGAAAATATTAACTAATCTTTTTTTTTCTTAATTTTAAATGTCATTATCTTTTGTCAAAATAATACGTTTACAGAATAGAGTTGCCATTGGCAAATTATTTCTTTTATATATTTGACATTTCTTTACTTAACATGTATTTATAATATTCCTACATTTTAATAAGCTCAATAAATTTCACATCAAAATATTATATAGATTCTAAAAATTGGAATATTTTGAATTTGGTATGAAATAATTTTATATAAATTTATAAATTGCAATGAATTTTATAGTACGCAATCCTAAAGAATGAAAATTATTTTCGTCAATTTATAATTAATTATGTTACATTCTACTATCTGCATATCAATATACTTTATTTATTAATTCTAAATGGCCAATCCGAATGCAAGATTTAATCCGATTAAATCCATGCTAGATATATTGAATGCAAAGTCCTCGCGAGGCATTTATCTATGTTAATCCTATCAGCAAGATCATGAATTGCGATTGGTTGAACAGATCCTTTGTAGATTAACTAAATTTAATGCCGGTCGAGAAATCTTCCATTAATTCTATGGAATCGACAATATTCTAAATATTGCATCTATGGAAGCATCTGTATTTATCTGCGTTAATCTTATTAGCGAGATCTGGAATTATAATTGGTTCAATAAAACCCCTTACAAATTAACAGATTGCATTGTGAATGAAGAAATATTTCATTATTGCTTTGAAAATGGCAGTACTTTAAATATTGAATTAAAAATTCCCTGTAGATTGTTATTCTGAATTGGAATTGTATGCATTTTATTTTATTTCGCTTGAATTTGTTAAGTTTAAAATAGTTTTAATTAGTTTCGTTTTGTAATGACATTCTAGTGGCTGAGAACAAGTCTTATAAGGTTGAAACATAGTTAAATTAAGGGGAAAATATCAGATATGTTAAAAAAGTTTTATTATTAAATATTATAGCTAATGCTGAGAAGATACAAAGATGTTACTTCAAATTTAAAAATATGTGTTTGCGAAGTTTTTATAAAACAATGACATTCAAAATTAAAGTAATTTTGAATTATTATGTCCAGAAGTTCTGCAAAAATTTAATGATATTAGCTGTGTATGTAGGTAGATATAATTCCGAAAAGAAATACGGCAGTGATTCACTTTTGAGGATGTGCACTGATTACGAATATTGGGGTGTTTAAAATGGATACCACTAGATGGAACAACAAAAAAACATTTTATAGTAAGTACAGTTGTACAATTTTGACAAAACGATCTCCTTCTGGATAACATAAACTTTCAGAATTGCTTATCAGTTGCTGGGTTCTGGAAGTCTATTTTTGAATTGCTTATGAGTTGCTGAATTATAGAAGTGTATGTTTGAATTGCTTATAAGTTGCTGAGTTCTGGAAGTTTATGTTAGAATTGCTTACGAGTTGCTGAGTTTTGGAAGTTTATGTTTGAATTGCTTATGAGTTGCTGAGTTCTGGAAGTTTATGTTTGAATTGCTTATGAGTTGCTGAGTTCTAGAAGTTTATGCTTGAATTGCTTATGAATTGCTGAGTTCTGGAAGTTTATATTTGAATTGCTTATGAGTTGATTAGTTCTGGAAGTTTATGAATTCCTGTGTTTAGGAGTTGTTTTCTCTACTTCAGCTAAGCTACTTTTGCTTTCTCTTATATGTAGTAACGCGAAAGTTTACAAAATATTCGAACTTCCGATCTTGAAGAATCTCCACATTTTAGACCTCCTTGTATTCGAAAAACTGATTTTTGGAAAATGTCCATAGTTTGTCATTAAATATAGCCAACAAATTCCTTTTAGGTAAAGGAATGTTGCCTTCCCATGTCGTCGTGCTTTTTTATAATATCCTCTTCTTGGAAATTGCTTATCGAAGCATTATATTTAGATATTTCTGGAAAAAAATTTCTTGACTCCAAATGATGATTTCATCAGATGAAGCGTAGGCTTAAAAGTCAACGATTCTCAACTATTGAAGAAGATTAAAGACAAAAGTATTTATTTTATATTCGTCAGTTTTTGTTTTTTTTTGAAAAAATATATTAGTTACATGTTATATATTTCAAACTAATATAATCATAAAGAAAAGGAAAGGCCGGGATAGCCTGGTTGGTAGAGCGTCGGATTCGCGTACCGTATGTTGCGAGTTTGAATCCCGCCGGCCGAAGATTCCCCGCATGCTTGGTGGCTGGCGCGCGTTAAATCTGTCGTGGTCACAAAGTCCTCCATGTCGAGAGTAATACCACTGGGGGTACTGGATCAGGGTTGATCGTTCTCTGATTCAGGACTAAATTACGATCTGTGGTTGAGTGAATGAAATGCGTGAATGAAGTCCGCCCCGTAAAAAGGGTTGTGTGTAGTTGAATCTTTCTCTTGGCCCTAGATGGCGCTACTATAGAAACAAGAGGCTCTCCCCCTCAGGCTTAAATCGGCTGTCTTCGAACAGCGGGCTTGTCCATGGCAAGTGCCATAAGAAATAACAACAACACCATAATAAAAGGAAGTCGTATCACGTCACAATATTATCTGGAATCGTTTGAAATTAAATATTATCAAGATTAAAAAATTTCTATTTAAAATTAAAATTGATATGAAATATTTTTATTGCACTTTTGAACCAAATGAAAATTTTTTATCTGCAGTGTGTATATAATAAATAAATTCTTTCACATAAAGGAATTTATTAACAATAACGCTCTATATTTTTTCACTCTGAATTATATATTTTTTTTTCTTAAGACTTTCAAGAGGTATCATGAAATAATGGAATATTATAGTTATGACATATCAGCTGCGACCGGCCATCAGGACGTTCCCTCTTATTACTATTATTTATAATAGTTTAATTATATTAACAAAACTTAAAATCCTCAAGATATATAGAAGAGTTGCAATAATTATACTTTATAGAAATAGTTTGGAAGGATTACTGTATTTTCGATAAAGGGATTTCAGATTGAAATTTCTATACATAATGTTACAATATTTTCCAAATTTAATAGACGAAATTGTTCATGCGAATAACTATAATAAACTAAATAAAATGTTTTAAAAAAGTCAATTGTAATGTTATTTTTCAAATTTTATAGAAGGGATTATTCATACGAATAACTGTAATGAATTAAATAAAATGTCTTGAAAAAGTGAATTTTATCTTATTCTTCAACACCAAATTACTTGATTTTTTTTCCTTTAAGAACACGTGATATTTTTAACGTTGTAATGATGATTTATTTCAGCAGTCGATAAGTCGATACAAATGATAATTTGACTCGACTGAATGGAAATCTATAAGCATAGGATATTGTACTCTTTCCATCGATTTGAGACAAGTGCCGGATGCAAGAACCTCTAATAGATTGATAAGACCTCAATATGGTATTGAGTTCCTATCAATGTAGGTATTAATAGCGTTTAACCCAATACTTCAAAAAATGCGTTTCAAAAATTTGAACACAAATTTTACTTGATAAGATAAAAAGTACTTAAAAACAGAAGATTGTTTTACTTCGAAAACTAAAACAATTTCAGTAATTCTATCCTATTTCATTTGAATAGATACATTGATTTTTTACTCACCATCTATATTGAAACCCATCCGATAATATCTTTTATGACTTTGTAGTAGAGCATTAATATATAATTTTTAGGAAGCGCTTGTGTATGGCGTTTCTTTTGTATTGTGTTTGCACTATGCATTCTGCTGTTGTGTTGTTGTTTCTTATGGCACTTGCCACGGACAAGCCTGCTGTTCAAAGACAGCCGATTTAAGACTGAGGGGGAGTGTCTCTTGTTTTTATAGTAGCGCCAACTAGGGCCAAGAGTACAACTTGGCTACTCACGCATCAGTCATTCGGTTGCACAACCCCTTTTTAAAGGAGGGTACATTCACACATATCACAGATAGAATAACAACCATACCCAAACCGGGACTCGAACCCTGGACGCCCAGATCACGGGGAAGACGCACTAACCCTATGTCAGGACGCGTAACTTTTAAATAACTCAAATATAACTCAAATAACTGCTCTTTATCTATTGATCTGATGATATACCATTTGCTTGGAATACACCCTACATTTTAGTTAAATGTTTGACTATTTGACTAGTAATTTCTTAGAAACTGAAAGACTTTTTTTTGTTGCTAATAGCGAACATAGTGGTTTATTTTAACATTAATCAATTCAATTAAATTTGTTCAACTGAATTTTCACACTCAAGTTCTGTCAATATTAATAGCTCAATTAAATTTCAACTCAGTTAAGGTTCAATTAAATTTTCACACTCAATATTAATGGCTAAAAATTCCAATTTTTACTATATTCTTGTAAAAAACTCTTATCTATAACGTTCTATAATGAGAAATTCAGATATCTGGTGTTAATGGTTAATAAATTATATATGAACTGAAAAAGAAGAAATGATTCAATGCATGAAATATCATAATTGGGTTCAAACATCCTGTGTTATTCATTGAAAACCAGCTAATACTTTCAATTCAACAGGACTTAAAATATCCATTTAAAATTGTCCGAATTGTAAACCACTTTCTTTAATAGTATAATCACATTTTAATTGCAATTTTGAACATTTTGAGTTGTTTTTCGTAAAAATTTAATTGCATTATATTGAAAATAAATGAACTAAAAAGGATTTTACTATAAAAATTAAATTTCGTTTAAATTAAAATCGTATTTCTATCATTCCGTCTTAGAAATTTGTTCATCTAACCCAAATAACAAAAGTTTATGCTAATAAAAAATAATAAATTCATGTATTAGATGAAAAATGTCTATTTTAGTAAGATGCTGAACTACTAGACAAGAGTCTTTTAACTGAGAACTTTCAATAAGTTAAAGAAATTTAGACGGAGAAATCAAATCATCAAATATATTTTTATTTTTCCTTCTAAATCGTAAAATAGTTGTGAATAATTTCAAAAACATATTTTCACATTTATTGAATGTTATGTAAAAACTTCAAGAAGAATAACTGCTGATTCAAATACTACTTATTACTTTTTTTTGCCAAATTACATGAGATTGAATAATTCCGTATTCAATGCAATTTTATATACACTTAATACTATTGCTATTTATAGTTAATATAAGTACTATAAACATGTTTTGATATTTGAATACTGATATATCCATTATTTATTTCATTGCTTGAAAATCATTTAACTTATCATGTTAGATTTATATTCCAATAAAAAAGAAAAATATCGTTGCGTCTAATTCTTAACTATCACAATTAATTGCAAAAGTGTTTTAAATTTTCTCAATGATATATAATTAAAATTATTCGTATAGAATATTATTCTATGGCAACACTTAAATAATGTAATGTATAGTCAAAAAAATGAATTTTATAAATTTAAAATGTTAATATTGTGAGAAAACTTAATCTTTCTTTGCATGATTAATAGAAATTTCCATCATAAAATTTAGCGAACAAAAAATTGTACCCAAAACAGGTGTACTGTAAATTGTTTCTTGCTGGCAGATTTTTTCACGATTATTGCGCAAAAAGGAACGTAGCTGTCAAAAAAAAAAAAAAAAAAAAAAAAAAAAAAAAAAAAAAAAAATCTAATGTCACAATTATTATAATGGGTGTTAATTGTCATTCCGCTGTTTGCTGTAGTTGAAAGAAATGTGCGATTTCTTAATTATTTTTTTATAACTCTGAAACGTTTTTGCTATTAAAAGCTATAAAATGGAGACATTTTAGAAGAAAGAGATATTGAAGATTTTTGTACTTAGTTTAACATGTGAATTCGCATGAAGGTGGATATCTCCATTAATTATTTTATATTATAAATTTATACTAGGATTTTTTAAAATATTTTTTTTTAAAATCTAGAGCAAGAATTATATCACACTGATTTATTTCTCAAAAAAAGAAAAAATCAAGCAAAGAATGGTTAAAAATTTAAATTATATTATTAGTTTTGCCAAAGTGAAAGAAATGTAATATTAATTTCCGTAATTTTTTTCGAAAATTACTTTTGTTTAAACTAGTGAGTAATAAATTTTACTGAGTACATCAATTTCTTACTGAGTGACCAGTGAACCTCGGAGAGTAGTAAATACATGAAATCTCAAGAACTCAATAAAATGAAAAGCTGTAAAGTTTGAAATATTCCTTGAAATAATCGTAAAATCAAAAGTCAAAAGACAATCGTAAAATTGCAATACTAAATGCGAAATGAAATGTACTTCAGTTGTCCTTCATTTTCAAATCCTTGTATAAACATTTAAATAATATCGTTTGCATTATAGTAATGCAAACGACACTTTTATATAAAATGTCGATATTTTGTAATCGTAATTATCATGATACACAAAATCGAAACAGTGTTTGAAATTCATTTAGATATGTGACGATGTTCAGGGTAAATATTTTTTATCAAACGCTCTAAAATAGTTTTACTTTTAAATTTTTGCATCAAAATGACTGAAAAGAAAACATATATGAGATCAAAATATATCAGTTAAGTGACAAAAGTGTTTAAAAATCCGAAATAAGATGATTTTTTTTATGTCTAAAGAAATAAAGCAGAAATCTGTCTGAGAAATAAAGCAAAAGTCTTCTATTTTATAGGGTTAACCAATGATTACTTAACACTTTACAGCTCGCTTAAGAAATATAGTATGCGTTTCCTGAATTTAAAAAAAAATCGTGTTCCAATCCGTTCTTAAAATATTGGGTTTCTAAAGATAAATAACATGATTTTTTTTCAAATTGTGTAGCACTAAAATAATTATAAAATATTTCCTAAAGATTAGACTACTTATTCTTTAATTCAAGAACTATAAAACATATTGAGAAGTTATTATACCAAATTTTAACAAAAAAATACGCATTATATTTTAACTCAATAGTCTGTTCTTTTTCCGTAATGAAATTCTTCCGATCTAAAACAGCATAAAAAGATATAAACAGAAAAACAGCATCTAAAGATATAAAATAGCAATAAAAAGTATATAAATGCAAATGTAAAAATCAATGTAAGTTTTAAAAAATATATACTTAGAAACATAATTTAACCGGTTTTTAAAGACACCTGTTCAAGCATTAAGAATATAAAATTTTTAAAAAATCGTAATTTCACAAAAAAAAATCAACATTTTAGCGCAGTAACCAATCTCAAATTAATATAAGAATATCAAATGAAACGAAGAGTTTTTAAGAATCACTAATATCTAAATTTCTACGGACATTAATTAATACATTTTAAAGAATTTGTATGGAATTGAATTAAACATTGAAAGTGAAAGCTGTAATACAAGCAAATAAAATGCCTTAAAATATCGATAAGATTTTTTTCAAATAGTAATAAACGTTGTCTCTGATAAGAAAAATAGCTTTTTTTTGCATAATTTTTTAGCAATAAAAAATTATTGTAATAATAATAATAATAATAATTTAAAAAAACAACAAAAAAACTTTGCATTATAATATTTGAAAGTAAATTGCAAAGAAAATCTATTCTATAATATGAATTTCTAGGCAAATATTAATGCATTTCAGATTTGGAATATTTTTTTAAAATATATATATATATATTTATATATTTGATATACGTTTATAAAAATGAGCGGTTCCATTTGTTTTCATCATGTATTCTTTACGATACAGTTTGGTTACTTAAGATACTCTATAAATCATTCATACAATCTTTTACTAATGATGACTGTGATATTTGTTAATAAAAATGTAAGATACATAAAATACACGAGGAGAATGTTTTTGTAACAACATTTTATGAAAAGTTAATCGTTTGCTAATCTTAATCTTCCTAAACTATTTTTTTATAAAATATTACGTGAATTATCGACGAAAGGCTTGCAATTTTTAAATGGAAAACACATTTTTTCTGTTTGTGTTAATTTCGTGCATATGATGTTATTTGGTGTTAATATCGAAATAATCTGCTACATATATGAAATTTGGCATCAACTCTAGAAGGCATTTTATGAGCTTTCTTAAATTTTAAAAGACATAGCATCATTTAAAAATCCCACTTTCCTAAAGTTGTGGAATCAATATTGCATTTTATTGAATATTTTTTCTAAACAATGTAATTTTCTTTCAATTTTGCACACAAAATTGCGTTATTTAAGTGCAAAATTCATAGATATAATTTTGTCACAGTAAACTAAAAATATTTTAAAGTTAGTAGTTTCTTGATTATATAAATATTTTCAATTTTTGCACCTTAAAAGGGGATTCAAAACTACGTGGCAAATGTGAAACAGATGCAACTACGCTCTATGAATCTGTCGAGGAGAGACGTTAAAAATTGTGACGATATTTTAAAGAAAATTCTAATTAAATTTTTTATATCGCTTTCTTAGCTTATATTATTCAATAAGCAACAGCGTGTTAAAACTGGTAGCTTTAGATCCAACAATCTGTCTTGTAGAACATTTTGCTAGACTTTTAACAAAGGAAAATCGCATATCGTATACAAAATATGCCAGACTTCGATATATGTCTGGCGTATATCGCATGCCATAGTTTACAGACAATACGTCAGCTTAAAAGCTTTATATTGTTAAAATAATTTTAATGAATATTAATTAGATAGCTAAAAATAGGTTTATGTGAAACAGATGCAACTAAGCTCTATGAATCTGTCGAGGAGAGACGTTAAAAATTGTGACGATATTTTAAAGAAAATTCTAATTAAATTTTTGAATATCGCTTTCTTAGCCTATATTATTCAAGAAGCAACAGCTTGTTAAAATTGGTACATTAGATAGAACAATTTGTCTTGTTGAACATTTTCCTCGACTCTTAACAAGGGAAAATCGTATATCGTATGCTATATCGTATGCAAGATATGCCAGACTTCGATATATGTCTGGCGTATATCGGATGCCATAGTTTACAGAAATACGTCAGCTTAAAAGCTTTATATTGTTAAAATAATTTTAATGAATATGAATTAGTTCGCTAAAAATAGGTTTATGTTGTCATTAAAGATTTGCAATTATTGTATCATATGATTCATTTAATAGATCAATAATCATTACTCTTTATATTGATTGTTTTTTTACAATACATTCCCATTAAATTCTAAGTTATAAAGTTATAATCGATATTATCATAACATCAAAACTAGAGTGCAAAACAAATATGCAGACCATGGACTTATTTATTTTAATCCTTTGATGGAGTGACATTTTTTTTTTCTAAATTTCTATCAAGAATCTCCGCTAGAGCATGAGAGAGGTAAAAACTATTCCCAGAAACGTTTCTTGTTTATCAAGCAAAACAGTTGGATCTTTTAACGGCAATCGATAAGAGTTTTAAAGTTCATTCTGAAAAGATTCTGTAGCTCACTTCATTAAAAGCCGTTTTTCTTTTTTATTTTTAATTTGTTCTGAAATTCTATACAATTCATATAAAGTTCTCTTAGTTTTTTTTTTTTTTAGATTTAAAGGAATTTCTAAAGATTAATAACTCTCTTAAACTCTAATTGCTTTTAAATAATTAATAATTTTAATACTCAATAATTTTAAATACTATGTTTGCAAAGCAATCTTTAAAGAAATTTCGAAATCTGTAAAAGAATCATTTGGAGATTAAAAGGTTTTGAAGTATCCAGATTTTTCGAAATAAATATTCAGTACTCTCCCAATTTTATGTTGCAATCCTTTTAGTTTTCGTTTTACTTATATTTTTTGAGTCCTTTTTATTTCTAATGTTCAAAAATATTCAATTACTGAAGTTTACATTTTGAATTTTATGCCTTCCACCATTTACACAACTCCAAAAAGAAAATGAACAGAAAAAACTAGCTTTGCAACTTAACCAGAAATTCTTATTAAGTATCATCTGTAGAAGTAGTGAAAATAATTTCGATATTCTTTATAAACTTGAAAGACAAATGAAACATTTAATGAATAAGCATGCCAAACTTGAATCTATTTAAGATTATTTACATGTTTCGCTGTCAAGCATTAATTAAACTTTGCGCTTGGAGAAAATATTCATATTTTAGAACAATACTATTTAATAAAATTTAATTATTTTATACTGATGATATTTATTACATCTTTGCCAATTCTGTACCCATATTTTGAAAGAAAGGCCAGATGGGAGAATATAATATGCAGCATTGTAAAGGTTAGTTTACATTAAACAATTATAACATAGCAATAAGATCGCGCGTGTGCAGAAAGAAAAATAATGCATGCGCTAAAACAACGGACAATAGAAAGTGCTTGAACCGACAGGATAAACACAGTGCATGAGTACTCTTGCGGAATCATATGAAAATGACTGCATCTACGTCCTTTTAACCGCCAATTTGCTCACCAGTAAATGAGATATGGGACCTAAATATCACCTACGTTTTTGATATAACATGCCATGGATAATTTATTTGATGATTCATGCATGTCTCGATGGATCAAATACTTGCTGTTATGCAGTATCTGCGCATGCGTCATCTTGATGGATTGACTGAAACTGGCTAAGTGGAAATGCTACTTAACCGCCAATTTCCTAGCCAGTAAATGAAATAAGAAACCTAATATCCCCTACCTTCCTGATGTAACGTACCATGATTTCTTCATTTCATGAGTATCCCGATGGGTCAAATATTTGCTGCTATACAGTATCTGCTCATGCGTGGTCTTGCTGGATTGACTGAGGTAGTTTAGTGGAAATTCGTCGTCAGTAAATAAGATAAAGGACCTAAATACTACCTACGTTCATGCTATAACCTACCATGCCATAACTTATACTGTTTCTGCGCATGCGTGGTCTTGCTGGATTGACAGAAGCTGGTTGAATATGCGTCCTTCTTAACCGCCAACAAATAAGATAAAGAACCTACATTTCTAATGTGGACCTACCATAGTTCTTTCATGAAGATTGTAGGTGGTTGACCATGAATGATGATTGTTAACTGTTTCAGCGCATGCGTGGTCTTGCTGGATTGACAGAAGCTGGTTGAATATGCGCCCTTCTTAACCGCCAACAAATAAGATAAAGAACCTACATTTCTAATGTGGACCTACCATAGTTCTTTCATGAAGTTTGTAGGTGGTTGACCATGAATGATGATTGTTAACTGTTTCAGCGCATGCGTGGTATTGCTGGATTGACAGAAGCTGGTTGAATATGCGCCCTTCTTAACCGCCAACAAATAAGATAAAGAACCTACATTTCTAATGCGGACCTACCATAGTTCTTTCATGAAGATTGTAGGTGGTTGACCATGAATGATGATTGTTAACTGTTTCAGCGCATGCGTGGTATTGCTGGATTGACAGAAGCTGGTTGAATATGCGCCCTTCTTAACCGCCAACAAATAAGATAAAGAACCTACATTTCTAATGTGGACCTACCATAGTTCTTTCATGAAGATTGTAGGTGGTTGACCATGAATGATGATTGTTAACTGTTTCAGCGCATGCGTGGTATTGCTGGATTGACAGAAGCTGGTTGAATATGCGCCCTTCTTAACCGCCAACAAATAAGATAAAGAACCTACATTTCTAATGTGGACCTACCATAGTTCTTTCATGAAGATTGTAGGTGGTTGACCATGAATGATGATTGTTAACTGTTTCAGCGCATGCGTGGTATTGCTGGATTGACAGAAGCTGGTTGATTATGCGCCCTTCTTAACCGCCAACAAATAAGATAAAGAACCTACATTTCTAATGTGGACCTACCATAGTTCTTTCATGAAGATTGTAGGTGGTTGACCATGAATGATGATTGTTAACTGTTTCAGCGCATGCGTGGTATTGCTGGATTGACAGAAGCTGGTTGAATATGCGCCCTTCTTAACCGCCAACAAATAAGATAAAGAACCTACATTTCTAATGTGGACCTACCATAGTTCTTTCATGAAGATTGTAGGTGGTTGACCATGAATGATGATTGTTAACTGTTTCAGCGCATGCGTGGTATTGCTGGATTGACAGAAGCTGGTTGAATATGCGCCCTTCTTAACCGCCAACAAATAAGATAAAGAACCTACATTTCTAATGTGGACCTACCATAGTTCTTTCATGAAGATTGTAGGTGGTTGACCATGAATGATGATTGTTAACTGTTTCAGCGCATGCGTGGTATTGCTGGATTGACAGAAGCTGGTTGAATATGCGCCCTTCTTAACCGCCAACAAATAAGATAAAGAACCTACATTTCTAATGTGGACCTACCATAGTTCTTTCATGAAGATTGTAGGTGGTTGACCATGAATGATGATTGTTAACTGTTTCAGCGCATGCGTGGTATTGCTGGATTGACAGAAGCTGGTTGAATATGCGCCCTTCTTAACCGCCAACAAATAAGATAAAGAACCTACATTTCTAATGTGGACCTACCATAGTTCTTTCATGAAGATTGTAGGTGGTTGACCATGAATGATGATTGTTAACTGTTTCAGCGCATGCGTGGTATTGCTGGATTGACAGAAGCTGGTTGAATATGCGCCCTTCTTAACCGCCAACAAATAAGATAAAGAACCTACATTTCTAATGTGGACCTACCATAGTTCTTTCATGAAGATTGTAGGTGGTTGACCATGAATGATGATTGTTAACTGTTTCAGCGCATGCGTGGTATTGCTGGATTGACAGAAGCTGGTTGAATATGCGCCCTTCTTAACCGCCAACAAATAAGATAAAGAACCTACATTTCTAATGTGGACCTACCATAGTTCTTTCATGAAGATTGTAGGTGGTTGACCATGAATGATGATTGTTAACTGTTTCAGCGCATGCGTGGTATTGCTGGATTGACAGAAGCTGGTTGAATATGCGCCCTTCTTAACCGCCAACAAATAAGATAAAGAACCTACATTTCTAATGTGGACCTACCATAGTTCTTTCATGAAGATTGTAGGTGGTTGACCATGAATGATGATTGTTAACTGTTTCAGCGCATGCGTGGTATTGCTGGATTGACAGAAGCTGGTTGAATATGCGCCCTTCTTAACCGCCAACAAATAAGATAAAGAACCTACATTTCTAATGTGGACCTACCATAGTTCTTTCATGAAGATTGTAGGTGGTTGACCATGAATGATGATTGTTAACTGTTTCAGCGCATGCGTGGTATTGCTGGATTGACAGAAGCTGGTTGAATATGCGCCCTTCTTAACCGCCAACAAATAAGATAAAGAACCTACATTTCTAATGTGGACCTACCATAGTTCTTTCATGAAGATTGTAGGTGGTTGACCATGAATGATGATTGTTAACTGTTTCAGCGCATGCGTGGTATTGCTGGATTGACAGAAGCTGGTTGAATATGCGCCCTTCTTAACCGCCAACAAATAAGATAAAGAACCTACATTTCTAATGTGGCCCTACCATAGTTCTTTCATGAAGATTGTAGGTGGTTGACCATGAATGATGATTGTTAACTGTTTCAGCGCATGCGTGGTATTGCTGGATTGACAGAAGCTGGTTGAATATGCGCCCTTCTTAACCGCCAACAAATAAGATAAAGAACCTACATTTCTAATGTGGCCCTACCATAGTTCTTTCATGATGATTGTAGGTGGTTGACCATGAGTGATGATTGTTGTCAGATTAAGTAATAATTAGGGGAATTCCTTCCTTTTTTTCCCCCGAGAATGTTTACTGAATTTGTGGTCTGTGAGCTGCTAATCATGTTCCATTCCTTTTTGTATTATCAATCGAATATAAATTATTATGCTATATTTTTAAAGAAAAATGCAAAAGCGGAAAAGTTAAAATTCATGTTCTAATAAAAATAAACTATTCGGAAAAAAAATTTATGAGAAAAACATTTTCAGAAGAAATTTATGTGGAAGAAATAACGATGGGTTAATTCTCCAATTATTATTCTATATTTTGTAGAATAATCACGAATCTACTACTTATGTGAGAAAGTACATCAAATTCCCTAAAGCGGAAAACTTTTGATGAGACGAAAAGAAAAACCTTCTAAATTTATATGAAAGCAAATTAATTTTTATACAGTTGAAATATTAATAAACGTTACATTTATAAATTACTAATTAAGTCAATCAGGTAAAATTGATTGCGATTTGTTTACTGAATTTTTCCTTCAAAATAGTTTTGGATAATGATGCTTAAAAAAATAGGGCATTAACATTGTTGTGGATGAGCAGTTTTACTTTCTCTTATACATGGTATAGAGAAAATGGAGGAATCGTCAAAACATTCGAACTCGAGATTTTGATGAATCTCCTCGTATTAAACCTCCTTGAGTTCGAAAACCACATTTTTTTGGAAAATGTCTGCCTGTCTGTGATATAGATCACTCAAAAACGCTATGAGCTAAATGCTTGAACACAGTTTTTACATCAAATATGCAGATTTCTGTCAAATTTTGTGTAAATTCTTTTCGCAAAAAATTCTGTTTGGCTGTTCGAATATACATTAATCCGATAACTTCAAAACGGAGAGAGCTAGATAGATAAGATTCGGTGCACAGATTTAACATTGATAGTGTAGACAATTGTCAAATTTTAAGCCAAATCCAACAAGGGATTCGGCCTCTATTGGTTTGTAGTCTCAGAAACATGGAAACGTGATAAGCAAATGAGGCAATGATTTAAGCATACCTAATTTGGTATGGAAAGTTGTGACAAAAAGAGCCGTTTTGGAACCAAGGAGAAAGGATCAAAAGGGGAAGTTAAGTCAAACAGATATTGAATACATATTTTAAAATGTAAAATGAACGTCAAAACGATGGTTAGTTTTCTTCTATTTGTTTAATAATCAAACTTACAGAAGTTTGAGATTTTAACTGAACTGTGCAAGATATTAAATTCTGACTGAAAGAAAGAAATTGTTATTGCTGATATGGAGGTCACTATTCATAATACAATAAAATATGTTTTCGGAATTCAGTATCATATTATGCCGTTTACATATGACACAAGCATGCCGGGGAAAAATTCCAGAATTAGGATTGACGAAAGACTATAGAGATTCGAAGTCAGATGAAGGTAAATAGTGGCACTGATTTTGGACTACCCTATGTATCGGAAAATGAAGTGTCAGACACTTTCGAAGAAGATTTAATGTCTTAGAAACTAAAAAATGAATTGTAAGGAAGATTCAACACATTGCAAGTATAGAATGGTATTTCGATGTAATCGGGTTTAGAATCTAGATATACACTGATTTTGTTGATATCTTACTTGTCGTTGATAAATGTGTTTAAATGTGAAAATAAATCCAACAAAGCCATGAGGATAGTTTTATTTTCCCATCTAGATTTTGTGTTTATCTAGATTATATATCTAGTATTATTATATATCAGTGTATATATAGATTTTGATTGTTAAACATGTACAAAACTGGTACCCGGAACATCCCTTGGCTTTGCTGGAAATTAAATGTGACCTTCACTCCTAGGCTGCTCTTTTTAGACTCAAATTTGGTCGCTTAAAGTGTCTTTTCTTTTAAAGTTGTAGAAAAACCCATCCCATTTGTAAAAAATGATATGACCGTCCAGCTTCACTGGATCCCATTCTGGGTTGCATCGGACTTTCTAAGGGAAACTTAACATCCAATCCCCTTATTATTATAGATTTCTTGGTGCTCAACAACCCACTTGAGCTGATTTGGCATATCTCAAATCTTTTGAGGATAAACAACAACACAATAACAACAAACTATCTGAGATATACTGGTGAACTAACATAGTTCTCTTCAGAAACCAAACGCAACATTTTACTTTTTGGTACACGAAGTGCAGAGAAAGTACTATAATCATGATACAATTCGAACTCTAGATTTTGACTCCTCTTAATGTTTTAAAACTCCCTAAGTTCGAAAAGTATATTTTAGCATTGTATCTGTCTGTCTCTGCGAAAGATAATTCGGAAACGTCTCAAGTCATAAGGATGAGATTTGGTATACAAACTTATACGAAATGTGTAGATTTCTATCAAATTTTGAGCAAACTCTCTACAGAGGAAATGTGTCTGTCTGACCATTTGTACATAAATTAAATTAATAACAACAAAACGAAAAGATCTAGGTGAAAAAAATTTGGCACACAGATTTGTCATCTATAGTGTTACAAACTTACTGAATTTTGAGCCATATTCAATAAAGGATTGAACATCCGCCGGTTTATATTTAAGAACCAGATAGACACGATAAAACAAAAACTCCGTGACTTAAATGTACCGTATTTGGTATGTGATTTAATGACAACAAGGTGTAATCTGTGCAAAATTTTTGTTTCAATTGGCCTCGAAAAATATTTCTCAAATAAGCATTGAATATTCGACTAATATTAACCAATGATAGAGATTCATCGCCAAAAAAATTCGCCAAGCATCACACGATAGTTAAATAATGTTACGAATCTGTGAGGCGGCTTCCCAGCATAGTCGGTTCCATAGGAGGTCCCGGCGCTTGGCGACAAACTTGGCGACCATTTGGCGACTTTGGCGCCAAAATAGATTATACCCGAAACATCGAGAATGTTCCCGATCCGTCCAGCAGGAACGGAGATACGCCTCGAACGTTCCTGATTGGTTGAGAGACTTCTAGCCCCGCCTCCTAAGACCAATAAAAGAAAGCGGCCGCAGCTGCCGAGGAGCGGTGAGAAGAAGTCGGAAGCGGCAGAGCAGAGCGGAGTTGTGTGGACCACTGGTGAATTGGAGTCGTGGACCAGTGAAGTCGAAGAGTAGTCGGAAGCGACGGTTAAGAACTAGTCTCCCAGGGACTAGCGGAGCAGCGACGGAGTAGAGCTGCTGTGTATACTGTTGTATGCTGCTGTGAATACTGTTGTATGCTGCTGTGTATGCTGTTGTATGCTGCTGTGTATGCTGTTGTATGCTGCACGTCTCGGCTGAAGATAATAGTCTTCTGTGCTGTATATAGTTGTCGTCTTGTGCTTTCCTGTGTGTCTTCGTGTCAATAAACGTCGTTGTTTCATTTTCTACTGCCGCCTGCTGATTGTGAGTTCTTTACACCATACAAATCCCACTATCCAAACGAACCCCGGAAATTCCGTAACAATAAAAATGCTGAAATCGCGCCAAAGTATCTGTTTACGCCAATGCCATGAAAGACGTTCTCCATAATAACACGTTTATTAGAATGTTTACGAGAATTTTGGGCTAACCATTCTCTTTCATTTATTGCCACGCATCTCAACTTACTCGAAGGAGGGAGGTGGGAGAAACTTTTTACAGCGCTTGTAATATCTCTGGAAAACATTATATCATTAAAATATTGGTCTTGTATAGTTTTCAGATTGTTTTTAAAAATAAAATAGAATTTAAAAATAATTTTTTTAAAGATTTTTTTTAAAGTTTTAAGAAACAATTCATAATAATTCAATAATATCAAAAGGAAAATAATTATGTTTTATTTTTAAGATGATATACAAATAATATTCGTGTAATGATTATTTTCGAAGTTATTCACGGAAAACTGAGAATAGATGCCAAAATTAAAATAGAAATGCAGTCATTCGATACGTAATATGATCCGTTATTGTATGTGAAAGAGCTAATTAAATATTTTAACAAATAGTTAATTATTAAGCTTAAAGATATGACGTTAGACCTCAAAAAATAATACCAAAATTGCAAGCAAAAATTTCATTTTACTATTGTTTTATTACAAAAAATAAATAAACACAGGCATCTCTAATTTCTATTTTATTAGATATTAGAAGATACAATAAAGTAATTAAATCTGAAGAAATGTTAAATTCAACTGACAGTTAAGAGAGATTATAGACTAGAACACATAGTGAATATTTTCAATGTGATCTTTTCTGATCTTATTTTAAACAATTATAATTTTGCATCCAATGACATAAAAGGCAGACTAACTGGTACTCAAGAGATGAATTTAGTTTATCTCTCTATATAAAATGTTTGATAAAAAATATCATTTTTAACTATGCATGAAAGAATCAGGAAAAAAAAAAAATAAAACTATTAAATATTCTTAGTGTAAGAAATAAAAATAAAATATTCCTATATCTTTACCGATGTGTTTGAATTTTCTTTCTTGTCATTATTTATATTTGTACATAGTTATCAGCGCTATTATCCAAAATGGAAAAAGAAATGAAGAAGATTTCGAAAGCAACTGCGAATTTCTTATCTATACCGAATAAACCTATACTCCATTAAAAAATAAAATGCTTTTCCCTCTAAATTACCTTAGAAAAATCAAAAAAAAAAAAAAAAATAAAAGAAAAGGTTTCCTTTATAATCCAAATATATGGATGGTGTATACTTTATCGTTATGTACAAAATCCAACAGTAATTCCTGTTTCCATTTTAAATTACTTCAAGCACGCGATTGTTTTTTTTTATTTCCTTTTTTATTTTTTGCAAAAGTACATCGATTTGCAAGAATGGAATTTATTTCAGTAGCTCACAAAAAATTTCGTTGAGAACAAAATTATATTGATTTTCTCTATTAAGATATTCTTTATTTATTAGGAATGTTGATTTTGCTTTTATCAAGATAACCAATGAATTAATAAACAATGGAAAAGCATTTATAAACATTGGAATTAATTCTTTCTTACTTTTTTTCTTTCTGTTTTCTTTTTTTAAACGAGGGAAAGTCAAAGAGTAAAGGGTCTTTTGCAATTTCTTTAGCCTGGGTTTGGAAATACTGCTAGTACCCAGTGCTGAATTAGTATAGTTGGCAACACTTCTATATAAAGTGCCACTCTTATTCCCACTTTAGTCTTTGGAGTGTCACATACCGTTAAATAGACCATTGTCGATCTGCAGCAAGGAGGAAATGAGGGCAGTTAATCGCATTTTGTTTGCAGAAGGTATTAAACCTGCCGAAAATATTCATCGAATGTAAGCGCAATATGGTGGCAGCTGTTTATTTCGAAGCAATAGCTACGAATGGACAGAGCGCTTCAAACAGAGAAGAACTTCTTTTTGTGATGTCGAAAAATCGGGCAATCATAGACGTCAAGCACTGCAGGGAATTTCAAAAACGCTGAGGGTATGACGAAAACAAACGAATCAAAGTAGACGAAACCTGCAATACATTACATTTCAGTTATTGTTAAGCATATTCATCAAGATAACTCTAGGTTCACATTCTGCCATCGGAAAAGGAAAAATCATACAGCAGTTGGGATTCGAAGTGATGGAACACTCGCCTTACAGTCCAAATCTGGCTCCAAGCAATTTTCAGATGTTTGAACCATTGAGAGAAGCGCTAAGGGGATATTCAACCAATTAAGAAGTGCAAAATTGGCTACAAATACAATCGAAAAACTTTTTTCCCGACGGAAAAAAAAAACTTTTCAAATGTTGGGCAGAAATTGGAGAGAATTTTCAGAGCAGAAATTGGAGGCAATCATTTGTATATATTTATTTTCTAACCATTTAAATAACCAACCATATACACACACATATATATCAGTTCTTTACTTCATATAAAGCATTTTTACTTGGAATTAGTGTATGCCTATTCCTTAAAAGTTTAGAAATTATATTCTGAACTATGGAAGAATATGTAATTTGTACAGAGATTACGAAATACCAATATTAAAATTTCATTTCATTTCAAGAAGGAGAAATGGAAACAGCACTTGAATATTATTAAAATTCGGTAATATTGCTTTTCTGAAACATTAGTATCATTTTAAAAAAATAATTAAAAATAAATCTACAAATATTTCTAAAAAATCTCAAGAATTTTTTCATCATCTCACTATTTAACGATGAATTTAGCGATATCAGTGGCAAAAATGAGGGTTCTGGAAAATACAAGAATTGTGACAATTTTTCTTTTAGTAGACACGATAATGGGATGCTTCCAAGGAACTCCACACCCTTTTATAATACTATAAACGGGCGAAACCCTTACAAGAAGGGGAGGGATATATTGAGAATGAAAATAATGATAAAAATATCACACAGTGACTTCTTGAAAAAAATTGCAATAAAGTTTTGTAGCTTTTATTTCAAAAATCCAGAAGTTAGGGCATCTTGTAAATTGTATTTTTCGTATATATTCATAATTGCATTATTTTTCGCTTTAGTTTGTTTTGGTATTTTATATTTATGTCTACAATATCAAAAAACAAAACAAAAAAAAACACACATTTAAATTACCTATTCTTACAAGCCAAAATTAACAGTTTTGCCCAAGATTTACTACTTCAATTTAAAACATAAATATTCTTTTGCACTCTGAGAAAGAATTAAATGCACAACCAAATACAAAAATTCGTTTCATTCATAAATATTAATTTTATTAGTTGAGATTTACTAAAAAAAGTGATCCTATTAATTATCTAATTAAAAAATATCCATTACTCATTGAGATAATCAATGCGTCATCTTATCCATTGCATTGCCTATTCTGTTTCTTTAAGATTGGAATCAATTTTCCTCAAAAATTAATAGAAGTCATTAAGTTTTCTTCTTAAGTATGTAATGACTGCAATTATATATATATATATATATATATATATATATAACTGTAAAAAATTATTTAAAAACACAAATGGTGTTTCAGCTGCGAATTTTCATTTATAGTGTAAGTACCATCTTAAAGTCATTTCTTGCTGGTAACATGCAGATTTCATTATATAGGGGCTCGTAAATTACTGAAAACGAAAAAAATAGTTTAGAATCCATTTTTGCAAAAATATTAAAGCTTGAAGAAAAATAAAAGCTTGAAAATTTAATTTTATAGTCTGTAATTTGATATAAGTTTTTAGTGTGAGAACTAGGAAGTTTTAAAAATATTAAAAAAAAAAAAAAAAAAAAAAAAACCTTAAATGGTAACCAAAAAACATTGTTGTAACATCAGTACCGTTTTTCGCAGAGAGCGTTGTTAAATTAGGAAGATAAATTTAAAGCAAGGATTGTATGCATTAAATAGATGAAAATTTACCAGAAAACATAGGGTCGCAGGTAACGATTTTCAATGAAAATCGCAAATCGAGTGGAGTTCGCAAGCTGGATGCTTGATGCCACACAGAAAGATGCACACTTTTCAGATAAAGCCTGCTTTACTAAGGAAGGTGTCTTCAACATGCACAATGCGAATATTTGGTCATTCGAAAATCCCCTCATCATATCTTATCGAACGTACAACATAAGTTTGATATTAACATATGGACAGAGTGATCTATTTGGACCGTATCATCTGCCCGAATGCCTCAGCGGCAAATTGTATCTGGTTTGCTTCCAGCACGATTTACTTCAGGGAATACCGACAATTTGGTTAACGTATGATGGAGCACCAGCATATTTTTGTTACATTCGTGAAATCTGACTTGCTGTTTACGAATGAAGTGTAACGAAGATGAATTGTGCATTGTTCATTAATGACTACTTGGTCGCTGCTTTTATTTTTCTCGAACGCATGAAAAATTTACAAACGAGAAGGCTTCTTCTCGATTTTTTTGTTCTTAATCCTCGCATTCATATGACCATTTTCTACGCAAGATTCATTATCTTTTCGACGTCTGTTTTTGCGATTTTCACTGAATAAACGTTATCTGAAACCTTATGTTTTCTTGCAATTTTTCATCTACTTAATGCCCATTATCCTTGCTCTAAATTTATATTTCGAATTTGTCAACGCTATCTGCGAACGTCGGTACTGATGTTGCAGCGATTTTTTCTGATTAACATTTTAGTTTTTCTTCAATATCTTTAAAACTTCCCAGTTCTCAGACTACACGCTTTTATCAAATTATAGACTATAAAATTCCTTACATTTTCAAGATCTTATTTTTCTTCAAGTTTTAATATTTTTGCAAATATGGGTTCTAAACTATCTTTTCTTTATTAGTAATTTACGACCCCTAGATCATCAAACCCGCATATTACCAGCATGAAAAAAAAACTTTAAGAATGTGCTTTCACTTAAAAAAAAATTCGTAGTTGAAACACCATTTGTAATTTCATTATTCTTTGTAATTCAATGAGGAAGACAAGGTATTGCTTTGGCACCATTGCCAAAGCATTGGAAACGGGCGTCTGCTACAATCCTCCTACATTTCGTGGGAAAAATACAAATTGTAAGTTGTATTGCAAGTTGCTCAATACAAGTAAAAGAGCCGCGCTCTGCTCGTTGCTCATTGTTTATTTAGTGTGTAATGGTCCTCAATTCTTTTCTGATTATAACTGAACAGTACGGACAGGATTTGTAAATTGTTCTTGGGATGTGCTTAATGATTTTTTAAGTATACCATAGTGAAGTGTATAGAATTCATGTTAAAATATGAACAGTTTATATAGAATTCATGTTAAAATATGAACAGTTTATATAGAATTCATGTTAAAATATGAACAGTTTACATAGAATTCATGTTAAAATATGAACAGTTTATATAGAATTCATGTTAAAATATGAATAGTTTATATAGAATTCATGTTAAAATATGAACAGTTTACATATAATTCATGTTAAAATATGAACAGTTTATATAGAATTCATGTTAAAATGTGAAGTTTATATCCTTTAACTTACTTTTTCTCTAATAAATTCTTGGAGTGCAGTATATAAAAATATATAAACTTCCAGTACAAAGCCATTTCTTTTAACTCCACATGTTACCAGCAATTGCTTTTATGATTCAACGAACCGCGGCCGCGTTTATATTTTACGTGGCTTGGGATAAATGGAGATCTTAGTACCCAATAAGAAGGGAGAAAATATGTACTACAACAGTGAGTTTTGGTATAAAAACTTCTGTCTTCTGATATTGGTAGGCAAAGAAATGAATTCATAGAACTTCGGCTTTTCCGGCTTGTCCTTCCGCCACATTAGGCCGGTTACTGTACCTAAAAACAAACGATGACAATGGACCTAGCTTGCGGAGAAACGTAGATATTTACAAAGACAACCTCTATGCATTTTTGAGGCCTTTAGCTGTGGATAGACTAGTTAGAGATTACAAATTGAAGAGAAAAAAGAGGAAAAAAGAAAAAGGACTAAAATGGCAATAACTACAAGAAAAATCGCACTTTCGGAAAATAATTGTTTTCTTGTAAATGTTCTCATTAAAATCTGTAGATTTATCTGATAACGCAGTAATAAATATATTTTATTTTTTTGGCAGTGTTAATGGTCTAACAAATGCAAATAATCATCCATGTCAGACACATATTTAAAACTGTAATGAAATAAGAATTTTAAATATTTTTCATGTGTAAATATTCATACTTTATGTACAGTAATAATTTGTTACAATTTTCATAAAATTCTATATTTTTAGGGGAAAAATATTTAAATTTTAACGTTGGCAATGTTTAATGCTTAATGAATTAATAAATGTCTTTTCATTTCTTAATTTATTCTTTTTTTAATGAATTTACCATTAATTCGTCTACAAATTCTAAATGTAAGCATTAAATGATTTTTACAAGTTCAGAAAAACAGCATCATAGAAAGCATCTTCTAAAGAAAATTTGTTTAAATGTTGTTGTTGTTTTTCAAATCGAGCTTTCACACGGCGCCTCGGAAGCCATTATATTTACATTTTCTTCTCTTTCTCGCCTTCGAAGTTCCGAAATGAAGAAAAACGTCTTTCCCAGGCAGTAAATCGTATGGAATAATCTTTACTCATTTTTTTCAAAAACATCTGAAACCTTTTACAATTTTTTTCTTTGGTTTACCATTTTCCATTTCTTTTTCCTTTGTTTTTCTGTTAAAAATCTTGAAGGATATCAAGATTCAAATGAAAATATTTTGAATTCCGCTCCCGAATGGGCAAAAGATGGAAAAATGTTTTGTCTCTTAAACCGGATTGAATGCTCATGAAAGCATTTTCTTTCCTTTTTCTTCAATTTCGTTTTAAGTTTATGCTTTCCAAGAAAAGAAATCTTCTGAGAGGACTTTATTCTATTACCTTTATTCATTTTTAATTAAAAAATGTTTGTTTATAAAAATGGTAAACGCATATGAAAATTTAATATTTCCACTGATGTCTTTGAAGTCCATTTAAATATTGCTAGAGACTTTGTCCAGACTTATTAAATAAATTCCGAAAGCATTGTACACTGTGCAGGATTTTACTAATGGCTATTATGCTTCGCTTATAGTTAAATATGGGTAATTTTTTTTGTAATAATTTTGGAAATCGTTAATACTAATGACGTGCTGTCCGATTTACAGTTTTGAGAAAGTAGAAAACAAAACATAAATACAAGAAAAAGAAAAATCTATGATTAAGAAGTTAAAAAAATGTATATCAATGAAATGAACATTCTGATACTTTTATTAAAAATCGAAACTTATTATAAATAAGATAAAAATTCCAAATATTTAAATGGGGTTTATTTCGAGTCTTCTCTGTTTGCAATTTTTAGTGTTTTTATGAAGGGAAATAGTTTTTCCAACTGAAAATAAAAGTTAAAATACTCGTTTTATTATTTTTTGAATTATTTTATTTTAACAGTAGAGTAAATTACGTATTTATGAAATTTAATTACTTTTAAGAATCAATGAGTAGTGATATAAACTAATTCATATTTAGGGGAAGATATTTCAAAATGGATTACACAACTACTGTAAGTAAAATATTGAATTCTTTGAATTTTGCTCCCTTTTATACATTTCAGAAATTATAATAAATGGGTTTATGCTATAATTACCCTTAATTTTTATCCTTTATATGTCAGAAATAACACTTTTTTTTACTAAAAATATTATTTAAAATCATATTTTAGAACACCAATCTATTCCATATTTAAGAGCACCTAGATTGGCTTTAGTTTTCCAAATGAGCAAGGTAGTGTGAAGTAATATTTTGGACCAAATTGGGAATTAATGATGTGAGATCAAGTTACCTTCATTCCAATGACGGAAACTTGATGCTAGACGATTGGTAAGGTTATGACGGTGAATACGGTCATTTCGGCCCAGTGACTAGGTCTCCAACATCTGCTTTTACCCCCCTACTATTAGAACGATGGTCATTTAGATTGTTCTTGAGCTTAGGAAGTAAGTAAGAATCTGATTTATTGTTATCAAGGAACATCTTTTACTGGAAAGTATCATCAGTGCATAGATGGGAAGTCATATCGCTGACTCTCCGATCGGCCAGAAGGCACACGGATAAATAATACTGAATGGCCGGACCACCGCAACAGCAACACTGGCGGAAACTATGTTTGAGTCTTAAGGGCCATCAGCAGCTACGGCACAACCCTTCCTTAATGAAGTGAGGCCCGTCATCGATGGGAGGAACCAGACCCCCACCTTTTTGTGTACCCTCCAGGGTGGTGTGATCCGCCATCATGCCGGAAGCATCTCATCCTCATTTCGAGGTGTCCCCCGGGGGGCGGTGGTACGTACGTAAATGGGAAGTAGTAAGTCTAAAGGCATTGTAAAGACATTGATCATGTTTCTCTAGAAAATATTGTAATATTATGAGAACGAGTTATGCCCACTGTATGATAGGGACAATACCTCCTACGGGAAGCATATAACACCACTGGTGATGGTTCTTAAGATTCTAAACGCATTCTAAGAATGGACTGCATTGAACATCAATTCGTCTTTCCATTGAATATTTTCCATTGAATATTCAAATAATATTTTGAATATTATTTGAATTTTTAAATATAATATTTTAACACAAAATTGCATTCAACGCTTTGGATAACTTATTTTGTTTCTTTTAGTTGAAATCCAACGGAGGTACAAACGAAGAAAGATTTGAAAAGTGTTGTCCTCAAGTGTATTTCATAGATATTGAGTAAGAGAAAAAATATCCGAATAAATTTTTCAGCCGACATTTATCTAGAGTGGAATTTGATCTTTCAGCCATGTTTACAAAAGCAGTGATTACTTTTTCGATAACCTGGCATTCAGTTACTTCTTCTTATCTTCTTAAAAATTCAAAGAACGACGCCATTTATCAATCATTCTCACCTTATATATTAACTTTTTATGTAGGTTCTAATGGAAAATAAAGTTTCCATTTTCTCTTTCATTCAAGCTCATTCTTTTCTGTTATTCCAAAAATGTTGAGGCAAAATCTGAAAATTTTTGAAATGGTGTAATAAACAAGACATAAAATAAGGAACATTTTTTCCTAAATCGAATTTTATTTTTGCAATCAAAATCTCGCCAAACAACTCTTCCGATTTCGCCAAATATATTGCTGAAATTTTAGGTAGTGTTAAAGTGTGTAGAAATCTGCAAATAAAACATGCAAAATCAAAATCTCAGGAAGGGAATTGTGAAAGCAAAATAAGTATTAGTTCAGCGTTTCAGTTTATTACTATCCGGACTAAACTGGAATATCCGGACTGTTACTAACCTGGAATAAAGTAGGTACTATATGGCTGTGAAAACTTATACGTTATCTTTAATACTTGACTTGAATAAGACTTCATAAGGCTTGTATCTACTAAATATAGTAATAATTTCTCCACTCTTTTGAACGGATCTGCTCTAAACAATATATTTAACTGTCTTGATATTGTAATGAAACTGGTTTTAACTTGGTGTGGACTGAATGGCTCAATGGTAGAATGCCTAAAGATTATTTTGCTATTCATTTACTTTCTGTTATTCTCGTTTGTTCTAGAGAGTTCTAATGATTTCTGTATCTTTCTAAATCTGGAAGATTCGATTCATTTCGTCTTGTGGATAAATTAGATGTAAGGTTTAGTTCCTAGAATAAATTCTCGAAATTAGCGAGTGTAATCTTTGACTTTAGTTGATGCACGGTTTATGAACGCTAACTTCATCTATGCGGTAGTATTATTCTCTTGCAATGTGTTATTACTTAGTGTTGAATGAACTAAAACTATGTATACTAGTATGTACATATCTTGTAAGTTTAAACGAGGAATTCTTTTATGTTTGTGTGTATATATATATATATATATATACTAGCCGCCTTTGGCGACCAGCCGGTTCGCCAATCTTAATGTTCGTTAAAATTTTAATAATTAAAAATTTTATGCAATTCCTACTTTAATAGGTTCTTCATTAAAATATTTTAAAACTTCAAATTTTGAGAGTCATATAATTCTCTCATAATATTATAAACGCCTTCAGTCATAACGTAATATGTATCTCTCTAATTTTCTGTTAGTTCCCGTAGAATTTATACTATAAATTAAAGTGGAAAGGATTAATCTGCAATTAATATAATAATATATTTTACTGAAACAAAGCATTTTTTTAATAATATGATTACTAATAATAGAGTCACTGAGCGTTTAAACTTTATAGGCACTAAAGAATATCTTTCTTAATTTATGTAATATCTCAAGAATTTGTCAACAAAATACTCAGATTCATTATGAACAGAACGATTAATTAACAATGTTTAATTTTAAATGCATCAAACACTAAGAAAATAAAACGAATCGTTTAAAATAATCGGTCGAAAACAGGTTAAAAAAAACTAAAAAAACGATGTACTTAAAACTATAAGCGTATACAAAAAATATATAACTAACATAAATACAATTTAATTACAAAAACATGCAACTAACCTAAAAATAATTTAAATCATCAGTTGATAATGGTTGTCATGTCAACAATCAGAACACAATGCGCATGCGTGAATTTTCAACTCCAGTTACGGTAGCGCAAATGCATGAGTTTTTCTACGCCAGTTGGTTAACGCTATGCAGATTAGAAATTTTTAATTTCCTTTATTCTGTTTTATTTTAATTCAAAAATACTTCAGCATGAATCTGAAAGATCGATTCATTAACAATGTTTAATTTTAAATGCATCAAACATTAAGAAAATAAATAGAATCGTTTCAAATAATCAGCCGAAAAATCTTAAGCCTAGCCTCATGACTGTTGGGAAAAAAATTGAAGCCGTACTCATTTGGCGGTGGGGAAAATGAAAAGATTTTTTTGGCGGGAAAGTTAGTTTTTAATTAATAATTAAAATTCTAATTAAAAATTCAAAAAAAGGGCTATCCTTTGTTTTAAGTTAGATCAAACTGCACACGGTGTGCAAATTTGATTAAAAGCGGTTAAGTAGTTTAGGAGTCCATCGCGGACAAACAACGTGACACGTAATTTATATATATTAAGATATATATATATATATAACAATTTTACACACACATACAATTTTTTTTCTAATTAACTATTAGGATAATATATTCAATATTAGGATATATTCAACTCGCGCTTAGAAGAGTGGGCAATAAAGTATAGCGATCAGAACAGCATGAATGGCGTTTGTGTTGAGGGTCCTCGGTTTGAGTCGCGCTTTTGCCTATTTTTTTTTTTTTTTTACTTATGTATTTAGATTTAATAATTTTGATTTTTAAGTTTATCTATACATATGTGTTTTTCCTGATAAAAAAGCAATTTCGTACATCAAAAAACATTTTTTTGTAACTAGTATGTTTTCTCTATCTGCTCTCATGCTGATAGAGAAAACATACCTTTAGAGAAAACATACTCTAGCCTTTCTCTATCTGCTCTCATGCTGACAATATCATAAAGCGCCGTCTCGGACCTGATTTCACCATGGTAAAACTGAGTGAAAGTTCAAAAATATAAACTGTAAAATGAATACAATAATATTCATTTTACAGTTTACAGATTGTTTCGAATAACATATTAAACATAAGTCCATCCATGATTTTTTTTTATTTAAATGACCAGTTTATATGCAGTTAAGATTGAAATATATTCATATATAATCAGTATGTGTGTCATAACTAAATATTTACTCCGAAAACAAAGCAGGATTTTACAAAAAAAAAAAAAAAAAAAAAACCTCGATTTTTTAGATATTCTAAAGGAATAAAGAATAATACCCCCCCCCCACTCTTCGAATTTCTATACATTTTTAATTTTCTGTGCATGAAGTGTGTGTGAAAGTGCCCTGAAAAACACATTTTTTGAATTATTTCTGTCTGCCATCGAAAATGATAAATCAAAAACTTCCAGCTAGACAGATGAAATTTGGTATATTTTTTATATTCCAAATTCATATATTTCAAACAAATTCCTTTATGAGTAATTCTGTCTGCCGGTTGTTCGAATATAAGTTAACACTATAGCTACAAACTGAGTTAAATGGATAAAAAATTACTGCATAGATTTATCTCAAGTGAAGGCATGTGTCAGATTTGGAACCAAATCTATTAGGGTACTGACCATCTGTTGATCTATATTTTCAGAAATATTCAAAAGTGATAACTCAAAAATCAGTGACTTAAACATACGAAATATTTTAAGTCATTCTGTGTGATTACAATTGTAGCTATGCGTCAGGTTTTGCTTTTAATCGGGGTGAAAAATTATTCAAAATACTCATTTGTTTTTTTGGTTCTTGTACATTAGCCACATTCCAGAGAATTCCGCCAAAATAATCTCTAAAATTGGTACTCTGATAGATTTTTTTTCTATTACATTTTCCAACGATGGTAACGAGGAAATACTTATATAGATATAAGTATTTCCTCGTAATATAGAATGTTTTGTGAAACGCATATTTTATACTACTACTACATGTAATTACTATAAAAAATTAAATATTTGCTGCCTAATTATATTCTATCTCATCCTAAATGAGCTACAAGGAGTTTTGAAACAATCTGTAAAACTACGGTAGTTAAATACATATGTATACATATATAAAAATACGGTAGTTAAATATATATTGTTACGAAATATCCGGGGCTCGTTTGGATAGTGGGAATTATATGGTGTGGAGCAATCAGCAGGCGGCAGTAGAAACTGAAACAATGACGTTTATTTACACGAAGACACACAGGACAGCACAGGGACGACAACTATATACAGCACAGAAGACGATTACCTTCAACCAAGACGTGCAGCATACAACAGCAGCTCGACTCCGTCGCTGCTCCGCTAGTCCCTGGAAGACGAGTTCTTCACCGTCGATTCCGACTACTCTTCACTCTGTCGCTTCCGACTACAACTCTCTGATCTGGTTCACGATTCATTCCCCGGCAGCTGCAGCTCTTTTTATAGGTCACAGGAGGCGGGGCTAGAAGCCTTTCAATCAATCAGGAACGTTCGAGGCTAACTCGGTTCCTACTGGCCGGATCGGGAAAATTCTCGATGTTTCGTAATAATCTATTTTAGCGCCAAAGTCTCCAAGTCGACAAATGGTCTCCAAGTTTGTCGCCAAGCTCTGGGACCTACTATGGAACCAACTATGCTGGGAAGCAGCATCACAGGTTCGTAACAATATGTATACATATAAAAGTTGGAATGTTTCAGTAAAAGCCTATTTTATACTACTACTATATAGTATAACTATATAAAGTTAAATTTTTGGCTGCCTCGTTATGTTTTATCTCTTCCTACAATAACTTCAAGGAGTTTTGAAACACCCTGTAGAAATCCATTATTTTCATTTTGATTTTTATATTTATTCTTTGTTTTTAATTCGTGTCTATTATAAGAACTAATTATTTAAATACTCAATTTAAAGATTCAAAAGATAATAAGTTACAATTGTGAAATGTTTGGTTTGGACTAAATTTTAACAGCTTGGATTTCATTGGTCATAAAATAGAAAGTCAATAATTAATAAATTTATATGCAGAATATTTTATAGTGAAAATGCATTTGAAATCAACGGTGCACTTCCTTCTTAAAAAGACAGTCTAAACAAAGAAAACACAGTAATGTATATTTCTATTGTCAGAGGAAACGATTATCGGGATTTTCAGAGAAAAAAATTTTTTTTTATCTTGTTCTAACAAATACAATTTCATAAATTTGAAGAAACACCTCTGTTTCAGAGCTTTATTGGTCGAAAAACAAAATAAGTTACATTTCCGTTCTCAGAGTTTTATTCCTTGTAAAATATTGTATAATTTATTTTGTCACATTTTCCTTCACAAATCTTCTTTCGTTTCTATTGGATTCTTGCAGATCTTGAATGTTATCCAATACGCGTGAGATCAAAATAAATATGTCACCGGTGACTTTGAAAAATTGTTCCATGAGAAAAGGAAATTACCTTATCTTTGAAAGTGTATTGCTTTACATTTCTTTATTTTTCATTTCTGAATTGAAATTCTGAAATAGATCTGTACCTAGATACTCTTTGAATGCAAAGAAGAGGAGTTGCCGTAGTTTGGTACAAGAAGTCAATAAGAAAATGAAATAAAGTATGTCTGTGTGTTGAAGCTTGTTTCGGAACTGTCTTGGTTTAAATTATAAATTTCTTTAAAAAATTTCATTACAAGTATTAAAAAATTATAAAAGAAGCATTTGAGCTATATTAAAAACATGATATATTTAGTATTATTTCGATAAGTTATATTAATTATCAATATTTTTATATATTAACCTTTTCACTATTGACCTGATAAAATCGGCCGTACAAATTCTATACTACTAGAGGGCAGGAATCTGTTTCAAACGATAGATGGAGGTTGTACACACACACACACACACACACACACACACACACACACACACACACACACACACACACACACACACACACACACACACACACACACACACACACACACACACGCACACGCACGCGCACACACACACACACACACACAAACACATTTATATATATAATATATATATTATTTATCGGATATAGGAACTCCGAGAACTTTTAGAAATTGTAAACAATTAATAAGAAAATAACAAATAATGTTTCAACTATGATTTTTTTTAAGTGAAAGTACATTCTTAAAAGTTCTTTTTTCATGTAGATAGGCAGCAGATTTGATGAACCAGGGGGTCGTAAATTGTTGAAAACGAAAAAGTAACTTAGAACCCTTGGTCTACAAAAATGCTAAAACTTGAAGAAGAATAAAAGTAAGGACTTTTATGCTCTTTAATTTGATATAAGCATAAAATATAAGAAATAAGTCCTTTTTAAGATATGCAAAAAAAAAAAAAAAATCAAATGAGCAGTAGAAAAAAAAATTGCTGGAACTTCGGTATCAATATTCGCAGAGGGCATTGTCAAGTTCGAAGGATAAATTCAGAGCAAGGATAATAGGCATTAAAGAGAAGAAAAATTAAGAGAAAACATACGGTCGCAGGTAACGATTATTCAGTGAAAACGCAAAAAGAGACCTCCGAAAAACAATTAACCTGATCAAGAGAATGACCCTATGAATGCGAGGATTAGGAACGAGAACTTTTATTTCTGCTTTATCACTTTGAGTGATAAAAGTTTAATTTTTTTTCCCCGGAATGATTTTTAGGATCCAAACATTTAAAAAAGCGCCATTTATTTTTCATAAAGATTTTGGAATGCCGAGCTTGCTCAATTATATAATGAGGATGATATTATGATTATGAGTAAAAATAAAACTTTTCTTTTATTGAATACTACTATTGAATACTGCCCGCACAGTACTGCCCGTGGCATAACATCCAAGAGAAAAAAAAATAGCTTTTATCTAAAATCTGACCTCTATCCGATATTACATGCGAATTAACATAAAAATATATTTAAAAATCATCAAAAATAACAGCAAAACAATTTTTTATAGCACACATTCGCTTCTCATAAGATTCATTCTCTGTAATTCAATTCCAATGCGATTTAAAGAGAGGCGTTTACTTCGCTCAACAGAAGACTCTCCTTCCCAAAGTGTGGACATTCTTTCCCTGATATTCGCTAACCGAACGTTTCTTTCCTCTTCATTTTCCTTATCGCACGACAAACGAAGTGTTTTTTGGCATTTAATGTGTACCAAGGTTGGATTTCCCTTTTTTTTTTGGGGGGGGCATAATGAGTTTTGAATCGCTGTTTAAAATCAGACGTAAACAAAGGAATGCATCGCATATGCAAACCACATCTCTTGCCATTTGCTCATGCGCAGTTTGAGGTTTTCACACATGTGCGGATAAGTGTTTTACGCATGCGCAAATCGTAGTAAGAAAATAATTAAGAAGGCAATTATAAAACTCCTTTTTTTATTTTGATATGACTTCAATATACTAAAGCATTCCCCAATAAATGGTACAAATATCTCCAATATCAGTTAAGTATTTCTCGAGTTTTTCTCTTTCAAACATACAGACGCTTTCAGGAGACTTCATTTCATACTATGTATAGATTAATAAAATATGTAAGATGATTAATTACATGTCGTTTGTAACATTTTTTACCCATATCCATGCAGTTGTCAATATTCTCCTAATCATTTTTCACTGTCACATTTTCACCGTCAAAAATGAAATACTGTCCTCCATATTATTCATCATATTAAAATAATATTACTGATATTTTTCTGACGATTATCAGATAATGTATAAAATGATACATTTAAAATCATTCCCTTTAGGTAAAAGCTATGATTTGTCGAGTATATGCATTTCATTACTTTTTCTATTCTTTTTTACTTTGTCATATATGAGATATCGATATGGTAAGAAAATTTAACGAATCACCACATTTCAGTCATGATTTTTTTAAAATTATGTCTGTCTGTATGTCTGTGATGATGAGAGCTAAAAAATGCTTTGAGCTGGAGGAATGAAACTTAAAATGTTGTCTTAATGCTAGAACGTCTGGGATTTCGATCACCCTTAAATAATAATATTATTAATATTAGTGTAACAAGCAAAATGGTAATTTTCGTCAGAATGCAAGTTTTTTAATCATTATTTATCGTTTTTATGCATAATGTTTTGTACATACCTCATTTGCAATGGATACAGTGATATTCAATTTTTCCTGTACACCATTCTCATGCAAGAAACATACATTTTTTTTTAGTTGCATTTCCATTGCCCTTTTTTCCTTTTCTAGAATTTGTAATTCCTTTAAAATCAATATTTATTACTGGAATATTATCGGTTTCATCTGCAGTTTCTTCAAATTCTTCGCAATCAGTTTCAAGCAATCTAATGTCTTCATCGGAATCTAAATGAGAACATGACAGCTTAATACCATCCGATTCATTCTCAGATAGCTCTCGCAATAAATTAGCAGTTCTCTCAGGGCTGAGACCCTTCCTAGGAGCCATTAGCCCTAGGTTTGGTTTGGTTTAGTTATATTAACGTCCCGTTTGAAGCAACACTAGGGATATTTTGGGACGGACCTCGTAATTTTAACCACGGTCAGATGACGAGGACGACACCTGAGCTGACGCCCCCCTCTCCATACCACACCACACCACACCAGCGGGAGGACGTTTGGTCATGACGGATTTAACGTTCAACAGACCCCCTTACACGACGGTTCTTCGGTGGAATCGGGTCTCGAATCTGAAACCCTCCGGTTCCGAAGCCGAGACCTTACCACCAGGCCACCGTGGCCCCCAATAACCCTAGGAGCCACAAACTCTAAGTACATAATTTTCAAACAGAAAACTCGAATCATTCAGTAAAATGTCAATTAAAATGTAATTTAAATAAGCTGTACTGGAAAACATTCATAAATTTATAATTGTGATTTCAGTTAAATAAAGAAATGAAGTATTCATAATTAGAACGTTTGTTACTGTGCTGTACATGTAAGAATTTGTAAATAACCACGTGAAATTGAGTTTTTATTTTATCAATCCTAGTGTTCTCCTGTATTTATCTATTTTATATGTTGATAAGAAAAAGCAAAAAACATTTATTTCGTCTTACAATATTTCTGTTCAAATATTTAAGGCCTTGTTGGGACTGATTTAAAAATTAATAATTTCCGATAACTGATGATTCTTAGTTTCAAACCTTCCAACATCTATATAGAAACAGCTTGGATTTAATAACATAAAATTGTCTGTTGAAGAATTATTGAATCTCTAGATTTATATCGGATTGTTAGGAGATAAAATTTAATTTAAACTTATTAAGAATGTTAAATCAACCAACTGACACTCCGACTCGCTACGAATTCACACCGATTTAAACCATAAGGCTGCATGACCAGACCGCCACAACAGCAACACTGGCAGGAACTGTGGTTGAGTCCTAAGGGCCATCACCGTCCACGGTACAACCCTCCCAGAAGGAAGTGTTAAGAAAAAAACAGACTGAAATTTTGTTGTTTTCAAATATCTATCCCTTAATATAATACTTATTGCAATAACATGTATAGATGTTCCCGCCATTGCAAATTCAGACAGTGTGTAAGAAAATCATTTTCAAGGCTAATTTTCCTGGAAAATACAATGTGCTCGTCGAAGAATGCTAAGAATTTGCTGTAGCAAATATCAGTAAATATAGATGCAAAAAGTATTTTTGGCTATATTTAACTACTTTTTTGTTGAAATATTTTCTTACTTGTGCAGATTTTATATTCTGCGTTCAAATCCGTTCTTTTTTTAAGAATCTTAATATCATATTTTCAGTGCAATTTGATCAAATATTCAAAGCTAGTACTTAGATTTTGAACACGTTAATAGGGCAATCTTCGACACGGCGTCACAACATTCTAGATAGTACTAAGTTACAGAAAGACCAAAAATATGTAATTAGGAAATGAAACGTTAAAGGAAGATGCCTTTTGATATATTTTGAAAAGTGCACCTTTATAAGATATACAAAACTCGAATGCGAACAGGTCAAATAATATTGTACTCAATTATCTTAACCCTTTCTAGGGCTCTGGGAAGTATGCTTCACACCAAATTTATCAATCTTTGAATGAATTTATGTAGATTGGCATAAGTTCTGACAAATTATTTTAGGAAGACAGAAACTTAGATGCTTCAGTTCTTTATCTTACACAAAATGATGTGTCTTGATTTGTACTTAATTTTTAATTAACCAAATTAATTTGATAAGCTAAATGAATGAAATATTTTAACATAATATGACTATAGAAAAAAATGGCCCTTTAACGAAAATATAGTAAAAACGAAAATATAGTAAAAAAAAAAAGGTATGGTATATCAACTTATGTTTTAAAATTTTAAATGTGTTTAAATATGAGACAAAATTATCCTCCCCCCAAAAAAAGAAAAAAAAAAAAAAAAAAAGGAAATGAAGTAATAGAACAACTTGAGAAAAATGCACGATTAATGGATGTGATTTCATAGTGAACTGTGTCGAATATTTCAGCAAAAAAATAATAATAACATTAATTACAATTTTGTTCAGATAAAATGTGAATGAAAAATCTAAAAAAAAAAATATAATAATAGTATTTGTTATTGAAAAGCTAGAATTTTCAAAATTTTTAGGTGATTTAAAAATAATTTTTGTGTGGACATAGGTTCTGATGTTATGGAGGCAAAACATAGAATAATTTTACTTTGCTTTCATTCCCTTTTAAAAACGTTTAAAGACTTTTTATCTAGCGACATTAAATCATTCTAAATGCTGTGGAACAATACGGAATTGAATACAGTTCAAACAAATAGACGAGCATTCAATTTCATATTTGAAGATAACGCCATTTTGTGCAGTGATATTATTTAAATAATATTTTTTTTCTTTGAATCTACATGAAAATAGATATTCTGAATAAAATACCCTCTTCTTAAATATGCACTCTTTAAATAAGAAAAATTCTAAACAAGGAATTAGTAAACCATTTGACACTAGAAAATAACAGCTGGCTTTGTTTTAACGACAATAATTCAAATCATATTTCAAAATGCTATTGCTAAAAATACAAAATATATGCTGATATTTCGTTTAGTTAAACTCTGATTTAATTTTAAAAAATAATGAAAACTCATCAATTAACCAACTATAACCACACTTACTTTGAAAAATACTGTTATTGTCTTCAAAATTTCTAATAATAAACAGTATATTTCTAAAATGCTTTGCTATGCAGTATTAAATTTGACGTGAAGTAATTTATTCTGGCAGGGACGAGTTTCTACCCCAGAAACTCATTTCCTGCGGAATAAAATTCAAAATCGATACACTATGATAGTGTTCGCCTTTAGAGGGAATTCACAAACCCCTGATCACCTTTACATGTGCTGCAGAAAATGATAACACGCCATCCACCGCGCTGCTTTGAGTTCGCGAAAAAATATATTCCATGACAGCAAAGAAAAAAAAAAGACATTAATCTTCAGGTAGCAGATGATTTATGCTTGCAACAAACCGCCATTTATTTTTTTAACATTTTTGTGTATTAATGTTGGCAGACTGCACACGATAATGGTAAAAATGGTATAAGTTTAAATAAACAAGACTACTATTTTTTTATCGTTTGGTTTTTCTAAATACAAATTGATTGAACTATAGTCTTTGAGTTTCTGAAATAAATAAATATATAATTTTTTTCAAGCTATTTAAATAATTAGGATGTTCTTTAAAATTGTTATATAATTTATTTTTAAAACTCTCTCATGAAAAAAACTTTATTTATACTTAATTTAACATGAATAAAATTCACAAAATATTCAAAATTCCTTAATAGAAAATTGTTTTTCTCTCTCCATAAGTTGAAAAATACAGAAAAAAAACTATAAAATAATACCAAAATAAAGTGACTATAAGAGCTTCAAATTATCAACATAATTTTTAAATCAATTTAGTATAGTAAAATAAATATTATATATTATTAAGGGGATATAATTGAAAGTCTTAAAATCAAATTTATTGGATTTAATAAAAAAAAAATAATTTTCATAACTTTAAGCTCCGAATTTCAGTGAAATTATGAAGAAAAAAAAATGTTTTTTTTTTTTTTTTTTTTTTCGATTTACTAATAAAAGTAGTAAAATATCTATATATTTTATAAATTTTTTTAAAAGAAACCTAGTTAAATTTTTAAATGTTAGTTAAATTTCTAGATACAAAGGGAAACAAGCAGGAATGGTCCCCTTAAATCTTTCTCGCATACTCACTAATAACGGTGATATACTAAAAAACGATTTGCATGGCATTGAAATACAATAATTATGAAATATTAACATTTGGCGTGAATTAATCATTTTTACTGAATCTATTGTGACATTCTTGGCAAGTTATTTGCCTATTACTCTCTGATATGCAATTAATAGGATCCAAAATTGAATTTGCTCGTCGAACACGTTTTTCTCAACTGTTTGAAAAAAAAAAACATTTTATAAAGAAGTGCACTTGTAATCACAAAATCACATGCTGAATTTGACTTAATTAAGTAAACTTACTTAAGTCAAATTCGGTCATCGCGTTTTTATGTTTGTGAAAGTATAGACCAACAGACGGTCAATTCAATGGATATGACTCAAAATTTGACAGGTATCTACAATATAAATGCTAATTCTGTGTGTCGAATTTTATATTTCTAGCTCTCTTCGTTTTGCTGTCATCGTTTTATCTTACATTGGAATTTCCTGAGAATACATTTCACTCAAAATTTGATAGAAATCTGAAAATTGTGTGTAAAGATACCAAATTTCATCCATCTAGATCCATCATCAATTTTTTGACTATTACTATACTTTCACTGTACTACGAATAAAAGAGTTCGAATTTTTTGACGATTACTATACTTTCACTGTACTACGAATAAAAGAGTTCGAATTTTTTCACGATTACTATACTTTCACTGTTCTACGAATAAAAGAGTTCGAACTTTTTGACGATTACTATACTTTCACATAACTACGAATAAAAGAGTTCGAATTTTTTGACTATTACTATACTTTCACTGTACTACGAATAAAAGAGTTCGAATTTTTTGACGATAACTATACTTTCACTGTACTACGAATAAAAGAGTTCGAAATTTTGACGATTACTATACTTTCACTCTACTACGAATAAAAGAGTTCGAATTTTTTGGCGATTACTATACTTTCACTGTACTACGAATAAAAGAGTTCGAATTTTTTGGCGATTACTATACTTTCACTGTACTACGAATAAAAGAGTTCGAATTTTTTGACGATTACTATACTTTCACTGTACTACGAATAAAAGAGTTCGAATTTTTTCACGATTACTATACTTTCACTGTTCTACGAATAAAAGAGTTCGAACTTTTTGACGATTACTATACTTTCACATAACTACGAATAAAAGAGTTCGAATTTTTTGACGATTACTATACTTTCACTGTACTACGAATAAAAGAGTTCGAAATTTTGACGATTACTATACTTTCACTCTACTACGAATAAAAGAGTTCGAATTTTTTGGCGATTACTATACTTTCACTGTACTACGAATAAAAGAGTTCGAATTTTTTGACGATTACTATACTTTCACTGTACTACGAATAAAAGAGTTCGAAATTTTGACGATTACTATACTTTCACTCTACTACGAATAAAAGAGTTCGAAGTTTTTGGCGATTACTATACTTTCACTGTACTACGAATAAAAGAGTTCGAATTTTTTGGCTATTACTATACTTTCACTGTACTACGAATAAAAGAGTTCGAATTTTTTGACGATTACTATACTTTCACTGTACTACGAATAAAAGAGTTCGAATTTTTTGGCGATTACTATAGTTCCATTGTACTACGAATAAAAGAAATTAAATAGTTATGTCAATTGAATAATTCTTGTATCATTCATTTTTAGATGCCATATGGAGTGAAAATCGAAATTAACCACATCTTTATGAGTTAATGAAGACCCTCTAATATTACGAAATAAGAATTTTGTTAATGACATTCTTCTTTGTTATTCATTCGAAATACATTCTCCTTTTCAGCTTTGAAAATGGAATTCATTATTGCTTGTTTATTGAGCTACTGAAACTTACATTCCTTTGAGATTTGAAATTTATAAACCGGTATCAGGCTTAATAGAAACCTAAGCGGCATCGTTTCTGGATACAATTCGGCCAATTCCCTGTTCAATTACGATTCCAGGGAAGTGCACAAAAGACGGAAAATATTTAGCTTATTATGGCATGATGAACAGCGTTCCATTAACAGGTTTCGCACCGAAGTTTAATCTGTTCGTCTGTCTCAATTAGAAAGTCCATTAAATTAGTACAATTCAGTGGAACCATTGTGATGGGAATTCATTGAATAGTCATCTTTGTTCCGTTTATTCAACGTTCAAAAATGAATAGTTTATAGAAAACAATACAAAAGGTACTAAGGCAATTGAATATGTCCAAGTGAGTAAGTGAATAAGTTGAGAGAAATTAAGAAAAGTGAATGAATTTTAATTAAAGGCGTATGAAATAAGCCTATTTGAAAAAAAAATATCTTAAATTATTTCAGCAGCATGATTACATCTACAATATACCTTTTCCAGAAAAGTAAATTCATGCTCATTAAGGTATGAAGGTTTGAACTGACGTTGCAAGTTTGCAGACAAAAAAAAAAAAAAAAAAAAACTGTTTTATCAAAAGAAAAAAAAAATACGATTCCTTTGAAAAATCATTCATTTCCAATTTGTGAAATTCGATGTAATTTATGATGGCTTGGTGGAAGGTCTCGGCTTCGGAACTGGATGATTTCAAGTTTTCAGACCCAATTTCACTAAAGAGCCGTCGTCTTCACGGGTCTGGGGCACGCCAACTCAATCGAGGCTTCACGCCCTCCCACTGGTGTGGTGTGGAAGCTTGGAGATTCGGGTGTCATTTCAGGTGTCGTCTTCACTATCTGACCGTGGTTCAAAATTGCACTAGTGTTGCTTTAAGAACGGAATGTTTATATAACTAAACTAACTAAATTCGATGTAATTTATTTAAGTCAGTTAACGGTTATAGTTTAAATGTAGTTTCATTTTACTAGATTATTCAAAATCATTAAAATATAATATTTTTCATTAACTAATAACTTTTTACTTTTTAGGTAAATCTTAAATATCTCCTTCCTCTTTCCCTTTCTCTAGACCAATTGATGGAAGATTAGACGAAAGAATTACAGAATGGTAGATTTAATATTTTTAAACCCTTGAGGGTGGGCGAGACATCTTTTACTCCAATATTTCTTTTAATTTATAAACTTATTTTCTTTTTACTTTAACACAAAAATTATTTTAATGGGTTTTTGAATGTTTCTTACATTTGAAAAATTCAGTGACATTTAACACTTTTACTACTTACCCAGTCCAACCAATATGCAAATTCTTTCCTGGCAGAACAGTTTCAGTTTAAAAATAGAAGTGTAGGATGTAAGAGAAATCATTAAGGATATCCTTTCTTTATATCATGCACCCCTCTTTTGGAACCGAAACCGACCCGCTAGGATCGAATTTGCAAGGCCAGTTGGGCAAAGTTAGAAGTAGGAGGGTTCAAATTAATTGGAATATCTTAAAATATTTTTTAATTCATTCTTTCTCAGATTAAACATTTCATTTTAGTTTGCAGAGAAAGGAAACGTCTTTCTGAAGGTTTAGAGTAAATGTATTCTTTAATATGTATTGAATATATTTGAAGCAAATTCACTTATCAAAAATGCAATTTCCTTATCAATTATTGAAATTAATAAAAGTTAGATACTTTTTTTCGGAAGTAAAAGCCAGTTCGTGACTTTGTAGATCAACAGATTTTAGTTTTTAATCAATGTTATTATTAATTTTGGGATTTCTTTATTCATGTGACAAACTTAATACATTTTTATATAAGTTGCCATTAAATTTTAGATGATTAAATATACAATGAAATTGAATTTTTTCACCACTGAAATTTCACAAAATCAGTATTTCACAAAAAATATTTCTTTAGAAGTGAAAATTTTCTTGTAAAAACCTAAATTTTTAAGCGGAAAAGTTAAAATAATCTTTTAAACAGAACAGTTAAAATAGATAGTTTTCCTATTTTTTTTTTTTTTTTGACAGCTTTGCAAATTATATAAATTGTCATTTTTCAAAAATGCTTTTCTTTTTTTGAAAAATATGATTTTCTCGAAAATACCTGAGTGCTTCTATAAATTTGCCTCACCGGCTATTTTTAGAAACTTACCCAGTATTTGTCATTGCTGTGTTTCGTTATCTATGTTTCCTGCTTCTTTGCAGAAAGAAGACTCACTCACCGTTATCGGGTTTTCTGAAATTTTCAACGTATTCCTACGGGACGAGATATATCGTAATACTCCCCTGGGACGAAATGACTCTAACTTAGACATATGCACGGGACGGAGTATATGCTAAAGGAATCACCCCACAAGAGAGAAATTTGCGTAACTAAGTCTAAATTTGAAAGTAAAAATCCAAAAAAATAAAGTTTAAATCCTAACGTCGTCATTTTTGTTATCTTTTTAGATTATTAGTTAATTTAAAATACGAGCTTGTTCTTCCTCTGACAAATAGTTTTCTTACCATAATAAACCGAAACCAAGGCTTTCTGTAATAAAAAAAGAAGTGCGCGAAATGCATCCGAAAGCTACGCAAAATACAACAAAACTGTCGGTTAAGACCAGCTGCAGTTACACAGTAATAACAAAAAAAAAGAAGAAAAGAATTCGAAACGCGGATGATTCTATCAAGTGGAAAACTGCACAGCCCAGCTCTGTTTATTTACACTACCTTTACCCTCCTCTCCTCAACAGCTGATGAGTAAAATACCAAATGCTGAATATAAGAAAACTGAAGGCCTGGATACTAAAATTATATTTATTTCAAAAGTAAGCGATACAAGGAGCCATCTAATGGCAATTAAAAATTGTTGCAGTGAAATATGCACATATGTATCACTGTCTCAAAAAATACGATTTCCAGAAATGCAAGGGTGGTATGCCCGGCAGTGAGAGACGCTTGTATGTGATGATGCCGGTCTCGAAAGGGATAATCAAATCTGGATTTCTTCGTTTCTCAACTATTTACCATTCAACTGTAATATTTAATATTTTTGAAAATATTCTCAAGATATGTAATACATCAAATGTTGTCGCGGATTGTCTTCTATTCTTCGATTTTTATTCAAGATTTTCGAACACAAATTGATCATATTTTTTAATTGAAAGCAAATACAATTTTTTTCCCAAACACCTTGTTTCATAAATTTAATGATCAAATTTCGCTCCAGAAATAAATAAGAGACACCAGATCTCTCTTTATTTAAGTTGCTTTATGTTTCTCCATATCCATTTTATAATGCTTTTGTTCGAATATTCTTTTATTCTTTGTGAACTTCCTCAATCCTGAATGATATCCTATTCCTATAAAATCGAAATAAATTGATCTCCGTTGAGCTATTCTGCAGGAAATAAATTTATTCCTCTTTAAAAAGGATTTATAGAGTTCTCCTGGATAGGATATATCTTCGCATTTAGATTCCTTTCTTTCTTGAAATAGAAAGAAAATACACGAATAATTGCAAAGTTATGTGCATGAAATAAAATAATAACGAATTCGAGTCTACATAAATACATTTGTTCTTACAATTCAAATGAATGCGCGAGTTATTTGAAATTCTAATCAAAAACAGAATAAACGAATTTAATAAAGCAAAGCTTTTATTGTAAAGTTGTTTGTTTTCAACGAAATAATTCCGAGATCTGTAGATTTGTTTTTTTAAAAATAAAATTATAAATATCGTCTGCTACCTAAAGCAAAATGTTAATCAGATTTAAAAACATAATATACTGATTAAATAAATCAACAAGCATGAATACATATAAATAATACATCGTTTACATATAAATAATACATCATTTACATATAAATAATACATCGTTTACATATAAATAATAAATACAGAGTTGTGGAAATGTATTAAAGAAAAATCAGTTTAGTTTAGTTACAATAAAGTTACGTTTTAAAGCAATATTAGTACTATTTTGTTAAGGACTTCGTAATTGTGAACTGTGGTCACATGATGAGGACGACACCTGTAAAAAAAAGAAAGCTTAATGAATAGAAACCAGTGGGAGAGGAAGGCCTTCGGCATACTTTACTGCATACTTTTTAATATAAATAATATTCCCTTCTTCCTTGCAAAAAATTATGAGGAAGAGAGGCAAATCCATGAACGACATGATTGCTCTGATATTTATTTTTAGGGTGTCATACATTATTGGTTATTCATAGAACAGTAAAAAAACTGATATGTGTGTATTAACTGCAATGCCATATTTTATACTAACCCATATTTTAAATCCTTAACTTATGCATATAAAATGTTATCTATATAATATTTTTACCTTTTGTAGTTATCGCGTATTTTACAGGTATTTTTCGAAATTTAGCAGAAATTTATAAATTTGTATAAAGATCCCACCCTAAATTTTATTTTCCAGCTGCAACGTATTGATAGTTTGTGAATTGCTATAAACCCATGACTTTAACCCCCCCACCCACCCATGATTTTTAAATTGTTTCACTTTAGTTTTGAGCAAACAATATTGTTTTATTTATACTATTTCAAATGTCAGATGTCATAAAACAATCTTATTCAATATATAATACTATACTCACTGCATGATTAGAGGGGAAAAGACTGTTGGCAACAGAGACAATGTATAGGCTTCTGCAAACGAAAAACATTTTTCTAATATTCATCAACTAAATCTGTGTTTATTTACAGGTTAAGGAAGGGAATTTTCAAAATTATAGCATAATTTGACTTATACATTTTGCGAGCATCTGTTAACTTAATATAAATATATCTTTCAATTTATTGACAACAGTCATTTCACAATTATTGTGAAACTTACTGAGACTTACAAATAAAATAAAAAAAGTGTCGAAATTGGCAATTTATTTGATATTAATATTGAAATACAACCTTCTATTTCCTAACTACAATCATAGTTGAACAGTTGTAAAGAAAGTTAATTATTACACAAGATTTGGAACAGATATTTCTTTCGGTATCATTATTTAAACATTACATTTAAATGACTGTAGTTATATCTTCATAATTGTTGAGACCCTTTATTCAACGCAAATTTTTAAAGTATTTAATTTTAGTGTTTAAAATAATTTTAAGGACGTGGTTGCCATAGCATCCATAGATATTGGCTTTCCTTATCTCCTAATTTTATTCAAGAAATAAAATTTGATTTTATGACGGACATATCCATCGGGAATAATTTTATTTTCTTTCAAAACCATCTTTAATATTCTTCCCCCACTTCATTAACCATTGAAATATCTGGTGATGTTTGTAAAATGGAAATGTCATGTCTTCTATTAGCAGGAAAGAGTCATGGAGGTAGAAGTTGATGTTCCAAATACCAAGATAGAAACAACCTATCTTCTTCTAGAAGAAAGGAGTCATGACCCATGAAATTAGAAGTTGAAATTTTAAAGATCAAAATGGGAATGGCTTTCTTCTACCAGAGAAAAAGAGTTCATGACCCGTGAATTGAAGTTCCAAGAATCAAAGTCGCTGTTATTAAAATGAAGAAACTGATAAAAGAAGAGCATTCGATGGACTCAATGACATTCTATAGTAGATAGAGAAAAATGCGAATCACGTTTATGGAATGACTTTGAATTTCCATTGTCTTCCTACCCTTTGAGCAACATCCAAGTGTCATGCACACTTCCTCTCTTTTGTCCTCTTTTGTCAGTTGAATTAATTAAACAGAAGGTGGAATTAGATCAGGAAATAAGAGAATGAAATTACTATTTGCTAAATTAAGATAAAGCTTTGGAAATTAATTTGGATTGAATTAAGAGTTTAAAATATCATTACATATATAGATAGATAGATAGGAAAGTATTAGAATCAAGTTAATAGGAAAAACAAAAATCAAATAAAAATTAAACCAAAAAAATTATTAAAAAATATTAAGAAAGAATCCGGCCTGAAGACTTTTTCAAGGGTCACCCTCAGGCAGGGATTCAAATAAAGGGATTTTTTCTGTGAGGACATACAGACATTAAGTCTAATAATGATTCCTCGTGACCCGAAAATCCCCCGAAATTATGCTCAAGAGATATACCATTTTAACAGAAAGGAAATACAAAATAACAAATTAGACAAAAACCACAAAGTAAAAATACAATAAAAACAATAACAATAAAAACAAAAACAGCATTAAAATTAAAATTAAAATTAAAAACAAAAAGGCCAGAACATACCATCCAACAGTGAAGTAAACTTTAAACAATCGATTGTGATTTCCTGTTTTTGAAAGTTAACGGTAAATTATGTAAACAGAGGTAGGCACCCAGCGCCATCTATTGAGTGATCCAATATGCAAGTAAATTTCTATTTTTATTTAAGCCAAAAGATTAATCCCAAACCATACCTTGTTTAATTAAAAAATTGACATTACAGTAATTTCTAGGAAAATCATTTTTAATTAAATTTTTAAGGAGGATATTTGATGCTTCAATATAAGAATTTTTATTATTGCAAACCCTTTTGATCCTGTTAACTTGTGAGAAAATTTGATTTTTGAAAATTTTAGAGTTTAGATTGGAATGGTAGTTACATAGTTTTGTTATTTTAAAGTTGAAATCATCCCTTTTATCGTACAATAGTTGGGATGATTTCAACTTTAAAATAACAAAACTATGTAACTACCATTCCAATCTAAACTCTAAAATTTTCAAAAATCAAATTTTCTCACAAGTTAACAGGATCAAAAGGGTTTGCAATAATAAAAATTCTTATATTGAAGCATCAAATATCCTCCTTAAAAATTTAATTAAAAATGATTTTCCTAGAAATTACTGTAATGTCAATTTTTTAATTAAACAAGGTATGGTTTGGGATTAATCTTTTGGCTTAAATAAAAATAGAAATTTACTTGCATATTGGATCACTCAATAGATGGCGCTGGGTGCCTACCTCTGTTTACATAATTTACCGTTAACTTTCAAAAACAGGAAATCACAATCGATTGTTTAAAGTTTACTTCACTGTTGGATGGTATGTTCTGGCCTTTTCGTTTTTAATTTTAATGCTGTTTTTGTTTTTATTGTTATTGTTTTTATTGTATTTTTACTTTGTGGTTTTTTTCTAATTTGTTATTTTGTATTTCCTTTCTGTTAAAATGGTATATCTCTTGAGCAAAATTTCGGGGGATTTTCGGGTCACGAGGAATCATTATTAGACTTATGTCTGTATGTCCTCACAGAAAAAATCCCTTTCTTTGAATCCCTGCCTGAGGGTGACCCTTGAAAAAGTCTTCAGGCCGGATTCTTTTTTAATATTTTTTAATAATTTTTTTGGTTTAATTTTTATTTGATTTTAGTTTTTCCTATTAACTTGATTCTAATACTTTTGTATCAATTCATCTGTGTTTTAGAAGTAGCTGCAATTGCGCTCTCTAAATACTATGAAGTTCCTTTTTGGTTTTAGTTTAAATAGGTAATAAATTTTAGTTGCGATTTCGAAACTGTTTTGTTTCGTTTTCATTTTAGTTTCGTTTTCAAACTTTTTCTTACTTTAGATTGATAGATAGATAGGTATATAGATACTAGATATTATAGTTTCACGTCCAAATGAAACCAAACGACATTGAAACAATTTTGCATTAACTCATGATGAAAAAAGCAATTAATTATCGTGATGATCAGTGAAATTAAATTCAAATGAACTAAGATATAATTTCATGGACGGAACATTGCACTTACTGATCTTTTTATTAAATTATGCTGAAGATGAATATTATCATTTTACATAATATATGTTACATAATCTCATATATGCCATAATATATGTTTACATATTCTCTGTTTGCGAGAAGATTTAAATGAATCGTTCCTTTGACTTTGAGTTTACATTCTAAAAACATGAAATTCACTTTTCTTTTTTCAATAGCATAAAAGATGCGGTGTTTAATCAAAACCTCACATTTATATATTTGAAAATAATACCAAAGAATATTAGTGTGTTAAACCTCAGTTTCAAATGTTCTTGCTAAATAAAATCATTAACAAAATTCTACGAACTTAATAAGTTTATATTATTGTATAAATATAAATAATTACGAATATCTGATGCTTATCTATACTTATAATAAAGCTCAATTTGTGTGTGTGTGTGTGTGTGTTGGCACTCTACAGGCCAGGTTATTTGACATACAGCTACCAAATTTGGTACATGTATACCTTAGAGGTCGGGAATGTGCACCTGGGGTCCCTTTTTTTGAAATTTTAATTATTAATTAAAAACTAACTTTCCCGCCAAAATAATCTTCCATTTTCCTCACCGCCAACTTTTCCGCCAACAAAATCTTCCATTTCCCCCTCCGCCAAATGAGTAAGGCTTCAGTTTTTTTTTCTCCCAACAGTAATGAGGCTAGGGTTAACATTTTTCGGCGGATTATTTCAAACGATTCTGTTTATTTTTTTAATGTTTTATTCATTTAAAATTAAACATTGTTAATTAATCCATGTTTCAGATTCATTCTGAAGTACTTTTGAATTAAAATAACACAGAATAAAGGAAATGTATAATCTGAATAGCGTTACCCCAACTGGCGTAGAAAAATACACGTATTTGCAATTACCGTAACTGGCGAAGAAAATTCACGCTTGCGCATTGTGTTCTGATTGTTGTCATGACAACCATTATCAACGGACGATTTAAATTATTTTTGGGTTAGTTGCATGCTTTTGTAAGTAAATTGTATTTATATTAGTTATATATTTTTTTGTATATGCTTATAGTTTTAAGTACATCGTTTTTTAAGTAGTTTTTTTAAACCTGTTTTCGACCTATTATTTTAAACGATTCATTTTATTTTCTTAGTGTTTGATGCATTTAAAATTAAACATTGTTAATGAATCGATCTGTTCATGATGAATCTGAGAAAATTTTGTTGACAAATTCTTGAGATATTACATAAATTAAGAAAGATATTCTTTAGTGCCCATAAAGTTTAAAACGCTCAGTGACTCTGTTATCGGTAATCATATTATAGAAAAAAATGCTGTTTCAGTAAAAAATATTATTATATTAATCGCAGATTAATTCTCTCCATTTTAATTTAAAGCATATATTCTACGGGTGCTAACAGAAAATGAGAGAGATACGTATTACGTTATGACTGAAGGCGTTTATAATATTTTGAGTGAATTATATGCCTATCAAAATTTGAAGTTTTAAAATATTTTGATGAAGAAGCTATTAAAGTAGGAATTGCATAAAATATTTAATTATGACAATTTTAACGAACATTAAGATTGGCGAACCGGCTGGTCGCCAAAGGCGGCTAGTATTAAATAAAGTGGTCAGCTCTTGCTCATTTTGCTGTACAGATAAAATACTCATTAGCTATTCGATCGTTAATCAATATATCGTTATAACAAACGAAAATATTTTGTTGAATTTCTTTAACCTTTTAATATTGCCACTCCTACATTTAAAACGAAACGAAAAACCTTCAATAACAAAACACACTAAACGAAAGAATACAAAATATACTTCTACATGAAGTTAGAAATAAAGAATTTTTGTCAATAGCATCCAATTTAAAATGCAGAGTTAGTGCATGAACATAGCTCTTAATATCAATTAATACGACTGTTTTTCCCGTCTCAAGAGATTGTTTACAAATAACGAAACATATTTAAAATTATTCTAGTGCAAATCCCTTGAAATTGTTTTTGTAGTCGACGATAAATATCTGCTGTGAAGCATTTATTAGAGCAAACGATATTTCGAAACGAAGCTCTTTAATGGTACATTTATTTTTAAACGAATGCATTTCATTTATTTTGTTGTTTTCAGCTGCAGCTGTTCGAATACGCTTGATAGTAAAATTCTGAGAATATTTAATTTCTTTTCATTTATTTTAGAAGTGCGATATAAAAGGATTAAAATTGCGAATTCAACTGCTTTTTTTGGTCCCTAAGAGCATACGCAAAATGTAAACATTCATTTCAAATAATTCTACTAGGAGCAATTTCACTGAAATCAAGAAACTATTTTCGCTACGAACATTCCTTGTTAATTAGTTTGAAAAAAAGTTTATGGAAACAAATCTGCTGTATAGTAATACAAGATAAATAAAATGAATAAAGTTAATCTTTCTGCTTTTGATGTTAGAAATGACAGAAATATTCCGTGCTGCAAATTCCATGTGTTTTGATAAATTTTGAATTGAATTTAGACTCTTAAGCCAGAATATATGAATTTCATATTCAGCAGATATTTCAAATGCAAAAATCACGTTATACATAGTATGGATATTTTAATTTTAATTCACATACAGCTAATATTTATATACAAATTGTCCTAATTCCTTTCATTTAATATTTTAAATTATTTTTTAACTTGCTAAAAGCAACTGCATAAAGAAAATTTTATTGTAAGCTATATGAAAGAAATTTTTCTCTATTTCAACAGCATAGGAAATCGGAAATAGTCTTGTTTTTAAAAACGAACTAAATTTTAAAACCAAGTTTAAATCTTGTATCTATTAACAATTATGTCATTATTAACAAAAAAACTGAAAACGTGATGGAAATATTAAAAAAAAATGTCGCCGGAGTCATCATACCACGTATGAATTAAACTTAATTTGTTTAATCATATGCCAATTTTAATTTCTGCTCTTAATTGTATAGCAGTGACAACATGACCAAGAAAAATATATTGTGACGGAATTATGGAGTTGTTTTCCAATTTGTTGGTTGATGAAGAAACACAGTCCTTCAGAAACAAAAGACGACGACTTTTATTTAGTACGAAGACACTAATACAAACGCGACAAATATACACCGAGTTGAACACAGACAACACACAGCAGCACACTACAGCAGCCCACAAGTAGTAATCGGTAGTAAGAACAGCCACAGCACACAAAGCGGCCAGAGAGAATACAGCAGGAGGAGGGAATATTCGTAGTCCCACTCTACGGTCTCTCCAGACGCCTGTAATTCTCCACTGTCGCCTCGCTTTAGCTGTATCCAAATGTCGACTTACTACAACAAGTACTAGGTACGTCTTACATGACTCGATGCTGCTTCCACAATAAATACCAGAACTCGTCACACAGCTCAGTTCAACAATCGCTTGAGCTTCACACAACGGTTGCAGTTCGCTGGACTGATCCAACTGTCCCTCATTGACTCTCTGCACGATTACGTCTCGTTTCACGGATGGAGATTTCCGGCCTTTTATAGTTCCCGGTGATAGGCATAGAAGGTTCTGTACAAATCAGGCGTATCTCGGTTCCTATTGGCTCAATTCTGAAATTCTGGATGATTCCATTATTCTTTATTTTGTCGGCAAAGTCGCCAAGTATCCAAAAGGTCGCCAAGCCCTGAGATCACTAATTCGGAATTCGATCAGTCTATATATAATATCTGAACAGTCTATATATAAATATTATAACTGCTAATTGTAATTATTTAGACTAATGAAATGCTACATACAATTTTAGCAAATATAATGTGCTTCTTAGAAATGTAGAAAACCGGATATTCAAGCTTTAAATCCATTAATCAGTCTACTGAAATCAAATTTTGCACAGAACTACAATTAAAAAATGAATATCACAGTTTGCCCCAAGTGAATTAATATGAAGCTGAGTAAAAATAAGCTCGAAAATAAATTTGTTTTTCAAAGAATTCTTAATTTTTGGAAAATCTAAGAAGATATTTCCAGTAAATGAAGAAAGTAAAAAGAAAATGCAGTTAATTGTATTCACTTTTATAAAATTATTCAATGGAGGAAAAAAAATCGTTTGCGTGCTTAGAGATAATTTGAAGTGAAGAGTATAATTAAAGTTAGAATGCAATGAATGTAAGAAATAAAATGAAATGCATTTCTGAAATATACCAGGCTGATAATAGAGAATTTTCGATTTGTGAAAGGTGAAGTTTTAATCTTTTCTGGGACTATTTTTATCTCTCTTTTGATAATCAGCAAGTTTCATTAAAAAAAGAAAGATTTATTTTATATATTTGAAATCGTACTGCAGATTATTTTTTTTATCGTAGGCGAATATTTCTTCAAAAAATTAAGTATTAAAACAACACTGCGAATTCTGAACTAAAATTATTTTTATTTTTATAATTTAAAACCATATGTCGCAGTTGATTGAAGTTTGTTTCTGTATTTTCTACTTAATTAAGAAAATTAACTTACTTCATTTTTTTATTAATGTTTATTTCATAATAACTAAGAAATACTTAAATGTTATTCAGAGTTTAACTGGTTCAATGTGTATATCTTATAAATATTGCGCTACCATTTTTTTATTGAAATTTTACAAATCAATATCGTGCAGAATTGGCAATAATCTTTTTTTTTTTTCCTGCATTATGCCGTGTTTACACTCGACCAGTTATAAGACGGCCAGTAAGCGGCGTATGCGTAGAAAAGGACTGATTTATATTTGCCAAAATTTTATAAGATAGTTTCAGGCATTCACCGCTTGGCTATAAATTGTCGTTTCGGCGTCTTTAATTTTTTTATTTTTCACTACGTATCGTATTAAAATGATAGATATTTCCACCAGGAACCAAGGTAATACAAAAAAGTCAACATACTCAAATTTGGGAAACTATATAAAGAAATAGCAAACAAAATGAGAAAAACCACCTCGCATCAGAAAGAACAAAGAGCAAAAATTGTTGGAATTATTCTATGATAAGTGATCAATTTTTTCAAGCCAACACATGCGCAGTGAGAAAAACATACAATATAACGGCATGTTGTTGTCCCTTTGAGTAAGTACTTGCCATGGACCGAACAGCATTTTTCAGCCTTTTTACGTATGAGCTGCCAACTGGCCGTCTTATAACAGGTCGAGTGCAAACCCACCTTAAGTCCCTATAGACATTTTTAAGATCTCAAATTGAATTTCAAAGTTTTATTCAATTATGCTTCGAACACTTGATTAAGAAAAAGAAATGTATTTCAATAACAAATACATTAAGAAGAGAACAAATAAATGCTCCAATACATTCTTCTGATGAAAGAATTAATAAAGTGTATATTATTTTACAATGAAACTCAAAATATTTTTGGTTTCATTTTTAACTGCCCTTATAAGAATAATTTCAAGGTGATAATTACAAGAATTTTTCGACGACCTTTTATCATTTACGCTATATATACCACTGAAATTATATGCCTATTTTAAAAAAAAAAAAGAGACAGATGGCTAACAGAATCTTATAACTTTAAGTGTGCAATTCTTGCATATATAAAAATTTATTTCATGTATCTCAGAAATAATTCTAACGATTTATAACAAATTTTATATTTAGATATGGTTTTGCTTTTTAAGTTTATCTATATAGGTGCCTTTCCTGAATAAACTCGATTTTACACCCACATTTTTTTTTATTAATAACTATTAGAATAAATATATCCAACTTCCGCTACAAAGTCTTGGCATCTTAGTTCAGAGCAGCATGAAAGACGCGTGCGTTGCGGTAATCAGTACGAGTCGCGTATTTTGCTTTTTTTTCTATTTATATTTCATATTTTCCCTTTTTCCAGTTTATCTATTTAGGTGTATTTCCCAAAAAAAACGCGATTTTACACAACAAAAAGTATTTTCATAACTAACTATTAAGGCCTTTTTCTAGCTGCTCTCAGGCTGACAATGTCATAAAGCGCCATCTGGGACCCGGTTTCACTATGGTAAAAGAGAATAAGATAAAAAGTATAAATAATTATAAATAAACTGTAAAAGGAATACTGTAATATAGCAGATTGTTTTGAATAACAAGTTTAAACTAAGTGCATTCATGATTTCTTTTATTGAAATGAAAAGTTAAAATATATGTAGGATTGAAAAAAATATCCATGTGTAATCTGTATGTGATTCGCATCTAAATATTCCCCCCAAAAAAAAACAATTTTTCAAAAAAAAAAAAAAATGAAGCTTGTTTTCTAAGATTTTGGAATATAAATTTTGGATAATGGAGAAATCTTACATATATATTGTTCTGACATGTCACTGTGCTGCCCTCTTGCGGCAAAAAAAACACTTCAGTGTATTGTGAGCAAGTGTGTGTGCGGTAGCAGGGCAGCGCCTGCTAAGCAATGATGACCAGAATAAAAGGAAAAAGAGTCCAAATTTATTCTTGTGTGGTGATTTTTTAATAATGTGATAGCTATCGACATAAATTTAGTGCGTGTGTGTTCATATATTCTTACATATCACAAATACTCCATTCTCAATCAGCCATTTTTATAAATTACTCTTGCATGCTACTGCCTGATCTTAAAATAAATATCAAACCAAACTGGTTTATTCCAATAACAATCTCCATCCTCTTTTCCTAATACGATTCTTTTGGATAGAAATTCTAAATTTCAAAAATAGACGAATGGTATCGTTTGTGAAAGTTATTTATAGAATACTTATCGTACGTTATTGCAGTGTCAGGAAATAGAAGTATTCTATTCACATTATTGCGACGAACTCGCAAAAAAAAAGAAAGAAAAAAAGAAAAAGAAAAGAAAAGAAAAAAAGAGTAATTGCATGATAGTAGAAGTTTGAATGCATTAATCATTAGAGGATGGAAAATTGATATTTCTAGTAATCTCTCCTCTTTTATAAAATACAAGGAAATTGAAGTTCATAAACTTAAAGGGATGATGGAGAAAAATGGCTCCAATTTAAAGGAATTTAATCAGAAAAATGGTTGGCTTCTATCTTTGATATTTTCTGAGCTTACAAAGAAAATAAATGAAAAAAGAAAGAAATGAAAACTATTAGTTTTTCGATTTATTTTATGTAATTTTGCACAGTTTATTATTGTTAATATTACTCTTTCTGAAAAAGCAAATTAATATAATGCATAATAGTATGTGGAATTAGATGGAAAGAAAGTTACAAAAATGAAAAGAATGAATAATCCTGATTCAACTACCATTTCATCTAAACAATCGGGAGTAAGAACCCTAACATATTCCTAATTGATGATACCTGATATCCTCCCTTTCTCACTGAGAAAAATTTTAAATCTTAGATAAGACTGTTAGCGCAAAGAAGACAAATATATATATATATATATATATATATATATATATATATATATATATATATATATATATATATATATATATATATATATATATATATATATATATATATATATCACATCTGCACATGAGCTGCTTGTGCTTGGTAATATAATAAAAAAAAACAAATTCCAATTTTATGCGCATTCTTTTTGTTCGATAGATATTGATTTGACAAAGAACTGCAAATTTAGTAATAATAATAATTAATTAATAATTTGAATAATAATATGTTAAAACAAAGTAAATTAATATGAGTATTGTTTCTTTTAATCCCTGACGATGCGTTTGGGAATTCATGCTCAAAGTTGATTCCTTTTCAGCAAAATATATTTCAGAAGCCAAAATGCCCTCTCTTCAAAGTATATTTCACGATTACAGCCTTATTTTTCAGCATTGAAGTTTAAAGAGAGAACTAATACCGATAGAGAAAATATTCAGTACTTAATGATTAGCGTTTTACAGATCAGAAGATTTCACACCTGATTTAACCTCCTCTTGTATATCAATGTAGGTGTCTCCACAGCACTATAGTGCAGTGGAGTACTTGAAGCTTGATTTCAATTCCGCCTTCTTTGCATTAATTGTATAAAGTCTATTTTATTTAAAGATATTTTAGGTATAAAATTAATATGTTAAGAATTTTAAATTATTTTATGTGTTTCGAAACCATTCTTATACAATTTAAAAAATTATCCAAGTGATATGTGGAACAAATATATGAATGACACTTCCTCAGCAAGTGTTTACCCTAAAAATATAGCCCAAGTGTCTGGCCAAAAGATTTATAAATTATACGATTTTAACGTATTTAATTTAAACGTTTTCTGGATATACATACAGAATTCAGAACTTTAATTTTATCACGAGAGTATCCAAGTGGCACTTCCTAGAAAAGAAAAAAAAAAAAAACACTAGTCTGCGGTATCAAAACACAGTCGAAGCGCACACAAAAATACCACTTGCAGGATGTGCAGCAGGCAATTAGCAAATTTCTATTAAATAATCGTAATAATGGAAAGCACTGCATCGTAATCATACTGAGCCCAAGCTCAGACAGAACCAAGCTACATACTCTGTAGACTCGACTACTAATTACTACTTACATCATCACTCGGGTTTTATAGTTACCTGACACGATATCAAATATTCCTGAAAAACTTTTGGCAATCAAATTCTAAAGAAGCTATTACCAAGAGTCTCTGCCTTTCATTTGTGTCTCAAAATTCACCAGATTTGACGCCAAAGTAGAGATTCACTGACTCGACGTCCATTAGAGCTATCTATAATACCATAATTTTTTACCAGGAAACTTACAGCACAATGGTAAAAATTAGTCTCAATATTTATCCCATTCTTGCGCATTGCATTCTCAAAACTTTCTTATCTTTTTCAAAACAATTCTTACATATAGGATAGTTATAATTAAAGTGACCCAATACGAACCCCTTTAGAATCCGTTTTGCGTTAGAATTTCGAGAAAACGTGGTGTATGTGTTATACCGACCATAGAAAAATATTTTTGCAATAAAAATAATTCATATTTTAACCAATAAGGGGAATTATGGAGCCTAAATAGGGGCAAAAAAAAATTTATCAGAATCCTTAAAATTTATTCAGTTACAGAATGTGCTCATCGCGTGCATCATCGTCCTCAATTACGTGTTGAAACCCCGTTATAGCGTGTTGAATGGTAGGGCGAAGAAATTGTCAAGGGATTTCAGCAAAATGGCATATAATGCTTGCTGGATTTCAAATCAAGTCCTAATTCCTCTTTCATAAACATGGTCTTGTAGGAATACTCAAAACCAAAAATCACAGGAATTTAAGTCGAGAAAGCGAGGAGGCTAGGCATCAAGCACACACAGAAATAAATATATATATATATATATATATATATGTGTGTGTGTGTGTATAAAACAAAAAATATAAGCATTATGTAATTAAAACCTATTATTGAAACAATCTAAAATAAAAATTATTTCGGAATCAAACTAAAAACTAAAAAAGAACAGAAAAAACGCCATTATATTTAGAGAACGCAAATGCAGTCTACTACTAAAACACAGATGAATTTAGACAATTAGTAATAAAAACAAAGTTAATAGGAAAAAAGTTTCAAAATTAAACCAAATAAAATAAGAATACGGCCTGAAGATTTTCTCAAGGGTCACTCTCAGGCAGGGATTCAAAATAAGGGATTTTTCTGTGAGAAATCTAGACTAAAATTTTCCAACAATATTGACATTTCGTGACACGAAAATAACCTGAAATTAGACCTAAGTAATACACCATATTTACAGAAATTAAACAAAACAAAAAATTAAAAGAATACTGCCACTTACAAGCAAACATACAATAGCATAAAATCACCATATAATAACTCTCAAACCAATTATAGAAACAAAAAGGAAAGTACATACAAGCAGCAGGCAAAAAATGTTTAACATAAGCTATCCAATTTTGTTTCCAGCTCCCTAAACTGTTTCTGCTAACGTCATTCAAGGTAAAAATAATTGGAGGGTTTCAGAGCCATCTATTCAGTTAGTCAATATGCAACGGAAGGTCTATTATTATTTTAGGTAAAGTATTAATCCCAAATCATCTCTTTTTTAATTAAAAAATTAATATTGCTGTAGTTTCTGGGAAATTCATTATTAGTTAAATATTAAATGTGATTATTTGTTGCTTCAATATAGGAAATATTATTATTACAAACTCTTTTAATCCTGTTAAATTGTGAGAAAATTAGATTTTTGAAAACTTTAGAGATTAGATTACAAAGTTTCGTTATTTTGAAGTTGAATTCATCCCTTTTATCGTAGATACCAATTATTGCATTATCAGTAGCTATTTCCATTTTTAAATCCAGAAAGGTAGACTCAAGTTGATTTTTATTTGTTTCTGTTAGAATTAAATCTTTTGGATAGCAATTAGTCACAATATAGGTATTATCTATCAAAAGTAAGTCATCAATATATCTCCAACCGTTTATTAAATTATATTTAATTATTTTTTTCTCATAGTTATGTAGGAAAATATTGCCTAAAGCACTTGAGAAAGCTGTTCCCATTGGAATGTCCTTGACTTGTTTATAAAAATCAATTCCATTAAAAACGTAATTTACGGTAATATTAAAATTACATAATTCTAGCCAGTTATTTTTATTAATAACACCTTCATTTAAATATTCGTTATATATAAAAGTGCAAACATTTATTAAATTCTCATGAGGTAGATTGTTGCATTAATTTTCGAAATCAAAAGTATGAACTTTATTAATCTTGTTATCATTAAGAAAATTCAATACTTCTTTGTTACTATTAATTACAAAGTTATCTTCATCTTTGATTTTGCTCAGGATAATTTTTAAGTATTTAAAGAACGGTTTGCCCGTATAGTAATTATAACTGCCAGTGGTACAGGTCGCGATTCTAAATTTTAATGGGTTTTTTTATGAAATTTAACTGTTAGGAATAAATAAGGATAGTTTAAAAAGCAAGTTTTTTTTTTGTTTTTTGTGAAAGTCAGCATTCTTTTATCTTATTCCTTTTTCCCCGGTTCTTTAAAATATAAGTTGCGTTAGAGTTATATTCATTAATTAATAGTTTTTTATAATAACATTTACAAATTAAACAGAAATTATTAGCTTATTTAATACAGTAATAGATAATTCAACTAATAATTATATTTATATATATATAATTTCGGTTGCCTCGCAGAAAGTTTATCTCGAAACGATGGCAAAAGCTTAAGCATAAGCCTTGTTTCGAAAATAAAACGAATTTAAAGCATAAAATTGCAATGTAAAGTATGATGTCATGGAAATAAAACTACGAAAGATAATATTTTAAAAATAAATTTCTTATTAAAATCCTTTTCAAGAAAAAAGTTTTTAAACCCATGCAGTAAGAACTATTATACTTCCATTAATGGCCGTTTTTTAACTCTTCTAAAATCCTTAAATGATGAATAATGTTTTCTTCTTGTAGTAAATAGCTTGGAATATCATCCTTAATTTATTTTTCGAAGACAGCAAGGCGCTTTTTGCAGATTTTTATCTACAACATTCGAATTCTGCGCATTTTTCTTTTTCAGTAAAAAATAAATAAATAGAACATTACTGAGATTTAGGGTTAGAATTCTTTGACTTGCATCAGACAGTACGAGATTTGTTGTTTAAAATGGTGTGTAATTGCAGATAAAAATATTTATAAATAAATGAATGTGACTTGATACTTAACGTTAACATTTTTCCCTGTATATGTTTGGTGAAGTTAGAAAATTCCTTTTGGGAATTTGTTGTCATTTTCCACATTTATTACTTAAGAATTAAGATAGAATGAATAATGATTAAGTTTTTTCACAAAAATATGCATCGTGACTATTAAAATATTGTTAATAATATAAATAACCGCAAATAATAATTTATTATGTTTAACTAAAAATGAAAGAAAAAGAAAGAAGTGGTTTTATTCTGTGCGAGGAACTACTATGGATTATTTATGAATTATTGAATAAGTTTTTTGATATCTTCATATAGAATAATATATACGGGGAGGTTTCGTGCTTATATTCATTCTCCGCTTTAATTCTCTCGTTCCCCTTTTACAAATTATACAGTTAAATTACAAAGAAAAATGAAAAACTGTACACATTTTTTTTTCTGTAGAACAATCCTAATTTTTGTTAATAAGTGCTAAAATTTAAATCAAATAAGCTTTTCCTTCAAAGGTTACATATATATTTCAAAAATTTCCTTTTTATTCAAATTTTTATTCTTACAATAATAAAAAAGTCAACATGTAAACTTTATTTTTCATTTATTTTTTTATTATTATTATTTTGGAAAATTCTCTCTGAATGTAGTCGTATCCTTAATAGTAAATTCTTGGAAACTTGCTGTCCAAGTGTCTGATTAAGAAATAATTTTACATACCACTTACAGACGCATTTCGTCTGAGTCCGGGATTTGTGGATCGCTTCCATTACCGCCAGTTCTATTTCGAGAGTTCTTAAATACTTTACTCTCACTTTGGAATCTGGCAACTAGTTTAAGTGCGAAAGGGATTTTCTGAGTGGAATCCGCCGCCAAAATTAATAGTGGTAGATTAAATGTTTTGAGGGATCATTTGAACAAAGAAAAGAAATAAGGATTTCTATCTCCATCTTTTTAGTGAATCCTAAGGATTATTTTTCTCTTTTTATATACGCTTGTCTATAAAGAAAAACGCTTCTTGTGTGAAATTAGATCACAGTTTTGCTGATCTGACTATCAATTTTTAGTGGAAATTTATTAAGAGTGTTAATTGACGAAATATTCTTAAACAAAATGGTAATTTCAGCCCTTAATTGGGGAGATGAAAATTTAGGGCGTATCTAAGAAGATGTGGTCTACAAGATCGCATTTTCTTTACTCTGAAATTAAATTTTCTAATGAAAATGTTAGTATGAAAATCAGCCAATATATTCCGCAGATATTTATCTTGGTATATTAATTTATTTTAGAAATTTTCAAAATACATTATCACTAGGAAAATTAATTATATGTCAGTCCAAATCCGAATCAGTCATCGAAGAAATCTTATAGGCGATCTGTTTCATAATGAGGATCAGTAGGTTGGATGATATTTAAAGGACCAACATTTAGAGCCATCTGCTAAACTTTGTATAACACTGGAACACTAAACTGGAGGTGCGGTCTCACAGACGTTGCGCAAAGAAATACCTGAAATATTTTTAAAAAGCATACGCTGAAACCGGTTGAAAAAGTGCACGTATAGTGAAAGCGCCAGTAGTTAGCGCCAAATAAACCCAGAGTCATTGAGTCACTGAATTGAAGCACAGAAAGATACATTATAAAATATGTTATAATTGAAGTTTTAGATAAAAAGAAATGAACAAAAATTAAAAAAATAAATGAATTAACTTCTTTTCTATGATGCATAACTTTGTCCGAGTTTTTGTGTCGCTTTCTGTAAGTCAACAGCACACACACACACTAAGTTCCACTAGTTTGATACATAAGAGATACTCAATTATTTTTTATGTATAAAAGCACTTGCAGGAGCAATTGTGCTAGGAATTATTTTGACTTAATAACTAAATTTCTTTAATTTGTTACATATCAGATATCTTTCCAATTTACGATTCAAATATGTGGTTTGAATTTTTTGCCTTATACGTATGTTTTCAATAATGAGATGTCTACATATAATTTGTGTATAAAAAAACCGTTTATAAAGTGTTGTCAAAATATTTGTTCTTTAGTCAGAGAAAAAATAAATATACGATCGACCTAAACGCATTTTCTTATATAATTGAAATGAGCAAAACTACCGCTTGCCGAGAAATCATTTGGAGCAATGATGGAAAGATGAACAAAATTTCTTATTAATAGATAAAAATATTTAACTCTTTATGTGATCCAATCAGACAGAATATAATAAAATATTTAAAGCAGTTTCGATTTAAGTTTGAAGTATTTACTCAAACGATAAAATACTAAAGAATGAACTTTATAATTTTTCTGTTGTGAAAACGAATGAATAGGTTTTCATTAATAGAAAATTCAATTCAAAGGTATTTTTTTCAATCATTAGAAGTTATTTTGTGATTCTTTTGTAAGAAAACATTTCTCAACAAATTCCTTATCAAGCGTTTTTTTAAAAATTTATTAGAATTTTAGAATCATTTTACAAGGTTCACATCATTCTTGATCAATCATTTCACATCATTCTTGATCAATCATTTCACATCATTCTTGATAAAATATCTTACGAATTCACTACCGAGAATTAAAATATATCAATGTGCCAGTCATTTTTTTCAATTTTGTGCATTTCCAGTTAAAAGGAATTAAATTTAATGAACATATTTACTTGAAGTTTAATGATTAACCTAAATATGAATGGAATCTAATTACCTTTTTTAAAGAGAATTTGTCATCTCCTATTTTTTATTTTTCCTAATTTATCATCCCTGCGCAACATTTTCAATTTAAATGGCTGATATAAAAGCTTTATATATATATTTTTAAATATCATAGAAATGTATATTTTATATTTATATTTATTAAAAATCAATTAATAAACATTGTAAATATTTCAATTGTATAAAATTAAACTATCCTTATTCAATTACTTTCATAGAAAGAAACAAGAACATAAGAGAGTGCACTTTCTCTGTGAGAAGAATTTTAAACCCTAAGAAAAAAATATATGCAAAAAATTATAAGAAACAATGATAGAAAAAATGCAGTCGAATCATCATTATGTCATATAATAACAATATATTATTCAATTTTATATTTTTTTATATGAAGAAATTAGATAATTCGTTTTTAGAAATCTTGATTTTCTTTTAAATGATTCAAAATTATTCGAGATTCAATTATTGTTGAAATGTCGCCCTTATGTATTTAAATAGAAATATATATTTAAATATAACATGTATTATAGATCGCCCTTATGCATTCAAAGCAAGGAAATTAAGTAAATTATAGTGAGTAAAATTAAGCAAATTAAAGTGAGTAAAATTAAATAATTTAAAGTAATTAATTCTAAGTAAAATTCAGTAAATTAAAGTAAGTAAAATTAAGTAAATTAAAGTAAGGAAAATTAAGTAAATTAAAGTGTGTAAAATTAAGTAAATTAAAGTAAGGAAAATTAAATAATTTAAAGTAAGTAATTCTAAATAAAATTAAGTAAATTAAAGTAAGTAAAATTAAGTAAATTAAAGTGAGTAAAATTAAATAATTTAAAGTAAGTAATTCTAAGTAAAATTAAGTAAATTAAAGTGTGTAAAATTAAGTAAATTAAAGTAAGGAAAATTAAATAATTTAAAGTGTGTAAAATTAAGTAAATTAAAGTAAGGAAAATTAAATAATTTAAAGTAAGTAATTCTAAATAAAATTAAGTAAATTAAAGTAAGTAAAATTAAGTAAATTAAAGTAAGGAAAATTAAATAATTTAAAGTAAGTAATTCTAAATAAAATTAAGTAAATTAAAGTGTGTAAAATTAAGTAAATTAAAGTAAGGAAAATTAAGTAAATTAAAGTGTGTAAAATTAAGTAAATTAAAGTAAGAAAAATTAAGTAAATTAAAGCAAGAAAAATTAAGTAAATTAAAGTAAGAAAAATTAAGTAAATTAAAGTGTGTAAAATTAAGTAAATTAAAGTAAGTAAAATTAAGTAAATTAAAGTGAGGAAAATTAAGTAAATTAAAGTAAGTAATTCTAAGTAAAATTAAGTAAATTAAAGTGTGTAAAATTAAGTAAATTAAAGTAAGGAAAATTAAGTAAATTAAAGTAAGGAAAATTAAGTAAATTAAAGTGTGTAAAATTAAGTAAATTAAAGTAAGTAAAATTAAGTAAATTAAAGTGTGTAAAATTAAGTAAATTAAAGTAAGTAAAATTAAGAAAATTAACAGAAACAAATTTACGTTTTTAATAAACATGACAATTTTAATTCATGAAATTTTGCTTTACAAAAATTATTTTTCAACGTTTAAGGTAAATAGAATATACTAAAATTATTAGATTTTGAAGATCTTTAATGAATAATTCCCCATTTTTTACATAGAACTTTATTTTATTTTTTGCTTTAAATTGAAATATTCAGTTTCATTAACTAAATCAAAACTAGAGAACGATAGTTTTGGAATCTATTTGGAATTTTTTCTGTTATCCCACATTTAAAAATCTATTACTTTGAATCAAACTTCAATAATTTATTCTAAAAATAAATCTCAGTTTCAAATGAAATTACATTTTAACTTTAAATTATAAGAAAAATTATTAAATTGAAAGAAAAATCAAAAAATTAGATGCAATATAATTTTAATTTATTTTTTACTCAATATTGAATTATTGAGTTTCCTTAACTAAATCAAAGTTAGAGAATGCTAGGTTTGGAAAACTTACAAGTTTTTCGGTTGTGAGACATTTAAAATCTATTACTTTGAATCAAGTTTCAATAATTTATTCTGAAAATAAATCGCAGTTTCAAATAAAATTACTTTTTCAACTCTATATTATAAAAAAATAATAATAATTGAAAGAAAAAATCAAAAATTAGGTGTAAAAATGTACGATAGTACTATCAAGTTAGCCATACAATTATTATCACACATATATGTTGCCAGTTCTAGTTGGTCTAGATATGTCGCCATTGGCACAATTTATGGTAAAGTATTTTAATTGAAAAAAAAATTGTGAGCAATAATTTAATTTGAAAAATAAACGGGATATATTCTAAAAGGCTAATGTTCTTTCATACATTATTAGGTAATTAGAATTATTTAGGGGAATACTATAGTACACGGACCTAATTTATTGAAAACCGGAAAACTCTATTGTTTCAAAATTAACGCAAGACTTGAATTTGCCGCGAGTTCGCAAATTGTACAGACTATCTCTATGGCAAAGGATACCGACGTGCTCTGATTGGTTTAAGCCTTGGCATCTTTTTGGCAATGTTTTGCACTCATAATAGTATAGTTATCGCTTATTTGGCTCAAAACTGTGCCAAACTGTTTCCGGTCTTTGTTGATATTCTCGAATCCATTCCTAAAATATGTGTTACAGAAATGCAAGCAATAAGTATTCAAAAGAAATGTATAAACTATTTATATATTTATAAATCTTAATATTAAATTAATAAAAATATCAAGATTAACAATTAGATTGTTAATAACTATATGAATCTAAATATCTTAACAAATATAGCACATTTGCAGATAGACATCTTATGGTAATAATTTGTATACGAAATTAATAAATAAATATCTGCTTATTTTATTTTGCATGAATATTCAATAAGAATTATAATGATTTCTATTCCGTTTAATGTCGTCTAAATATCTTAATAAATATAGTATATTTGCATATAAATATTTTATGGTAATGATTTTAACGTGAAAATTTAATAAAAAAATTGGCGGATCATTTCCCGTAAAATAAAAGCTTAATTTTCAAGTCTTATTTTAATAATACTTCACAGAAAAATTGCTACCTGTGCTAATTCATTATTTACAAGATCTGAAATACGAAAAATAGCTCTATTCTCATCAATCTCAATTATTTTATAATTGTATTTCTCTGGAAGATTTAATTCCTCCATTTTGAAAAATGGCAGGCAAAAAAATACGTTGAAAACAAACAATGCAACAGGGTTGCAACAGCTACAGCATAGAAAGTCTGTGCGAAAGTAATCGACCAATCAGAGCACGTCGGTATCCTTTGCCATAGAGTTAGTCTGTACAATTTGCGAACTCGCGAATTTGCCACCAAACGTGCAGTAAAGTGTTGGCAACCCTATTAAAAAAAACCATTTGATAGGTAATCGTCGCAAGATTCAAACTCGGTATTTTGAAGAGTATCAACAATTTAGCTCTAATTGAGTTTGAAAATGTCTGTCTGTCTGTGATATACATAGCTGAAAAATGCTTTGAGATAGACGGACATTATAAATAAGAAAATATTAATAATAAAGAATATAATAATAATAAGGAATATAATATAATAATAATATACTAATAAGGAAATATAAATAAGAAATTATTTCTATCAAATTTAATCAAAATCCGTTTAGCAGAAGTAGGTCAGTCCGGCTGTTCGAATATAAGTGAACACGATAGCAACAAAACGAAAGTAAATAGATAAATAAATTCTGTACATATATTTAACATCATTAGTGTAGACATCTATGAAAATGTGAGCGAAATCCAATGAGGGGTCGGCCTCTGTTAATCTGTAAAGATAAGAAACGTATAAACGTGGTAATTTAAAAACACAATAGTTTAAATAAAATCAAATTTAGTATCGAATTTTGTGGCTACACATGTAGTTTGGTAAAAAAAAATTGTTTTAATCGGTTTGGAAAAATTTGTCTAAAATACAAATTCTTTATCGGATACTTTTAATGGCAAGCCAGGAATTCATCGCCAAAACTCTCGCCAAGGATCACGCAATGGGTTCAATAAAAATGCTAAATTCACGCCAAAGTCTAATATTTCGCAACTATTGTATTACAATTTCATGTAAGGCATATTTTGGAATAACACCTTTATAAGAAAGTATACTAGAAAGTTTCTGGGAGACCATTCGTGTTGTTGCAACCTTGATTTAATCTTTAGTTTGAATATGTTTTTCATTACTTGATTTTTCACATAAATTTTAATTATGTGATTGTGTGTTCTTTTTGTTAGTTTGTCGTTGTTTGGGATTTAATTGGGGAAAGAATAATACTTGACTTTACTGTGTTATATTATTGTCAACGAATATGTTACGTTAACCAAAATGACAGCATTTGTAAAATTGATAAAGTTTGATTTAAAAGGAAAAAAATTTCAACAGATTTACAATTCCTTTTATTATAATAAAGACAAATTCCATGTTTTCATTTGTCATGGAAATGTTTTACCAAATTGAATAAAAAATCTTATACAACCTCTTATGTCTGTACTTATTTTACGCAGTCAGCAGCATAAAACCCTTACGCATATGAGATACTTACCCTAATGGTTGTCCATGTTATTGAATCAGACTATTAAGAATCTTAAAGTTTTGGAACATTATTCATGAAATTTCAATAGCAAAGGAAAACCCATTTGTTTTCTTCTTTAACAAGAAGTAATATTAAAGCATTCTCGAAGTGCAAAATCTAATTTTCAAGAGTAAACAGTAGTTTGTAATACCAGCATAAAATAGCGGAATTCCCCGTTTGAAAAACTGAACACGTTTTCTCTCAGAATCTTTTAAATTATCCGATGAAGTTTCCGTGTTTTCCATCTCTTTGGTTTCTGCCAATTCAATTTGCATTCATCGTATTCTCAGAATATTCGAAATTGGTTTTATAACTTAGCTTCCTTCGTTTCGTGAGGGTCGAAAAGAATAAAATTGGAAAGAAATCTCTTGAGATAAGAGGATAAAGAGGTTGAAAAGCTAGTTTGAAATTGCATTTTTTATTCTAGGTGAGAAGTTTTTTATTCTTCTAAGAAAAGAATATTATTGAATTCGGTTACTATTTTTGCATATATATGATATTTTAGCATAAAGGAAAATCAAATAGTTGCTTTTTTTAATTTTTAAGAAACCTGTAAGTACTTTTCAAAATACACTAAATTCTAAATTGGTTTAGTAATATCAACGTCCTGTGTTTTAAAACAACACTATGGCTATTTTAAGACGGACCTCGTCATTTTGAGCTGTGGTCAGTGACATGGACGACACCCTAGCTGGCACCCCCCTCTCCAAATGTCCACACCAGTAGGAGTATGTTTGGCACCAATGGGTTTAACATGCACCAGACCCACCTAGAAGACAGTTCTCGGGTGGAATCGCGTCTCGAACCTAAAACCCTCCGATTCCGAAATCGAGACCACCCGAACAGGCCAACACCCTTCTATTAAATTCTAGAAAAATATAACATATATTAAAACAGAAAAAAAAGAATTTTCATTACAAAAGGTATAAAAATTCTTATAAAATGACAAAACATCGATTGAAATTCAATTTTTACTATCTCGTTTATGTATAAATTATCGTATAGAGATAGTATAGTAATTTTCAAAAAATTCAAACTCGAGATTTCAACGACTCTCCATGTTTCAATGCTTCCCCGAGTTCAAAAAACACATTTTTTTTTTGGAAAATGTCCGTCTATCTGCCTGTGACAGAGATAATTAAAAAACACTTTGAGTTAGACGGATTAAATTTAATTAACAGCCTATATTCTAAATGTGTAGATTTATAACAAATTTATAGCAAAATCATTTCAGAGGAAGTCTGTCTGTCTAGCTATACAAGTTAAAAACATAACTGCCGGCGTCCTGGAATAGGGGTAGCGCGTCTTCCCCGTGATCTGGACGCCCTGGGGTCGAGTCTCGGTTTGGGCATGGTTGTTCTTCCATTGTTCTATCAGTGAGATGTGTGAATGTGCCTACTGTAAAAAGGGGCTGTGCAAGGGAATGAGTGATGCGTGAGTAGAAAAGTCGAACTCTTGGCCCTAGTTGGCGTTACTAAAAAAAAAAAAAAAAAAAAAAAAAAAAAACAAGAGATGCTCCCCTATCGACTTAAAATCGCTGTCTTCGAAGTAGCGGGCTTGTCCATGGTAAGTGCCATAAGAAACAACGAAACAACAACAAAAACATAACTGCAAATCGAAGATAACGAGGGGTAAAATAAGGTATACATATTTAATTTCTATAGTGTATACATCTGTCAAATTTTGAACCAAATGCAACTAATGGTTGACCGTCTGACGATCTTTACTTTCAGAATCATGTAAACGTGATAGATCAAAACCTTAACCACTTAAAGATTTGGTATGGAGTTTTGTGATTATAATTTTAGTTATCTATCGATCCTCTGTTTTTATCCATTGAGAAAAACGCACCTAAAATGCATATTCCATTTTTGTATCTTATTACCCACGTGTCAAAGATTAATCGCCAAGAGATCACACCATAGAATGAAGGAAAATGCTAAATTCACTCCAAAGATTAATGTTTCGTCGCTATTTTACACCATTTCCATGGAAGGCATTTTATAGGATAACACCTTTATTAGAGAATATGCGAAATAGACCACTCCAAAGATTAATGTTTCGTCGCTATTTTACGCCATTTCCATGGAAGGCATTTTATAGGATAACACCTTTATTAGAGAATATGCGAAATAGACCACTCCAAAGATTAATGTTTCGTCGCTATTTTACGCCATTTCCATGGAAGGCATTTTATAGGATAACACCTTTATTAGAGAATATGCGAAATAGACCACTCCAATTGACTTTAAGTACTGTCAGTATTAATAAATTGGATATCATTGAACGAAATGACAATAATTCAATAGTACCTAGCTTGATAACTGAATTGCTGATACACTTCATCTTGCAATCGAAATAAAATATTCGAAGGAAGAAATGGATCAGTGAAGAAAATGTGGGAAAGTGACAAAGTTGGCGAAAAAATAAGACCAAGTTTCGGATATCTTTTCCCATTACAAAAAAGAGGGAGTGGTCTACCAAAAACTTTTTCATATACTTTATAATAAAATTGCCCTGCTAGAAAACGCTGGCTTGACATTGGCGCACAATAGTTATGAAATACATTTGGCGTGAATTTAGCATTTTTATTGAATCTATCGTGCCATCCTTGGACAGTCATTTTTCGATTAAGCTCTGGAACGCTGTTAATGGTATCAGAAAATCGAATTTGTATTTTGGACGCGTTTTTCTTAAAATTGAAAAAAAAAATGATTTGTCACATATCTGCACTCGTAGTCACAAAATCCAATACCTAATTCGATATATTAAGTCATTGCTTTTTTTTAATTATCGAGATTACAAGTCAGAAAGTACAGAAAGACAGTTAAGCAACTTTTAAGGGGTTTTATATCAAAATTTGAATGCATCTGCAGTGTAGATGTTAAATATGTGGATCAAACTTTATCTATCTAGCTCTCTTTGTTTTTTAGTTATTGTGTTAACTTATATTCGAACAGACAGACAGACGGACTTCCCTGAACAGACTTTATTCAAAGTTTGAGAGAAATCAGAAAATTTAGTGAGAAGACCGCATAAGAAATTTCAACCGTCTTGCTCAAAGCGTTTTTGTGTTATCATTGTCACATACAGAAAAACAGATATTTTCCAAAAATACTTTTTCGAACTCAAGGATGTCTAAAACGTGGAGACTGGTCAGAGTCTCAAGTTCGAATTTTTTGGCGCTTAATATACTTTCTCTACACTACGTATATGAGGAAGTAAAATTACAATACTTATTACAATCTAAAAAATGACTCATAATGACGCAAAATAAAACACAAAAATGTTCGAAGAATGGAAATTAAAAAATAAACCGCATCCAGTAACGCCGGACAGAAAAAAATGAGCGGGGGTATAAAGAAGAATTTTGTACCTTTGACTAATTTTTGCTATTTACAGTTTATTGGCTTCATTATTATGTTGTGAGTATTGGTCTCATTAGTTTTATATTTATTGCTTTTAAAAGATTGATTTTTTTTTTGCTATTTTATCGATACAGCATATTGTTTTCTTTTTGATCTGGAAGTGTTATACGTTTGACATGGGAATATATGTATGGAAAATAAATTTTAATAGTCCAAAATGATGTAAAAATATATATAATTTGTTCTTGAAATTAATTTTAAAAAAATATATAATCACTATTTTATTATTCAATGAATGAGAAAATATATGGTTAAATAAGAGTTCTAAAAAATTCTATCTTCAGATTTTAGAATTGATCGTTTTCAGAAACCTAACAATACATTTGTAGAGACTGTATCATCTTATTTTTATTGATAATTGATTACAGATCTATCAATTTATTTTCTAGCATACAAAGAAAAAATGTTGGTGTAGATACAAAAAAATTTGAATTGGGGATTTTGACAAAATCTCCGAGTTTCTGATCTCTTTGAATTCGAAACACACATTTGTGGATTTATATCTCTCTATGAACATGATAATTCTAAAATGCTGATAGTTAGGCTGGTAGATTTGTTATGGGGTCTTTTGTAACAAATTTGTAGATTTTTTAAAATCAAACTTTGAACGAGATCCATTCAGGAGAGCTACAAATCATATAGAGATATAAATAGATACAATTTGGTACACAGATGTGGATTTCTATCACATTTTGAATCGAAATCCATTCTGAGGAAGTCTGCTCTGTCTTATTGTCCTAGTTAACGGGAGAGCTGCACATCATAGTTATATAAAAATAGATAAAATTTGGTACACAGATGTGGATTCCTATCAAATTTTGAATCGAAATCCATTCAGAGGAAGTCTGCTCTGTCTTATTGTCGTAGTAGATGGGAGAGCTACAAATCATAGAGATATAAATAGATACAATTTGGTACACAGATGTGGATTCCTATCAAGTTTTGAACGAAAACCATTCAGAGAAAGTCTGTTCCATCTTATTTCCCTAGTCAACAGGAAAGCTACAAATCTTAGAGATATAAATAGATACAATTTGTTACACAGATGTGGATTCCTATCACATTTTGAATCGAAATCCATTCTGAGGAAGTCTGCTCTGTCTTATTGTCCTAGTTAACGGGAGAGCTGCACATCATAGTTATATAAAAATAGATAAAATTTGGTACACAGATGTGGATTCCTATCAAATTTTGAATCGAAATCCATTCAGAGGAAGTCTGCTCTGTCTTATTGTCGTAGTAGATGGGAGAGCTACAAATCATAGAGATATAAATAGATACAATTTGGTACACAGATGTGGATTCCTATCAAGTTTTGAACGAAAACCATTCAGAGAAAGTCTGTTCCATCTTATTTCCCTAGTCAACAGGAAAGCTACAAATCTTAGAGATATAAATAGATACAATTTGTTACACAGATGTGGATTCCTATCACATTTTGAATCGAAATCCATTCTGAGGAAGTCTGCTCTGTCTTATTGTCCTAGTTAACGGGAGAGCTGCACATCATAGTTATATAAAAATAGATAAAATTTGGTACACAGATGTGGATTCCTATCAAATTTTGAATCGAAATCCATTCAGAGGAAGTCTGCTCTGTCTTATTGTCGTAGTAGATGGGAGAGCTACAAATCATAGAGATATAAATAGATACAATTTGGTACACAGATGTGGATTCCTATCAAGTTTTGAACGAAAACCATTCAGAGAAAGTCTGTTCCATCTTATTTCCCTAGTCAACAGGAAAGCTACAAATCTTAGAGATATAAATAGATACAATTTGTTACACAGATGTGGATTCCTATCACATTTTGAATCGAAATCCATTCTGAGGAAGTCTGCTCTGTCTTATTGTCCTAGTTAACGGGAGAGCTGCACATCATAGTTATATAAAAATAGATAAAATTTGGTACACAGATGTGGATTCCTATCAAATTTTGAATCGAAATCCATTCAGAGGAAGTCTGCTCTGTCTTATTGTCGTAGTAGATGGGAGAGCTACAAATCATAGAGATATAAATAGATACAATTTGGTACACAGATGTGGATTCCTATCAAGTTTTGAACGAAAACCATTCAGAGAAAGTCTGTTCCATCTTATTTCCCTAGTCAACAGGAAAGCTACAAATCTTAGAGATATAAATAGATACAATTTGTTACACAGATGTGGATTCCTATCACATTTTGAATCGAAATCCATTCTGAGGAAGTCTGCTCTGTCTTATTGTCCTAGTTAACGGGAGAGCTGCACATCATAGTTATATAAAAATAGATAAAATTTGGTACACAGATGTGGATTCCTATCAAATTTTGAATCGAAATCCATTCAGAGGAAGTCTGCTCTGTCTTATTGTCGTAGTAGATGGGAGAGCTACAAATCATAGAGATATAAATAGATACAATTTGGTACACAGATGTGGATTCCTATCAAGTTTTGAACGAAAACCATTCAGAGAAAGTCTGTTCCATCTTATTTCCCTAGTCAACAGGAGAGCTACAAATCTTAGAGATATAAATAGATACAATTTGTTACACAGATGTGGATTCCTATAATATTTTGAATCGAAATCGTTAACAGATTAACTTTCTGTTGCTCTGTATTTTACAAAATAAGAAATTGTCTGAATATTTATCCGAGTGCAATTGAAAAAGATAATTACAAAACATAAATAGATCATTGATAAAATTTGGTAAACATTTTTAACATCTGAATGAATAGATACGTATCAATTTTAAACCGAAATTTGTCAAAGGTTTGCTCACCTCTCTGTTTGTACAATGCCATGTACGGCCATAGGATAAATGAAAAGCCCAGTTGTGAAATTAGATAAACGAAAAGCATACGAATTTGTTCTAGAAATTGCAGTTTCTGTCAAATGTCGATTTTATTCATTTTATAATATTTTTAAAATAGATACTTAGGTTTCATTTCTAGAGTATAAAAATCTTTTATGCAGGATTTTGAAAATAGAAATTTCTGAACTTGTGAAGGGTGCTGCCTTGCCAAAGAATTACAGTTTTTATGCGGGATGAAAGGGTAAAATACCCTTCTCATAGTTCAAGTATGAAAATTTCGGAAGACCATTTTGGGTTTTTATTTCATTATCATCGCCAAATTCATAAGTCAAACAAATTGCAGAACTAGTTGCTTAAAAAAAAACTGTATCGACTTATCTGCCTTTCCGAGGTCTTATTTTGTGAAGTTGCTTGGTACGTTCAGGCATCTCTGCATGGCTAGGATCAAATAACCATAGCATGATTTTTTCTAAAATTCTAAGAATTAAACTACCTAGCATTAAGATGCCACTAAACATCGTAAATTCATTGATGTTTTCATAAAATTCAGTAAAACTTCAAAATGCCATTCTTTCAATAAATTTCCTCTCGGTAATCGTCTGGAAAAAATTTATTTCGGTTTACCCATTGTATTTATGAATTTGAAAAAACCATTGCAATGATTTATCAGATAGGATATGAAATTGCTTTAATACATATGACCGAAATCCATATAGAGATGGCATATACAATCGTTAGCAACTATTTCTGAATTTATGACAAACGTCTTGAATCAGGTATTCGTAATTAGTCGCCAAGTTTATCGCCAAACCTGATTGCATTTGATTCAATATTCATTGATCGTCTGTTAGAGATGTCTGCAAAACCTGCTTCCTTTCCATGACACTAATTGAGCAGAGAAGCAATATTACAAATTCGTGGGAATAATAAGCCCTCTCAAAATCTTATTTCATTAATTTATTTAAAATTAAACAAATTACAAGACATCATAGTATGTGGTAGAATGTAATTATGTAGATAGAATATCTATCAACACATGTATGTAAAATGAATTAAACCAAACAATACATCATAGAATGAGTTAGAATGTAATTATGTAGATAGAATAACCATTAACCTATGTATGTGAAAAATAACCAAACTATACAAAACATCATAGAATGAGGTAGAATTTAATTATGTAGATAGAATATCTTTCAACACATGTATGTAAAATGAATTAAACCAAACAAGACTCATAGAATGAGTTAGAATGTAATTACGTAGATGGAATAACCATTAACCTATGTATGTGAAAAATAACCAAACTATACAAAACATCATAGAATGAGGTAGAATTTAATTATGTAGATAGAATACCTAATAACACATATATGTAAAATTAATTGAACCAAACAAGACTCATAGAATGAGTTAGAATGTAATTATGTAGATAGAATAACCATTAACATATGTATGTGAAAAATAACTAAACTATACAAAACATCATAGAATGAGGTAGAATTTAATTATGCTGATAGAATATCTATCAACACATGTATGTAAAATTAATTAAATCAAACAAGACATCATAGAATGAGTTAGAATGTAATTATGTAGATAGAATAACCATTAACATATGTATGTGAAAAATAACGAAACCATACAAAAATCATAAAATGAGGTAGAATTTAATTATGTTGATAGAATATCTATCAACACATGTATGTAAAATGAATTAAACCAAACAATACATCATAGAATGAGTTAGAATGTAATTATGTAGATAGAATAACCATTAACATATGTATGTGAAAAATAACGAAACCATACAAAAATCATAAAATGAGGTAGAATTTAATTATGTTGATAGAATATCTATCAACACATGTATGTAAAATGAATTAAACCAAACAAGACATCATAGAATGAGTTAGAATGTAATTATGTAGATAGAATAACCATTAACATATGTATGTGAAAATTAACTAAACCATACAAAACATCATAGAATGAGGTAGAATTTAATTATGTAGATAGAATATCTATCAACACATGTATGTAAAATGAATTAAACCAAACAAGACATCATAGAATGAGTTAGAATGTAATTATGTAGATAGAATAACCATTAACATGTGTATGTGAAAATTAACTAAACCATACAAAACATCATAGAATGAGGTAGAATTTAATTATGTAGATAGAATATCTATCAACACATGTATGTAAAATGAATTAAACCAAACAAGACATCATAGAATGAGTTAGAATGTAATTATGTAGATAGAATAACCATTAACATATGTATGTGAAAATTAACTAAACCATACAAAACATCATAGAATGAGGTAGAATTTAATTATTTAGATAGAATATCTATCAACACATGTATGTAAAATGAATTAAACCAAACAAGACATCATAGAATGAGTTAGAATGTAATTATGTAGATAGAATAACCATTAACATATGTATGTGAAAATTAACTAAACCATACAAAACATCATAGAATGAGGTAGAATTTAATTATGTAGATAGAATATCTATCAACACATGTATGTAAAATGAATTAAACCAAACAAGACATCATAGAATGAGTTAGAATGTAATTATGTAGATAGAATAACCATTAACATATGTATGTGAAAATTAACTAAACCATACAAAACATCATAGAATGAGGTAGAATTTAATTATGTAGATAGAATATCTATCAACACATGTATGTAAAATGAATTAAACCAAACAAGACATCATAGAATGAGTTAGAATGTAATTATGTAGATAGAATAACCATTAACATATGTATGTGAAAAATAACGAAACCATACAAAATATCATAGAATGAGGTAGAATTTAATTATGTAGATAGAATATCTTTCAACACATGTATGTAAAATGAATTAAACCAAACAAGACATCATAGAATGAGTTAGAATGTAATTATGTAGATTGAATAACCATTAACATATGTATGTGAAAAATAACGAAACCATACAAAAATCATAAAATGAGGTAGAATTTAATTATGTTGATAGAATATCTATCAACACATGTATGTAAAATGAATTAAACCAAACAATACATCATAGAATGAGTTAGAATGTAATTATGTAGATAGAATAACCATTAACATATGTATGTGAAAAATAACGAAACCATACAAAAATCATAAAATGAGGTAGAATTTAATTATGTTGATAGAATATCTATCAACACATGTATGTAAAATTAATTAAATCAAACAAGACATCATAGAATGAGTTAGAATGTAATTATGTAGATAGAATAACCATTAACATATGTATGTGAAAATTAAATAAACCATACAAAAATCATAAAATGAGGTAGAATTTAATTATGTTGATAGAATATCTATCAACACATGTATGTAAAATTAATTAAATCAAACAAGACATCATAGAATGAGTTATAATGTAATTATGTAGATAGAATAACCATTAACATATGTATGTGAAAATTAACTAAACCATACACAATATCATAAAATGAGGCAGAATTTAATTATGTAGATAGAACATACATCAACATATAATATAAAATATTTTATAGAAGTATGGCAAAGAAATATTAGAAACATAAATATTCAATAACCGTTACACAGATGTATGTTTTTACGACTTAATTTCTATCAATACGCTTCCTAATTAGGTCGAATCTAAAACTAAACAATTCTTTGAAAAGGAAATGATTAAATTATCTTAATTAATTCTACTTATTTTGATAAAAAATAAACTTCATTTCTTTTAGTGGGAGTTCTTGCTCAATTAACTAATTCTTTATCGAATTTGACCAAAAAACGAATCTCATTTATGTTATATACAATGCAGTCTTTTGACCTTCATTGAGCGTGATTGTGTGATGTGGCATTGATAATGTGGCCAGCATATTTTTTCAACATCCACGAAATATGCCAAAATAATATGTCACATTGAAAATTTTCTAAAAAAAAATATTTTATGACCAAATGAAATTGGGATTTAATTTGATCCCACAAAACATTTAACACGATTTGTGACTTTATTTTGCGAAAAAAACTATATTCTGGCCACATTACCTTCTTATAATAATTTTTATGAAAAAATGAGTAGATAATTTATCTTTTTTCAGGTAATATTTTTATTCTTATTTATTAGTAATACATCTGTTTTTGTTACATGGGTTGATACGAAGTTAATTAGAAGAAACGTTAACAATGCCGACAAAATAATTAATAACAGCTTGTGTTAAATACTTTTTGAATACAAGTCTGCTGCCGATCAGTCATTTTTACTTTCTCGTATATGTAGTACAGAGGAAGTAATGTAATCGCAGAGTCTTCACGTTTATACCTTCCAGAATTCGAAACACATATTTTTGGAAAGTGACCGTCTGTCTGTCTTTGATAAAGGCAACAGAAAAACGCACTGAGCTAGACGGACGAAATTTGGTATATGGTATATATACAAAATGCGTAGATTTCTGTTAAATTTGGAGTAAAACTTGTACAGGGGTAATTCGTCTGTCCAATTGTTCGAAGTTAACACCATAACTATAGATCGAAGAGAGCTAGATAGATAAGATTAATATCTATAGTGTAAACATCTATCAAATTTTAAGCTAAATCCATCAGTTGGTTTTAATTTCTGTAGATCTGTACTCTCAGAAACATGTAAACGCGATAATTCATAAAGACAATGAAATAAAAATATCAAATTTGGTGAGTGATTTTGTGATTGCAAATGCAGTTTTGTTTCAAATCTTTGCTTGAATCTGTTTGGATAAACGTATCTAAAGTACAAATTAGATTTTCTGATATTAAAAGCTCCGTGCCATTGATTAATATCCAGAAAAATATCGCCAATGATGACACGATAAATCCATTAAAACTGCTAAATTAACGCCAAACACAACGACTAAAAAATATCAAATTTGGTGAGTGATTTTGGGATTGCAAATGCAGTTTTGTTTCAAATCTTTGCTTGAATCTGTTTGGATAAACGTATCTAAAGTACAAATTAGATTTTCTGATATTAACAGCTCCATGCCATTGATTAATATCCAGAAAAATATCGCCAAGGATGACACGATAAATCCATTGAAACTGTTAAATTAAAACCAGATGTTAATATTTTATAATTAATATACGCCAAGGCTATGCAAGTCGTTTTCTATTATGACGTGTTTATTCGGGAGTATGTGGGAAAATTTTGAGAAGACTACTCCTACTAATTTGACTTGGTTTCCAAATTTATTAAAGTATTTACTAAACAGCAGAGCATGTTTTCTTATCCAGACTTGTTGCAACCCTCACTCTTTCTCAACTTGTTAGATCTTGACAGCTGATTGGATTTCCTCGTGAGAGTATTTTATTGTTGTTTAACTGGCGTTTCACGATCTGCTGATTCGTAGAAAATGTTAGTTATCTTTAATTTCAGTTAAATATATTGACCCTATTTTCAGTTTTATAATTTACTCAACAAAATATTTTAAAACATCAATTTTCAGTACCTATAAAAGTCGTGTTTTTTTAATGAATATGTTTCCTTCGTTTTCACTGGGTAAATAAAACTTCCAAATAGAATCGATTTCTTTTTTTAATCTTAATCGAATACTTTTAAAGATGTAACTGTCGGGATAATATAACTTTTAATTGCAATTTGCCCATCGTGTTAACGGTGGATGAATTGCAACTTCACTTTCAATTGCCTCCTTTAAATTTCTCAATAAATTTGCATTTTTTTTAATTTTAAAAATTTGTCAACACAACGCAATTAGATATTGATAAAACAATAAAATGGACATAATTTACTAGTAGAAATGAAAAGTATTCACTAGAAAAACATACAAACATGCTAAAATTACAATTTTTTTATTCATTAAAAATAATATGCATGCCTTAGAATCCTTAAAAAAACTAATTTTTCAGTTTTAAATTTTATAATTATTTATGTGTTATAATATATTTTCGGAAGTTCTCTCGGTAAAACGCCGAAATCTTTACAATATTTGGTTATTTTAAATTATATTTAAAATTTCAAAATAATAGTTGAGAATTTCACATTTCGATTCGTCAGAATATATTCGAGTTATATTTGATAGAGTTAAGTCAACACTGATTTGTAATTACTTTGTTATTAAAAGAAATCAATATTATAAAATGATTATAAGTAAGATACCTTATTATATGCAATTTGATGAGATTTTAATAATTCTTAATATTATTTCATGTACGTGTACGTGTTTTACGTAAGGCATTTAAAAACTAATACTTAACCAGAACACTAATATTTTAATTATAATATCACAAAATCACCTACTAGTTTGAAAGGGATAATTATTACAGAATAAAATTTATTTGCAGATGTCAAAAGCATTTTCAAAGTCTTATTTCGAATTAAATGGTACTAAAATAGCAGAACTTTAAGGATTGGTTTATATTTAAAAAAAGTGGATTTAAATCTAGAAAAAAAGAATTGTAAATCTAAAAAAAGCAATTTAAATATGTAAAAGAGCAATTGAATCTAAAAAGAACAATTTAAATCTAGAAAAGAGCAATTGAATCTAAAAAGAACAATTTAAATCTAAAAAAAGAGCAATTTAAATCTGTAAATGAGCGATTTGAATCTAAAATATACCAATGTGAATCGTTAAAAAGGCAATTTGAATCTAAAAAATAGCAATGTGAATCGTTAAAAAAGCAATTTGAATCTAAAAAATAGCAATGTGAATCTGTAATAAGCCAATTTGAATAAAAAAAAGAGTCATTTAAATCTGTAAAAGTGCAATTTGAATCTAAAAAAAGAGCAAAAAGAGCCATTTCAATCTGTTAAAGAGAAATTTGAATCTAAAAAATGCTCCATCAAAATGTGTTAAAAAATAAAAATATCCCATACAATTAATGACGTCTAATTCGTCTTTCTTCACCGAAACATTGATGTAAACAAATTTTTGAATCTTATTGTTGTTATGTATTATCAAGATCTTTGTCCAACTGCTTATCAATGGATATAATTTAATATTTTGATATTTACATTTTCAGTTTACCAAGGTTATTATGTGCGGTTGATAGTAAGAATTAACACATTCAAAAAGCCTGCTTAAACTAGAGGACTTTAGCCATCAAATCTAAGCTCGCACAACGAATGTAAATGATGCGTGAAGACAGACGCTCAGTATTAGCTGCATAGAAAGAACATATATAACTATGCAAAGCATTTATATGAAGAATTGGATTAACAAAATTTAAAATTAGAATAAAATTAAAACGAACTCTTTTATCTCGAGATATCAATTTCATATCCGTTCCTTTCTTAAAAATGTGGACATAGTATTTGGTATAAGTACTTCAATAGTGGGTTATAAATAGAATATATTCAGACATTTAATCGAGGGTGGATTGAAATATTTAATCTAGCTGCTTAAAATTCGAACAGATTCACAGTTTCTGCAGCATAAAGAAACATCAGCAGTTTTGGCAGCCTTTCTTCGGCTATAAGTATTTCTCTGACCTTTAAGAACTCACTCTTCTGAAGGGAAAATATTTTTCCGCTCTTTTCGATTTACTTTCCAATTTTTTTTTTAGCCGTAGCATTTGGAAGGAAAGAAATTGAAAAAGAATCTGCCTTTGATTGGAATAATAGAGTTCGCAAACCATGAAGTTTTGAGTGGGAATCCCATGAGTTCGAGCTTTTGGCAAAAAAGGGGGGAAAGCGAAGAAAAAGGGAGATATTGGATGAACTCAGCTGATTACCATCGATATTAAAAGGAAAACGCAGGTTTTATTTTTATCGTTTGGTGGATATAATTCATTTGCCAATCAGCTTTTATCTCAGGCAATTTTATATTCTTTCTTAAACTGGCAACAACGATAAGTTTTCATTTTCATTTTTTTTTTTTATTTCTTCTCCTAATTGCGCTAGAATTCTAATTCAGTTTCGTATCTTTTACTTAAAATGACAAACATTTCAATTCTGTTTTGAATTATATGACCGGAAATCTTAAAACTCTTTCTCTACGATTCCGGTCCAAGTGGCCAGCAAATTCTATCTTAGCTTGCTAATTTCTGTTTTAGTCAATGGGCGTAGGATAGAAAGGGATAGAATTCTTGGTCATAAGTCATTTGACATCCTGCGAATTTCGTTTGAAATAGGAATCGGTTCGCCAATATAGAATTTCATTGGCCGGATGGACCAGGTCCTTAATGAAATGGTTAATAATATGTTTTTAACTTATAAAGATGATCGCTGTTTATAAGTAGAAACCCACTTTTGTTAAATCAAATTTTCTTCTTCAAAATTTTATTTTGTGTCTTTCAAAATCTTATTTAAAAATAGGTAATTTTTTTTTAATCTTAACATTTTGTAATAATTATTGATTTTTTCCTACTAAAGTGGGCTTTTTAATTTTATTGTATTCTGTTTCTAAATGCTTGTTTCTGTTATGAATTATTTTTGTTCATTTACCTATATCTACATTATGCGTCTCTTATTCATAAAATAATTTTTAAAAATGTAACTCTGATCCATATTTCTCAGACATTATGGTCAAAAAGTACACTCATGTCCAAAATTAAGGTCACAAACATAAAATCTGCGAAAAATGAAAAACTATTCACTGTGTTGCTACAAAATTTGGCACAGTGGTACACTACAATGGAAGAAAGAACATAGACACATAACAACACGGAAAAGATTTTAATTGGGAATTAAGAAAGAGGGATATATCAAAAAGTGTTACATTATGAATCAGAGATAAAGCATTTATCTTGGGAAAATAATGTCTAATATGGAATGTGTCCACCGTGCGCTGCTACACAGGCTTCACAACGAGCTTTCATACTGTTTATAAGGGTGTCAATACATGCTTGGAGCAACAAAGCCCATTCTTCCAAAAGCGTGGCTTTTAACTCTTGGAGGGTATTAGGAGGGGGGTTACGCTGTGCAATGGCTCTTCCGAGACCATCCCAAACATGTTCAATAGGATTGGGATCCAGAGACCTCGATTGCCAGTTCGTACGTCGAATATCCTCTTCCTCAAGAAAATCATCAACGATCTGGGCTCTGTGTGGACTCGCGTTATCGTCCATAAACATGAAGTCTGAGCCAAAAGCACCCCGGAACAACCTCACATAGGCTTCAAGGATCTCATCCCTATTGCGATGTGCATTGACAATACCCGCTTCGAAGACGTGCAGTGGTGTACGATTGCCTAACATTATACCACCCCAGATAAGGATTCCTCTGCCACCAAATCTGTCGATTTCTTTTACGTAGGAGGGATGATAGCGAGCTCCTCGCTCTCTCCAGATGAAGATTCGACGAATGTCACTCTGTTTGGTAAATCTCGACTCATCACTGAAAAGAACACGCCCCCATTCTATCTGTGCCCAAGACTGATATGTTAGGCAACACAACAGCCGGGCTTTTCTGTTTAATGCAGTCAAAAGAACGCACTCAACTGGTCGCCGGGCATAAAGTGCCCTCTCTGGTAGACATCTGTATGCGTTTTGTCTGGAAATTCTTATTCCAGACGCAGTAGCAAGGCCATGAGCAAGTTCAGGAGCCGTTGTCAACCTATGCCGTCGTGCGCTTAATGCTAAATAGCGATCCTGTGAGGCGTTGTTGCTCTGTGACAGCCTTGGCCGGCCTTCCTGGTTACAGTACAACTTGTTTGGAATTGATTCCACAACCTAGATACCACTTTCGGGCCACTTGCAACCATCGAGCTACCTCCGCTTGAGACTGCCCAGCTTCAAGCCTACCAACGGTTTTCCATCTAAAGACATCGTCTAAACGATTATGAGAACTCATTCTCATTGGAAACAGGTTAAATTTTTTCTTTTAATGCAATATTCACAAAATTGCAAGCAAATATTCCAGATGCCTAAACGGTCTAATTTCAGTAATTCCCCAAAAACTAATGCTAAACAACATTTTTTCCCACAACAAGGCTAATATCGTGTTAGCGGCTCTTCACCATATATAAAATATAATTTGTTTAAATTTTACTGGTAGCCATTTAAAACTAATGCTAAACAACATTTTTTCCCACAACAAGGCTAATATCGTGTTAGCGGCTCTTCACCATATATAAAATATAATTTGTTTACATTTTACTGGTAGCCATTTAAAACTAATGCTAAACAACATTTTTTCCCACAACAAGGCTAATATCGTGTTAGCGGCTCTTCACCATATATAAAATATAATTTGTTTAAATTTTACTGGTAGCCATTTAAAACTAATGCTAAACAACATTTTTTCCCACAACAAGGCTAATATCGTGTTAGCGGCTCTTCACCATATATAAAATATAATTTGTTTAAATTTTACTGGTAGCCATTTAGAAGCCACTTTTAAAAACATTTTTGTGACCTTAATTTTGGACATGAGTGTAGTTGTTAATTTTTTTAATATATATATATATATATATATATATATATATATATATATATATATATATATATATATATATATATATATATATATATATATATATATATATATATATATATATATCAGACAAAATTTGGTGGGTGGTCTTAACACCATATTCTTATTCAAATTAAAGAAAGTTTGTTTATCTGCCTGTTTGAATACAAGTGACGTGATAAGTGCAAAATAGAAACAACTAAGTGGATAAAATTTGATTTACGTTTTTAGAATCTAAGTTCATAACTCAATTTGTCCACAAATTGACCGTTTGTCTATATATACACATGCATACATGTAAACGCAATGACTTCAAATTCATCAATTTAGATAAATGAAATGATATATAATTTTATTACTACAATTGATTTTTCATTTCAAATTTTGACCTCATAGATAGATGAAAAAAAAAAGTTTTGAAAATATTTATTCGTTTTCTTCTTTATATTACGAAGCAGGAAACGCTAAAATGGTGTACTTCGAAGATACAAATCAGAACATTCATGCGGCCTTGCCCTAATCTTTATATAGAAGAGAAGAGTATGGGCACTTCATTTAAAGCAATCTTGTCTATTTTTTGGGGAACTATTTCCTTCAACTTTTTAATTTAATTAAGCAAACTGAAGGATAAGTGATTAAAATCCCCCCCTGTTGACAATCCTTCGATCCCGCTGTTTCTAAGATTAGCTTTAGATATCTCCATATTCCTACAGTATTTCAGAATGTCTCGTGCAATAGCAGTAGCGTATAATTTACAGAGGATTGTTCAATATTATATTGAATTTTAAATGACGCGTTAGTATTAAATTTGATCAGGTAATATGTATTCAGCCCCCAACGCAACAGTTAATCTGTTCCATGAAATGTCGAAACTGAAATGGAGGGGGGATTTAGAATGTCATTTGTAGAAGGGTTGCCACAAATTCTGCTCCTTTGTCCATGGAAACAATTTTGTCGTGATATCTTCTTATAAGATAATTGAATAGATGCAGAGTAATAGTTACTAATTTTCAATACATAACACATATACCGGCATTGAAAACCGATAAAATATATTTTACAACCTTAGGATGAACCCTTGCTTGATAGAAACTAAGTTGAGTATTAAGAGTTTGTATTAATTTCCTTGAGATATTTAAATACAAGAGAAAATAAATTATAATACATTTCGCCTTATATAATGTTATTTTTCATTGTCATTATGAAATCTTATTTTTTAGTCATTTTAATAATATAAATATTTATATAGATTAAATCTTAGGAAGAGATATGCAAAGTTATGTATTACATGAAGGTAATCCTGACGAATGCCATATTCCTGGGAAGAATAAGAGATAGGCTGAATTATGTATTACATGAAGGTAATCCTGACGAATGTCATATTCCTGTGAAGAATAAGAGATAGGTTGAATTATGTATTACATGAAAGTAATCCTGACGAATGCTATATTCCTGGGAAGAATAAGAGATAGGCTGAATTATGTATTACATGAAGCTAATCCTGACGAATGTCATATTCCTGTGAAGAATAAGAGATAGGCTGAATTATGTATTACAGGAAGGTAATCCTGACGAATGTCATATTCCTGGGAAGAATAAGAGATAGGCTGAATTATGTATTACATGAAGGTAATCCTGACGAATGTCATATTCCTGTGAAGAATAAGAGATAGGCTGAATTATGTATTACATGAAGGTAATCCTGACGAATGTCATATTCCTGGGAAATTAGTAATTATAATAATATCCATTTCTTTTCTGGAGACTTATTTTATAGTCACCAGATATATTTAGGTACTAAATGCTTGAAAAATTCCTGTATACTAAAATTTTAAATAATTGTGCTTCTAATAATAGCAATGTAATCGTAACGTTCTTTTCCTGAAATTTAAAAAAAATCCACAATTTTTCTATGAGTAATTTTCTGTGGTGCAACAGAATTCAAGACATTTTCATTTATTTTACTCAAGTATTATAAATTCTAGATTTTCAATATTGTTTAAATCTGTCGAAAAATAATTATGCTTGTTATTTTTTTTTTTTTTTTTTTTTTGCCAAGGGACGTGAAGAATAAGAATGTGAAGCTCTTTTACCTCCATACATGATGCTCAAAAAATGTTAGATTAGATGAAGAATTTCGATTTAAATGGCTCAATGAATCATGATTGAATTTGGACGGTTTATGAATGCGATAAGCAGAACATGTGGAAGGCTGTAAAATGGCAACGCTTATGATTGCCCTAGTTTTCGCTGACGATCATTTTATCGAGACAATTACGAAAGATTATTTGTAAGCGTTATTTGTTAATTAAAAGTTAAAAACCTCCAAATTTCCTGGCGTAGCAGCTGTTCGCCATAGGCATGAAATATATAAGAAGAAACTCCGAGAAATGAGAAATAAGAAGTATTACTGGTTTTAAAACACACACAAAAAAAAAGCTCATCTTTGAAAAGATTTCAAGGAAAACTCACTTTTAAGCCACTAGTTTCAAATGTTAGTAAAAATTAAATATATATATATATATATATTCCAGCCATTTACAAACTTGCTAAATTTAATTTTTGAAATATAATTATGTTTTTCTAGAACATAGAAAAAGATAAAGTGAAGCGACATTGTTAGTTCTGTAATATACAACCAATTATTTCATTCTGATTTCGTTTTTTTTTTTTTTGTTTTTTTTTCTTTTTCTTCTTAATCATTTTGTTCCAACATTTTACCTTTCAAATTCAGCAATAAAATAACCCGAAGGAAATCGTAAAAAAAAATGCTATAACTTAAAGCATTTTAACTATTGAATTCCAGAGAGGATGCTTCGAATTCAACTTGAATAACTTTGCATGTTCTAATGATTCGATAGAGCTATTTAAAAAATTCTTTTTAAGGCCTCGAATTTTTGTTTGCTAGAGATAACAAATGTTTAACTTTCTTTTTCAGCAATTCCCTTGAAATTGCTTTTGGGAATAGCGATTAAAATTTCGCTGTGCAACAATTATTAGAGATATTTTTAAACAATATTTTTAGCTGTTCATTAATTCTACATTTTCCGGTATTTCCTGTTTTTTAAAGCAGTTTTAGTTGCGAAAATTTCCATGTATTTATTAGCAAAATATTGGGAAAATTTGATTTATATTCATTTGTTTTCCTTAGCTAAAAGAAATAAGTTGAATTTCTAATCTATCTTAAAAAAAATAATGATCTCTATGAACTGAATTTAAATTCCTGCTTTCAATGGAAATAGAGAAATAAAATATGAGCTTACTATTTTGTTATTCATTTGCTGATTCTGAAAATAAATGGTAAATTATTCCTGTATTTTAATCTGTGACAGAAGTTCTATCAACATATCTTTACTAATAATAAAGATGAAAGTGTGTGTGTGTGTTGGCGTTCTACAGGCCAAACCATTTAACTTTGAGCTATCTAGTTAGACAGATATATTCTTTGGAGGGCGAATATGCGCATTTTGGAACAAGTTTTTTGAAACAGTGATTAGAATTCTAATCAATTACTGGATTGAACGAAATTTCGGCGTTTCTCTATGGTGTAAATTCCATAACAAAATCCGTCAGGTCTAACCAAAGCACCAATTCCAAAAGTCTTATCTTCATATGAAACATACATCATCTTTGTTGTCTTATCCCTTTTTCTATCTATTTCTAAAGATATTGAAAAATGAAACGTTGTCATAACCTTCAAAATGAACAAACGAACAGATTTCGCCGATTTCCGTCTCCAAATCGCCAATTTCATGAGATTAAAATATAGCTTACTATTCAGAATATTATATCATTATTATACAAATATAATTTGAAATAATAACAAGTATAATGACTTTTATTTATTTTAGTGAAATAATATTTCAAATATATTTTACTTACTCGCATGCAAGGTATACAAAGAGAAACCCTTGTAATCGCCGATAATTTATTTACCTGTCAACAGAACAGACTTCTTGGGGATGGATTCAGTACAAAATTTCTTATTTATTTATTTTTACGAAATATATATAACTAATATATATAAATAAAATATATATAACTAATATAACTGTTTTTAAGTGACCACGTTGAAATATAAAGAGATATCATTCCAAAAATGTGGTTTTTGATCTCAAGAATGCTTGAAATGTGAAGATTCGCCAAAGTTTGAGTCAGAATTTTTTGCCGATTACAATTCTTTCTCTGTGTAGACTTCATGTACTAGAAAATACAAGGCATGTTACGTTCTATAAAAAAGTACTGCAAAGATTTAAATGGCATTTCTTTAAAAATTCGATCAGTATTTTTCTGCCACTGAACTTAACTAAGTCTTCAATAATCTTGATTTAAGCAGACAATGCAGAAATACATAACTTTTATAACTTGTTTAAATTAGGTAACTACATTGAAAAGTTGATATTTTGGAGAAATTATGATTTAAAAAATAAATATTCCTAATGCTTTAACTGCTTCCATAAACCATTATTTTAAACCGCTTCTTAAGACCGTTAGAATTTTGTTTCTAAGTCTATTTCCGGGAAGTTACACTGATTTTATGTTTAAATTTATATACACTTTAAAGCTATTCTGCTGGCGTCCTGGCATAGGGGTAGTACGACTTCACCGTGATATTGGTGTCCTGGTTCGGGCATGGTTGTTCTTCTTCCGTGTTCTATCTGTGTGATATGCAAATGTGCCCACCTGTAAAAAGGGGTTGTTCAAGCGAATGTGCCGCATGAAGTAGCAAAATCGTACTCTTGGGTCTAGTTGGCGCTACTGAAAAAACAAGAGACGCTCATTCGGCTTAAATCGCTGACAGATAACTGTCAGCGGACTAATAAAATGGCATAAGTCACAACACAACAAAGCTATTCGACATTCTAGACTGCTATTTTCTCAAATTCTAATCTTTAGAATTTGAGAATTTTCTTACGAAAAAAACAACAACCATAAATTAAAATCCAACGCTTATTTTTTGTTCAAATTCCTTATAATAATTTCTCAATATCTTCTGCAGTTCCTGCACTTGAGAATAAGTAATCCATTTATTTAGAAATATTTTAGAGGTCGGGATAGCCTGGTTGGTAAAGCGTCGGATTCGCGTCCCTTAGGTTACGAGTTCAAACCCCGCCGGCCGAAGATTCCCCGCGTGCTTGGTGGCTGAGGCGCGTTAAATCTGTCGTGGTCACAAAGTCCTCCATGTCGAGAGTAATACCACTGGGGGTACTGGATCAGGGGTGATCGTTCTCTGATTCAGGTCTAAATTACGATCTGTGTTTGAGTGAATGAAATGCGTGAATGAAGTCCACCCCGTAAAAAGGGTTGTGACGTGTGTGTAGCAAAGTCGTTCTCTTGGCCCTAGATGGCGCTACTATAGAAACAAGAGGCGCTCCCCCCCAGGCTTAAATCCGCAGTCTTTGAACAGCGGGCTTGCCTATGGTAAGTGCCATAAGAAACAACAGAAATATTTTATACTATTATCAGTGTTTCACAATGCGAAAAAATTGGACATCAGTCGAATCCCAATATTTTATGAACGGATAAAAACACAGTTTATTGTTTAGTGTGAGATTTTAATATACATTTCACAAAAGTTAATAAGCTTTCACACGAATTAATGTAACTTCTTAAGTTAACTGTAAATTTTGCTGCAAATCTTTTGAAAAACTTCAAAACTATAAGATTACTAGCCGCCTTTGGCGACCAGCCGGTTCGCCAATCTTAATGTTCGTTAAAATTTTAATAATTAAATATTTTATGCAATTCCTACTTTAATAGCTTCTTCATCAAAATATTTTAAAACTTCAAATTTTGATAGTCATATAATTCACTCATAATATTATAAAGGCCTTCAGTCATAATGTAATATGTATCTCTCTAATTTTCTGTTAGTTCCCGTAGAATTTATACTATAAATTAAAGTGCAAAGAATTAATCTTCAATTAATATAATAATATTTTTTACTGAAATAAAGCATTTTTTTTTTATAATCTGATTACTGAAAATAGAGTCACTCAGCGTTTAAACTTTATGGGCACTAAAGAATATCTTTTTTAATTTATGTAATATCTCAAAAATTTGTCAACAAAATGTTCTTAGATTCATCATGAACAGATCTATGAATTAACAATGTTTAATTTTAAATGCATCAAACACTAAGAAAATAAAACGAATAGTTTAGAATAATCGGTTGAAAACAGGTTAACAAAAACTAAAAAAAACGATGTACTTAAAACTATAAGCGTATACAAAAAATATATAACTAACATAAATAAAATTTAATTAGAAAAACATGCATCTAACCTAAAAATAATTTAAATCATCCGTTGATAATGGTTGTCATGGCAACAATCAGAACACAATGCGCATGCGTGAATTTTCAATGCCAGTTACGGTAACGCAAATGCGTGAGTTTTTCTAAGCAACACTATGCAGATTAGAAACTTTTAATTTCCTTTATTCTGTTTTATCTTAATTCAAAAGAACTTCAGAATGAATCGGAAAGATCGATTCATCAACAATGTTTAATTTTAAATGCATCAAACATTAAGAAAATAAATAGAATCGTTTCAAATAATCAGCCGAAAAATCTTAAGCCTAGCCTCATGACTGTTGGGGAAAAAAACTGAACTCATTTGGCGATGGGAAAAAAAATGAAAAATTTTTTTTGGCGGGAAAGTTAGTTTTTAATTAATAATTAAAATTCTAATTAAAAATTCAAAAAAAGGGCTATCCTATCTTTTAAGTTAGATCAAACTGCACACGGTGTGCAAATTTGATTAAAATCTGTTAAGTAGTTTACTAGTCCATCGCGGACAAACAACGTGACACGTAATTTATATATATTAAGATTGCTTTCTACATCTCTTTAGCCAAAAAAAAAAACCCTTTTTCAAAATTTTTAAGAATTTTTTGCCATTTAACTGGTATACTTTAGGTTCATAAATATTTTTGCAATATTTTTTATGCAAATATTCAAAAGCTTAAATATTTTCGAACGTTTTCAAAAAAAATCGTCCCGAACGTAGTTACATACCTTGAAAAATAACTTTATTTATGAAAATCATGATATACTTATGCATATATAAATTCTTTGAAAATAACCCTATGATTGTAACCATTTCAAACTGCACTAGAGAAGAATACAAATAAGTTATACCAGTGTAAAAACTCATTAAAAGAATTATTACGACATCCTTATTCTGTGATTTTATAAATGAAAAATTGCATTGGAGTTGGATTTGAATAGTTGGTGAACAATTAAACTATTTGTGAATGGTAGAGTAATATTTTTCCTTATCCCGATTTCTATTGTTATATAATATGCTCTGGTAAACTCTGGAATAAGTAAAAAAGAATAAATAAAAATACTTCCATACACACATAATTTTTTTAAAGCATATAAAACCGATATTAAGCGCTATTAGAGATAGAAGATTTGAAAATCAAAATAAAGAGATCTAACTTTAAAAAAAACACAAATATTATCTATGTATTTAAACATTATCATATTTCCAGTAAGCTGCCACAGAAACATCGAAGCCCAATGTAGTGAAAAAATTTCAAAAAATAATATATTGTTCATTATAATGAAAAAAATGACATTTAAAACAGATTTTCAGTCAATTTTATTTTAGTACGAATAATTTTATAAGTTCACAGGAATTTTTCACAATTTCTTATTTAAGGATATCATAAAGCAAAGATATTTAACTTATGTTAAAAACATAAAGTAATAGAAAAATGGATAATGTCAATATTTCAATTTATTGAATCTAATTTCATTTAAAGAGAAATGTAAACTAAGTTTATAGAAACCAAAATTAATTTAAAAGCTATATATTTTGAAGAAGAATAAAATGTTTGACTTTTCTCCCATTTCCTTATTGCCAAAGAATCGTCTAAAGTCATTCTGCCCGATATATCCAAAGTGTAGTGGTTCTGAAAAAGAATCAAAAACCTCGACGCTCCGAAATTAAACTTTGAGATACGATCTCCTAAACTGTTCCCAAAATGTGAATCTGAAACTCCAAAAGCACTTTCTCCTGAAAAGTCCTATTTCAAAAGGAACTTATCACGTTCTAACGACCAAAGAATTCCTGGAGGGACATTTCAGAAAAGCCATCTGAAAGGCCTTTATATCGTTTTCGTAAGACAACATGCTATATGAGTTCCATATGTAAAGGCTTATCTAAAAAATATTTATGTAAAAAAACAAGAGAAATAAGAAAAAAATATTCAGGCTGCTGTTGGAGAAGGGTATTGGAATAAATAAAAGTTGAACTCATATTTTTTTCATATCTCCTCCTAAATCACTGGACCAATATTGGTAAAAATTTTATTTAAGACAAAGAATAAACTACTTCAGTAATTACAAGGTATAAATGTTAACTAAATTAATTAATTAACTAGAAATTAACAGATATATTGAAATTTTCCCGTGCTAATTTTAGAAAAAGTTATTGAAAAAGAAGATTTAATGCATGGCAACATGTTGTATGAGTTTTGGTATGCAAAATGGCTTATCTATAAAATAGTTATGTAAAAAAAGAAAAATAAGAAGGAAATATTCAGGTTGCTGTTGCAGAAAAGTATTGGAATAAATAAAAGTAGAACTCACATTTTCTCCATATCTCTTCCTAAATCACTGGACCAAGATTGGTGCGCATTTTATTTAAGATAAAAAATATACTGCAGTCATTACAAGGTATAAATGTTAACTAAATCAATTAATTAGAAATGAACAGGTATATTTAAGTTTCCCCATGCTAATTTTATAGAAAGTTTTTGAAAAAGAAGATTTCATGCATTTTGAAATTCAAAACATGACATTTTTAATGACAGCAATTTCATTTTATTACAATATTTCTCATATTTTTTTAAACATTTTTTTTAATGTTAATATTTAATTGCATTTCTTAGTAATTATATTCAATACTATATCGGAAGAACAATCAAATTCCATTGTTTTCTTCAGTTAAAGAATCGCAAAGCTTTAATATCTTTCTCAAACACTATTTAATGAAACTGTTAAGAATTTTAGCTCATTTGATACTTTTTACAAATTTTTTTCAGATTTTTTTTTATTTCTATGTTTACATTTGAAGTAAAAAGCATGTTGAATTATCGAAACAAATCTGTACCACAATTTTTGAAATAGTATAATTAAAGAACAAATTTTCACACCGTCATCCTGGCATAGAGGTAGCACTTCCTAGCCGTTATCTGGGCGACCCGGGTTCGAATCCCGGTTGGGGCATAGTTTTTCTTCTGTGTTCTGTATCGGAGGTGTGTTCCCTGTAAAAAGGGGTTGCGAATGCGACGCATGAAGTAGTTTTGTCGTACAATTGGCCCCAGTTGGCGTTACTTAGGAAACAAGAGACGTTCACTCCTCTTAAATCGCGAATAGATAACTGTAAGAGGGCTTGTAAAGTGCCGTAAGGCACAAACAATTTCCGCAGCCGTCGTTTATTGTTGTTCGGTCTTAAAAGAACACAGGTTATGCTTACAGTAGAGTGTTCAAAAATTCTCCTCCAGTATGGAATTTCATAAAATTCCAAACAATAAATTAATTAAGCAGTTTTTTTAATTTTTGAGTAGAAAACTTTGGAATAAAAATTTTTAAAAAAATAGTTAAAAGAAAATGTAAGTATATCAGCAAAATTCTAACAAATGCAAAAAATAACGGTTGCAAAAATGAAAATTCAAAGAAAATTCATTTTTTTTTAAATAAACTGTTTTAAAAGCCTTATTTTTTAAATAAAACTTTTCAAAAATTGTAGGTCAACAGTATAGCAGAATATATAACCTTGGACTTTATAACCGAAGAATAAGGGGAGTTGAAGTCGATTATATTTTCTTTAAAAATTATGGAACAATCATGCATTAATCCATTGTTTGTTTGTTTGTTTCTTATGGCACTTGCCACTGACAAGCCCGCTGTCACGAAGACAGCGATTTAAGCCTGAGGGGGAACGTCTCTTATTTTTTATAGCAGCGCCAACTAGGGCCAAGAGTACGACTTTGCCACTCACGCATCACTCATTCGCTTGCACAACCCCTTTTTACAGGAGGGCACATTCACACATCTCACAGATAGAACAACAGAATAACAACCATGCCCAAACCGGGACTCGAACCCGGGACGCCCAGATCACGGGGAAGACTCGCTACCCCTGCATTAATCCATATGTACTACTTTGGCCACCAGGTAGTTCTTTGGGAATATGGCTTACAGTAAATTTCATTTAAATGATTTAGACATAATTGCCTGTCCGTGATTCTGTAATATTTGTGTTAATAATCTTGCATATTTTCTGTTCGTTATGTGCATGGACTTCCCTAATGGAAACCAGTTCCCATGTTATCAAAGTGGTATAAAAAAACGAAATTGTAATGTTGATCATAAATGCACGATATTGCAATCTCACTTTCTATTCGTTCTAAAACTACACTGCTTTTCAACAAAATCCTTCTTTTTTAATTTTCAGAAAAAATACCGTGATTGAATGTCTGATGAAACAATGAAAACGGTTGGAACTTCAGATCGACAATTGTTTGAAATTACGCAATAAATAAATAAATACAATTTATTTTTCTATTTCAGAAAAATTCAGCTTTATTATTAAATTTATATCATTAAAACTAAGTTTTGAAAAAAGTATAAAAGTCATTTTTGTACAGAAATATGTCAGAAGTTCGGGAAAACCTCAAAAATAGCTAACTTTTTAATTAATTAAATGTGTAACTTTTATTTCATTTCACTTTTTTTTCATTTAGGGCATTTCAAAAACTCGCCCTAAGTTACACACTTCGAATTTATAAAATATATATAAGCCAAGTTTGGTGACCAAGTTCAAATAGCCTAGTTTGAGAGAACTAACACAAATATGCAAATGCACATCCATCTTTACTGTTAGTAGGGAGGTTGTCGTCTTGATGTTTCCATGCCATCCATACTTATAATAAAGCTCAATGTGTGTGTGTGTGTGTGTGTGTGTGTGTGTGTGTGTGTGTGTGTGTGTGTGTGTGTGTGTGTGTGTGTGTGTGTGTGTGTTGGCGCTCTACAGGCCAGACCATTCGACCTACAGCTACTAAATTTGTCAAGTGTATACCTTGGAGGCCTGGAATGTGAATCTCGGAGCGATTTGTTTGAATTTTTATTTAAAATTTTAATTAATTAAAAATTAAAGGATATTTTGGCGTTCTTCCGCTATAACTTCCCGAAAACATTATAGCACTAATTTACATCAAATTGAAGTTCAAAAAGATAACAATTTATTGCGCACAAAATAAAAATAAAATTTAAACTTTACGAGCACGTTAATGGAAAAAAATTAACTTCTATTTAAGTGTTGCCATTCATAGATAAAGGCTCAAAGTAAAAAATAAATTAACTGTTACTAGAAATTAAATTTTAAAAAAATGTAATATTCAGCACGCGTCTGTATGAAATGAAATAAATATAAAATATGATATTTTCAAAAGAATAAATGCATGAAAGGATTCTATGATCTTTTACGATATCTACATAATAATGGAATAAATCGGTTTTATTTAAGGCAAACATTGTTTAAATATATATTCTTTTAATTCAGAGTTCAATGGCTAATTTGTAAACCTTTAATGATAGAAATACATGTGTTCAAATGGTCTAAATGAAGTAAATGATTATATGTTATGTAACTTGAGTCAATAAATTCTTTGATAAATTATGAATGTTTAGCTTTTATTTAGATCCACAGCTATGTGAATCACATTTATAAAATATTCTTGAGACACTAATATTTCAAATAAAAAGAGTTGCACTTCAATAAACTAAATCAATCACTAAAACTGATTGATTTATGAAAATAAAAACTATACCATATAAACGGGCGATTTTAGACAGGTTCATCGACTGTCTCAAAGATGATACCCCAATCATCGCCCAGGGTTTCTCAAGACAAATTGACCTAAGATTATGAAAATATTGATTGTTCTAAACTATTCTATTCAAAACTTCATAAATCTATCAGATTTGATTGCAGAAGATGGAAACTTTCAGTTTTATTTAAACGTTGAGCTGTCAAGAATATTTCGCGAATATGATTCCTTGTGACCAGAGGTCTTTATAAAATTTAGACGTCATAACTTTTAAAGTACACTTATAGACTGAAACAAAATAAAATGTTGTTATTGATGTCATTTAAATCCTTTTGAAATTGAAACTAAAAATTCGAATTTCATGAGGAATTTGAGAAAGGGTTTTTTTTATGAATATTTTCTGAGACATTACATAAATTATGAAAATTACTGTGTAGTGCACATAAGACTGCTGAAATTAAATTCTGAACGACTCGGTTTTCAGTAATCATATTTTTTTAAATGCTTGTCTGTCCGTAAAAAATTGTTTTTATATTAATTGTAGTTCAATCGTTTCCACTTTAATTTGAAGTTGGAATTTTACGGGAGATGGTAGAAAAGAGATACATATTACGTCATGGCTTAAGGCCTTTATAATTGTATGCTTGAATTATATGACTATGAAAATTTGAAGCTTTAAAACATTTTGATGAAGAAGCTATTGAAAGAGAAGATACATAAAATATTTAATTGAAAACTTTAACAAGCATTCAGATTGGCGAACCGGCTGGTAGCCAAAGGCGGCTAGTTGGAAATAAATTTCCTTTATTGTACCTGGTTTCTATTCATTGCTAAAATGAGGTGTTAATTATTTCTCTTTCTGTTCCTCATAATAGGCTTATTTTTTCACATCACACATTAACCAATATATTTGTGCATTTGTTTAAGGAATGCATTTTTTAATAAAAAAGAGTCATTTCAAGGGTATTCTATACAGTAAATTCTGTATTTTCAAAGAATATAACTTCATGAAATTTGAAAAATGAATTTGTAAGCATCAGACGTTCAGAATGTGATTTTTCTGGACCATAATATTGGATTTATTCAAACTGGAATAGATGAAAATATCATTTAATATCCATTCCATCGATTCCGCAAATTTAAAGTGTTTTTTTTTGAAGCCAATTATTCATACAATTAATTTTATGAAAAATGTTCGAATTTCACGGTAAAAACATAAAGTTTAGATATAGTGCGCAACGTAACAGAACAGTTGGGGCCATGTACCATAGAAAAATTGATAAATTATGTAGAAATTTGTCGCCGATATATTGGTCTCTTCTAAAAGAACTCCTGCGAAACATCTACATTCTAGAAGCAATATGTCAAGTAGCATGTGAAGAATTATATACCTGTATACACCTGGATCTTGCAATAATTTCTATTCCAAGAGTTCATTTTTTAAGACGCAGGAATATAAAATTCATTTTAGCATGAAACCTACCTTGCTTCGAATGAAGATTAAATTGAAGAGCAAATAACATAATTTTTTATTGTTCCATTAACTCAATCAACATGGAAAGAACTCAAAAGCCAATTCTGCGAAGCTCGGCCGAATCCCTCGTATATCACTGCCAGATTCGTTCACATTTCATTATGTGTTGTTGATTTAGTACCTATGGGGCGTGCTTTGTTCATTAGAGATACTCACCCAGATAGATTTCGGGATAACTAGGTTTTCTAAAAACACTCAATGAATATCCGAGCATATATTTGCCCAGTAGCTATTAGCTAAATGAGGACTTCTTAGATAGCGGGTAGTCATTGGGCTTTATATTCGATGGAGAATTTTTACTGTCTATGAAGTAAGCACATTTCTAAGATAAAGATTATTTTAGAAAAATTTACAATATTCTAAAATAATCTTTGGACTGACGGGTTTCCACATTTTCTTTCTATATTACCAGAAAATCTATAATCTTTTTTTTAAAAAGAAATATAATATATAGCGATATTATGATGGCCCTGAAATTTTATGGTTAGCATAAATTATGTTAATATATATATATATATATATATATATATATATATATACTACGTTATATAGTGCATGCATTGCAAAATGTTAGAATTATTTCGGAAATATTATTAGAAAATAATATGAACTTTAAGCATGACAATCAGTTTTAAAAAAATCTCTAGATATTTGAAAATGCATTTTAAATATTGAATCTCTGACTCACTTTATTTTTAAAAATGTATCCGACAATTTCAGAATACTTTTAGATGATTCACGAATGTTCTAGAATTTTAGATTCGGATAAAGGTTTCTTCACAAATGTTTTCAGAATATACAGTATAAAGAAAGAGTTATTTTAATTAATACAACATATTGTAAGAATTAATTATCCGCCATAAATAATTTTTCAAAAAATGACGAACCATTAAATAAATTCGAGAACATATCTGATTCTTTTATGAATCAGTTACGTCCATATAGTCAGATGCGTCTTTTTATATCTTATACATTTGTTGATGCTATTTTTTTAATTGTTTAGAAGAATTACTTTCGCCGATAAAATAACTCATTTATAAGTAAGAAAATAAGTACGAAGAAAATATGATAAATTCATAAATTACACAAGTGAAATTCTTTATAACATAATACATTTATGATTTGCAGACTTCCCATCCTTCATCTTTTAGTTTAAGAATTAGTTCTCTACTATAAATTTAAATAAATTTTAATTTGTAGTATGGCTTCATATGTTCATGACGACCGCGGTGGATTGGTGGTAAGGTCACGGCTTCTGAATCGTATTGTTTTAGGTTAGAGTCCCGATTCCGTTGAAGAATGTGTATGCGGTACTTGCCGTGTATGCAGGTCTGGTGCAAATTAAATCCGTTGGGGCCAAACGTCGTCTCGCTGGTGTGGTGTGGTGTGGCATGGAATTTTGGAGAGGGGATGCCATCTCAGGTGTCGTCTTTGTCATCTGACCACAGTTCAAAATTACGAGGTCCACTCCCAAATAACCCTAGTGTTGCTTTAAAATATAACTAACCAAAACTAACTGATATATTCATGATTACATGTTCAAAATCTTACAAAATATAAATATATTCCTTCAATTAGAAACGACAGAAGTTATGAATTTAATAGTGGTAACCTATATGTTTTATTTATCTTTACAGACAAAAAAAATCGGAAATAGATGCCAGTTAATTAAAAAAAATGAATATATACTTTTTTTAAAAAATAAGACCATATGTAAAATTATTGGCTATAGATAGGTTTGTCAGCAGAATTCTGCACAGCTTTCTATGCATGTTTCAAACTTCATAATTATGATTCTGAAAAATCATCCAACTTTTGCAGATGCAAAAGGAAAATCTTATCTTTTGAAAGAAAAAAATGAATATAAATAAAAACTGCTCATAAGCGTCATGTTTTATTCATTTGATATCCACCTATTTGAATAACAAATGAATAGAAACGAACAGGAGAAGATAAAAAGAAGTAAAGGAAGCAATACTCGTATCCCAACTCAAGTTTTTGGAAGTTCTGTCTCGTATTTCAAGGAAATCTTGGGGTACCCTTCATACTCAAATGCAATGTCTCATTTAAAAATGAAATGAATAATGCATAAAATGGGCGAGAGACGTCTCAAAACTGATAATCAAATGATTTCGTAAGATATTAGATGCCTATTTCTCGTAAACTACTTGATTTGGAACTAGAGTAATAATTCACGTATGTATGAAATTTCTTTTACATAAATGATTTGTTTACAGGAAATTAACCCTTAACTGGGGAGGTGAAATTTTAGTACTTAACTGGGGAGGTGCGGTCTACGAGACCGCATTTCATTTACACTCAAATTAAAATTACTAATGACTGCATTAGCATGAAAAACTGCCAACATATTTTGCAGATATTTTTTTTGATATATAGATATGTTTTAGAAATTTTCTAAAATATATTATCATTGAAAAAAGTAAATGCGTTGGAACATACATTTTCTTCTCAAATTACAGGTTACAATAAATAATATTCTTGAAAAAGCATATTACTTCTTACTTTTTAAATCATATTTATTTTTACAGTATATGAAGGTATATAGAAGACAATACAATGTAAAATTCAACAATTATATGAAAAATAAAAAATATGACAATGGGTAAAATTGGCCCTTTTTTATCGGCTTATGTGACTTTCATAGCATGGTTTTCTAGGTCATTTTAAATTTACAGGTTAAGAACAGGTTTAAATTTACATTTTAAGGCATAAAAATCAACCTATAAATTCTGCATATATATTTCTTGGTATATTAATATATTTTATGAATTTTTCAAAATACATTATCACTTGAAAAATTAATTATCTTTGAAATTACATATTAAAATCAGTTGAATGTGAACTTTCATCGAAAAACTATTCTGTACAATTATCCTTATCACTAAAATCACTTTATTCTTCATTTGAAAGTGTCTGGAGCACTGCTTCATAATAGGATCAGTAAACTGGATGATATTTAGGGGCTCAAGTTTTAGCGCCATCCGCTAAGCCTTGCTTGTCACTGGGACACTAACAGGGAGATGCGGTGTTAGAGACCTCGCTCGAAGAAATAACTGAATTATTTTAAAAAACATCTGCTGAAATCGGTTGAAAAAGTGCACGTGTATTCAAGGTCATAAAACAGGAAGTTACAGGGTCAATCCATTCAATTGAGCTAAAAATAGAATAGGGGTGACAGAAAATGAATCGCTAGCGGTCTCACAGACCGCACGTCCCCAGTTAAAGGTTAATTTATGTCGACATTTTATTGAGTTGCATAAGCACTAGAATTTTCTTTAAATGTATGACAGCATCCATTCTGGATTTTATCAGAAAAAGAAATGAAAAAAAGTAAGTATTGCATTAATTGCCAAGGAATATTAAATATTGATCGAAACTCTGGATATTAAAAACTATGGACTGTGGGTATTAAATATTGATTGAAATTCTGGATATTAAAAACTATGGACTGTGGGTATTAAATATTGATTAAACAGCATGGTCGAATATCCAAATAAAAACTGTTAAGAATGACAGAAAGAATTTTAGATAAATTTGATATTTCATTTTGACCATAAAGCGAAGAGAGGAAAACGCCATTCAGAAAATATTCTGCATTATTTTAATGCTTTGACTGAATCCAGTGAATTTTAGAATTACTGCCCGTATTAGTTGGAGGTTGCATCCCAAAGAAGAAAAGAGCTCCCAAGAAGAAATTTAATTTTCAGTTTAGAAAATATTATTATGAATAATAGGTAATCAATATAAATGATTTGAAAGCAATATTTTATATCAATGAATAACATACAAAATTCGGGTAGGAAATTTTCCAACAATACAAAAGGCACTTCTGCCTTTTTTCCACATTTCTAACCGCCAAATGTAATGAATCAATCTCTGATAACAGAAACGCATTTATTATAATTAACTCACTATTCATTTGATTCTATTAGAGAAATTTTTTGGAGATACTTAATTCTGGGAATCTGATCAGATGACGAGGACGAGACCTGGTATGTAATTACTTTTTTTGTACGAGGCAAATGAATATGAATTTCCTGAATATAGAACTTTATTGTGGAATATGTGACATTATTTTTTCAAGATTCATGCTTGAAGACATTAATATATTTAAATTTCGAATGACACCTTTGCTTTTTTTTGCTGCTAGGAGTATATCATATTTAATATGACTTTTGCCTTCAACTTTATCATGGTATGGTCGATACTGCTTATAAACGCTATAATACTAGTAAATTTAAGATTAGCGATATAAGTGCTTCCTTTTTGACAAATGAATGCCAATCCACCAAAGAGGATTACCTCAACATTTGTTGAGGTAAACCTCAACCACCATGAGGTAGGAGGTAATCCAAATCTATGAGGTAATCCAAATCCATGAGGTAATCCAAACACCACCATGGAAGCATTACCTCAACATTTGTTGAGGTAATGCTTCCATGTCCAACTACCATCGATGTAGAAATTGCATCACATATGCTATCATCAGGATAATCTGATACATTTTGTGGAAGAATTGGCAAGAATTTTATCATGTATCATGCATGTCATCGCGTAAAAGAAGCGCGTACGGCTCATGATGCTCACATTCAAGGCTTGAATATACACCGGGCTCCAAAAGTTAAGGCACAGCTTGTCTTTTCTGTCTTTGAATGAATGTATAAAACAAGAAATTTGGTGAAAATGTGCACTAAACAAATTTTAATGAATACAACATAGACATTTTATTAAGTTCAACACAAACATTATTTACACCAAATAAAATTGCACTAATGGCAGAAAACTTTATTCGTGAGAAAAACAGTACATCACAGTTTTCTGTGAGAAAAATGTCGTGGGATCATCATAAGAAACGGTTCTAAAAAAAGAATATGTCCATCCTTAGCTACAATGCAATGGCGGCTTAGTTTGTTTAAAATCGTTATATTTACCTCCCGTTTTAAAGCAACACTAGGGCTATTTTGGGACGGACCTCTTAATTTTTGAACTACAGTCAGATAATCAGGGCGACTAATGAGATGATACCTTCAAACTACTATATTACCATTCTTCAAAATACCATACTACACCAGCGGGAGGACATTTGGCCCGACGGATTTAATGTCCACCAGACCATCTTACTAGGCTGTTCTTCGGTGGAATCAGGACAAGAACCTGAAACCCTCCGCATCCAATGCCGAGACCTTACCAACAGGTCAGTGCAGCCAATGCATTGGTGGCATTCACTTTCTAGGCTGAGGATTAAATAAGTCAGGCATTGAAATGGGAAATAAAGACCAGACACGGAGTAACCCAAATTCCAGCTCATCTAATGACTTTAAAGAAGGACTTAAAGCAGAAAATTGATTTCCAAGGTAGTTCTAAAAGATCCTCTATCGATTTAGAACAAGGCATCGAGCTATCCATCCCATTCGCCCCATTTTCTGGCCCTCAATATAGTCCTCAATAAGCCAAGACCGGTGCAGGATCGGACGTATGGATCAAGGATGTCTTTTCGATATCTTACATCGTTCAAAGTGCCCCCATGGAAATCAGGGGGGTCACCGAGAGATATCACTGTCTACACCTTTCTGTCACCAACACTGTAATTATGACTTCCGACATTGTTGGAATGATGGGATCTGGTACGCTGTTTCCTTCAGGTCACTTAACGACCTAAATCATTCTCCTGTGTGATTCTGGACTAGTCTCTGAAGTATAGAAGCCAGTTGCTGATTCGTTCAGAAGACGTGTTCTCTTTCTCAACATAAAGTGTGCAGAAATGTGTTCTGGCTGCAAGGGGAGTCAAACAACTCGTCTTCTTGCATACAGAACTGCATTGTGAAGGAGTTTTCACACTTTATTGCGGAATATTCTTATCAACGTTGCCACAAAAATGACCTGCCATGAGTTGAGGCACTGTAGCCTTTCTCCTCCTTTATTCTGAATGAGCTAAATAATGGTTACAACCAGATATTATAATTGGTAATCGGTCTAAAGTAATTCTTCTAGACCCAGCGTTATCGGATGGAATCTGATCCCACAGATACTTGATCATACTAAACGATACATTGAGACTTCTAGAAGCATTAGCTTGTGCCAACCCTAAATCCAACCATCCGATAAACCGACACCTTAATGAATTGAACAAATGAATTCCCCCAGACATTGCTAGACTTTCCTGGATATTGTCGACAAAATTGACAACAAATGAAGATGGAAAAAAATGTGTACAAAATTTATATTTGAAATTGCTAATTTTTGTTGACTTTATCCCATTCCTATATAAGTATTCATTTCTTTAGAATAAAACTGGCAGCTATTGTTTTTGCATAAGTTTGTTTCAAGTTTGTTACTATCATTCATATGACCTAGTAGCTCACAAATACGGTACAGTATTGTATGACGCAATATTCTCAATACTGTATAATGCTGTTTATTGTAGAATATTGTTTAATATCATGTAATATCGAACAATATTTTAAATATTGTGCAACAGCATGCGCTACCTTGGTAAGCAATGAATTTTAATATTAAGTCCATTTTGTTTAATGGCGAGGATAGACAAACATGTTTTCCTTAACTTTTGAAGGACAGTGTATTTTCACCTTGATATAGATATTTTTAATTAGTAGCTACATTTTACTTGTAAACGTAACAGTTTACTAGTAAACTTTAGTTCATGCCTTTTTTATTTGACTCGATCCTATGTTTTTATATCAGACTACAGAGAGGGCGAGAGGTGCCGACATATGCGCATATACAAATGGCCTGCGGCCACAAGTATTACTAGGTTGTACAGGGCCCCAGGCCTCGTCTGCCCTGCCTCACACCACGATTCTGCTATTAGATAACAATATTACTTATAAAAAATATAAACTAATAGAACTATCGGCAATATATAATCATTAATGTATCTTTCTGTACATTCATCACTAATGTATCAGTAATTGTAAAATTTACTGGGATTTAACACTTGCACTAGAAACAAATTCCAACCAAACAAATCTTAACAAGAAGAAATATTTAGAAATATCCACTAAAAAATAAAATTTTACTGAAATTTTCTAATGTTTATAATTTATTAAGCTCTTGTATTTCGTAAATGAAATTCATCACTAATGTATCAGCAATTGTAAAATTTACTGGGATTTAACACTTGCACTAGAAACAAATTCCAACCAAACAAATCTTAACAAGGAGAAATATTTAAAAATATCCACAAAAAAATAAAATTTTCTGAAATTTTCTAATGTTTATAATTTATTAAGCTCTTGTATTTCGTAAATGAAATTCATCACTAATGTATCAGTAATTGTAAAATTTACTGGGATTTAACACTTGCACTAGAAACAAATTCCAACCAAACAAATCTTAACAAGGAGAAATATTTAAAAATATCCACTAAAAAATAAAATTTTCTGAAATTTTCTAATGTTTATAATTTATTAAGCTCCTGTATTTCGTAAATGAAATTCATCACTAATGTATCAGTAATTGTAAAATTTACTGGGATTTAACACTTGCACTAGAAACAAATTCCAACCAAACAAATCTTAACAAGGAGAAATATTTAAAAATATCCACTAAAAAATAAAATTTTCTGAAATTTTCTAATGTTTATAATTTATTAAGCTCTTGTATTTCGTAAATGAAATTCATCACTAATGTATCAGTAATTGTAAAATTTACTGGGATTTAACACTTGCACTAGAAACAAATTCCAACCAAACAAATCTTAATAGGAGAAATATTTAAAAATATCCACTAAAAAATAAAATTTTCTGAAATTTTCTAATGTTTATAATTTTTTAAGCTCTTGTATTTCGTAAATGAAATTCATCATTAATGTATCAGTAATTGTAAAATTTACTGGGATTTAACACTTGCACTAGAAACAAATTCCAACCAAACAAATCTTAACAAGGAGAAATATTTAAAAATATCCACTAAAAAATAAAATTTTCTGAAATTTTCTAATGTTTATAATTTATTAAGCTCTTGTATTTCGTAAATGAAATTCATCACTAATGTATCAGTAATTGTAAAATTTACTGGGATTTAACACTTGCACTAGAAACAAATTCCAACCAAACAAATCTTAACAAGGAGAAATATTTAAAAATAGCCACTAAAAAATAAAATTTTCTGAAATTTTCTAATGTTTATAATTTATTAAGCTCTTGTATTTCGTAAATGAAATTCATCACTAATGTATCAGTAATTGTAAAATTTACTGGGATTTAACACTTGCACTAGAAACAAATTCCAACCAAACAAATCTTAACAAGGAGAAATATTTAAAAATATCCACTAAAAAATAAAATTTTCTGAAATTTTCTAATGTTTATAATTTATTAAGCTCTTGTATTTCGTAAATGAAATTCATCACTAATGTATCAGCAATTTTAAAATTTACTGGGATTTAACACTTGCACTAGAAACAAATTCCAACCAAACAAATCTTAACAAGGAGAAATATTTAAAAATATCCACTAAAAAATAAAATTTTTTGAAATTTTCTAATGTTTATAATTTATTAAGCTCTTGTATTTCGTAAATGAAATTCATCATTAATGTATCAGTAATTGTAAAATTTACTGGGATTTAACACTTGCACTAGAAACAAATTCCAACCAAACAAATCTTAACAAGGAGAAATATTTAAAAATATCCACTAAAAAATAAAATTTTCTGAAATTTTCTAATGTTTATAATTTATTAAGCTCTTGTATTTCGTAAATGAAATTCATCACTAATGTATCAGTAATTGTAAAATTTACTGGGATTTAACACTTGCACTAGAAACAAATTCCAACCAAACAAATCTTAACAAGGAGAAATATTTAAAAATATCCACTAAAAAATAAAATTTTCTGAAATTTTCTAATGTTTATAATTTATTAAGCTCTTGTATTTCGTAAATGAAATTCATCACTAATGTATCAGTAATTGTAAAATTTACTGGGATTTAACACTTGCACTAGAAACAAATTCCAACCAAACAAATCTTAACAAGGAGAAATATTTAAAAATATCCACTAAAAAATAAAATTTTCTGAAATTTTCTAATGTTTATAATTTATTAAGCTCTTGTATTTCGTAAATGAAATTCATCACTAATGTATCAGCAATTTTAAAATTTACTGGGATTTAACACTTGCACTAGAAACAAATTCCAACCAAACAAATCTTAACAAGGGGAAATATTTAAAAATATCCACTAAAAAATAAAATTTTTTGAAATTTTCTAATGTTTATAATTTATTAAGCTCCTGTATTTCATAAATGAAATTCATCACTAATGTATCAGTAATTGTAAAATTTACTGGGATTTAACACTTGCACTAGAAACAAATTCCAACCAAACAAATCTTAACAAGGAGAAATATTTAAAAATATCCACTAAAAAATAAAATTTTCTGAAATTTTCTAATGTTTATAATTTATTAAGCTCTTGTATTTCGTAAATGAAATTCATCACTAATGTATCAGTAATTGTAAAATTTACTGGGATTTAACACTTGCACTAGAAACAAATTCCAACCAAACAAATCTTAACAAGAAGAAATATTTAGAAATATCCACTAAAAAATAAAATTTTACTGAAATTTTCTAATGTTTATAATTTATTAAGCTCTTGTATTTCGTAAATGAAATTCATCACTAATGTATCAGTAATTGTAAAATTTACTGGGATTTAACACTTGCACTAGAAACAAATTCCAACCAAACAAATCTTAACAAGGAGAAATATTTAAAAATATCCACTAAAAAATAAAATTTTCTGAAATTTTCTAATGTTTATAATTTATTAAGCTCTTGTATTTCGTAAATTAAATTCATTTATCCTCAGAAAAATAATTATTTTGAGCACAATTGACATAAATAATACGAATTCTCCAAATAGATGATTTTTTTTTAATTAAATAAACAGTTTTAGTTTTGATATGCTAGCTTCAGAAAATAAATATTAGTCTTTATTTTCCTTTTCTTTCTTGGGAGAAAAAACATTTAAAGGGCATTATGGAAGAAATAACTAAGTTATTTTATTCAGCGCGAACTTTATGCCACTCTTAGCTCTGAAATCATAGTTTATTCTCTCTCGTTTCTCCTAATGTCGAAAGACTTGTTTGCATTAACACCCTTTGCCTAATTGTTAGTCTTAGTAAAGATGCACTCCTAAAAGCCAGAGTAGAGTTCTCACACACAAAGTTCTTGGGATACAAAGTGAATGTCTGCGAGGAAAGAGTAATTATTCTTAGGAACGCAGCTGCTTGGAATTTTTCTTTGCTAAAATTATTCTTGGTCCTTGTATTTTACTACACATGAGCGAATAGAAAGATTATGCAATAATATGAAGATCCCTTGATATCCTTGAAGATAACTGAAAGATCTTAATTGTTATTACTTTTACCCTTGAAAAATTATTTAATTAAAAATAAAAAAAAGTAATTATTTCTGTTTTGTAGCAAATTTAGAATATGCTGGGTTGATTTGGTGAATTCCGGTTTCTGAATATAGAAATAATACCCAAACTTTTTAAATAATTAAGAACTCTCAATATTATGCGTTTATATTATAGCAATTATTTTACCTATCATTGAGAAATTGTGCAATGATATTCATTCAGGGTTGTACAAAAAAGATTTTAGAGATCATCAGAGTAAGATAAATTGTAAGAATTTATAAAAGTAGGAATGGAAATTTTGCCTCATAACAATTGTTTCTTGGCTTAAAAGGAATTGGGAGTATAATTAATCTGATGGAAGACAGATATAATTGAATGTGCATTGCTGAAATATTTAGAAAGTATATTCAAATTATATTACAGTATATTATTAGATAATTGTACTGTTTATCTCTCTGAAACTACGGAAAAGAATCCTTTTGTAAATCAACATTTAAATATAAGGAACATGCTCTTTCACTAACAGTTAACATCGCTGTAAAAAAACTTTTATAAAACCAAATGTTTCATAATTCCTGCTAAAATATGAATAAAATCTGCACGGCTAATGCTGTACATCTTGTAACATTTAAATGAGATAGTTTTTCAGATTTATATTAAATTGTTTACCGTGATTAAATTTCCAAATGTTAAGATTCAACGATGTTAAGATATCACCAAGATTCAGCTTGTTATTTGAAAATATTTAAGACATTTTCCATTCAATCCTTGAATAAAAAATAGCTTCTGGTAATCATCTTTACTAATATACCATTATATTCAAAAATTTTGTTGACTCATTTATTACGGGCTAAAGAGAACAGATAAAACATTTTCATTTGGAGATTTTCTGAAAAGTAAAAGTCATCTGCAGCGCCTATCATTCATACAAAGCCGCATATGACTCTTTCTGCAAACTTCCCTAATGGATTGCATTACTGAAAGAATCGTAACTTTTCGTCATTTCTAAGAAGTGACGTCAACTTCAGATGATGTAACTAGTGTGTTTATAATCTTTTATTTTTAAATAATTAATTTCTCGTCATGAAGAATCAAGTGAATATCGCTTGGTGTTTTCAAATTCGTTTTCATTTTAATTTTCGCAATCTTGTAATACGTAAGTTATGTTCATTCTTTCAAGAGTTTCTTTATAATCTATATCTGCAATTTTGAGACTGTAATCGAAGCCTTACGAATTGCGTTGCTTAAAAAATCTGTACATAATATACAAATATTAGAATATGCTTTAAAGATATTTTTAATGAAGTTGCATTATTTTCATTGGATGTTACCGCAGAAAAAAATTCTAACTACAATGAACATTTGATCGAATTATTTATCCTTTTTTATTTGTTATTTTCAATTATTTTTAGGTTAATAATCAGTTGTGGATGTAATGGAATGCATTACTGAAACATGCAGTTTGTTATCGGGAGAATTTTTTAATTGATGCTTTATTTCAGTGAACAACCACAACTCAGCCTCCCTCATGACACCATCACCTGCTTTTACAAGCAACGTGCATGGTCTGGATCCTTTTGAACTGGACTAAAGATTTTTTTTTTTTTTTTGCCTATACAGGTACATAATATTTTTTATTTACTTTGCATAAAATAACATAATTAATTGAATATTCCAAAATTCATATATTGAAAACATTAACTTGCTTGCCATAAAAATTGCGTTTATTACGTATTATTGATTGGTGCGATATACGATTGGAAACAACCAAATGCAAACAAACCATCATACTTATTTCAAACTGTATTCATTGAATATGTTAACAGTTATATCGAATCCAGCGCTTCGCTTAGTTGTTTAATGTAAATATGACATATTATTAGTTATATTCTGGAAATAGTTAGTTTTGTTAAACTGTACATTCAGGCTAATGTAGAAGATATAAAAGAAATAAAGAAATAAGCGTCAGACAGAACGTTTTGTCGTAATTAGGGTTGCATTTATTTGTTGTGACTCCAATTATTGGAACGCTTTTGAAAAAAAAATAATTTTATTTACATTTTAACTGAAGAAATTAAACATTTGATTTTTACTACGAACTTCACCGAGTCAGTGGGCGAGAGCGTTCCGAAGAGAAAGAGAGAAAATAGGTTTTTTGGAAGCATACCCGGATGATGAACGGTGCGGCAGTTTTGACAGACACAGCCTAGACGGAGCTAGTAGTTTACAGATATCTGATATGATTTATGATAGATATATATGATTTATGACAGGTATATATGATTTATGATAGGTATTCGCTACAGTATTATCGAGTGAAAAAGTAGGTTTAATCTTTGGCAGATGGATATGATTTATATATATATAAATAGATGATAATTCCAAAACAGTTATGCTCCAAAAATAGTCTTTTTACAATTTTAAGACTCAAAAATGATATATTTTTACTGATAACAGTTTTATTTTCATACAATATTTTCGCTTAATTTTAATAAAATTTTTATATCAATTTAATTTTCAATCCGTGAGGATGTTTTGGGGGCTATTAAGGAATTCAAACTCACCCATCAAAATATTTCATGACGTATTTTAACCAAACTTTGAAAGGAAGAAGGAATTAATTTGACTTTTACTTCAAATATATACACATTTTAATTAGCAGTAAACTAATTCAATTGAATTTCTATTTTTCACACGTATAAAATAAAAAGTTGAAAAGTTTTTAAAAGCCTTATTCCATATTCTCACGAAAAATAACAGGTCACAAAATAATACTATATTAAGCTTATTAGCTTTAAGCAACTCGTAACATGCAGGCGAAGAATTCATTCCACTGCTTGTGGAATGATAATTTATATTTTTACAGAATAATTTAGAATTTTAAAGAAGGTTATCGAAAGTTCTAGAACATTAAGAAGGGAATAATAAGGAATTCAAATTAAAGTTCAACCTATAAACTAATACGACCTGGCTGGGATGCAAACCTCCTATCGTGTGTTTTCCAAGCACGTACTTTACCTCTAAACCAACTATGCGCATGTCTTCCTTATGCAACAATATTAATTATTTAACAACCTAAAGAGCCACTAATTTTGGCGAACAAACAGGACGCCAAATACGATAATTTAAAAAAATGCTTCGGAGCTTCTTTGTCATAGCATATTTTTAAAATGCATCGATTTAATAATTGATACAATAAAAGATTTAACTATATACTAAAACACATTTCATTTTTTTATCAAAAAATTTCACTGAGTTCCTTGTCTAAGAAAATTTAAACTCAGAGAAATTTCCATAATCATATTCCTGCAAAACATTTTATTTCTATCGAATCTAATTCAAATTCCGAAGAATGAATTCTAAATGTGGCTGAAAAGAAGAAAAAATTCTGAATTCCAAATTTTATTCAAAAGTAGTACAAAAATTCAAGAATGCTTTTTCATATTAAGCAACAAAGTTTTATAGTTTTATCTGAAAAGTTTTAGAAAGCAGCTTTAGAAACTATTGCTGGAATATTTCTCTACAGAAATTTCTCTTCAAAGGATTTGAATAAAAAGAATCAAAATAAATTCCTCTTTGTCGGATAAAAGTTGTCGATATTTAGAATATTCGAATGATTACTTTCATATTTTTTTTTCAGAAAAAGTTTTTAGAGTTTAAAATAATATATTCTTTTTAATATTATGAAATTGTAGAATTCATAATCTCTGCATTCCTATCTCAATATCTATCTCTTCTTTGTACTCCCTATATAACTAATAGTGGTAGCGATAAATGTGTGTTTGGCGCTTTATAAACCAGATCTTATGACCTACAGCTGCCACATTTGTAGTATGTCCACCTTGGTGTTTTAAAATGTGCACCTAAGAGCGATTTTTTAAAAATTTATTTAACTTAAAATTTAGTTGAATTTTGGCTTTTTGCCGCATTAACTTTAGAAAATATTTCTGTACAATTTGAATCTTATGACGTTAAAAAAATAATTGGCTTTTAAGGGTACGGATTTCATAATTGCGAGAATTTTTGCTAAAGTTTGGTATTTTTTAAAAACATTTTTCAATAATTGATCAAATCGCTGTACTAAAATTCAAAACATTTTCTTTTTTTCATCAATTATTACATCGTACGATATTATTCGATTGAAACTCGTTGAAAGTTGAAAAAGAAGGATTATTTAATATTTGTATAGTCTACAAAACAAAAGTAGGAAATTATAATATCTCGAAATTACAAAAAGGGATGAAACTCACAATTACCTTTTTAACATCGCGATGATGTTGTGGGACTTTTTGCTTTAGATAATAATAAAAGTTCATGTACACAATAAACAAAACTTAAATATGACAATAAAAATATCATGGCTATCGGGACAACTAGGAAGAATGATGGTCAGGAATTTATACCTAAACAATATTTCTGAAAGCAATATAGCCAATATTCTTGATGAACCAGCAGATAGCCAAAGGCGACTAGTTAAATGTAAAGGTTATGTGTAAGTTTATGAGTTTTAGCGCACTACTGTCCTGCGGCTTCGTTGATCTGTAACTACTAAATTTGTCACTCTTGGAGAATACATTTGTGGAACTCGGACCGAATTTCTTAAAATTTTAATCAATTCAAAGTTAAGCTAAATTTTGACACTTTTTTTCAACATTATTTTCGAAAAAATTATAACATGTTTCATTTTCAAATTGCATGTCGCTCACATGATTTATCTTGGAGTTATGGCAAAAAACACTATTGCTTAAGTTTTGCACACCAGTGTACTTCTTAAAAGTTAGAGTGCATTTCTGTCCACGGAAAATCCAATGATCATTTTCTCATTCAGTAAATTAGCTTAATACTTTGTCTCAATGCATTTTCAAATAGGATAGATCATAGGATTGATGATTGTGAAACTGATGACAAAACACGAGAACAGCTTTTTTTTTAATAACTGCTTTAAAGAACCAACATGTTTATTGTATCAGTTGAGGAATAAGCGAAACGTAAACTTTTTTTTTCGTTCTACTTTCATCTTCAAAAATAATTCAAATGTCTTTCGTCAAAGATCTCAGTATTAATAAATTGGTTTGATCGACGAATATATAGGCTAATTAAAGGTTAGTTTCCTTTAATCGGAGACAACTTCATCCTATCCATTCATCAAAAATGTGTAAAACTGTGTTATTAATTTTATATAAAAGTGAGAAAGGTATTAGGCTTATTGAAAAAAATAATTTCTAATATAACCATCGTTAGGAGTACTACAATGAAAAGTAGAAGTCCGTGGTAGAAAAAGATTATCTGTAAAATGCAGTGGCTAGAATATAAACCAAAAACATTTTGTTATTAATTTTCAGTATCCTCGTCTGCTGCAATATGTCATGCAAAAATCTATTTAACCCTTTCTAGGGCCGTGGGAAGTATGCTTCCCACCAAATTTATCAATCGTCATATGAATTTATGCAGGTTGGCATAAGTTCTAACACATTTTTTTAGAAAGACAGAAACTTAGATGCTACAGTTCTTTATTTTACACAAAATGATGTGTCTTGATTTGATACTTAATTATTAATGAACCAAATTAATTAACTAATCAAATTAAATTTATCTAATAATCTAAATGAATCCCCTTCCTTATTCTAACTTCAAGCCTAAAAATATTTTAACATAATATGACTAGAAAAAAATGGTCCTTTAAAGGGTTAAGCAAGGGGCGTATTGAAGTAACTGAGTTCATAAAATCAGGCTTTATCACTGAACTTTCATTTATGAAAGCGCACATTCTACACAATTTGCTCTATGGAAAAGCAGTCTCTGAAAATTGGTCTCCAATAGACCCATTCTCTGTTAAAAGATTACAAATGTAAGTAAAATTTGGAGGTTTGATCAGCTATATTCATCCTAGAAACAAAAGAAAGCCTGAAGAATAATGATAAATGCCCAAGTATATGTGGATAGGCATTCAAACGTAATGCCAGCAATAAGTTGTCGGCTAATATTTAGGGGATGTTTGTTAAATACTATTGTATACTATGTATTATCTGTATTTATACTGTAATATGATGTCGGGTGACCGTATTTATACTGTAGTATGATGTCGGGTGACCGTATTTATACTGTAATATGATGTCGGGTGACCGTATTTATACTGTAATATGATGTCGGGTGACCGTATTTATACTGTAGTAGGATGTCGGGTGACCGTATTTATACTGTAGTAGGATGTCGGATGACCATATTTATACTGTAGTATGATGTCGGGTGACAGTATTTATTCTGTAGTATGATGTCGGGTGACCGTATTTATACTGTGATATGATGTCAGGTGACCATATTTATACTGTAGTATGATGTCGGGTGACCGTATTTATACTGTAGTATGATGTCGGGTGACAGTATTTATTCTGTAGTATGATGTCGGGTGACCGTATTTATAATGTGATATGATGTCGGGTGACCGTATTTATAATGTGATATGATGTCAGGTGACCATATTTATACTGTAGTATGATGTCGGGTGGCCGTATTTATACTGTAATATGATGTCGGGTGACCGTATTTATACTGTGATATGATGTCAGGTGACCGTATTTATACTGTAGTATGATGTCGGATGACCGTATTTATACTGTAGTATGATGTCGGGTGACAGTATTTATTCTGTAGTATGATGTCGGGTGACCGTATTTATAATGTGATATGATGTCGGGTGACCGTATTTATAATGTGATATGATGTCAGGTGACCGTATTTATACTGTAGTATGATGTCGGGTGGCCGTATTTATACTGTAATATGATGTCGGGTGACCGTATTTATACTGTGATATGATGTCAGGTGACCGTATTTATACTGTAGTATGATGTCGGGTGACCGTATTTATACTGTAGTATGATGTCGGGTGACCATGTTTGGAACATTTTTTTTTCTTTTTTTGCTTTCTGAATGTATTTCCAATCCTTTCATTAAATTAAATTATCTGTAAAGTTGATGACTTTTATCATGCAAGGCCATGAGTTGCCTACAAAAAGGAATGATAGACGTTATGAATTTAATTGTGGAATCCCACATAATTTTTTTCGTTGCATGTAAAAATAAATGTGAATAGCTACTTCTTACTTAATAAAAAGAAGAAAAAAATTATTTTCATATAAGACCATAAGTAAAATTATGGTCATATACTGGTTTGTCAGCAGAGTTCTGTATATTTCCAAGTATACTTTCCAAATTCCAAGCTCTGATACTTAAAAGTCATCCAATATTTACACATGCAAAAGAAAAGTGACTGAAAAAAAGCATAAATGAATAGAAACTGCTCATAAGCGTCATGTTTTATTCATTCTCTATCCAAGTATTTGAATAATAAATGAATAGAAACGAACCGGAGAAGATAAAAAAAATAGAAAAGGAAGCAAATACTCGTCTCACAACTCAGGTTTTCGGAATTTTTAGGGAATCACTGATCTTATTCCTAGGGAGTCTCTGAGAACACATAATACTCAAATGCCCCGTCTCAAAAAAATGAATAATGCATAGAGCGAGCGGGGGACCTCTCAAAGCTGATAATCAAATGATTTTCGTAAGTTATTGGATTTTATTTTTTTCTCGTAAACAACATGACTCGGAACTACAGTAATAATAAAGGTATGGATAAATCTTCTTTGGCTTAGATGACTTGTTTACAGGAAGATAATATATGAGTGCATATATAAGATTGACATAAATATCAGAGTTTACTTAGAGGAAATGCAGTATAAATTCTAACTTGCTCGAATAACAAATTTGGAAGAATTTGCATATTTCATTAATTGTGAATGAATATTATATATTGAATCCATTCATTTAATTTTTTTGCAGAGGAAGAAAAGCCACGTTGAAATTTCTAAAGAATGGAGACCTGCTTGCAAGTGAATATAGCATTTTACATTGCTCATAGAGTAAAGAAAAGAAATCAGTATTAAAAATTACTTGATACTCTTTTAATTCTTAAATTAAATCCATTTATTTATAAGAGAATTTTAGAAAACTATCCATGTTATTAGTCAGAGGTTACTTTCCTAAGTGCACAACAGTGCTCAACCAGAAATTTTAGTTCAGGTTAGGATATATTAAAATGGATAATTCGAATATGAAGGAGTTCTTTTCAATATCAGCAGAACTGCTTTAAAAACCTTTTTTATGTCACTGTTTAACATATAAATATAGGCTAAGAAATTTACCATTAATCTAAACAACACTAATTCTTCGAAGTTTTCACTTTGCAATTCTAATATAAATTAATAAATCTTTTTCTGATAATAGAAACAATGTTATTATAATTAACATATTTTTCAATTGAGGCTATTAGATAATTGTTTCAGAAGAGACATCATAATTTTGTCACCTTGCTCTGATGATGAGAATGAAGCCTGAACTATTTTCATTTTCTTTATACATGTCGATTCAAAATCATTGCCATGAATTCAGAATTGTACAGAGGTGTTAGCGACAGTGTTTTTTTCCCAAGATGGGCTACATTTAAGACAAGTCTATTTAGATTCAGAATGGTGGCCCGATGATATTTTCATCATCGCCCTTTGTTGCATGGTGAGCAGCAGATCTCTAATGTAACTCTTGCCAAGACTTTATTACCATATCACTATTTATATTACTCATGAATGCTGGGATACGAAGTTCCAAATTACTGATAGATGCTGTAAATAGAAGCAGCCATACGTGACTTTCAACATATGTGTTCCATATTACAAGCAGTTTGTTTCTATTATCGTCTTGATCGAGAAATTGTACTTCATTTTTGTTAACTGAGTGACCGGTCCATCAAGGATGTATAGATTTATTGATGAAGTGTTTCCATGTCCAGTTATTATCGATCTGAGAAACAGTGCCTCAGATGATAGCCCCAGAATAGTAGATACATATACATATACATATTAAAGATGATTTAACAAGAATTTTGTTAAAAATATAATACATGTCATGTTATGAACAGCAGAAATGGTCTCCTGGATATTTCCTCGCATAATCTTGAATAAAGATTCTAATATTTTTTTCTTCGCATTAAATTTTGGGCTCTGGCTAAGCCACAAATCCCTAATATGATATTGATTAATGATAGCTGATAAATATAGATTTTTAGCATAAATACAGTATTTTTACTTAGTCTTTACACATTTTTTCCAGCCTATTGACATTAAAATTTCACACGAAACTCTAAAGTAATGGTCAAACTAATCAACTGATCAATAGTCGCACTGATTTTCATTGATTAAATCTTGGCGTTTATGGATTATTGATTTTGCATGCATACGAAAGCTCAGACCAATAACTGGTCAATCATTTGACGGATTTTGTTCAAAATTTGAAAAACATCAATATTTTAGATTCTATGTGCAATAAATTTCAGCTTCATTACGTTTTGTATTCATCTATACCTTTGTCTTCAAAATTCCAAACAGATAGACATCCTCAAAATGGGTTTTATTCAAAATTTTATGTACATTTACAAATTTGGCCGTGTTTCATGTGCCAGACTTATGCAGTTTACATCTTTTGAAAATGGTCTAATTGATTCAGTTTTTTTTTTTTTTTTTTAAATCTGGAGCTCAAATTTTTTGACGATTACAATACTTCCTCTTTATTTCTTATACGAGAAAATGCATACAGAGTATACTTGATCCAATGACCCATTCAAAACATAAATATGTTCCAATTTAGAAATAGAAAATTTTCAAATAAATCAGCAGATACCTTTTTAAAAGTTTTTAAATCATATCTTTATTTTATACTCTATCCTTGATTCGTATATCAGGCTACAAAGAAGACGATTGTTTTTGACGTATTTTCTTTGCAACTGGCCGTCGCTCACAAAAAGTCCTTCTTTGTTGTTACTCGTCTCCAGTTTTCGACTGCCTTGATACAAATAATGAGTCCACGACTTAGATCACAGTACCGCTTCTAATAAAACCAATTAACAGAACTAAAATTCATAATAATCAAAATATTGTTTTAAAATAATTAACACTGGGCCAGTAATTTTAAAGATCATTCAGAGATACATTACAATGAATTTTGAAAATATAACTAAAGCAAAAGAATTTAACAAGAAATTTTTAAAAATTCAATGTAAAATAACATTTTCTAAAAATCTCCAAGATATACTCTGTTAATTCATAAAATCACACTCTTCGTTTTTAAACTAAGTTCTTTTTACCCAGCAAAATTACCCACAACTAAAATATCAAGAATTCTAATTTTCATAATATCTTATTTGTTATTAGGTAGATAACTTCCATTTTAAAATATCAGCACTTACAAATGAATATTCTTTCTTTGCTTATAGTAATATTTGATGAAACTATCTTTAATTATTGAACTAATCCATAATCATTAAAGTATTGTTTTATAGTATTTCCTAATGTTCCTTTATTTGAAATGCTTACAAATATATTCTTATTAATATATATTATTCTTATTAAATATATTCTTAGCAAAAAAAAATCTTCCCAAGAAGACATTTAAAAAAATTTCCTTTAAAATAAAATTTTCTGAAAATTCTCAAAGTGTATAATGTATTAACGCATAAATTTAAACTTTTCGGTTTAAAACTAATTTCATATAACCCAGAAAAATAATTCTATTCAATAAATTCAACCTAAATGACAAGAATTTCCCGAATAGATATTTATTTCTTCATTCAGCAGAAAATTCTCAATTTAATATTCTAGTTTCAGCTAATAACTATTCTGTTTTTATTTACATTTTCTTCTTTCTGAGAAGAAACTTTTAAAGAGCTTCATTGAAGAAGTAACTAAGATATTTTATTCCACACAAACTTTATTTCACTCTTAGCTCGGAAATCATAATTTAGTCTTTCCCGTTTCTACTAATGAGGAAACAGTCAAGTTGTTTACATTCACTTCCTAATTGTTAGTCTTAGCAAAGATGCGCTCCTAAAAGCCAGAGTAGAATTCTCAGACACTAGGCTCTAGGGATACAAAGTGGATATCTGCGAGGAAAGAGTAATTATTCTTAGGAGCGTAGCTGCATGGAATTTTTCTTTTTTAAAGTTGATCTTGGTTCATGTCTTTTACTACAGGTGAGCGAATAGAAAGTTATTGCAACAATGTGATAATATTATTCGCTGAAAATTCTTATTTGCTATTCTTTTCATCTTGAAAAATGATTCAATTCGAAATCAGAAAGTATTTTTTTTTTTTGATGCAGACTAAAATGGGTTTATATGATGTATTATGGGATATGACTATAGTAGACAATAGGCGAAAACTTGAAATATTAGAAATACTCAACATTAAGCATGTCTTTTATATATATTTAATTGCCTATCATTGAAAAGCAGTGCAGTGATATTCATACAGGCTGAGACAAAAGAGTTCCGATAAACCATAAGAGTAAATAAGGTTATTTAAGCATTTCTGTAAGCAGAAACAGCTTCATTCTTATAGAAAGGTGATTTTGGGAAACAATTGAGAAATGGAAATAAATCTGGTGAATGTTAGTTAGAATTGAATGGAATAGTAGAAACATTATTAGAATATATAAGCTGCTACTACAACTATTATGGTATATCCCGTGGAAACTATGGGAAGCTATTATTTGTTACATCAATAATTTAAAACTGGCCACCTGATCCTTCCTTAATAATTAACAATTTTGTTAAAAAAAAAAAAAAAAAAACTTTTGTAAACCTAAGTATTTTTAGAATTCGTAATCAACTGGGTGCTGCACATCTTCCATCCTTTAAAAGAGACCATTTTTAGGATATTTAATAATTTTTTGACATTAATTTAATTTCTAAAATTCGAGATACACCTATACTAAAATCTTATCAATATTTAGCTTATTTATTTGTTTCTCTTTAAAATATTTCAGAAATTTTCCATTCAGATCATACATATAAAAATATTTATTAATGCTCATCGTTGTAAACATACCACTTTGTTCAAAAATATTTCCAATTGTTTCATTCCTAGAAAAACAGAACAAACCATAACTTTTTTTGTGCTTTCTTCAAGTATGCAACAACTGTCTTTCACACAAAGATTTTTATGCAGATTACAAACATCCTTTTGAATGCGTCCCTTCCTAGCACCTTTATCACTTTAAGAATTGTTGCTGTTCGGCGTTTCTACCAAGTGATGTCACCTTGATGTCATTTTTTAGAAAGATGACGCAACTAATTTATTTATGGTTTCTAATTTTAAATAATAAATTTTACTCAACCAAGAATTAGGGATTATCGTTTGGAGTTTTCGAACCCATTGTCAGCTTAATCGTCGCACTCTTCCAATTATAATATCCAATTACGTTTATTTTTAACGACTTTATTTATATTTTATAATCACACTTTTACGGCTTTAATTACACTCTTACTAATTGTAATTGTTTCTTTAAAAAATTGTAAATATCAGAATATAATTTAAAAATCAAGAAGCATTATATACGTTGCTATTTGCAACATATACCACAGATTCGAGAATGTTCTAATAATAGCGGTATTGTTGTCCATTTACATTGGCTCAAACAATTTAGAATACACCTTACATCGACATGAACTCATTAAATATCTCAGGGTCACACTCGAAATAGTGGTTCAAAAGCCCAAAATTAGAAATAAAACCCGTTTAAAACAAGTGTTTCAATAATAATGGGCTGAAATATCTTCAAATACCACTAAAAATTGGTCGAATCGGTACCATGACTTTTAAAGGCCATTATAAAAGCCAAATGACATGCAACTAAACACTCAAACTTTCTTTCTATGCGAGATGTTACAAGAATTTCATTGGTGTATTCGCAATATTTTGAGCCAAAAATTTGCGTATGTTTAATAAAAATAAAAACATGTAAAAATAAGAACATAATTGCTCTTCTCGGTAATGTGTTATTTATATAGAAAGTTGGATTTATCAAGTAAATGTTAGGCGTACTCTCAATTATTTGAGCCACTGTATTTGCTACTGCTTAGTTTTTGCTTTCAATTAATACCACATAAACGTTGAAGTAGTTGTGTTGTTGAAGAATTTACATAAGTTCTCTTTATGTAAATTCTTCATCTGAGGTGAAAATAAACACAATGTAGGATATTAACTTAATAATAATTATATATACGAATGCATGGCCTTTTACATTTAACCCTTAACTGGGGAAGTGAAATTTCAGGACTTAACTGAGGTGGTGCGGTCTACGAGACCGCATTTAATTTACATTCAGATTAAATTTTCTAATGAATGTATTAGTATGAAAAACTGCCAATATATTTTGCAGATATTTTTCTTGATATATAGATATGCCTTAGAAATTCTTCAAAATATATTATCATTGAAAAAGTAAATGCGTTGGAGCATGCATTTTCTTCTCAAATGACATGTTGCAATAAATAATATTCTTGAAAAAACATATTACTTTTTACTTTTTAAATCATATTTATTTTTACAGTATATGAAGGTATATAGAAGACACTATAATATAAAATTCAACAATTATATGAAAAATAAAAAAAAATTGACAATGGGTAAAATTTACCCTTTTTTGATCGGTTTGTGTGACTTTCATAGCACGGTTTTCGAGGGCATTTTAAACATACAAGTTAAGACCTAGTATAAAATTCAACCTATAAATTCTACATATATATATATATCTTGGTGTATTTATACATTTTATAAATTTTTCAAAATACATTATCATTAGAAAAATTAATTATGTTTGAACATACGTATCAGAATCAGTTGAATGTGAACTTTCATCGAAAAACTCTTCTGTACAATTATCCTTATCACTAAAATCACTTTCTGCTTCATTTAAAAGTGTCTGGAACACTGCTTCATTATAGGATCAGTAAATTGGATGATATTTCAGGGCCCAAGTTGTAGCGCCATCTGCTAAGCCTTGTTTATTACTGGGACACTAACAGGGAGGTGTGGTTTTAGAGACCGCACTCAAAGAAATAACTGAATTATTTTAAAAAGGATCCGCTGAAATCGGTTGAAAAAAGTGCACGAGTATTGAAGGTCACAAAACAGGAATCAACAGGCTCAATCCATTCAATTGAGCTAAAAATAGAATAGGGGTGACCGAAAATCATCACTCGCGGTCTCACAGACCGCACGTCCCCAGTTAAGGTTTAAATAAGATTAAATTATTTTTTATCTATACGACTATATTATATTCATCATTTAATTTGAGTGAAATGCCATAATTAATGGATATTGAGAAAAAAATTCATTAACTTTTTGGACTAAGTATATTTTCAAAGAGCATTAATTTAATAAGTTAATAAATATTTAAATAAAAATTATAAATATTTAAATAAATTATAAATATTTAAATAAATTATAAATATTTAAATAAATTATAAATAAAATAAATATAAAATAATAATTAAATACAAAATATTTATAATAAATTATAAATATTTAAATAAATTATAAATAAAATAAATATAAAATAATAATTAAATACAAAATATTTATTATAAATTATAAATATTTATTATAAATATTTAAATAAAAAATACACATGTATTCTCATAATTCATGTTCTTCTGTTCAAAACGAAATTGAAAGAGTTCTTTGCATAAGAGAAAAATTCTTCTCATTCTAGCAACATATTTTATATGGATCGAATCCAATTCAAATTCCAACGAACGAATTCTAAATATGGTTGAAAAGAAAGAAAATTCTGAATTTCAAATTCTATTCAAAAATATTAAAGGGATACGATAATGTTTTTCATACTGGATAGCAAAATTTTATTATTTTTTCTGAAGAGTTTTTCAAAGCAGTTTTAGAAACTGTTTTTGGAATAAATTCTACAGAAATTTCCTCGCATATGCTTTGAATAAAAGGGATGAAAATAAATTCCTTTTTGTCGAATAAAAGTTGCAGGAATTTCATTCAAAGCATTTAAATAAATTTATTAGATTACATCGGTGCTGTTTCATTCAACAAATCCTCTAAAGTTTCAAATAATATAATCTTGCCATAGTATAATATTATGGAGATCATGTTATTTCTTCTCTATCTTTGTCTTTACTAATAACATGATTAATCTGTGCTTGTGTTGGCGCGTAACTGGCGTTCAATCTACAGCTACCAGATTTGGCATGTATATAATGTATAGGAATGGACATCTCGAATTTAGTTTTTTAACGTTTAATTAATTTAAAATTGGATGAAATTTTGCCTTTCATTATCTATAAATTTCTAAAAATTCTAAAAATTACAACAGCACAAAAATTACTTGTACGTCATTTCAAAATGTAAAAAATGTATCTTTTTAATTATGCTAATTTGATAGTCAAATATTTTTCCTGAATTTTGCATTCTTTTAAATGTTTTTTTCTTTCATTTCCAAATGTAACTCTACAACTCAAATCGTCTTCATCATTTCACCAAGTATTGAATAGTTAACAGCTTAAAAAGGAGGATTCTGTCAATTATTTCTGTAGTTTACAACACAAATAGAAAATAGAAGTCACAATACCGCGAAAGTTAGAAAAGGAATGAACTGGATATTTGCGTATTTAATAGAATCATAAGGATATAAGACTGATTCCCATTAGAAAAAATTATGAACACTGCATATGCAGAACAGGCTTTAACATGCAGTAACAGGCTTTAATATCTGGCAAACGGAGGAAATAACGGGGATGAGGTTATAGATAAAATATTTAAATGTAGTTAAAAATAACCGTAATTCCCGGTCAAGCAGCTGGTTGCCAAAGGCTACTAGCTAAAATTAAATAATTAATTTGATAATAATAATAAATGCTAAATTTTCCAGTAGAATCGAGAACTAGCATTGTGATCTGCAAGCAGTCATTTGCAATTATTTCATTCTTCAGCTATGTTCATTCTGAAATGTTATGTTTGGGGAAAATGTACAGTAAAAGACAACTATCCGAATTAAAATGATTATGATCAGACATTTCTAATTCAGTTTGTTAATTTTTATTAGAATGAAATTAAGATTTAGATAATTGATCTAATAAAATCATATAGAGCGAAAATAAAGGAAGAAAATGAGATTTATGTAACAGTATGCAGACTAAGTCCGCGATTCAAGGAAATATTTAGTAATTATTAAATATCCATCCTACAAATTATTATTATCTTTTTTTAATTATTTTTTGTATAATTTAAAATATTTTTTATTTAATTTTCAATTAATAACCGTATAACTTTTGAAGCACGATAAATTCAGTTTTTCGCTTTCGTAGATATTTAAAAGAATTCTTCACAAATAGCTTATAGCAGTAGAAGAAAATACAATTTAATATTTAATCTTCGTAATTTTTAATTAATCAAATATTAAGAAATGCCCAAGATGCACATTTCCAACCTCTAAGATACATGGTTAACAAACCCACACCGGAAGATTCTCAACCCCACATTTGAAGTGCTTCCTGGGGGTGGGCGTAAAATGTTATGAATAAGAAACCAACGAGAATGGTCCCCCAAAACTTTCTAGCACACTCGATACTAAATTTGTTATGCCAGAGATTGCTTTACATGGCATTGGCGTGCAATAGTTATGAAAAATTAGCTTTCGGTGTGAATTTAACATTTTAACTGAATCTATCGTGTGATTCTTGGCAAGAATTTTGGCGATTATTCAGTGGCATGCGGTTCATAGTATCCCAGAATCGATTACGTTATTTTTAGGTACGTTTTTCTCACAGATTGAAAAACAAATTGACACAAAACTACACTTATATTCAAAAACTTCAATATTAAATTTGATATATTCAAGTTACTGCCATTTTCAGTTGTTGCGTTTATATGTTTTTGAAAGTACGCATCGACAGGTGGGCAACCCTTAGTTCGATGCTAATGATGTATACTAAATTTTCTTCATCTAATTCTATTAGTTTTATACTCGTAACATTAAGTTATATTGGAACAGTCGGACAGACAGACATTCTGTGAACAGAATTCGCTCAAAATTTGATAGAAATCTACACATTTGGTGTAAAGACTGTATGCTAAATTTCAACCATCTAGCTCAAAATGTTTTTCAGTTATCTTTGTCCCAGACAGACAGACGGGCATTTTCCAAAACTATGCTTCTCAGGGAGGGCTATAGAGCAAAGATTAGTCAAAATCTAGTGTTCGAAATTTTAAACGAATATTTTCTCAATATTACGTATACGAGAAGTTAAAATTAGATATTAAGATATAAAAATCCAAAATAATATATATATATATATATATATATATATATATATATATATATATATATATATATATATATATATATATATTATTTTGATTATCTTTGAGTTATCTTTGTCACAGACAGACAGACGGGCATTTCCTAAAACTATGCTTCTCAGGAAGGGCTATATATATATATATATATATATATATATATATATATATATATATATATATATATATATATATATATATATATTATTTTGATTATCTTTGAGTTATCTTTGTCACAGACAGACAGATGGGCATTTCCCAAAACTATGCTTCTCAGGAAGGGCTATATATGTATATATATGTGTGTGTGATTTTTCCTGTAAAATGGAAATAGTGTCTGGAAAAAAATTGTGAAAAGTTAAAATGATTTAATTATTTTATCCTAAATATAAATAAATAAAAATTACATGATTACAAATGATTTCACGTGGAAAAATTCAAATTCACAATTTCTTTGTGGATATTAATATTTCTGCAAAAATACAAAAATAACTTTTAAATTGAATATTTTAAAAGTTTTTTTTCAACATGGAATAATGCATTTTCTTTTGTGAAATCAATTTTTCAATTTTGGTAACTTATAACAACAATTTTAAAAGAAGTGATCATCGTATTAGCATTTTTAATATTTCACATGTATTGTACAAAATTGTAAGGTAACGCCATCTGTTGCATCAAAGGGGAAAGTTGTAGACTTATGTAACCGCTACAGAAATTTTTTATTTCTAAAATAAGGATATTTTAAAATTTTTATCCATTTGGTAATGATAATTAGATCGAGTTTTTTTAGAATATTGCACAATGTTTCATAATTCTCTCATAAGTAGTATTTTCGAAAAAGTGTGGTTCTTCTATTTGTTAATGCGAGGTAAAATTTATTTGTTCCTATAAATGATGAAGTTTCTTTCAGTTGATACATAGTAAAAAAAAAACATCTCAATTTAGCATAAATGATATAATTCTCTTCTATATGATTAAATAAAAAAAAATGTAGATTTCTCATTCCTTAAAACAAATACTGAAATTCCTTTTGATAGTATTTCCTAATAAAATTATCTTTTAGTGATTATCGTGAAAAAAATGGCTTATTGTGTTTTGATGAGCATAAATAATAATTTACAAAATTTGCTTTTGTGTTTTGGAAAAGTGATATTATAGAAAATTGGATTTCACATTAAAAATCAATAAAAAAACATTACATTAAATAACTATAAAGTTCTAAAGGGCAAAGGACTTAAGCGATAAAACAATTTCAATTTCAAAAACATTATGCTTAAAAAGTTAGCACACATAAATACGTTTCCTAGTGATAAGCTTGGAGAATGAAGTTTTATCAATTTTTTCATGATCCTTTTAGCGTTAAATTAACTATAAATTCAAACGCATATTTAAATATTTCGCAACTTTTTTTGCGAATGTGTGTAATAGTAAGAATAAGAAAAGCGAAAGAAAGAAGCTCTGCCGTAATCTCTTGTTATGATTTTTTTTTTCATGAAAGAAATTCAATTATTATCCGTTTTATATACTATATTTCAATTAAGTTTGGAAAAAATTTAATTTGCGTACAATAAACAGAAGAAATTGAATTTTTTATAATCAGAATATCCTTTACCTCATTTAAAATTTTATTTTGTTTCAGACAAAAAAAAATCATGGAAACATATTTTTACCTCAATTTTCAAAACAAGTCATTACTTTTTGCATAATATTTTATCCTCTTATATATATATATAAAAAAAAAACGCATAGGAAAAAAAAAAGGTTGAACAAAAATGTATTATTCCTTTCATTGCAGCAGCCGGATGTGTTTTAATTTAAAGTAGGAGGAAAGAAAAATAAATTAGAAATGATTACCTTTTTTTCCAATTTTATTTCAAAAGTTTTTTATTTTTTTTTATTCTTCAGCAAATAAAGATATATGTATTAAAATTGAACGAATTAAATCTTTTTACTTATAACTATCATTATCAGATGCTTTATTAAATTTTTGATTTATATGCTAGCCATCCAAACATTATAAATTAAATTATAGTATTTTTTAGATATTATTTTCGAAGTATTTATTATTTATTTGGTTAGGAAAAGTTGATTTAATTATATTTGCATATAATTCCTTTTTTACATCTAATACTAAGTAAAATTGTATTTACTTTCAACTAAATAATTTAATAACCTGATATATATATATATATATATATATAAGTTTATTATACATTGGTGGCTAAAAGTGTGGACATTTTTTTAAAGTTTCATGTTTTTCAACTTTGAGTGCTTGTAGAATATATTAATTTTCACTTAAATACAAATTTTTATATAGGAAATTGAAGGTAATTTAATGTAAAATTTAATAACAAAAACAGTATTACAATATTTGTATTACAAAAAAAGTTACGCTCATTTTAGTAAGATCTATCTTAGATTTGCATTTTTTTTAAAGTGATACTTACACAATCAATACTTAGTAGAATAACCCTTATTTTTTAAGACAGCTTCACAGCGTCTTTTCATCGAGTGAACGAGTGTTTGGAGTTCATCTTTCGTAATCACATGATGCCAAGAATCAATTATACATTCAATAAGTTGTCTTTTATTGGATGGACGTTTTTTTCGTACAAGAATTTTCAAACGTCGCCACAAATTTTCAACTGGATTGAGATCAGGTCTGTTCCCTGGCCATGGTAATACATCTATGCCTTTATTTTGAAACCATGCTTTGCATACTTTTGCTGTGTGGCATGGAGCTCAATCCTGCTGAAAAATAAATGGTGATTTGTTGGGAAAGAAATCCCTGATGAAAGGTATCAATTTTGGTTCCAGGACAGTTTCGATGTATTTTTTAGCATTCAGGATGCCATCAATCACTTGAATTCGGTCCACGCCTTCTGCAGATATACATGCCCAAATCATGGCATTTGTTGTTGTTTTTATAGTTGCTTCAATGCAATCAGGATGAAGCGCTTCACCTACTCTACGTCTCACGTATTTTCTACCATCACTACCAAAGAGCGATATTTTAGTCTCATCGCTCCAGATTGTTCTTTTGCCCACTTAACTCGTTTTTCTCGTTGCTTTTGATTTAAATATGGTTTTTTCCTTGGAATTCTAGCTTGTAGTCCAAATCCTGATAACCTTCTTCTTATTGTTCTTGAACTTTCTGCAATACCCGCTGCATTCATTTCACATCCAATGGCATCTGATGAAATTTTTCTATCTTGAAGGCATAGCCGTTTAATTTTTCTATCGGCAGTAGCACGTGCATTTTTTTCAGCCTGATTTGGCCTTATTTTCCACTGATTTCGTTTTTTCATAATGTAAACAGAACTTTCATATACCAGAACAAGTCACTGAACCACCAACTTGTCTTGCAATTTCAGCATAATAGAGGCCATTTTCTCTCAATATGACAATTCAGCTTCTTTTGTAGATGTCCAATCAGTTCTTCTTGTTGGTGATATTGTTTAAAATTAGTTTAATTAAAAAAAAAGACTTAAAATATCCAAACACAGCAATACTCTATTTAATTGTACTTGTATGCATCATTCCAGAAAATATTTCCACAACAATAACTCTTTTACCATCCAAATAACCTAAACTATAGTTACAGATATTTGATGGGTCCCCAGAACAGTGTTTGTGACTGGCTAGTACGCTTTTATTACAAAACACGTCATAATTCAAAACCATTTGTGTTTGTTTCTTCTACTAAAATGAGCGTAACTTTTTTTGTAATACAGATATTCTAATACTGTTTTTGTTATTAAATTTTAAATTAAATTACCTTCAATTTGATATATAAACGCTTGTATTTAAGTGAAAATTAATATATTCTACAAGCACGCAAAGTTGAAAAACATGAAACTTTCAAAAAATGTCCACACTTTTGGCCACCACTGTATATAAGAAAATAACATTTTCATTTTTCCACTTAGAAATAAATCAAAAAACGAACTGTAATAATTGAAAGGAGTTACGCAATGAATATCATTGAACTGTGACTGTCTTGCGAATAGATTATACACCGGTGTGCAAAACTTAAGCAGCAAGTGCTTTTTTTTTGCCATAACTCCACGAGAAATCATCTGAGAGACATGAAATTCAGAAATGAGAGTTATCAGTTCAGAAATGAGTACTTAAACGATGGCGGAAGTATAGTGGTGCAAAAATGAATACAGTGCGTATAATATGCAATCAAGCAAAAAAAGGCTTTATTGAACTCATAGTACCACTACACATGATTGTCTGTCCAAGAGGAAGAACAACAATCAGATGTTCCTTTATAAGTAATATGCCTTCCCCTTACTGCAATGGTTGCTTCGCATCGTCTCGCCATACTCAGCAACAGATTTTCCAATAGTTCTTGAAGTAAGAGTGCTCAATTACCATCTGTTTCAGTTGTTGGGTGTTCCCCGGAGGATGTAATGTTGCTGCAAGAGGTCTCCCCAAAACATCTCACACATATTCTATGGGATTTAACTCAAGAGAGAATGCTGGCCAATCCATTCGAGTGATATAATCACTTTCCAGTAGCTGTTGAACATCAGCAGTCAGGTGCGACCGTACATTGCCATCCATAAATACGAAGTCTGGTCCTATAACACCTCGGAACAGACACACATGCGGAAGGATCATCTCCTTCCACAATAGCGATCTCCGGTTACAGAACCTCTGCCTAAAACGGTGAGCTCAATCCACCCGTTCAGCATAATGCCTCCCAGACGACAACTCCAGCACCACCCTAGGGTCTCTTTCCATGATGTTACTGGGATGAAAATGTGTCCCGACCTTTTTCTAAACAACTGGCGTTGAGAATCACTTGTGCCACAGAAACGACTCTCATTCGTACAGAGGACATGACTCCATTGATGAGACGTCGAGTTTTTGTGCTCCTTATACCATTCTTAACGGTGCCACCGAGGGCCAACTTTCAAAGGGATGCAGCATTCAGGACGGTGGGCGAATAGGCCACATTTATGAAGGCGCCATAGTAAACCGCGACACTTGTCGCCTTGTTTCTGTACAAAGTTGCAGAGCAGTAGCGCTTGCTGCTGGTAGAGGTCTCTTTTCGCCTGCCGGACGATATATAAGTCACCCACTGCCGTTGTTTTTCTAGGGCGGCCACCACTAATCTTTCTAACCACTATACTTATGGTTTGGAAGGTCTTTCAAGCGCTCGAAGTGACACTTTTGTTGATTCCGGCCTCTTCAGCTCCACTGGTCAAACTGCGCTCCTCCTCTAGCTTTCCAATCACTCTTCCATGAGTGAAGTCGTCGAGGTGGTTTCTTCTAGCCATATTTCATGAAAAAATTCAATTGCACTTACAGCGAATGTATTTAAGTAAAATTCATTAAAATTAAGATTTGTGACTTGTAGCACTGGCAGTTATAATTACTTTACGGGTAATCATTTATTTAAATACTTAAAAATTATCCTGGGCAAAATCAAAGATGAAAATAAATTTATAATTAATAGTTATAAAGAAGTTTTGGTTTTCTTAACGATAACAACATTAATAAACTTAATATTTATGATTTCAAAAATTTATACACCAATCTGCTCTTGAAAAATAAATAAAGGTCTGTACTTTTATGTGTTACAAATATTTATATGAAGATGTTATTCCTAAAAATAACTGGCCAGAGCTATGTAATTTTAATATTACTAAAAATTACGTTTTTATTGGAATTAATTTTTATAAACAAGTAAAGGGAATTCCAAAGAGAACAGCTTTCTCAAGTGCTTTAGCCAATATTTCCTACATAACTATGAGAAAAAATAATTAAATATAATTTAATAAACGCTTGAAGATATATTGATGACTTACTTTTGATAAACTTAGATGATACCTATATTGTGACTAAGTGCTATAAAAAGATTTAATTCTAACAGAAACAAATAAAAATCAACTTGAGTCTACCTTTCTGGATTTAAAAATCGCAATTGCTAATGATAAAGCAATAATTGGTATATACGATAAAAGGGATGCATTCAACTTTTAAATAACAAAACTTTGTAATCTAATCTCTAAAATTTTCAAAAATTTAATTTTCTCGGAATTCAACAGGATCAAAAGAGTTTGTAATAACAAAATTCCCTATATTGAAGCAACAAATAATCACATTAAAAATTTTACAAATAATGAATTTCCCAGAAACTACTACGATATCGATTTCTTAATAAAGAAAGACATGATTCGGTATCACTCCTTTGCCAAAAAAAAAAAGACTTTCCTTTGTATATTAACTAACTTAATAGATGGTGATAAGAACCTCCAATTATTTATCACCTTGAATAGCATTAGCCGAAACAAAATGAACAAGAGGGGTCACTTTCATAAAGAAAATAATACCTGTTTCTGATATGTCTTTAGTTTAGGTTTTAATAATTGATTATGAGGGTTTTTATATTGTTGTACTTTAAGCTATTGTATTTTTTGCTTAATTAGTGGTATATCTTTTATAATTTTTTGTTTTGTTTCATTTCTGCAAAAACTGGTGCATCTCTTAGGTTTTAATTTCAGGGGATTTTCTGGTCACGAGGGGTCAATACTGTTGGACTTTGGTCAGACTCCTCATAGAAAAATTCCCTTATTTTGAATCCCTGCCTGAGGGTGACCCTTGAGAAAGTCTTCAGTAATCAAAAGTACAAGCAATATGAAATTAAATATATACATTCCAGATCTCTCCTCTAACAGGAAAGTTAAGTAATCGATATATAAATTAATATGATAATGTTTTCAGGCTGGCATATTTATTCAAAATTGAGCAATGCTTGATCTGAATAGACTTAATTGAAAGAAAATAAAAGAAACCACTGACTTAACAGAGTTTTCATAAATTGCTTTTAAAAATTAAGTGACATAAATATCTTCAGGAACAAAATAAGACTGTTAATTCATTCAAATTAGTTTATTCAGAATTAACCATTATCATGTTACAAAGCTGCGTTTATAATTTGAAAAATAACTTCGTTGAGGAATAACTCTAAAGACTGCGCCAAGAAAAATACTACTTAAATTAAATTCTCTTTTCTTTCTGAACTCAATTTCTAATTCACACATTATAAACTAAAGTTTGATTTCTAATATTTCCCATTTTCATTTTCCAAAAAAAAAATAATAATTTTTCCAATTTATTCAAACAAATAATTGCTCGTAGTTAAACATTTTCAGCTTTACAGAATGAAACGTTTAAAGAAAATGAAATTGGACTTTAAGTGGTAAATGCTCGATTCTGGCAAATGTTATTTCTTCTTTGAACCTCCGGACCTTGATTCTTAAAGATATTGCTAAAAAGATTTTGGAATTCGTCTTTTTTTAAATTTTATTTTTAGTCTGTCCAAGTTAAAATCATTTTCAGAAATAGTAGTCCAGAGAATATAGAACATTCATTTATTTGAAGGATGTATTGTTTCATGTGAAATACTGCAACAAATTCTTTAATATATATTTCGGCATTTTGGCAAAACTTCCGGCACCAAATATGACCACATGGTGATTTCAGGATATATTTGACAACTTGCCATAGTAAAATATCTGCTCCTTTCTAGAAAATTATGCTGACTTCCCATATAATATTAAAGTTTGGCTTCAATCATCGATGAAAAATTTGATGTTGTAACTTAACTCAGAAATGATAGCAAGTGATCGTCGTTGCTTTTGATCGCGGTGAAACTGCGGAACTTGGCCGAGAATATAACCTGATTTGCTGCAAGGTAATGTGAGATTTTCCCATGTGAGTAGGGTATTACGAAGCAGTTATAGTCTATTGAAGACTGGGTATCTTTTCTTAACTGTATATGTTTTTAATTGCATATATTTTTTGTATAACTGTACATATTTGTCAATAAGCAAGGCATATAAATTTCTATTAGTTTTTTTAAAAATAAAACTTAACCTTAAAAAAATTTAACTTAAATTTAAAAATAAACCATGATCCCGTCCGAACCGTAACAGTACATTTGCACCGAAACTTTATTTGTAAGAATTCTATTGATTGTAAGTCTTATTATAAACAAATAGAAGCAGTTGTTATATATCATTATTTCAAAACATACATATATGTTTTTAGTTCGTTATGTTAAAATAATCACACACCTATGAATTACTTATTAATAGGTAATAATTAATTATTCAATTTTGGATTAATTGGTACTCAATATTGATAATTGTAAAGTTACTAGTTGCCTAATTATATTGGTACTGATTGATATTACTGCGTCGTTGCGCATTGCGTTTGTTTGTGAAGACGATTGCTTAGCAGATATAGTTATGGTTGATAAATGGATGTCAAGTCAATGATCCGTGGTTTTGGACACAAACGTACCGATCATTTAACGATTTGGCGATAAATGTAGCAACATTGGTGATACAAAGGAAAAATCCAGAATATTCGAGAATCTTGACGATATTTTATCTAAATATCCCATACCTCCATAGGACCGAGTTTCGCCGTTTCTTCTAGAACATTCGATGTCCTGCCACACAAGTTATTAAAAGCGTTGTCGAGTTGAGAGAAATCGGTAGCAGTGGTCATGAGAGACATCAATAGCTATACAGAACAGAACGCCGTCTCATACCCCCGTATCCGTGACCATTCTGGTCACTGAACGGTTTGGTAGGCATGTTACGGGAATTTTATTTAATAAACAAAAAATTTACAGTAGGAAAACGAAACAAAAATAACTATTTACAAAATTTACAATTATATATGAAATTATATTATGATGAGACCGTTTACATAATTTTTCAACTTAGAAATATAATTTGTAGTAATTAGCTTACAAATATAATGCAGATTGAGAGATAAAATTTGTAAAAATATACATATAATCTGTGTTCACATTTTTTATGTTATAGTAGATCAGGATGCAGTTAAAAAAAAATCAGATGGAAAATGATTTGAGAAATGGAAATGAAGACAATCTCTGTTTGATTGAAATGTGTGACAGGAGACTGCAGTGCTTGTTTTTTCCCTTAGTCTTTTTTGGTATGAGACTTGATGTTGAGTGTAGAGTTTTGTTGCACAGCAAATTCTGTTTGAGAGTTGTTGATATTTTATTAAAAATTAGCTGGATGGACATTGTTCATTTCTGCGAGTGAAGTTTCTGTGCACTCTTAGTCTAAGTTTTGTCTCTGTTTACTGTTATTTTATTTAATTTATTATTTTTAGTAGAATAAAGTGTCTCATTATAACTAATAAACTCAGATTTTCGTAAGATAATGTTGAGATATTGCGATTTTGAAAGGCCTATCAAATATCGTCTTCCAGATTGTGCTAGATGACTAGCATGAAAAATAAAATAAATGTGTTTTATATAATTAAAAGCGTTTTATAAAAGTCAATCAAAATTTGGGTGATAGGAATCTAATGTTTTTATATTAACATTACAGATTGTATTAACATTGCAGTTTTGGTATTAACATTGCAGTTTTGGTATTAACATTACAGTTTTTGTATTAACATTTTGTATCCTTATTGTTCTTTATTAAACAGGTTAAATATCAGAAATCATTAAAATATAATATTTAAAAGCTAAAAATTAGCTTTTAAATTAAGTTACAAATATTTCTAATAGAAGCTTCTACGATAGAAAAAGAGTTATATTTATATAATCCTGGGTTGTTGTTTTTTTCAACTTTTATTATTCCTTAAAAACATCTTTTTATTGCAATCGTCTGAAATCTTAAATTGTAGCATTCAAAAATATTACGCATTTGTTAAAACTATTTTTACTTCAGCATATTAGTATAAATTGAAAAATATTACTCTTTCTAAGATTTTCATGTTATTCCAAAAACTTTATTTGAAGCACAATTAAAATGAAAACAAATTTACCCAAATTATTAAATATATTTTCATCTATGAAACTAATAAAGGACCTTTAATTTGGATTATTTTGCTGAACGTACCGATATTCGTCTATGAAGCTAAACATTATAGCATTAAGACACATATTCGGACTTCTTACTAGAAAATAAATAATTAAGATATAAATGTTTTTATTTGCTGTATCAAACTAATAAAAAATCATTATTTTCTTTATTTACTAATCTTTACACCAAATATAAAAATTAGCAATAAAAATATCTTCATTTATTTATATTTTAAATTATGGCGATTATCTTTCGAAAACGTCGCAGCTTCTGTAATGCAAAAGATTTAAAGCACTACAATTACCATAAATCACAACTGCATTATTGAGAATTTTCTTCTCAATGCCTGTCTTTGAGGGAAACCAAGAAGAATATTTTATTCTGGACCACTTTATTTTCCTGTAAGTCGTTGAAATGAGTTTCTCTTTTTGTGACTTCTTAATAATTTGCATCAAAATCGTTTGAGTTTTCAAATTTCGCCTGATTGTCATTCTTAAAGAAATACTTCTCTCAAAAGATTCGATGGAGATTCCTAAATATTGCTAAAAGGGAACTTTGGTTACTTGCAAGAGTGAAGTCATTATTTTCAAATACCGTTATTGTTTCCTTTCTATAGTTAAAAAATGAGAGGTGCATTTATAAATTTATTATCATGTGAAAACATGATGTTGTTTCCGTTTAGGATTTTTGAAGCCTAAAAATACACGGACAGAAAATTGGCGATTTATCGCTTTTGAGGCATAATTTGTTTAACTTTTAAGGTATTGCGCTCTACAATAGTCACGTGATCATCCAAAACCACTTTAAACCATATTTTTGCTTTACAAAAAATCTAGCTTTGAGATAAAAGTTTTGGAGTTCGAACGATTTTGAGATGGGGAAAAATAAAACATTCTTTTCTAAATATCAACGAATGCGTAATCTGATTGTTTCAAATCGGTTTAAACTGGTTCATCACAAAAAAATCTGGTTTCGAGAGAAAGGGATGGTAAAAAACAATAACTTTTCTAAATGTTAATGATTGCGAAATATCAGTCATGTAAGAACATGATGTTTTTCGATCGGATTGATACCACGTGACATAAAAAATAATGTTCTTACACGATGACTTTAAATTGCGATACCAGATTTATATTTTATTCATTTATTTTTTGTTCCTTTTGTAGTTAATCTGGAAGACTACAAATAATTTGAAATAAAATACAGTGGCTTAAACAACTGAGAGCACACCTTATTTTTACTTGATAAATCCGATTTTCAATATAAATAACACATTGTCAAGAAAGGCAATCATGTTTTTATTTTTTCATATGACGATTGGTTTAATTTAAAGTAAAAATAAAAAGCCAATCAACGAAAAACTTCTAAATTAAAACGTTCCAGAAACATTTTAAATAAATATATGTTGATATTTGCCTCAAAAAAAATTGAGAATACACCAATGAAATGTTTGGAATATTTCATATGCAAAGAAAGTGTCATTATTATGTTGCATGTCTTTTGGCTTTTATAATGGCCTTTAAACGACGTGGTAGTGATTCGACCAACTTCTTGGTGTTATATGAACATATTTTATCCCATTCTTCTTTCAACACTTATTTTAAACTGTTTTTTTTTTTTTTTTTTTTTTTTTAATTTTCTGCTTTTGGATCACTGTTTCAAGTGTGGAACTCAAAACAGCGTCGACTGATGTCGGAGGTTTGTGGTGATATGTGTAATGCTATTTTCAATGAAAAAGATACCACATTTTGACGTTACGTGCCATGTGTTTGGGGTCATTGTCCTGCTGGAAAATGAAATCTCCATCTTAATCCAAATTTTTAGCACTTTCCTTTAGATTGCTGCGAAGTATATTAAGTAAACATATGGTTCATTATGCCATCTAAAACCAACCAAATTTCCATCTGCCAACTAAATTTCCTACCCCAGATGAAACCATACAACCCCAAACCATGGCGGAGTTACCACCATGTTTAATTGTAGGAGGTAAATTGTTTGCATCCAAAGAGGTATTCGGCTTTTTCCATACGGTGGAAGGCCGATACTGCCAAAATGTTGAATTTACTTTCATCACTAAATATAACTTTCTTCCAAAAGTTATTGGTCTTAAATTGATGAGTTTTTGCAAACGCTTTTTCTGATTTTGCAACCTGACGAACGATTTCTTTCTAACAACTAGACTTTTATATGCAGCTTGTCTAATTACATTTCGCATAGTTTCAGCACTTACACTACTGCCTATAAGTTGAGAAGTTTCTGCAGCAAGTTTGACTGTACTTACTTTAGGATCAATCTTGACTTCTTCCAAAAAATTTTTTTTGCGACATCACTCAGAGTACTTTTTCTTCTTCTTCCACATTTTTTTTCAATCAATCATTTTTAAATTTACAATGATTTTCTGGACAGAAATGCGGCTTCTACCAACAATTTCAGCTATTTCATGATAAGATTTTTCTTTTTAAAATAATCTTAATAAGAATTTCCTTATATCAGTACTGGCTTCACTATGAGAAGTTATTTTCTGAGTAAAAGTCTGGTTTTAAGTTCACCTAAGAAACAAAATTAAGCAAAAATGATCGCTGAGAGGGTTAAATTAGTTAGTCAAGTTCCTCAAAATTAGTAGTTAAAAATGCGCGAACACTATGTACATTCTCAATTTTTTTGTGGCAACACTCTGCATATGTATATTTAAAATGCTTCTGAAACTTTTTTTAATTTAGAAGTTTTCATTGATTGTTCTTTGTTTTTACTTTAATTTAAGCCATTTGTTATGTGCAAAAATAAAAGGATGCTAGCATTTCTTGGTAATGCGCTATTTATAAGGAAAATCGGATTTATCGAGTAAGAGCCAGGTGTACACTCAACTGTTTGAGCCACTGTATACACTTAGTTTTATCGAATTATTTCGAAACTTTAAGAAAGTCTTCCTCTTCCTTAATGATATACATATTTATTGTTTTAAAATATTGTTTAGGAATTTCCCAAAACAATTTGTTAATCAATCGAATATTTTATTTGAAAAGTTTAAAATGGTCCATAAAAATTTTTTTTACAGTACAATAGAAATTTTCAAAAATCCAGAACAATACTCTTTAATGTCTATTTTTCGTATTAATGAAAACTTTGAATGTGTGTCAGTTAAAGATAAAATTCTTAAAATATAGTGAAAAAATCATTTCAATTACAGAAATTTTCTTTTTTAAATAGAAATTCTACATTTCAGTAAATTGATTTACGCGTTGTAACTGTCGGCGTCATGACATATGGGTAGTGTGTCTTCCTAGTGATCTGGGCATCTCGGGTTCGAGTCCTAGCACGGGCATGGTTGCTCTCCTTATGTGTTCTGTCTGCGAGGTATGGGAATGTGCCCCCCCCCCCTCATGTAAGAAGGGGTTATGCATGCGAATATGACCCATGAAGTAGCTTAATCTTGCTCTTTTTTCTTAGTTCGTGCTGCTTAAAAAACGAGGGATGCGCACTCGGCTTAAATCACTGACAGATCTGTCAGCGGACTTGTAAAATGCCATAAGTAACAAGAACAACTTGATAAAAATATTTATTTATTTTTACAGTGTTTTAATCGTAATTTTTATCATATAAAATCCATCAAAAACTCATTGGTAGATTCTAAATAGGGATGTATTTATGCACTAAAGTTTGCCAATAAATGCCGAGAGCATGTGTTAAAAAATATCGATGGCATATTTCTATGTAGAATATTATGTGAAAATAGAAATGTATGTGTGTGCGTGCGTTTTGACTCTTATTCGCCTATATTCCTCAGTAGCCAAAGTAAGAAGGAATAAATCGTGTAATTTTTATATGTGCATGAAGGTGCGAGATTCTGAATTCCATTATATCCTTGGTTAAATCAACATAATTTAAGGAGCCTCAATTGATTGGATAGTAGGACTGGGTGTTGATTGAACTCGAATTCTCGTGGGAAATTCTCGGTCATTTCATGGTACATTTCTGAAATCAGTTAGTTTCAAAATGATGTTTCATATTCTAAGTAGAACTTATATTATCACTCATATTAAGAAATCATCCAAAAAATGTCCTTTTAGGATTTAAAACAGCATGGTACGTTTGTTCATAACAGGCTAAAAATTTCAATTTTTAATCAAAATCCTAATTTTCTTTGTTTGTTAAACATAAAAAAAAATCTAAAAGGAAGTCCCCAAATGCTTCTAGAAATAAAATATTGCAACTTGTATAATTTAGCGAAAAGAAAAAAAATTGTTATCCTTTCATTTAATACGTTGGGCCATTTGCAGAAACTGAAGTTTAAAGGTATATTTTTTCAATTGGTTAGTTTGTAAATATACAGATGTGGAGCCCTCTTTAGGATTCTAAATTCGAAAATTTGATTGTTTTTGCGGTCCTCTATGATATATAATCAAATAATGAAAATTCCTCTTATATTTTCATATTGAATATGCTCCTTATTAAAACGTGGAATAAAATCTTTTTATTTGATTTGAAGGCAAAATTTTAACTTCAGGAAGAAGTAATGTTTAAAGTGTTTTAATTCATCCATTATTAAATTTTATTTGTCTTTCCTAAATTATAATTATAAATATACTAGGGTAAGTCAAAAAAGTAAAATGACTTTTGCAATTTCTCTTTCCAGGGTTTGGTAAAACTGCTAACATCCAGTGCTGAACTAGCGTAGTCAGCAACACTTTTAGGCAACGTGTCCCTCTTATTCCCGTGTTAATCGTTGGAGTTTAGTAGACCGTTAAATATGGCAGCTCCATTGTCGATCTGCACCAAGGAGGAAATAAGGGCAGTAATTCTCTTTTTGTTTGTGGAAGGTGTTAAACCTGTGAAAATTATTTGTAGAATGGAAGCGAATTAGAGTCAATCGTTTTGGAAAACTACAAAAAAGTGTCATCCTGCAGCAAGATAATCAACGGCCAAATTCTACCCAATGGACGACTAAAACAATTAATAAGTTGGTATTCGAAGTGCTGGAGCACGCACCATACAGTCCAGACCTGGTTGCAAGTGATTTTCATATACTTGAATAATCGAAAAAAGCGCTAAGGGAATGAAAATTTACAACCAATGAAGAGGTAATTGATACGGTGCAAAATTGTTACAGGTACAACCAAAAACCGTTTTTTTCTATGAAATCAAAAAGCATGTGAAACGTTAGGAAAAGTGCGCTGAAATCCAGGGTGGTGATGTAGAGAAATACTGTACGTTTCAGTTCTCTATCTTTAGAATAAATGCGCCTTTTCTAAAACATTCCATTACTTTTTGACTCTCTCTTATTAGAACTTTTTTAGCTTATTGTTTTGCTTTCCTATTGTAAGACAATGAATTTTGTTTTTAGAACTCAGAAAAATTTTATTTTGTAATCCATTGAGATACTACTTAAATCAAGAAAGATATTCATTAGTAATCTAGTAACTTTAAAGCGCAAAGAGTTTTCTTTCTGTCCTTTCATAAATGTTTTGAACTTTTCCCAATTCAGCAATTATGTTATTGGACAAGCAGAACTATCCCTTTAGATTTTTCTCTTCGTTTAAAATTAACCTCAAATTTTAGATGGAATGAAAATGAGGTAAGATAAATAAGGCCACATTGCATGACATAGATAATTGTCAAAAACTTCTAAAATGAAACTAATTTAAAATATATTAATATTTATAGTTTATACAGAATTTAAAGTGAAAAGCACAGAATAATGGTTGATCATAAGCAATTTAATTCAACCAATAATCCTATTTAGAGCACTAGTCTCAAAAGTTCTAGTTTTACATAAAAAACCAGCTTTTGGACACTAGAAACACCTCTCCAATCTTTGTGCAAGAATATGTAATACATTCATAATATTCTTCTGAAAATAAAAACTTTTAAAATTCAGGTATCAAAGAAAATGCCCCAAACATTTTGTACTGTATATGCAAGAATAAATAAGACAACAACATCTATATTTATGATATTGCTGACATCGTATTAGAATGATCATGAGATTTAAAAAGAGTAACTAAATTGAATAATCTTTTTTTCATTTTCATGCATCTTAAAAAATAATTCGGAAATTACTTTTCCAATATTTCTTAGTTCCTCATTCCTTGTGATTCCTTTTCAATTTTATTCCTTTATACTATCACCAAAGAAAAAAAGCTAAACTATAAAGCCAATTTTCAGAAATTCCGTGTGTATATGAGGGCAAATTCAATTGGCAGAAACCAAGCAGACGGAAAACACGGAAACTTCATTGGATGATTTAAAAGATTCCGAGAGAAAACGTGTTTGGTTTTTCCAAGTCGAGAATTCCATCAGTTTTCTGCTGATATTGCAAAATGCTGTTTACTTCAGCAAATTAAATTTTGCACTTCAAGACTGTTTCAATATCATTCTTTGTTAAAGAAGAAAATAAATTCTTTTTCTTGGCTGCTGAAATTCTCGGAGGATCTAAAGCTTCAAACCATTAATGGCTTGATTCAACAACATGGGACATCCATTAGGGTATAAATCCAATATATGTTAGAGTCTCATGCGTTAACTGAAAGAAAAAACGGCATGATGTTTTTAGATAGTGATTTTAAATTGAAGTTGATTCTTTATTATCGCTTTTACATTCAATGTGATAAAAAATTACCATTACCAGTAAAAAATGTCGAATCGTTTAGTGTTATAATAAATGTAATTGCAAACAAATTGGAGGATCTTTCTTTTATATCAATTAGCAGAATTTTTAGAATTTTTACAAGTGTTTATCACGTAGCGTTATTTTTCATTAACTTAAAATGTTCTTGGCTACACTTATATATTAACATATTAGAATTTCATGGTGAAATTTATGACAGGTGTCATATTCAAACAAAATGCCGATTCATGTAAATAAAGATTTAAATGATATATTAATTTACTCTCTGTTTGGTGATATATAATTATTCCAGATTCTTTATCTTCAATTTTCTATTAAATATTTTCTTGAAACTTTAAAAAACAGTTTCTGGAAAACGATTTAATATGAGTCTGTCACTACAGATTTATTTAAAAAGCAATAATGATAAAAATGTGCCAAGAATATTTAAATGCCACACCAAAAAATCAAACTTTCGAAATTAACCATGCAAATAACCTTTTCAGTAGATTTTCAAATATGATATTTAGAATCTATTTTTAACTGTTAAGCTTATATCCAGTCAGTAATTAATATGACATTAAAAAGAAAATAAAGGGATTAATTGAATTTAATTCCTCTGAGCAAAGTATAATTTCTGCTGCAATTAATATAGTTAAAACCGTTTAACGTAATTAATATTTTTCCTCTCTCAATGGTAAATTAGTTAAGTATATGATCAATATGGCTTTTCAAATTGATTATTTAGTTTTTCTTTCAAGAAATTAATATCACATAATTTTTCCAGAAACATATTGATACATTTCGATAGAGAAAGATGAATTCCTGGAAAATGATACTGTCCAACATTTAATCAAACTGATTTTCCGTAATCAAATTTTCCATGACGTAACTGGGAAAGATTTCTTGGTTACTTTATACAGAATTCAATAAACTGAATGAAAGTATTAGTATGATATTCCCTTTTATTTTATTCGTGTATGAGAGAAATAAAAAGAAAGACAGTGTAATGTACATATATTAAGGAAAAAAACTTGTATATATATAAACACTCTTAAATTATAAATATTTTGGAAACGAAACTAAATTAGTTCGGAAACGCAACTAAAAAGTTATTTCGGATTCAAACTAAAAACTAAAAAGAGAAATGAAAAAGTACCATTGTATTTAAAGAGAGCAGATGCAGCTACTACAAAAACACATATGAATCAAGACGATAGTAATAAACACAAAATTAAAAGGAAAAAAAGTAACAAAAATAAACCAAATAAAATAAGAATCCTACCTTAAGACTTTCTCAAGGGTCACTCTTAGGCAGGGATTTAAAAAAATGGATTTTTTTCTGTGAGGAAAAACAGACTAAGAAGTCCAACAATTGATCCCCGAAAATCCCCTGAAATTAGGCTTAAGAGATACACCATTTTTACAGAAAAGAAAAGAAAAACAAAACAATAAATTAGAAGAATACGACCAATAATAAGCAAAAATACAATAACATAAAATCAACAAATAATAACACTTTAACCAATTATGCAAACATAAAGGAAATTGCATACTAGCGGCAGGCAAAAAGATTTTTAAACATAAGCTCTCCTTTTGTGTTTCCCACGTCCTAAACTGCCCTAGCTAACGCCATTCAAGCTAAAAAATAATTAATAATACCTAATGAGATTATTTGAAAATTTTAAAGTTTAGATTAGAATGATAATACCCTTCTAATGTAAGCTCTAATATTTTCTAAAATCCAATTTTCTCACAATTAAATAGGATCAAAAAGGTTTTAATAACAAAAATTCCTATATTGACGCATCAAATAACCTCATTAAAAATGTAATTAATAATGAATTTCCCAGAAAATACTGCAATATCAATTTTTTAATAAAACAAGTTAGGATTTGGAATTAATCATTTACTTAAAATAAAAATAGACCTTCCGTTGCATATCACATAACTCAATAGATGACACTGAGACCATTCAATTTATTTTTTTTTACCTTGAATGCGTTAGCTTGGAGCAGGAAGCACAACCGGAAAGCTTAAATTTTTTTTTGCCTGATACTGGTATGTCCTTTCCTGTTTGTTTCATTTCTGGTTTGAATGTTATTATATGGTTATTTTATGTTATTGTATTTTGCTTATTAATGGGCGTTTTCTACTAATTTATTGTTTTGTGTTTTTCTTTTCTGTTAAAATGATATATCTCTTAGGCCTAATTTCAGGGGATTTTCGGGTCACTAGGAATCGATATTAGACTGTTTAGTCCGCATTCCTTCACAGAAAAATCCCTTTTTTTGAATCCTTGCCTGAAGGTGACCCTTGAGAAAGTCTTTAGGCCGGATTCTCTTTTTATTTGGTTTGATTTTGATTCTTTCCTATTAACTTGGTTTTTATTACTATATATTGTTACGAATCTGTAATGCTGCTTCCCAGCATAGCTGGTTCCACCATCAGAAAGAATGTTTTACAATCATCGGTATTGGGCGGAGTCCGGTGTCGCGTCGGGTTCCGGAGCTTGGCGACAAACTTGGCGACTATTATACCCGAAACATCGAGAATTTTCCCGATTCGTCCAGTAGGAACGGAGATACGCCTCGAACGTTCCTGATTGGTTCAGAGCCCTGCCTCCTGAGACCTATAAAAGGAAGCACCCGCAGCTACCGGGCAACGGTGAATTGAGGAGAAGTCGGAAGCGACAGAGCAGAGCAGAGTAGTAGTGAACCAGAGTCGTCGTCGCGATCTGAAGAGTCGTCGTGAACCAGTGGTGAATGGAGCTGTGGACTAGTGGAGTCGAAGAGTAGTCGAAACCGACGGTAAGGACAGGCCTTCCATATATATATATATATATATATATATATATATATATATATATATATATATATATATATATATATATATATATATATATATATATATATATATATATATATATATATATATATATATATATATATATATATATATATATATATATATATATATATATATATATATATATATATATATATATATAAATGTTTAATTTTTCTAGATGACAAAACAAATTTTTTGGATCCCGAATGATTTTGAGATGAAAATTCTATACTAAATATCGTCGCATGAGTTAGCTGAGAGTCACGTGATTGTTTAAAACCGATTTAAACTGGTTTTCTACAAAAGAAAAAAATGCAGTCATTTGATTTTGTATAAGATTGAAAGATTTCAAACAAAGAATTTCGCTTCCAATCTAATTTTTCTATATATTTATTTGATTATTTACAATCAGCATTGGACCATATGTTTCTATCCTCTAATGCAGTAATCATTTTTTTTTCTTTTTTTGTCTGGTAGTAATATTTAATAAGAGAGTCAGAGAAGAAAGTTTGATTCCTCACCAGACTATTTATATTAAATAACTATTATAAAACTATTTCTATTATACATATGAAATATGTATTAATTCTCTTCAAGTATTTTTTTCTGTATAAAATGAGTTTTTTTTTTCTGAGGGAATTTTTATCTAAGAAGCATATTAAGTGATTTCTCAAAGCGACCATCATTAAAATCCGCAAAAATCAAAATCCAATTTCACTTTTCTCAGCGCCAGTCGAAGTGCTCTTCATACACTATAGAACAAAAACAAAAAATAACTTTTAAGATTCTCGAAAGACAGAGAGATAAAATCATTCTCATTTAATTGTTTTTTCTCTGCTCAAATAATCACTCAGAACTTTCTATCTCAGCACTATTCATTTTGGTTGTGGATTTCACTCAGTCGGAGAACCATTTCTGTGCTCTAAGTGTTGCCAGATTCCAAATAGAGCGCAAAGCGTTTGGAAACTGTTTCAGAAAAGCAGAGGAAGAATAGATAAAGAAATAACAGAGACGGCATTAATGAACTAATTCCAGAAAATCTAGACAACAATGAAAACTGTCTGTCTGCAATATTTTAAAGTATTTACATCCTAGAAAATAATGAATAATGTCTGTGTAGCTGTTACTCATAGAACTGAAAATACTTGAACTTTGGAAGAGGGTCTCTGCTGATTGAAAATGCTTTTAGAATTTATTTTCTATTATGTGATATTTATAGAAAGATAATTATTGTGCATGTTCCATTAATCTTGTTTTACGAACAATCTGTACTCATATAATAAATTACTAAGTATAAAAGTCTTTTCAATTTATTTAAAATTGTAGCACTTGTATGCCATTTTATTTTTCAGAATAAAAAAAATACATATAATTTTACAACTATGATATTTATTATCATTTAAATGTTGACGTGATTTATAACGATAATAGATGATTTGAAATCCACCATTTGTACTAGTTTGTAGCCAAAATACCAAAGGCTAGCACTGTATAATTACAGCAAATTTAGGATTCTTCATTCAATAGATTATCCAGACATTTTAACCATAGTATGAACTCATTTCATTGCAATATTTCACTAATTATATCTAAATTCTACACAATGAAAAATAACAAAAGGATAACACATGAAATATATCGCCATTTCGGTTCGAATATGATATAGAAAGGCATATGAATGCGAAAATGGATTTTGCCAATTGTAGTCATATGTCTGACTCTCCGACCCGCCCGGAGGCACACGGATGAAAACTGAATGATCATACCGCCGTCACAGAAACACTGGTGGGAGCTGTGGTTGAGTCCTAAAGGCCATCAGTGACCACGGTACAATCCTTCCATAAGGAAGTACGTTCCGTCATCGATGGGAGGAGCCAAACCTCCACCTTTTCATGTTTCTTCCAGAGTGGCGAGAACCAACCACTATGCTTGAAGCTTCTCGTCCTTATTTAGAGATGCCCACCTCGGGGGGATTACCAATCGTAGAAAGTGCTATTATAACATTAATATAGCAATAAGTTATGTACGATATTGTCATTCTCTATAATGCTAATATAATACATACAATGCATAGGCGAAATACAAGATATTCAGACAATTCAATATTTCATACTTTTCCTAAAAATGTCTAAATACTCCATAGAATACCCGAGTTCTATACATTGTCGATAACATCAAAATAAACAATGAAGATGGTTTAGTTCTGTTGAAGTTTGTAAATTTTTATCTGTTTTATTCGGTACTGTATTTTGGGTTGTTATCTTATTATTAACATTAAGTTTACAGCCATTTCTTATGTACCTATTTCTACGAACACGCGCCAATTTGACGCATGATAGAATACATATATTTAAAGAAAAACAAATTTTTAGAAAGTGATATAATTAAGCACTACAAATTAAAAAAAAAAAAACGAAAATATGAGATATATATTTCTAGAATGGTTTTATTATTCAATAATATTTTAATACATTATTTCAATATTCTTCTTTCATTCCTAGCATCTTTTACACAAATACTCAATGTTTGTATATTTTCCGCAAACAATCTTTTATCATTTTTTACAGTTTTGTTTCTTTTAAAAAATCCAATTTCGCAAGTCTTGCATTCTTGCGAAGTACTAGGTGACGATTTATTATAAACTAAATTTTTGCACTAATTGTTTTCCTTTTCTGCAAGTTTTTTGGTCAATTGAAATAGAAAATCCTTTCTGGATAATAATAATAATAAATTCAACTAATAGCAACTACAACTTCCAAAATTTTTTCGCACTCTGACGCAATCCATGTTTTGCGTTCCGTTTTTTCTATTGTTGCTTATCCGGCTCGTTTCATTTGAGGTAACAGGATCAAGATATAATCGGTGCATTCATATTTATAATTGTTGTAATTCTTGCATGAGTAAAACTAAGTTACTAAAAATTTTATTTACATTACTATCACGTCAAATTAATACACATCCGAACAGACAGGTATACCATAAAGATAATTTCAATATTTTAAAACTATTGAAGAAAATAGACATCGATATATATTTTCCTAGTTCAACGGATAAAAGTCAGTAGAAGAGGTGAAATAAATTTTGTAAATTTCCTAAAAATTTTGAAATGCGGTTATGTAAATTTCCTATAAAAATTCGAAATGCGTCAAAATGACGCGTCTCGTAAACCTAGTGTTAAGGAAAAATTTTAAAATCTTATGTGTGTGCGTATAGAAAAATAAAAAGTAGCAGGATCAATAAATGATTAAAATTCTTTATTTACACAAAAACACAATTTTATAATAGCAAAATACAGACAAATCGTACACAAAATAGCTCTTGCAATAAATAGCAACATACAAATAGCAAATCTGTATCCATAAACCGCTACTCTGACCCGATTAAAGATGCGTAATTAAATCTAATTGACTAGAACTCCGTGACAGCTTAGGCAGTAATTAGGGATGAGTTCTAAGGGCCTTCACTGGACAAGGTACAACCTCCTCCCATAGGAAGTGCATCCCGTCATCAGTAAGAATAACTGACCCCAACGCCATTTCTGAACCCAAATCGATAATAAACTATTTTTAACAACAGTGGGCAATCAGTGAGAACTCGCTCAATTACTCGCTGAAACTCAACTCAGCTGACCCGGACTTTCTCCCTGAAACTGATTGAATTTGTTTGGTCCCGGACTTTTATAATTTATGTGATAAGGGGAAAATAAAAACTTCTCGATAGATATCGTAACTCCATTCCCGATCGGGACTTTATAAAAAAATCTCGAATATCTTGGATTCTGCAATTTTGTTACCAAATTTGCCAAATTCGAGAAAAAAGTCATCAAATAGTTACCAAGGGTCATTGGCTCCTGTCTAAATTCATTATCCTTTAGAATTATCTGTAAAACCCTATTATATAAGTGATTGCACAGGAAAGTACTGATACAAATTCTTAACAATACTCCCCCATGCACATTTAATTATGTAATTTATTTTTATATGTTAAGTTATTTATTATTAATGAGAGCGGAAAAGAAACTAATTTTTCTCATGTGTTTTAACCTGCATATTCGCTAACCAATTATATATAATATTTATCTCATAGGCATACATTTCGGATTTGATTTTATTATTTTAAAGTATTTTTAAAGTAGCTAATGGAAAGCACCTTAGAAATATTTTACTACATTTCAGAGTAATAAAATTTATAATATTCATAAATCACGTCCATGATCCAATTATCCAATGATAGCAAAAAATCGTCTGCGTTTATGTTTCTCTCTTTCTCTCTTATACATTTTTACGTTGCTCTTTTCTTAGGAAAGAAAATTCTTACTATCGTGAGAAAACGTTGTAATGCCATTCTTTTCATTGCTCTGAAAAGCATTAAATGTGGAATAATTTAATCTTAACTAAAAGACATATCAATTACAATGTTTATTAATTAAATTTTCATAAAAGGGAATGCTGTAAAATATATCTTATCGGCATTTCTAAAGATCTTTTCTAACTTATAATTTGAGACTTTTAAAATTAATAGGCTTACAAAAGGATAATAAATTAGGAAAACTTCTAGACAACAAATACTCATTTGATAAGGTAATTACGTTTCAGGTAGTAATTACAATAAACCATTAAACTACAAGTAGAAAGATCCATTAAATTTAATTAATTTTAACGTCGTAACAAACTTTATTACCTTCAAGCATTTGAAAATGCTTACGCAATTAATGTATTCTATTACAATTAATGCAAATTACTAAAGTATTTAATGAAGATGTCTGGGAAAATTATTTTTATTCGATGTAATAAATTTCTAAAAGTGCTTGGGAAACATTTTTGTTTTTATTGCAAACTAGTAATAAAATAGTTTCTATTCATTGAAAAGGGCAGTGATTTAAAAGTATTTCAATTCGTTTGAATTCTAATCTATTCATTCGATCTCATCTCTATCTGTACTAATAATGAACGAGTTAGTTTGTCTATCTACTTGTATGTGTGTGCGAGAGAGAGAGAGAGAGTGAGTGAAGGATGCGTTGATGTTTAGAGGACTGACCGCTTGACCTAAATCTACGACATTTAGCACATGCATACTTTAGAAAGTGGACATGTAAACTCTGAGCAAGTTTTTCCAGGCTTTAATCTATACTTACATAAAGCTCAATGTGTGCGTGTGTGTGCGTTGGCGCTGTATACACCAGACGGTTTAACCTATAGCTACCAAATTTGGTACATGTATACCCACATGTATGGAGAATGGGAATGTGCACCTGGGGTTGCTTTTTTTGAATTTTTAATTAGAATTAGTAATTTTTAATTAAAAACTAACTTTCACGCCAAAAAATCTTTTTATTTTCCCCACCACCAAATGAATAAGGCTTCAGTTTTTTTTCCCAACAGCAATGAGGCTAGGCTTATCAATTTTCGGCCGATTATTTCAAACGATTCTGTTTATTTTCTTAATGTTTGATGCATTTAAAACTAAACATTGATAATGAATCGATCTTGCAGATTCATTCTGAAGTACTTTTGAATTAAAATAAAACAGAATAAAGGAAATTAAAAATTTCTAATCTGCATAACGTTGCCCCAACTGGCGTAGAAAAATTAACGCAGTTGCGTTACCGTAACTGGCGTTGAAAATTCACGTATGTGCATTGTGTTCTGATTGTTGACAAAATTTTCAACGGATGTTGACTAGATTTAAATTATTTTTTTAGGTTAGTTGTGTGCGTTTGTAATTAAATTGTATTTATTTTAGTTATATATTTTTTGTATATGCTTATAATTTTAAGCACATCGGTTTTTAAGTAGTTTTTTAACCTGTTTCTTACCGATTATTTTAAATGAATTCTGTTTATTTTCTGAGTGTTTGATGCACTTAAAATTAAACATTGTTAATGAATCGATCTGCTCATGATGAATCTGAGAAAATTTTGTTGACAAATTCTTGAGATATTACATTAATTAAGAAATATATTCTTTAGGGCCCATAAGTTTTAAATGCTCCGTGACTCTGTTTTCAGTAATCATATTATTAAAAAATGCTTTGTTTTAGCAAAAAATATATTAATTGCAGATTAATCATTTCCACTTTAATTTAAAGCATAAATTCTACAGGAGCTAACAGAAAATTAGAGAGATACATATTACGTTATGACTGAAGCCTTTTAAAATATTATGAGTGAATTATATGACTATCAAAATTTGAAGTTTTAAAATATTTTGATAAAGTAGAAATTACATAAAATATTTAATAATTAAAATTTTTACGAAGCATTAAGATTGGCGAACCGGCTGGTCGCCAAAAGCAACTAGTAATAAATAAAACTAAGCTACATTATAAATTTTTTCAGCGATAATTCATGAAAACATTATTAAACCAAAATAATTTTTACATCATTTAAAAAAGAAAAAAAAATGTATCAATGATAAATTAATAATTCTAGAAATTTTTTTCTCAATTTTGGAAGTTTTATCAAATATTATGCGGCCAAATTTTCAAAAATAGACTACATTATCTGTCTGAATTTATTAAAGGCATTTTTATTGTTCCACGAAATATTTAATCGCGCGAAAGAAAGATTTTATTTAATATATGTGTGGTTTAAAGAGGAATAAAAAAGTGGAGTTACTTGGAATTTAAAAAAAAAATAATAATAAATAAACCAGACAATCACGTTTTTAATAGTATTATAATGTCATGAGATTCGGTTTCATTAGCATGGCCTATGAACAGAAAAAGTGTAAGGAATTATATTAAAACGGTTTTATTGCATTTCACATTATGGTGTTTACAGATATTAAATTAAGGTGAATTTGAACATCAAGTTATGCATTAGAGATATAATTTATTTGAACACAAACTATATTTCAAGGGAACCAGCTGGTCAACAACGGACACTAAATATACAAAAGTTTTAAGCTCTAACTTTCTAACATTTTATTTCTTGCTTACATTTGAATTCCTGAAAAAGTTAAATGAATTTTTCATTAATATATATTTTTTCTCCATTTATTTATCTTTGAAGGACAAAGTTTATTTGTGAAAGTTTCTATTTGAAAGCAATTATTTTCAAATAACAATATAGTTATTAATTCAACAAATATTATAACAATTATTAACAAAATTTGGATTTAAAATTTAATTCGGTTCTTCTTTTTAATTACTTATTTGTAATCCATTAGTATACATTTTATGAAATCTTGAAAATAATTCTTAGATTTATAAATAAATGGCATGATTGAATGAATCAATTCACTGATAATTAATTGCTTAAGATGTAGATATTGATTATTTTTATAATTAAAGCATAAATATACAAAATTTCAAAATCAAGAAATAACTGTAAAATTGAATAAAATATTTCATTTTCACAAATAAGAATCATACAATATTTAATGGGTTTTTTTATTGGACATAAAACTATTTTTATTTATATTTATTTTATGAGATTTCTAATTTAAAATTTATGAATCCAAATACGTGGGTGCCAATTTTTTCATAAAGATGAGCCTATTTTTACTTTTTGGATTATATTGATATTTTCTATTGTTTAGCAACAGAAAATATCAATACGCATGATAATTTTTACAGTCAATATAAATGATTTTTAACGTTTAATTTGTAACTTAAATCAAGAATTATTTATAAATATGTCAATGTTTAATTATTGAGTCTACGTTTTAATGGGAGTAATACCAGGGCTACTTTATTTTCCTTACCTCGTATTTTTCGACTACGTTCTCATCCGGTATCAGTTTTATTAGATTCCGTTCAACACTAATACAACGGTATTATGGCCTGTTGAATTCACTGTACAGAAACTCAGTTAACTTTGTCCTAATCAGGTTTCGAAACCAGATTAATACATCTAGAAGCCGAACCATTACCACCAATCCACCATCACCGGTAGTTATTTCAATAATAAGTGCAATCAAATTAATGTTTAATAATTATCACCTCATAACTTGTCTTGACTTATGAACATAGGATTCTAACAATTCAGTTAATAATTTGCATTTTTTAATTATTTATTAAATAATTATATCATGTTATTACCAATTCCTATCACATTTTAAAATTATGATAAATTATTTAGCCTAAAAGCGAATAATTTTTATGCATATCCTCCTAGCAAGAAATAAATATGGAAAATGACAACGAATACTCAAAAATAATGTCGTTTTCCGTCATGCACATGTAAAAAGTGACAAAAATTATAACATTATAATTAACTCAACTTTCACTTTGATTTATAGACCTTTTTGTTTATAACTAGGCGAAATTTTCAACAGAAAGCCCTGCATTATCTAATATATATATATATAAACTTTTTTTCCTAAATCTCAGTAATGTTTTCCATTTTTTCTGAAAAAATGCATATGGTAAACAGCAAAGAAAAAAGAAAATATCTTCTAAGAAAGGAGCCTTATTGTTTTCGAAGCTCAAATTAAGGGTGGCATTCCACACATTTCGTTGAACAGAGAAAGCATTATTCTTCATTTAAGAACTGTTGCAAAGTTAAGAATCGTTAGTAAATGGAAGCATAATGATTGGTGTTGCTGGGATCAAAAGCGGTTTAAAAAAGTAAAAAAAAAAAAAAAAAAAAAACATGCTGACAAGAAATTTATATTTAAAATATGTTTTTATATTATATTCAAGAATATGTGAGCTTCTAGACAGATTTTTATCTCATTAATAATACTTTAGATTTTAATTCTGCTAGATTAATTAAAATAAATTTTCGTATAAAATCTTATATGTGTTGACTGATTGACGGATATACAAAAATATAATTTGCAGAATATTTTAAATGTAAATATATACGAGCTTTAACCTTTTATTTACTGATATTGCTTAAAAGTAACATTTAAATCAGGCTAATATCTTCATAATATGACTATTTTTCTGATAGTATTCAAAAGAACACGGAGAATGTAACCCAGATAGCAAATAATTAATATAAGCTAAAAGTAAAATTAAAAATATTTAATTATTAATTGAATTAATTAAGTATTTCGATTAATTAAAAATCTTGGATTCTCTGGGATTATTCTGCAAGAAAATTTAACTATTGGTGCAAAAAGAAAGTTGGAAAAATTGTTGGCAAAATAATTCGGTAAATAAAAGATTAAAAGAAAGGAATAAGAGGTCAGATTTCTTTTATCTAAAATACTTCACGAACAGTCAAATCGAAACTAATAATTGAAAACATATAGAACCAAATAAAGATCTACTAACACAAAATAAAACCCATTGCCAAATATAAAATATAAAACAACTTGAAAGCATATATGAGTAGTAACTCCAGCTGGTCCTCGAAAGGAGAAACAGCATAAATAGAAAATAATAAAATCTACAGATCTCAGTTTTAATCCATATTAAAATAAAATGCACAGAACATGAATTTTATGATCCCATGAATAATATTTATTAATGTACATTTTTATTCACATAAGAAAGTCGATCAGTAGTTCTAAACATGAGAAAAAGTTTTGCTGAATTGCTTGACGCCAAAACAAAAGTTTGGATTTGTGCGTCCGATCATGACGTAGATAAAAGAGGCGGAGTTATTTTCAAACACCGACCAGCATTCCAAACAACGCTAGCTTATTCTATTATGAATTCTAGATTGATTAACGTTTATATTTTGTATTTACAAATACGTTTTAACAAAACAATGCAAATAATCTAAATTCTTTAAAATTAAATTTATCTTAGTTGTTTATTTCTTCAGAAAATTATTGTTTTTAGATATCGAAAAGTTTTGAAATCTATAAAATAAGTCAATTTCACTTACGTATTACAAATTTCAATATATATATATATATATATATATATACAGGGTGTTTATAAAGTCCCGGACCCATTTTGATGTTTAATAACTCGTAAAATAATAAAGATATAAACAAACTTATGGCATTTATTGATGAAATAACTCATATATTTTCCTTTTCAGGTTTGAATATTTTTACTTTTGTAAATATCGTCTGCACGTGTGGTTATTTTCAGATAATTTCATTTTCCAGTCTAAATATCTTTACTTTTCTAAATATTGTCTGCTTATTAATTGCATTTTTCTCTCTTTTGTTTTTGGCAACTATTGCAATGTTATGTTTACTTTTGATGTGTTTGTTCTATGTAGTACTTTTGTATGTGATGTTTTATTCGAGTGGATATTAAGGAGAATGCGTACACCACAAGAGAAAGCACAGATTTTATGGTGTTTCATAGAAATGAAATCGGTAGTGCAAGCACAGAGAAATTTCAGAAGAATTTACCAAAAAGATCCTCCATCCAAAAACAGCATCTTGCGGTGGAAAAAGAATTTTCTAGAAATTGGAAGTATCGAAGATAAGAAACGTTCCAGACGTCCTTGCACAAGTGATTTTGATGTTGAGCGTGTCAGAGAGACATTTTTACACAATCCTAGAATATCTGTGAGATCAGCGGCAACAGAATTGGATATGCCAATTTCGACGGTGTACAAGGTTATTAAGAAAAAATTAAGACTGCATGCATACAAAGTTCAAATTGTTCAAGTTTTGGAACCGAACGATAGGCCTAGGAGGATGGCCTTTGCAACAGATATGCTAAGGAGGATAGAAGATGCTGCTGATTTTCTGAAAAGCATAATTTTCTCCGATGAAGCATCCTTTCATGTTTCTGGCATTGTTAATCGCCATAATGTGCGCAAATGGCTTTGTGGATGCCGACATGCTTGTCGCTACCTGGCATGAAATTGACTATCGACTTGATATTCTCCGTGTGACGAAGGGGGCACACGTGGAAGTTCATTGACAAGGGTCATGAAACTTTTTGAGTCTATTTAACCATTTATGTTATTAATTTTAATCTATCTTTATTATTTTATGAGTTATTAAACATCAAAATGGGGCCGGGACTTTATAAACACCCTGTATATATATATATATATATACGATTTATCCTTTTTTTTCTTATACTGTCAATGATGATCAAACAAATTGTCAAAATTTCATAATATAAATAAAATATATGAGTAAATATATATAAAAATAATATGAATCATGCTATATATGTTAATTTCACTTACGTATTTAAGATATCAAAAAATAAAGATTTATCCCTTTATTTAAAAGACGACAAAAAAGTGTCAAAATTTTCAACCATGATCAATCATATATCACAATATGTAATCCATTTTATTATATAGAAAATTAGAAAGGATATTAAAAAAGTCAAACCTCAAAAAAGAGTGACGTTGAGATTTGTCAAATTTTCACTTTGCATAACCTTTCCTTGTACGAAAAATACGTATTTGGTATTTCGCTTCTTTCTGATGTGCGAATAAAAAACTCAGTAATGCAAATACAAATAAAATATAAAATAAATAAAAGCTCAGTATAAACAAATAAAATTTGGTATATCGTCTTTTAAATGAATCTGTAATTTTTTTATTAAATTTTAAACAAATCCCTAAACAAAAATTATCGCATCTGTCTAAAAATTAATGGAAATAATAATTACAAAAGTTAAAGAGCAGATTAATGAAATTTGGTATGAAGATTAGATTGATACCAAATTTTGAACTATATTCGACAAAGACATTCATTCTCTCTCGGCTAGTGCACTCCAACTCATGTAAAAACGGAAACACAAAAGCAAAATAATTTAGATGAATGAAATTTGGGAAGTGATCTAGTTCCTAAAATTGCATATTTGTATCATTTTTTTTTCAAAATATATGCACAACTTTTTTTTAAATACATATCCGATTTTCTTCATAATGAAATACAAATCGTTCTATGCGAGATTCTGAAAAATGTATGTTTTATATTCGCGGAGTTTAAATCCTTATCCAAGATTCAATGTTTATGGAGAGAATGAAGGCACACAGCTCCTTTTGTTAAAGAGTATTAAAGAAGTTTTCACGAAGACGTCTCCCAGAACATTTTATAATGAATCAAATGAAGATAATTGGATTTTCTATATTTTACAGCATTTGTACATTTTATTATCATTCATACTGCTTTAATTTAGCAAGAATGCTAAATTGACAGAAAAGAACTCTCCATTATTATATTAACCCTTTAAAGGGCCATTTTTTTCTAGTCATATTATGTTAAAATATTGTTAGGCTTGAAATTAAAATAAGAAAAGGGATTCATTTAGCTTATTAGATAAATTTAATTTGATTCATTAATTAATTTGGTTAATTAATAATTAAGTAACTAATCAAGACACATCATTTTGTCTGAGATAAAGAACTGAAGCATCTAAGTTACTTATATACTAAAAACATTTGCCAGAACTTTTGCCAACCTACATAATTTCATACTAAGATTAATAAATTTGGTGGGAAGCATACTTCCCACGGCCCTAGAAAGCGTTAAATAACTTCAAACTCTTTATTTATTCTTTTCAATATATTAAATTCTAAAGAATAATATCCACCCCTCTTTTTTAATTTCATTTTTTTTAAATTTAGGCCATTTATCCAGTTATTCTTCGATGTTCATATATTTTACAGAAAGGAGCGGATTGCTACAGGAATAAATCATTCGCTACTTGAAGATTAATGTATTCCGGTTTCTACCATTATGCAATTCTTTTTTAACGAAACTCCATTTAACATATGGATGGAGAATTATCATTTTCCAAAGCGACAATAACATATGATAGGGAGTTATTGAATACCAGCAATACATGAGACATTCATATTTTCCAAAGTGGGAAATATTATCCAAAGGAAACGAGTTCGTGATGAAAGATAAGAACTTATACTAGAATAAATAAGTTCGACTTGATAGATTATAAGTTTAGGTAGTACCATATGAAATTAGTTTAAATATAGAACTGATTGATATTAGAGAATTTGAGTAAGGGATTGAAATAATTTGTAATTATCATAGGTTTAAATTGGATATATTTCAGTAAATTTTATACCATTTTCTTTTTTATAATTTAGTGTTTCATTGTTTTCCTATTTTAATTTTTTTTCATTGATTTGGTTGTAATTGATTTAAGAGTTTTAAGTAATGCTGATGAAATTTTGCCAATTATTGTTTCTTCGCAAACTAGAAGTTATTTTCAACAGGGCAGTTAGTAATCTTACTAATTTATTTTGAATTTCATCATATTTTATGATAACTACTACGAAAAATATATATATATATATAGCTAACAATAATTTGTCTTCAATTTATTATTTTTTTGTTTACTATCAATTTTTAGTGGAATCTTATCTTTAACACACAGTGGAATTTGAAAATACAAAATTGTTTGTAAGGAAAAGTCTTTCTATGCGTAATATTAAACAAAGGATCCTACAACATTTTTTTATAAGGAAAATAATTGATAATCAAATCGACAATCGATAGTAAAAATAATCAAAATTTTATTTGTTTCTAAATATATTATATAAACCTGGTATATGAATTGTATTAATGATAATATATCACATCAATAGATATTTCTGGTAATGTTTTTCCAAGCATACATAATAAATTAAAAATTGCTTATTTAGTAGTTATGTATTTAGCATTATTCAAAAAAAGATTAAGTTATAAATACAGAATAAACTTTATTCTACTGGGTCAGGTTTTAAAAATTCTGAAAATAAAGATAATTATATTTCAGATTTTTCAACATCGTAACAATTACTAGCATAAATGAGAAGCTTTGAAAGCGATTAATAAAGAATTTATCGAAATATTTCAATATTTTTAAAAAAAGAAAAACTTTGTTTTGTGAATGGAATCTAGTGATCTCCAAGAAAGAGAAAAAATTCTTAGAGAAAAGATTAGAGTAAACTTTAACAGAAACAAAGTTCGCCCTTATTATTCTAGTTTACTTTAGAAGTATATTTTATTTTGTTCTTAATTTAATTATGTTTGCCCTTTCAAGTTGTCTCTAAGCACGCAAGCGATTTTTTTCTCCTCCTTTGAAAAATGTTTATGAGAACTGAATTCAATTTCCCTTACTACAGGTTTTTGTTTACATTTTTTTTTCAATTACTTATAAATATAATTTTTTAGAATTTCAAAAAAGGAAAAATTATTTTTATAAAGTAGAAGAATACAGTGGCTCAAACAATTGAGAGTACACCTTACTTTTATTTGAAAATCCGACTTTCAATATAAATAACACATTACCCACAAAAGCAAACATGTTTTTATTTTTACCCATAACAAATAGTTTAATTTAGTGTAAAAATAAAGAAAATTTAATGTAAAACTTCTAAACAGAAAAATTTCAGAAGCATTTTAGATAAACACACGCAGATTTTTCCCTCAAAAAATTGAGAATACACCAATGAAATTTTTGTAATATCTCGTATAGAAAGAAAGTGTCAATATTTAATTGCATGTCTTTTGGCTTTTATAATGGCATTTAAACGTCGTGGTACCGATTCGACCCATTTTTGGCAGTATCTGAAGATATTTTATCCCATTTTTCTTACAACGCTTGTTTTAAATAGATTTTGCTTTTAATTTTGTGTTTTTGAGTCACTTTTACGAGTATGGACCACGAATATTTGATGGCATTCATGTCGGGGTACTGAGGTAGTGTGTGTAACAGCTGTTTACAATGAAAAAGGCACCACATTTTGACGTTAGAAGTATTCTGTTTGGGGTCGTTGTCCTATTGGAAAATGAAATTCCCATCTAAACCCAAATTTTTAGCACTTTCCTTTAGATTGCTGCGAAGTGTATCCACGTAAACCATATAATTTATAATACCATCTATAAGAATTAAATTTCCTACCCCGGATGAAGCCATGCAACCTTAATTCATGACTTAGTCACCACCATGTTTACCTGTAGGACGTAAATTTTTTGGATCCAAAGCAGTATTAGGCTTGCTCCATACATTACGATATCTGTCACTGCCAGAAATGTTGAGTTTTCTTTCATTACTACATATAACTTTCTTTCAAAAGCAATTGGTCTTCAATTAATGAGTTTTTGCAAACTTTAAATGCTTTATCTGAATTTGCAAGCTGATGAACGGTTTTTCTCTAACAATGTGACTTTTATATCCAGCTTGCATAAAGGCATTTCTCACAATTTCAGCAATTACACTTTTACCTATGATTTGAGAAGTTTCTGCAACAAGTTGGAAGAACCATATGGTCGCAGCAATCTAAAGGAAAGTGTTATAAATTTGGGTTAGAAGGAAATTCCCTTTTCTAGCAGGACAACGACCCGAAACAGAATGCACGTAACGTCAACATATGGTATCTTTTTCATCGTAAACAGCAGTTACACACACCACCATAGTACCCCGACATCAATGCCATCAAATATTCGTGGGCTATACACGAAAAAGTGGCACAAATATGCAAAATTAAAAGTAAAACCTATTTAAAACAAGTGTTGCAAGAAAAATAGGATAAAATATCTTCAGACACCGCCAGAAATTGGTCGAATCGGTACAATGACGTTTAGAGGCCATTATAGGAGCCAAAAGACATGCAATTTAACATTGACACTTTGTTTCTATGCGAGATATTGCAAAAATTTCATTGGTGTATTCTCAATTTTTTGAGGCAAAAATATGAGCATTTTTATTTAAAATGCTTCTGAAATTTTTCAATTTAGAATTTTTTCGTTCATTTTTCTTTATTTTTACTTTAAATTAAACCGTTTGTTATGGGTAAAAATACAAACATGTTTGCACTTCTCGGTGATGTGTTATTTATATCGAAAGTCGGATTTGTCAAGTAAAAGTAAGGTGTACTCTCAATGTTTTGAGCCACTGTATTTAGCTTCATTTTAAAAACCTTTTATTTAAGTTAGCATGCTTCATATTTATAGTGTTGATGTTTTAGGATCGAAGTTTTATTTATTTCCTAATATATTATTGAACTTGTGAAATGTTGTTCAGTTATATACTCTCAAAATCAATACATTCCATTGAAATTTTTAAAACTTGATTTTTAATTAATCTACGAATTGCAATTAAATTTTCATTCCTTATGAAAAGCAACACTTGGCAACGAATTTAAAGGAATCAGATTTGAAAGATTCCAAATCATTTATAGTAATTAAAAGTACATATAAATCTAATAGTAACTAACATAGATAAGCTAACAAAAGGAAAATAAACGCTCTTTTATTTTTATATACAAACCCACTTGAAAATACACATACATTTACGCTTATATAAAAAAAATGGATTTATCAGCGTTTATAAAAATAGATATTTTCTTATTGTTAGGATTCAAAATACACTTCAAAATTAACTCCTGAGTTTTTAGAGGTCCTTAATGATTCTCAGATTGTACACGAGTTTTTGCCAAATATAACCCAAACTAAATTTCAGATAATTATATTCTGAAGTACAATAAATTCAGATAATGAGTCTGAAGTACAATGTTCATATATTTATATTATTATCTCTGCAACAAGTGCATTATTATTTCATGAAGAATGTTCGTTAAGAAGCATTAAGAATAAAAAAACAATAATTAGATGATTAAAGGATACTTTTTTATTCTTCATATTTATAATTGTTCCAAACAAATATAGCATTTAATAAACAAAAATTTCGAACAGAGCACCAGCTTTCAGAAAATCTCCAACTTAAAAGTTTGAAACAGCAGCTCTGCTTCGTTAAAGAGATAAATGAATGCTAATGGAAATAAATGAGAATTTTTTTAAACGACCAGATATTTAATCTTTCAAAATTTTCTATTACGAAGAAAAGTATGCATAATTAAGCTTTCACCATTCTTAAAATTATATAAAATTTTTACAGTGATTAATTGTAGCAAGAATTTTACTAAGAGAATAATATCATCTGCTTTTTCAGTAAGATTAAGAAGTAATAGATTATCCCTTATGCCGGGTTTATACTCGGCCAGTTATAAGATGGCCAGTAGGCAACGCATGCGCAAAAGAGGACTGGTTTATGCTTGCTACAATTTCATAAGATAGATTCAGGCATTCCATACTTGGCTGTTTTGACCTCCCTAAATTTTTATTTTCACTGTAATGATCCATATTAGTTTCTTAAAATGATATATATGCACAAAATAACACAGTAAAATAAAAGAAAAGGTCAGCCTACTTTTAAAAAATTGTCAGAATTAATCTGTGATAAGTGATCAGTTTTTTTTTAGCCCAAAACCCGGCCAAATTCTACAAACACATACGCAGTAAGAAAAAAAAAATACAATACAGAGTCTTGTTCTTGTTCAATTTATTGCATGGACAATTACTTGCATGGACCGAACACTATTTTTCAGCTTTTCTATGCGTGCACTGCCTACTGAACAAGTGTAAACTCGGCATTACCGAAAAAATAATCTACGATATCATAATTAAATTACTTAAAGAATACTACTTTATAATAATCAGCCATGTATAATAATTTCAAAAATGTATATTTAATATCGTTGTGCATTGTAAAAAATGTATTAATATTATTTAATTAACATTTCAATTGAAAAACCTTTTTCAATAACATGAGATTTAGATGATATTTAGTATACAACGTAGAAGTATTTTTATTGCATGTAAATTGTATTACACATTATGGCTATTTTTAACTTCAATTTTACTCGGCTTTGTAAAACATTATGTTTCAAAAAAGACAATGTATATTTGTAGAATGTATATCAACAATATATATTTGTGAGTTAACTTTAATTTTATTCTTTTACTTTACTCTAATATGGAGAATTTCATTTGAAGAATCATTATATTTTTCTTTTAAATTTCTGAGCGTCAACTGTCAGAAAACGATTGACTTAATGACCGCCAGTTCCAGAAAAAGATAAATTATTGTCATGCTTTAACCCCTTAATTGTAAGGAACGAATGCGCTTCTTATCTCTAATTCTCACAATTGTAAGCTTGCAGCCTAAACTTAATTCACAGATGCTATAATTTGATGCAAAAATAATTCAAGAATATCGGTAATCCATAAGCATCTGATATATTCTGTTATCTCATAGTTTAATAGAAATGACAACACATTTCCGGAACAGAAATTATGTAATTGCAGAAAATAAAAAAATAAGAATAAATTTTTAAGCATGAAACGTTGTTCTTTAGGAACCGTGACTTTCCCAGTGACTCTGTTTGATGTTGTGGGATGCTGCGTGTAAATATTGTAACGTAGGAACGAAATTAGTTATGAAAAACAAAAGTTTGTTTGGTCATTACAAAAAGACAATTGAAGTGTATCATATTTTGTATTAAATTCATCAACAGACGTTTTACGTTTGTAAGTGGAAACAAACAACTAGTTAAATGAATGAAATTGAATACGAATTGTTTCTAAATTAACTGAAGTAAAACTGCACAACTGTACCCAAATTATAATTGATTTTTTTTAAATATGTGATGGAACTAAAACACATCATACTGCCCAAGTATGTTAGAGAATAAATACGGCAAAACTTCCATGATTGTTTATTAAAGAAAATCGGAAAAACAACAACTCGCATAACTATAAAAGCAGACGTCAGCTCAAAATTCTTATTTACAGTAGAAAATGCATCATTTTATAAGGAGTAAATTTATATCACTTCCAATTATTATTAAAAATCAACGCAGACGATAAATTTGGCTAGGAATAATATCGGAATTTTTAAGGCAAGAATTTATGACATCTAAGTTTCTTTAAATCTGAATTTTTCATATCTTACTTTTTTACTAAAGCATTAAATTATTTGCCAAGTATTGGATAATCCACAATTGTTCATTGTAACTTATGTTCTTTATTGTATTAGGGATAAAAATTGTGCTTCGCTTTTATAATATACATTTATTCATATAGATTGCAAATGTCATCGTCTTTTGGAATTGCCCTCTATATTTGTTAGAAGATTTTAAAAGCATAAGGTTTATAAAGTAGTTGATATTTGTCTGGTTTATATAAGTTGCATAAAACACCATACAAGCCAGAATATTTAACTTATAAAAATTTTATACAGACACTTCTTGATTTTTAGAGGTTAACTAGTGAAGGATACTTCAAAATTTTAATTTAAATAGTTAAAGGTTTGATAGTTAATCTCAATTTCACTTTTTAATTAAGATTTTAAATATTTAAAATAAATCATAATCAAGTTTTCTTCGCCTCTTTTACCTTGACACATATTATTAAACAAATTTCTTTTTCAGACTTTTTTTCAAATTTTCAGTATACATAAACTCATTTTCATACAGATTTCTTAGAGTTTCTTTAATTATTTTCTAATGTAATTTAATAGATGGAAGATTTAAAATGATATTTAATTTTTTATTTCCTGGAAAAATTTATACAAGTTATAATTTCTTTAATAATATTTAGATATAGTTTATACTTATTAACAGCTAGAAAGGATAATTAACTTACGTTAAAATTGTATTCGCGTAACTCCTTTAGAAAAGGCAAATAAAAATTACTATGCAGCATTTTAGAAACTTGGTACAATTTATATAAATGTGAAACTTATTTTAAAAAATTTAATTTTTATAAATAACAAAAGTTAAATTTTACTTGAAGCAAAATGCAAATCTTAAAATATATTTTTATTATTATTTTATAAATAAATACATTTGGGTAGGACTGAAAGCAAAATACATTTCATAAAATATATTTTGATTATTATAAGGAAAACTACAATCTTATTATTTATATTGAGTCCATACATCACATTCTAAAAATAATAAATTTAATTCAGCATGCAAAAAAATTTCAAAATCTAGAGTTTAAAGAATTTACATCATTAAGTCATCAGAAAACGAAAAGGTGTTAATCTTCGGTGCAGTATATATTATATCTGAAATTTAATCCATTTAATAATTTTTTTTTATGAAATTAGCATAAGATCATAGAAGCGAAATTAATTATTAGTAAAATAGTTCTAAGTAAAAGTTTTTTAATTATTTGAAAGGAATGCTTAATTACTGAAAATACACTTAGAACCAAAATAAGTTTACCGAATCTTAAACTTTAATCTGTTAAGAACCCACTTGTGAATTAAATGTATGTAAATTAAATCTTTGAAGAATTTTACTAACAAACTCATTCGAGCAACTGCAGCACAAATACAGTTTTTAAAATGCTTGAAAGCTTCAATTACAAAATTAATGAACCGTTAAAAAGCTCCGTTAGAAAATATCGTCTGCTCTAATAAATATTTCACAACGATGAATTTATCGTCGATTGCAAAAATAATTTCAAAGGATTTGCACAGAAAGAATATTAAACATGTTTCATTTTAATTAAATAATCCCAGAGGCTTCGAATAGAATTCTAATAATTGATGTTAATATCATGATTTTTTATTCTTTATCTAAAAACCCTCTTCACTATTAAACAAAACTTCAATCCTACTCTTGTCTTCTCATTAATTTCATCTAAGCCTTTAAAAAAAACTTGACAGTTAGAAACAATTCACTAACATGCTTTTTAGTATCATTTTCGTTGAAAAGAAGAAAGATGTCTATATTTGAAAGAAAGTACAAAAGGAGTGAAAATGGATCTTCCTAAAAAATTATCCATCATTGTATTCTTAATATTTTCCAGTGTTTAATTAATATAATTCCTATATACAACATTTTTCCTCATATATGGTTTAATAAGAACATCATTAATAAGAACATCATATCAGTTGTTTGAACACAGTAATATTTAACCATTTCCAGAACAATGACATATATTTTTAATAATTTGATTAAATAGAAAAGAAAAGAATGTAAAAAAATGATCGGTAAAAAATTGGCATCAGTTCTTATACTACAATAAATAAACGATAATAACATAATAACAGCCAAACATTTAAAACAAAGGCTTAACCGATCAAACAGACTTCTTACTTCAACTTTCTCATCAATTTCAACTAAACCATTATAAGAAACTTGAGGATAATAAAGACTCCACTAACAAGTTTCGAAGCATCAGTATTGATGAAAAAAGAAAAAAGAAAAAAAAAATCTAAATTTGGAAGCAAGCCCCCAAGGAGTAAGGATAGCAGAGTTTATGCAAAACAGACGAGATCAACAACTCAGATAAAACTCTCTCACTAACTATCTCTTTTTCAGAGAATATCGTAGTATTTCTTTTTCTGATCATTTAGAGCTGATAACAGTGCAGGGTTTCTCAATGATAAAACGACCTCAAGGGATGGGACAAAAATAGGAACGTCAAATTGACTTACCAAAGACCTTAATGTTCGATATTTTCTTGACACCTTTACATTTTGGTAGGTTCACTGGAGCCTTATCTCTGACAGAATCTGAGCTTGGTTTAAAGAAGAAATAAAGGATCTGAGTTCAGTTGGATATTTTTTCGAAAGACTTCTATCAAATGAAAAGAAAGCTTAATGGCTTAGTGATACTTTGATCGTTTTAGGACATCAACAAGTAAAGTATTTAAAAGACCAGGAATATTTAAATTTTAAAACTCATTTCGATCATCATTTCCTTCGATATTTCTTTTTTTTTCTGTAGGACATTTAAATAAATTAGATTGTCTCATAAGTATTCTTTTCCTGACAACAAATGTCTTGCTTTTTCTTGTTTTTTAAGCTTTATTTGCTTTGCTATGCATGCACCTTTTTACTCTATCGTCTCTTTCTATATCTCAGAAAAATTTATTATTTCTTCTTTCACAACGATGAATTTATAGTCGATTGCAAAAGTAATTTCAAAGAATTTGAGCAGAAAGAATATTAAACATGTTTCATTTTAATTAAATAATCCCAGAGGCGTCGAATAGAATACTAATAATTGATGTTAATATCATATTTTTTTTTATTCTTTATCTATTCGTTTTGAAATTGATGGCTCTTCTGCAGTTCAAAATTTAAACCTTTATACTGAATTGTATAATTCTATCGTTTAGAGTGTTTTATTTAAATGTAAGAGTGGTGATATCATAAGAAATTTAATGAAACATTTTTGTTCTTTATAATATAATGATATGTTAGAGTCTCTAGTCGAGTCGCAATTGAACAGTGATGTAACGTAAGCTGCGCCAGATGCATAATGTAATTTCTTACTGCTGAATCATCAATAGTTGATTTTCTTTACTGAAAATAAAGATTAAAATGTATGCGTGCGTGTATGTGTGTGATTGTGTGTAAGCGTTGATTACTCTAATAAACCACCCAATTTAGAGCTATCATATTTCACACATATAAATGCTGAAGAGTAGTAGAAGCGATTTTTAAAAATTTCACTTAGAATTATAATTAATTAATTAAAAATTAAGGGCAATTCTCGCATCTTTTCTTGAAAGCATTCAAAAATATTTCACCACAAAAAAGGACTTAAGCATCATTTTAAATTTAAAAAATACTTTATCTATACTATATGTTTTCAATGATATCCAATTTTTTCAGTATAATTTTTTTAATTTCTTTTAATATACAACTTTGAGAGAATTTTACAACAATATATTCCATCACTAAAGTAAAACTCAATCATTCTCAATGCTGCTACACTATTTCTTTCTATTTTTCTCCGTTATTATGATCATTTTTTTAATGCTGAGCAAGTTTCAGCATAAGGTAAATTGTTAATAATTTTTTTGATATTTTATTATAGTTAAAATTAACACTTAAGTTCTAAATGAAGCAGAGCAAAAAATAAAAAATTAATTTGCAATATTTTTAAACATTGTTGTTATTTCCTGTGATAAATTGTCCGCATAAAAATATAGATAGGGAATTAGAAATGCAAACACTGTAAATAGAAAGATTTAATAAGTGTAATAGAATAGGTAATTTTACAATATAATGGTACATATGTTTATAAAAATTTGAAGTTGAAAAATATTTTGCTGAGGAAACAATTCCTAACTAAAGAATCTATTGCAGGCTGATGATAATGTTTTACATTTGGGAGAAGAAAATCGAGAATTTTAATTTAATGTTATATAAATTATTTCTATGTTTAAATGTAAGCTTAACGGCTTAAAATAAATTGTACTTTTAAGGCAAAAAATAAATTCAATAAATCGTATGCAGTAGAAAATTGCAGGGTTTTCCTTTTTCCTTTTTCTCTGACAGTCACTCAAGCATATAAATAAAACAATTACTTTCTTTATAATCAGATATAATAAGAATTCCTTTTTCTGTATTTGCTGTGATCTTTCTTATAAGAAATATGGGAGGGGGGATTTGAAAAGATCTTTAAATATTAACCCAACTTTGGTTGTGAAAGCATAAAATTCTTTAAAGTTTTAAATGGAATAAACTAAAAGTTTTATGTATAAAAAATAGCATTATAATAGATGTAAATTTATAAGAAAAACATATGATACACAAGAAAAAAAACGTTAGTGAAGTTTATTAACGCTTTTCTCTCTGAAAAAAAAAGAAATGCATTATTACTATACATATGCGAGTATAAGGATTCCTTTTGGTGCTTGGAAATTTCATAAATAATTCTAGGTTTGCTATAATTTCTAAAACTTTATTAGAATGCTTATGTTATTCTTAGGCTTATATAATAATGATTATCCAACGAAAAAGTGAAAAAGTCATAGTTTATAACGGCATGAAAAGGGTAAAATCTAAATTTGAAGTTTTATAAAAGAAAAGTAAAATTTTCATGAAATGTATCACAGAAAAGCCATTAAAATTTTTGAATTGATAAGAAATTTAAAATAAACAAGATGTCCCATATTTTCTCAAGATATACCATATCTTCTCAAGACATACCACATATTTATTTCATTTCTTAAAAAAACCACCATTTTCTTTAAAAAATTTCTAAGAGAATGTGTATTTACCATGGTAAATTTTGAAAAACCAACGAGCTGCAGAGACGATGGTTGCCTGGCTACTATAAAGAAAGAATGAGGCGAGTTCTCCCTTTGGATTCTACGAAATAAAGAGCAACAGAATGTTTACTCTATAGGCATGAATGAAATGGCCTTGCATTGGCAAGGTCAGAAAATTATAAGAGATTGTTTTACATGGCATGTCTCCCTAATCAACTTCCAACAGTCATCGTTATCACTTGCGATTGTCGAAGTCTACATCTATATGATGAGAGTTAAATTTGAATTCCATGTAACATTAAAGAACAATAAAATTTCAAAGAAATATGTCAAACAAAAGCTTTTATAATCAAGAATTCATCAAAAAATTAAAATAAACAATATGTTCCATATTTCTTAAATTCTTTTTCTAGAGAACTGTATTCACTACTGTAATTCTTTTAAAAACGCACGTGCTGCACAGGTGGGGGTTGCTTGGCTACTAAAAAGGAAGAATGCAGCGAATTCTCTTTTTGGATTCTACGAAATATTAGGCAACAGAATGTTTAGCCTACCAGTACTAGACAGCAGAATGGTTATATACTAGCATGGATGAAATGACCTTGCATTGGGGAATTGAGCAAATTTGGAGAGAATGTTTCACATCGCAGCTCCACTACAGAGTACTTTAAAGAATCTGCAATATTGTTTCCCACATCAGAGAAGCTAAAAAAATATTGTTCGCTAGCTTTTAATGAGAAACGTGACTCAACGCAGAACTGATAGTAGAACTCTTTATGAAAATTATTTAACAAAAGTTTAAAGGCCTTCATGAAGCATTAATGGCTACAATAAAAACAGATATATTTACTAGCTGAAAGAATGTGGCACAGGCACGGCAACGAAAATTTCAGTAGGTTTTTATGTTTGTACCATGGTTTTTCCACAGTGGGGTTTTTAAAATAAGGAGGATGAAAAAATATTAAAATCATCTTAATGTATTTTCAAGAGAAGGAGAAAGTTACATCCTGTATTTAAAGAAGAAACTCTATTTCCTTATCAAACTCTTTTAAAGCTTCATCATGAGAAAATTACAAATTGTTTTTCGACAATTACCATTGCATTCCTTGAATTACTAATACTGACACAAGCAATGGGTATACATTTTTTCAACATAATACTGCAAAGATCCCTGAACTTTCGTTCATGGGTTATTGTGCCTCTAATATAATTGAAAGAGCCTTTCCTAAGCATATGACTGAAGCGACTCAGGGACCCTGGCTAGTATAAGAAAAGAAATGGAAATACTACAAAAGCCTTTCTATCATGGAAATCACAATACAGACTTTTAGTATAAACAAACGGCTATGAGACTGATTGTTAAGAAATAATATTTACAATATAAATATTTATTAAACGTCCTCTAATTTGATTTAAAATGTGTAAACTTCCTCTATTTTTAAATAATATAGATTTAACTTGCTAGAGAAGTCTTAAGTTTGTAAATCTGAATGCTATAGAATAAGTATAAGTATGAATGCTATGGAATAAGTACAAGTATGAATGCTATGGAATAAGTACAAGTATGAATGCTATAGAATAAGTATAAATATGAATGCTATAGAATAAGTATAAGTATGAATGCTATAGAATAAGTATAAGTAAGAATGCTATAGAATTAATTCATGTTAAAAAGGTATTAAAGATTCTAATTGATGAAATCCGTCAACAAACGAAATATACTTATTTTCATCAAACTTTTTAATATCAACTATACATACACTTTCAGAATTCATAAAAGTAAAGCAAAATAAAGAAGTATCATTTTTTTTTACTCAAAAGCAAATCATCTCGGTAATATAACAACAGCAGCGATTTAATTTTTTTTTCAAAACCATATATGTTAATTTGTTTAATTTTATAAAGTTTGAATTTTGTAATTGATTTTTCGTTGATTTCCGCATGTATTGGGATTTTAAAATTTGACACTCATGTGAGTTTTCAGTGCCAGTGTATAATGTTATTATTTCTAGAATTTAATTTTCTACTATTCAAATTTTTATTCATTATTATACAATTTTTCAATAGATTTAATAAAAATGGTGTCAATTACAAATAATTCCAGGCAAAATTCTTCAAAAATTAAAAAAAATAGAAATATTGTAAAAGTAAAACAAAATCTATTGATTAGATCATTGATAAATGTCATATAGTTTTAATTTAATTTATTCCATTTAAATAGTTCAAAATAATGTCATTAAGTTTTCCTTACAATATCAGTTAAATTATGTCACTCTACAATCCCTCTTCAATATGCATTCACTTTAATTTCATCGAATTAATTTAATGAATAAAAAGATACCGAATTAAAAAATACCTTCATATCTTTAGATTTTATTTTTATTTCAAATTTTATGTTTGATTTTAATTGCCTTTATGATTTCAACAACTTATTAAAAACTTTAAGGAAAAATAATAACTTACCTTTTGAAATTCCCGTTTTTAATTGTATTCATTTGTAGGATTTCTTATATTTGTTCTTGTTCAATTATCAAAGGAATCTCCTTCTTTTGCCAACGAAATTTTTAAATAATTATGTTTATTTACACAATCTAGAAAAGAGCATTAAGGACAATTCATGTATTTCACCATTTTTGCTGATACAACAACAGATGACCAATAGATACTTCAAAGAGTCATATTAAAAATTGCCTCTTTGTAGGATGAAAATGAATTTCTTTTCAAAGTTCTGCCATTCAAAAGAAATTTGTCAGTCTGCTTTTAATATTTTGTTATCTAACTTTTAAAATTTCATACTTTTAATTGAGATTATTCGATAGAAGAGTAAATTTATAGAAAAATTACTTTATAGGAAAGAATAAGTTATTAATACACGAACATAAATAATTAATTAAATCATTTTTTAAATACATATTCTCTTTTCAAGTTTCTTCTGTTTCTGATGAACTGAATGATTCAAAGGATTCTAATACGTTTTAATTTTTTTTTCTAATTTTGATTAAATGTTTATACATTAATTGACAATAAAAGAAAGAAATGAATATGTGCATTTTTTATCAGATAATTGTTTGTTGTTTTGTTTAACCATTTCATATTTAATTTTGTGAAAAGAAAAACAAATAGAAATAATAATTTCAAATGGAATACTGCTAAATATAACTTTACTAACATTTGAATTTTATAACAATGGTAAAATATAAAATAATAGCATATATCTTTATATTATCGTAATTTTAAGAATTCCAGGAATAAATTAAAATGTGGTAAATTTATTATAGGGTTCGATTTTCTTTTATGGGAATTTTAATTCTTAAAAAATTTATTTGAAATTATTTGAATTAAAGAAATGATTGATATTTTTTGCAAATAAATAAATTATCTTATATATTCAGTTATTTTATTTTGCATAAAAAATATTCGAAAAGTGAAACATAATTCTTTTGTTCTTTAGTAATAATAACGATTTATTATTTTTTTTTACTTTTATCAAAATGTGCCTTTAAACCATGGATTTATTTATTTACTAATAATCTAAATAAATTTTCTCTGTAAAGAAAATTGTAATCATATAGCAGAATTATTCTAAAAATATTATCAAATTCCTCTCTCAAGCTAAACACCGCTTTAGGATATTGCAACTATTGTGTTATTCAAAATTAATTCATTGCAATTTCACTTTCGATGGAGTTGCAGAAATTGTCCTGTATATTCGCTCTTTCAAGATTAAAATTTATTTCAATTTTGTCAGATTTATATCTGAAATGATATCCCATAAATTCAGTAAAAAGATATCGTCTGGAGAATTGAAACTTGGCATATAAATTAATAATTCGTGAAAATAAATATAGTTTAACTTATGTCAGATGCATTTTATTCTGAACTTTCCTTTAGTTTTATATTGATTATTTTGCGGCTTTGCTAAATATAAATAATATAACTTTGCCAAATTATTTAAGTGGTAATATACGTAGCATTACGCAATTAATTGTTTTTATTAAAACCAGATAAATAATTTTCAATTCGTAATTAAAGATTATTGCACGATCTGTACTTTGTACAGAAAACAAAATAATTGATGGTGTTGATTTATAATTTTCTATATTTTTAATTTATAATTTATTTTTAATTAAATAAATGCAACTAAAGGTTTAACACTCAACAAATTTACACTATAATTTCCATCCTTTAACGAGGGTTTCGGTGGCAATATTTAGGTCTGAGTTACGGGACCGGAGGGTTTCAGGTTTGAGACCCAATTCCACCGAAGAACCGTCGTGTAATCCGGTCTGGTGCATGTTAAATCCGTCTGGGTCAAAGGTCCTGCCGCTGGTATGATGTGGAAGCTTGGAGAAGGAGAGACAACTCAGGTGTCGTCATTGCCATTTGACCGCAATTCAAAATTACGAGGTCTATCCCGATATAGTCCTAGTGTTGCTTTAAAACTGGACGTAAATATAACTAAACTAAATTTAAAAATATATTTAATTTTTATTGACTAATATAAATAAAAAAATTATAATTATTAATTTAATATTTAGTAACAATTGTTTGTTAAATTCACTATCAATTAATAGTTAAGTTAACTTCAATTCCCTAACTAATCAGATAAAGACTAAAACAAATTTAGTTAAATAAAAATATTTTAAAACCACTGCAATGAATTTGGTATTTAATTATAATTAAATCCAAATTATTTTTTTCGCTAATATTTATTTCCTAATTTTTTTGGGAGATTAAAAGATTTGGCTAACAACAGTTGAAGATTTAAGAATTCATTTCAAAGGAATGTGGGGTTTCCTAATAATGATGTAAACCAACATTAAGCAAAAAAATGGAGGAGTTTTGTTCTAGTGATCAACCAAGATTAGAGAGAAAATGATTTGACAAAACTGCGATAAAAATATCTTCCTTTCAAAAGGAATTTAACAGATGAAAAACATGTTTCTTAATTCCTTAAAATATATTAAATAAAACATTTCAAATCTCTACTGGTAATATCTGTTCTTATCTCTGTAAATAAACATATCTCTTTAAAAAAAAGAAATGTTTTAGCATTTTATTTAGGGGTACTGTTTGTTTTTCCGATGGACCTTAAAAAGAGGTGAAAGAAAAGAAATAATTCATTACCCCTAATTATGCACAAACTTGTTCTTTTTTCGACATAATTGTCATTAGTATTCAAGAATTTATCATATTGATGGATCAGATTTCCTATCCTCTTTTCAACAACCACTAACTCCTTTTTCATTACTCTGGAGGTATTATTTTAGCATCCTAAACCGTTTGATTCAGGTAAAAGATGAGATTAACTCGGCTCTAAGTCGTATTCTCCAAGAGTAAAGACTGCTCCACCAAGTCTTGCTCAACAAGTCAATCAAGTTCTTTGGAAAGAACAAAGAATGCTAAAACCACTACGGACAAAATAACCTATCAGTATCTTCAAATTTCGAGTTTTGAAGCTGAGTATTTACACTTCCTCTCTTCACATTCTTTCCTTAAGATAAAACTACATGAAATTCCAGATGAATGAGAAATCTTAAAGGAATGTAACCATTTAACTGTTTCAATCTCTTCAGAAAATGCGTATCTAAATTGTCATATATAAACTCGTCATAACGCAAAGCATTGTATATTTTCCATGAAGAGTATACTCGTCAAAAATAGTTAACTGCTTAAAGCCCGTCGCATATCACTGGAACAACGCTCTTCGCTGAGGTAATTAGAGGCGTGAACTATTAAAATGTCAAAAACCCAATTTTTCAGGAAATTTAGGGGTCGCAGTGGCCTGATGATGAGGCCTCGACTTCACAACCGGAGGGTTGCAGGTCTGAGACACGATTCCATGGAAGAGCCGTCGTGTAAGAGGGTCTAGTGCAAGTTAAATCCGTCGGGGGCTAAACGTCTTCCCGCTGGTGCTGTGTGGAAGTTTGGAGAGAAGGGTTGTTGTTCAGGTGTCTTCCTCATCTGACCGCCGTTCAAAATTATGAGGCCTACCCCAAAATAGTCCTAGTGTCGCTTTGAAATAGGACGCTGATATAACTAAACTGAACTAAATTAAATCTCGGAAATTATATTGAAAAATAAACACATTTGTGCGTTAATTTTTGTTAATAAAGATATTTCTTTCTCTACATTTGTGTAATTTTGTGGTACATTGGAGCTTGTGAAAAAAACAGCTATTGCATAAAAGAAATGGAAATCCAATTACTGTGAGGAATCTGAAGTCATGTTATGTTGTACTTTTTAAAGACAAACAAACAAACAAACAAAAAAATCCTTTCAACAGACCAATAGATGGCGATAGTATATTTCTATAAGTAATATAATAAATTTTAAAATTAATTAGCTCACCTTGTAATTTGTTCCACGAATAGCCACACTGGTTAGTTTAAAAGATCCATGACTGGTAGATGCTCCAACTAAGTGTGTAATAGTATGTCTTAGCATCTGCAATGAAAACACTATCATTAATACATTTGCAACAAACTTGAGCCCAAATAGCTATCCAAATATTTTTTTTTTCTTTGCATATTATTAATACTCTGTATGAATGGATGGATGGTTACGGAGATATTGAAAGGAAAAATAATTTAATTTAATCACCTCCTTTATCTTTATTAGACATTTTCTATCACATTTAATTACCTATGAGGATGTTAAAAGGCGATAGAGAACTTAATTAAGGATCTTTTTTTAAGACATACCAAAATTATTATTCTGTAACGCAATCATGATTAATAGCCAGCAGCAATTTTTGCAGTAAAATTTGCAAAGTTAAATTGATGTCATAAAAAAATCAGTTTTTAATTTTTCAGAGGAAATTAGTCCACATTAGTGTATGCTTTCAAGAATATTCTCAGAAAACCAGCTGAACGAATAATCCGTCGTTAAATATCATGTTTATATGTTTATTTTCGAATAATACTTTTTAAAGGTGTAAGAAAGATTAAAGCTGTAACTGTGTTGCTTTAATTTCTGTTTCCACAGTTACGTCATCACTTAGTCTGTGCTGCCATCAGCAGTAGTTTTTATTAATTTAAGCTGAAATATTAATTTACGAAAAAATGTTTGAATGAAACAAAACTTGCAAGTTTATTTTCTTACTTATCGTCTTTTGACTAAAGCTTCGTCAAAGATATTAGTTATTTTTAAATTCAGTTAAATTGTTTAGATATTTCTAGTCCGTGCCAGATCAAATTGTCAGATATTAAATTTGCGTTATTTTAACTGCATATGCTCGATTAATTTTGCGCATAAATCTTCTTATGGAGGTGATTTATATGACATTATAGATGTATTTAAATTTAAATGCATTTATTTTTTTCGATTTCGTGATGTTGTTAATTTATTTCTTTCATTCATCCCGTAAACCACAGATATTAACTGAAATCCTTACTTTTTTAGCTTAAAACAATGGAAAAAAAACACGAGAACGGAAAATCACGCGAATGAAAACGGTTTGAAATTAAGAGAAACAGCGAAATCCATTGTTAAAAATTAGGCAAAATTTATTTTTTTAAATGTCAAAATCCAGGAAAAAAATAAGCTCAACTATTAAATTTGTATCCCTAAAAACACAATTTTCTTTAAATTTTGAAATATTGTTAAATTTATTTTCTGGCAATCACATTTTCTGAACACATTTTCTATTACTGAAAAATGACAAAATTCAACTTAATTTTATCTTATTATTCAAGAGTTCAAAAACATGCTCCGAGATACACATTCTAAACTTCCAATGTACAGATGTGCCAAATTTGTTAACAGTTGGTCAAACAGTAGTTCCTATAGAACGCCAAAAACAGGCATTTAAGCTCATCTTTATTGTTGGCAATGCTCACTTTATTTTTATTAACGTCTTGTTTTAATGCAACACTTGGGAAATTTCGGGACAGACGTCGTAATTTTGAACCGCAGCCAGACGACGAGGATGATGCCTGGGAGCTGCACCATCTCTCTTCCGCACCGTATCAACGGAAGAACGTTTGTCTCCGGCGGATTTAGCGTGCACCAGACCCACTTACACGACTATCCTTTTGTGGATTCGGGTCGCGAAACTAATGCCCTCCGGTTTTGAAGCCGAGACCTTACAACCAGGCCACCGCAGCCCGTATTTTTGGTAGAGATAAAGATAATAAAAGAATATAGTACATGAAAGAATATAGTGAAATGATTATAAAGAACAAGAAAAATATAAGAAATATTTGTTCGTATTTATTATTTTTGAAGTTAATGCATTTTCATAGTCTGTCAGAATAATGATAGATGAATACAGACATTTCCTGGGCACCATTTTTAATATTTTTTTTAAATTTTTATTTAAAATTTATAAATTTTAATTTTTTTTATTTAAAATGGCATTCATTATGAAACATAAGACTATCTATAAATATGAATCATGAACTTTAATTCAATCCTTCCTTCAATTTTTTAACCCAACTTTTAAGTGAACGTGATTCAATTACATAAATATGAAAATTCAAAGTCATATTGTTCATAAAAAAATTTTACTGTGAAAAGCTCCAGATTTCATTTTATCAAAGCAAACAAAGAACTCTCTTACATTTCAAATATTGAATTTCTCCTCCACTCAATATTTGAAAGGAAGTTATTGAATCGCCGAAGGTTTGCTTACAGAATAAAAAATATAGAAAGTGAAAACATAAAAAATATATAGGGTGAAGGAACCGATTTCTTCCATTTTTCTAAGAAATTGGAAAATTGAAAATGGTACCGTTTCAGACGAAACTTCGACAAGATAATCAAAAATTTGACATGACATTAGTAAAAAATACAAAAGAAACGATGCTTATTACAGACTTTTTTCGGTTCAACTCTTGAAATAATTTAGAACTTTTTTTATGTATCTAACATAACTAAAAGATAATGTAAATTTTAACTGAAGTCACGATCTCAAATATTTGTAGGAGAAAAGAGGGAATTTTGGTGAGTTTGAATGACTAGACTAGTAAAATAATTATTTCTTATTTTCTGATATACAAAGGAAATTAAGAGAAAGTATTTTAATCATAGAAAAATACGAAATGGCACTCGAAATTTCGAAGAATCTAAACTTTTCAGTCTTTCCTGAAATAATAGAAAACAATTTTCAATATTATATATTTGTCTGTGAACACAATAGATAAAAAAATTCTTTGATCCAGACAAATGAAATATGGTAAATGCATTTTGTGCCACAACTATATTTTTCTACGGAATTATTAAATAGATATTGTTACGAATCTGTGAGGAGGCTTCCCAGCATAGTCGGTTCCGTAAAAGGTCCCAGAGCTTGGTGACAAACTTGGTGACCATTTGGCGACTTGGCGACGAATTTGGTGACTTTGGTGCCTAACAAGATTATACCCGAAACATCGAGAATTTTCCCGATCCGTCGAGTAGGAACGGAGATACGCCTCGAACGTTCTTGATTGGTTGAGAGGCTCCTAGCCCCGCTTCCTGAGACCTATAAAAGTCGTGACCCAGCAGTGGTGAACCAGTCATGAATTGGAGTCGTGAATTGGACCAGTGGAGTCGAAGGTAGTCGGAAACGACGGTGGAGACTCGTCTTCCAGGGACTAGCGGAGCAGCGACAGAGTAGAGCTGCTGTGTATGCTGCACGTCTCGGCTGAAGATAATTGTGTGCTGTATATAGTTGTCGTCTTTGTGTTGTCCTGTGTGTCTTCGTGTAAATAAACGTCGTTGTTTCATTTTCTACTGCCGCCTGATGATTGAGCGTTCTTCACACCATATAACCTCCACTATCCGAACCCCGGAAATTTCGCAACAATATTTGTCTGGCTGTCTGTCCAAGTATAAGTAAACATGGTAACTATAAAACGTAAAGAACTAGATGAATAGAATTTAATTTACATGTTTAGCATCTAAAATGTAAAAATGCATTAAATACTAAACCAAATCCACCAAGTGATTAACCTTATGTTCTATCTGTTCTTTCACATACCCAATTAGAACAACCTGTTGCATAATATTGCGCGATATTATGTCGTATTATGTAATATTTAGCAACTTTATACAATACTGAGAATATTGAGAAATGTTACACAATAGTGCACAATATTTGTGCGTCACTTTGATGCAGCGTAATAATTTAAAAAATGCAATGACATAGATAAATGAAATTTGGTATGAGATGATGTTACTAAGTTTGTAAATTTGTGTATATAATTTTAATTTGTATGTAATTTCTCTTTAATGTTTCTTGACGTTCGAAATTCATATTTGCTTTTCATTATTATACAGCAAATCAACAACTGCCCTGCCGGAACTCTGAAAATAAAAATCTGAGCACTCGTTTCTTGTCCAATGTCCACGAAACCTTTATTATAGAGTATACGAGAAAGTTTCACTAAGACCCCTCTAACCCATTTCATCATAAAGATTGCGTTTACCTGAGCTGTCTCCCAGCCTTCAGCTGATGAGCGAAATTACTGATACAATTTTAGTAATGATATAATATCCAGGAAAATAAAATACAGGAAAATCTTAAATGTAAGCAAAACAAAAACAATAAAAAGAATAATTTTTAAAAATAAAAAAAAGAATAAAAAAAAAGATTTAAGTAAATTATATTTAGAAACTATGATTTCAGTAAATTGCTTTTCAAAACTATAATTTGAGTAAATTTTAGGAATTATGGTTTGAGTAAATTACTTTTAGAAATTATGATGTGACTAAATTACTTTTAGAAATTATGATGTGAGTAAATTACTTTTAGGAAATATGGTTTGAATACATTGCTTTTAGAAACTATAATTTGAGTAAATTAGTTTTAGAAATTATAATGTGTGTAAATTACTTTTAGGAACTATGATTTGAGTAAATTATTTTAGTATTTGTATAAATCCTGATCTAAAATCTTAATATTTAAAAAATCCTGACCCAAAGATCTTAAAATAAACAAAGAATACTTTCAAAGAATTCTTTATAGCAAAATACTTTTCGAAATAATTAATTATAATTCATTAGTTAATAAAATCACTTTTCAAAAAGTAACATACTAAGGTGTTTTCTAAAAAGGAATTTTGCAATAATCGCAATTTAAATTTTTCTTTCGATATGGGTTGCCCAGATGTAAGGTCACGGCTACGTGCTGGAAACCGAGTTGAAAACCCGTTTCCACCAAAATGTCTGGGTGTATAAAATCGTGACGTACTTTAACTATGAAGTCGAGGCACCAAAGAATTGATAGTAGTGTGCGGAAACCGGAGGATAGAAAATGTCTGATTAGATGTTTATCAAATATCTCATCTTATCAAGGATCAAAATTGCCAGATAAAGCCTGAATGGCCCTCATGCTGCTTCTAAATGGCAATTAAGATATTAAAATGTTTAAATATGTTAAGTTGTGCACAGTTACATTTCAGAGCTTTAAATCCAATGAAAATATTTTTTTCATTGTTAAAATTTTAATAGTATCAAAATGTATTTATTGTCTTATACAGTCTTGCAGGTTTAATTTCCTTTCATATTATTTTCATTTTATTTCGGTATAACACATGGTGGTCTTTTAAACACCCTTCGCTTCTTTTATCCATGATCAGATGTCGAGGAAGATACATGATTCACCGTTCACCGCTCCAGATTTCTGCATCCATTTCTGCAGCATATTTTTGACGAATTGAACATAAGTGAGGCTCACTTATAATGCAGTTTCTAATTCGAATCAAATTTTGAAAAGCGAATTCTTTGGTCATGGTTTCAAAATTTCACTATGAAATTTATACATATCCTCAGTATTTATTTGCGCTATATTTATGAATTAATTGTGAAAGTTCTCAGTATTAAAATTTCATTTATGGAATTCCTTCTGTTTGGGCTGTATTACTTTCTTATTACAATTATGTTCGTTTCATGTTTTAAATATTTATAAATATTACATTAGGCCTAAAATATTATACTTAAATTAAACAAAAATACATTTCCGGTTATCTAATTAGTTGCTAAAGACAGTTCGTGTTAGGTAAATGTTGCTACGAATCTGAAATATTGTTTTCCCTCTCTGTAAGCTTTCTTGTGACGAAGAGGGTATAATATATAGCTGAATGAATGCCAGATATGCAAAAAAAAAGGCTTTGGGGTCGTCAAATTTGGCAACTTTGGGCGAGATTTAATAAATTTGTCGACAAAAAAGAATTTATTAAACACATGTGACTTTTGACGCTATTTATGGTAGGACTCGAGTTCCATCCGGTGTTTGTTCTAGAACATTCAATGACTTGTTTCCAAAACTAAAAATAGTTCATGGGACCAAACGAGAGTCAATAACCAAGTGTTTTCTTTCGCTGAAGTAGTGGGGTCCACCGAGTTCTGCCTGAGCTCTTCGTCTGCAATGATTGTACGCTAATTATTTGCCGCTTGCATATTTGCTATTCAATTTTGTAAATTTCCCTTTTGTACCATCTTCAACTGTATGTTGTTAACTCTTGTTTTCCTGAATTTTTGCCAAGTAAAAAATCGAAAATTGGTATATTTTATTGAATTTATTAGATTCGTAACTGACTGTTTAAAGTAAACAATATCAATATCTTAAATATAATATCAAAATTACTTTACAACATGTTTTCTATCGTAGGGTGAACACCCATTATTTGGTGTGAATCTCAAGAATATGTTGGACAACGCCCTTTTTTGTGCGCTTTCTTGCTTCCACGACTGGTACCTCAATGTTGTGTGGTCAAATTACTTTCAATGATGAAACATATTTTATAAGGAAGGGGATGGTTATGGCTAGAGATTGCAATACCGGACCAAAATTTCAATACCGGTATTCGGTATTTTTTAAATCTTAATACTGGTATACCGGTTTTAATACCCGTATCCCGGTATTAAGAAAGAAAGAAATTTTAGAAAAAGAAAGAAAACACAGGTGTTTCTTTGTTTTATTTGCCAGTTTTGTTTGAGAGTTTAAATACCACAAAAAATAATTTGTAACTTATAAATTATAACAGTATATAATCACAAAAAAGTAAAGAAACATCTTATTTATTTAAATCACAGAAAAAGTGTAAATATCACTATTCAGTCTGTGGTACTATTACAAATTTTTGAAATGTGATCTTAAAAACAATGCATCAATTATACTGTCATTAAGCCTGAAAAGTAATTTTGTGCAAAAATTACCAGCTGTCGAAAACGCTCTTTAGGCATCTACGCTAGTTGGTGGTACTGTTAGCAATGCGCGATATACTTTTTCCAAGTATTTACCTCTAAATCCCTCATCTTCAAATAAATCGATTTCTCATCGGATGGTTTTGGATATAGCTGATTTCTGTATTGTATTTTGGTTCGTTGAAATTTTATTTATCACTAATTCTAATTTTTGTTCAAGAGACAATTCCTTTTCACTATCGACATTAGTGTCATCATAATCATCGATAACTGAACCGAATTCTTCCAAATGTAGATAGATTTGTGGGTAAAAAATTTTAAGAAAATTTACTCTAAACTTAATCAGATTTGAATTGGTTTTTTTCTTTTCTTCTTTTTGATTTTCATTTTTAAAATCATTATAATTATGTAAATACCATAAGACATTTTCTATTTCAGTATGTCTTTCTTCTGTGAGATTTTTCAATGTAATATGTAATTCTTCAGATAGTGACATGTGCTGTTCTTTTAGTGACTGCAACAAGAAATTTATTCTTGCATTAGCTGTTGATAAATTAAAATCTCTCCGACATAATGCCTCTATAGTCAGTTTTATTGGAAGTAGAGCTGATACAGTTTTGGATATTAAGTCGAATTCACTTTCTGAAAAATTAAATTACAGGTTTAAGTCGATGATTGCTTTTTTGATTGGATTTCCCAGTTTCAAAAATCGTTCCATCATTAGGAGTAAACTTTTCCAACGTATTTTAGAATCTAATATTAACATATACCCTGCTTTATTTTCAGTTAATATATATTTTATTAATATGTCATTTTTTTATGGGAACGTTTAAATATCTTAACAGTTTTTCGAACTTTATAAATTATAGGAAGCAATTATTGATAGATTTATATTTCATCCTTATTAGCAATATCTTCTTCAACAATTACATTGTCATTACCTTCATTGTCAATATCACTCTCAATCTTACTCCTATCAAAGTTGGAATCCGAAATTTCTATATCCACAGTATTTGGATTCTTCTGTACTTTATTTTTTTGGTATAACACATCTATTACTCCGAATTGAATTCCATGTGCATAGCACAACTGCTGATTTGCACTAATCAAATTTCCAACTTTTTTCTTAATTGTTGCTCCATCAGTCGTTATGGATACAATATTTTCTTTCAGGTAAAATGCATGTTTTGCTAATTTAGATTTAAGCAATTAATTAAGCCATTCATTAGCTAATTCATTTCGCCCGTTATGGAGACATATAAACAAAAAACGTATACTATTTTGCTATGTTCGCGATACCTAAACATATAGTGGAGACAATTTTAAAAAAATCTTGTAAATACCAAATAACCGGTATTTAAACTTGTTAATACCGATATTACAAAATTGCACAAATGGCTCAAAATACCGGTATTCGGTATCCCGGTATACCGGTATTGCAATCCCTAGTTATGGCTGATGATGTCCTCAGGATTTCAAACTAAATTACTCGCATCTCGTTATTGTCCTTAACATCTTCCAATTAATTCCGAGTGCTTTGAGAAGGTTGGAAACTTTTCAATGTTGTGTGTAGTAACAATGGAATTGAGAGGTATTTCTGCATATAATAACGAATTCTTATAATAATAAAATACAAATATTTAGGTACATATAAATAAAGGCCTCTAAAAGAGTATCGCCGGCGTCCTGGCATAGGGGTAGGGCGTTTCCCCTGATCTGGGCGTCCCGGGTTCGAGTCGCGGTACGGGTATGGTTCTTGTTCTATCTGTAAGGTGTGTGAATGTGTCCCCCTATAAAAAGGGGTTATGCAAGCGGATGTTCCGCATGAAGTAACTAATCGTACCCTTGGCCCTAATTGGCGCTACTGACGAGACAAGGGACGCTCACTGGGCTTAAATCGCTGACATATAACTGCCATCTGGCTTATAAAGTGCAATAAGTCACGACACCCAACAACAGAAAATTATAGCAAAATCTCCCATTGCCGCAAACTCTCATCGTTATGTAAGAAAATAGAATACACCTACAAATCAATAATATAAATTTCAAAGAAATAAAAACATTTCCATTCGAAATTTTATATTTAATCTAGAGGTCTAGGTAGGTTTATTATTATTATTATTATTATTATTATTCTAACTTCGAGCACCATTTTAAAACTTTGTTCTCAGCAAAATTTATATTTGCATTTTTTTTTTTTTTTCATTTCATAAGACATTTTTTATTGCTATCTGAAGACTCTTGTCGTTTGCACCAAAGAAAATTCTACCTTGCTTATTCAATTAACAGATAAGAGTTCTTCAAAATGGAGTATTTTCAATGATGCCAATACTTCAAGATCTCCAGATAAAGTAAAAAATACCAACATTTTAAATCGATATTGAAAGAACTACCTCTGTTAATTGAAGTTTTGTTATTTTTTTTTGTTACAAAAGCAGGCATTGCTACAATAATGACTATCAATACTTCTCTTTTTCGTTCTTTCGAGGAAAGAATACTGTCGCAGTGCTGAAAGCAAAGACAGATTCCTTTTATCTTAAAGTTTTAGAAATTTTTTTCTGCTTGTTACTATTTCTTTTTTCAAAAGAAATTGAATTATTGGAATGAAAGATAGCGGACCGGGCATAACTAATCAAGTGTTAAGTTGAAAAAAACTAAATTTTCTGTCATTCAAAACCTCTCGGCCCCGATTGCATTTCTTTTGTCTTTATCTTATTTTAAAAATGCCAGTGGATTCTGTTTTTATTTTTTTTTCTACAGCATCTACATTTCATATATATTATTATTACATACCAACAAAACAATTTGAAAATCCAAAGGCTTCTAAACTTTTGACTAAAGGACGTGTAACAGATTTTTATTCAGTTTGACTTGTTTTATGTTTGTGCAAAAGGATCTTATACAGATGTTGTTATATTTGAATATGAATTAATACATATTTTGTATATTGCTAAGAAATTGCATATTGCTATAAGAAATTGTATTCCCATATTATACAATATTTTAAAAAATTCATAATGAATTTGATTTTAAAAGTTTGAAATACATTAAATAAAAAAATATTCGAACTGTGATAATAAATTACCATAGTAATAATGGTAGTAATGATAGTAATAAATTACCTTGATAAGAAATTATCCCATTCTTTTAAATAGGTTTACGCCTTAGTTAACAACAAACTGAAAAATCTGATATTTATTTATGTTTAACTCACAGAGCTGAGATAATCACAAATTTTCTAATTTATCACAATGCAATATTAAGATGTAGCATAAGAAGAAAATCATCATAAATAAATTTAATTTAAAATTAATCTTCATAAATTTCAAAAGAATTTACTCATAGTGAGAAAATGTGGAATAAAATTAAAATTTGAATCACAGGAAACGCTTAATGTTTTAAACCCTAAATTGTGAGAAAAACACGATTTTCGCTGTAAAATATTTCAAGTGTATTGAAGAAAGATATTATATATCTATTTTTAATTAATTAAAACTCTAATTATTATTTTGAAAAACTCTTCCTTGAAGAACTTGTACGAACCCCTAAGAATGAAGAATTTATCATTTCGCTAGTTTTAAGTCTAAAGATACGCCTTGTCTACTATTTAGAACGATTTTTACATTTTGACTGTTTTATGACAGTTTTAATACATGATTAAACTATTAATTTCAAATCTTACAGGATTAATAAAAGTATAGATTGAAAAATTTTTCAGTTTATAATTGCAGTGGCATCGAAATTGATTCCACATCCTCCAGCTATTCAGTTTAAAGTATGGTGTTGAAAAAAAATGAAAAAATTAATTTACCTTAACGAAATTCCTAAATGAGCAATTACGGAACTAATTTTTCAAGTGAATAAAAATTTATTAACGAGCAAGATAATTACTCAAATGAAATAGAAAAATCAGCAAAAGTGAAACTTCATTAATTCTTATTTTTCCGGAATTCTATATATTTTTATTTTGCTAGATAAAATGTTAAAAACTCAACCAAACGATTATCAATTAGTTTCTCAACTCAAGATACATTAATTTATTTAATGGCAGCTCTTTCACATCGCTTGCGGAAAATGCGCCTTTGAGTTATTGATTTCTCTCAATTAGAGAATTGGGTCGTTTATTTAATAGTTTTAATATCTTCTTTTAATAAACATGGATATTTTTTTTCAAATTTTTATTTAATCTTTATCAGGCTTATGAAGATGAAACTTTTATAATTGATTTCCAGCTTCTTTCCTAACATGCTTAAGATTTAAAGTCTCTCATATTTGTACATTCTAGATGACGATATTCGCTTTTAACATTTTCCAAACGTGATCATAAATTAATTAATTATTTCCATTGTTTTGTTCAGTGACAATCGCTCCTTTGTTTTAAATTTGAAAAATAATATTTTCAAGATTTTATATAGCAATATTTAGACCAGAGGTTCCCAAACTTTTTTTTCTCTTGGACCACTTTCAAATTGTTACTATTTTCGGTAGACCCCCTGTTGCTACATTTCTACTGTGTTCCCAAAACTCCTAAAAAATATCACCCTAAATTGGGGGTGTTAAGAAGAAGAAAAAAAAAGTAGCACATTTTCTTGTGACCTATTTATTAAAATAATACTTGTGGTTATACAAAATTATAAACATTTATTATTACAAACAATCAACAATTGACAAAAAATCAACAATGAACTCTGAAATGTAAATCAACAATAAAAAATAGTCATAATTTTAATGAAACAGATGTACTTGATGAATTAACAGCAAATTATCAATATTTGGCTTCAGTTTTGTAAGAAGTAATCTCAAATCTCCCCGTTCTGTGATGTTCAATCTGCTCCTTTTTTTTGTTAACCGGTTGGTAACGGTACTAAAGCTTCTTTTGACAATATTTGACGAGGGAAACGCTATCAAAAATTTTCTCGCAATTTCCCACAGCCCAGGATATTTTTCGGGGATTTCTGCCTGCAGCCAAAATGTTTGATAGCCTTTTTTACATTTCGCCTTCAGTTCCTCGTTGGTGCTGAGCTCAAGTAGCTCCTCTTGTAATACCACATTCGCTTCTTCCGTTTCATCAAATGGGGTTATGATCCTTGATGGTATTTCCATCGTCAGAATATCTTCAAATCAATTTTTGAAATCATCATGTAGGATATTTAAATGTTGAGCGTATGTCTGAATATCCTCATCAAGACATTTTGTCTGTTACAAGTGCAGAAACTGGGAGAATTTGCGCTCACTAATATTTTGCTTCATTAATTTCAATTTACCAAGAAAAGCCAAAATTACACCCTTTGTTTTTATTAAATTAAGGCTGTCCCCTTGTAACTGCAAGTTAACGTCATTGAATTTTATGAACAAATCTGTTAAGTACACAACGTCCGCTTTATATTTCATCAGATTTTTTTTTTTTTAAATCTACGTTGATAGGTAAATCCAAGCCAAAATTTTTGTTCTTTATTATGAAAACCAGAAAATTTTTTATAGACCCCCATTTACAACTTGTGAACCCCTGTTTTCTTTTCACATCTACGTGGACCCTCATGTGGTCTCCTATGGACCCCTGGGGGTCCACCTGGACCACTTTGGGAACCTATGATTTAGATCAATAAAATACGAATTAAAGACTAATAATCAGAAAATATTTACAACAAATTTATTTTTAACATTTAATTATGACATTACTTTAATCACATGTGATAAAATTAGAATAAATGTTTGTTTCAAAATTCAAATAATAATAATAATAATAATAAAGAGAAAAACATATGAAATTATCTGAAATTTGAAAGAAATCATTGAATAAAATCGAAATCTGCTATTAATTATTCTTGTATTAAATTTATTACAAGCATAATTTATAGATTTCCTTCTATAAATTTCCGTTTGTGTAAAATTCAATATTTCATTTGATAATTTTTTTAAGTTACTTATAAAAAATATGAATTAATAAATTAATAATTCATTGAATTTAATTTTGAATAAATATATAGGACCTTTCTTGGATAGCCTGCAAGCAACTTAAAACAATAAACTAACTATTAAATTTTTTTTCAGGAATTATGATATTTTATATATTTGGAAGCATATAGTTTTTTTTAAAATTATTAAGTATTTAAACAAATAATATAATACAAAAAAAAATTGTATAATTTCCGAGAATGTTATAAACGATCTGGAATATAAGCATTGGAGATAATTTTTACACGAAATATTCAAGAAATATTTTTAATAAAACTGCACACAGCAAAACCGTGATAGATCGAAATTATAATAAAGAAATAAGTATTTTCTAATCATATTAATAACAGTGTTTACAATCATGTAAATATTCCGAACAGAAAATTTTAAATAAATTTTATTCATTTAAATTATAATTGTAAATATCAAAATCGAATATATTTTTTGAGTTTTCTTTCCTAGAAAAAGAATATAATCAAAGAATTCGGATAATAGAAGTTTAAAACTGGAAAACGAAATGCAGAAATATATATGCAAAGAAATAAATCTATGCTCTATATCAGGTACTAATACAAACGAAGAAATAATCACAAATAAAAATCATTAATCTTTTCTAACTATAAAACTATCGCATTTCGAACAATTCAAATGAAAGGAAACAAATTAAATTTCCAAACTAGAGAATGCTTCTTTTAAATTAGTACTATTAACACAAGTTTAATACTAATGGCCTGTACGAAATAATTGCTGGTGCATGGCGTTAATTGCATCTTTAATGATTTGAATTTAACCGCTTAAAATTCAATTCAAAATTTATTTACAGCAGAAAATAATTTCGAACCTTCTGCAGCTATATGATTTATTAAATGCCTTGCTTCAAATTTTATTTTCGAGCTGTTTATGATTGTTCTTTTGTGATTTATTAGAGAATGCGTCAGAAAGACCACCCCAGCTGGTTTATTCTTGTAACTCCTATCTCCCAATCATTTGCTGCTTGCAATCATCAATCTCCCAATCTGTTGCTGCAGGGGAGATATGAAATAGACTAATAACTGGAATATATACTGAGGGTTTTTGCTACTTTCTTAGGGTGAGTACAGGCGATCCTATTAATTTTCAATCTTGCCAATTCTTGAACGATTATTTCTTTGAAATTCGTTTTTGATATACTTTCTTTAAAACTGAGTTTGTGAATAAGTAGATTAAAATATTGACTTTTCATTAAAAAAAAAAATTCGGCAGTTTATCAACGACGGAAAAAAAAAAACACTTTTGCACTGTGGTGTGGTGTTGCAGTAAATTCGAAATATTTATACAAAAATTACTGATAAATACGATTAAAAAATGATATAAAGGAGCTTTTAAAAAGTTTCTTTTTCACTCCCCAATTTAATTAATCGTATGTCTTCGTATTTCTATCAATGTTATTTTAGGCATATTTTTCCTCTTTGAAGTACATTAACTAGATTTCTAATTTTGATACCAGCATGTAAATTAGCATATTTGTTTTTGATACATTCCTATAATGTTTAACTAAAATATTTCCATAATATTATTATTAATTTGTAACGTCCTTCCTTAAACAGATAGTTCCAGCGCAAGAAAAACAGTTTGACTGAAAGTTTTGTTGGTTACTGCAACGATGACCTCTGTTACAGCTTCACGCCGATAGATGGCGTATCTGTCGAGTACGAAGTTTTTGTTAATTCTTTTTTGTATCATAACGTTTAGGGTGTAAGAAGGATTCTGTGACCTAGACGTGGCACCAATTGTGAGAGGTGTCATAATCTGTAACAGTCTACCTGAAGAGGCACAAAAAGTGTGTCCGAAAAAAAAATGGTGTTCACCAAACAGAAATGAGTTATATTTGAAGAGAATTACATTATGTGGTCCGTCGACTACGCAGTATTGAACCATCGAGAGTTTTGAGAAAAAGTTGGCAAGTGTTTCGGTTTTACTTGATATTGTTCTCAGTGATTTCTGAATCGTTAGTGATCTCCAATCGATATAAAGTGTAAATTCCTATGATTGGACGGTCTGATGATTGGATTAGTGTGTCCGTTTTGGTTCCAGGGTAACTGTGAGTACACTTCTGTTTTCCAAATTTGTGTATTAGTTTCGTTTTTATGAGTTGCATATATTCAGAGTTATCTTTTCAAAATGCTTTCAAAACTTAAAAAGAGGGAATTAATTGAAGTTGCCGAGGAACTAGAAATTGATATTCCTTCGAGTGCCAAAATAATTACTATTAAAGATTTAATTGAAAAGAGCGAGATGTATAAAGATAATTAGGAATTCGTAAAAACTGTGGTTGAGTCAATAATTGAAAAGAAAAAAGATTACGAAAAAAAATAAAGTACAGAAACTAGAGTTAGAAAAACTTAAACTCGCGCAATTAGAAAAACAACTTGAGCTTTCGAATTTACAAAAAGATGTAACACAAAAGGTTAATGTGACAAATAGCGATTCCGATTCAAATTTTAGTTTAGAAAGTTTGATAAAAAGTGTCAAAACTTTAACTATTCCAGTTCCCACACGAGCACAGTCGTATAATTTATTTTTCCAATCGCTTGAAAGAACTTTCAAAACCAAAAATGTCCCAGAACAATTCAAATCAGAGATCCTATTAAATATTTTAGGCGAAAAAGTTACCAATTTAATAATATATTTAAATGAGGATGAATTGTGTATGTATGATAAATTAAAGGAATTAGTGTTAATAGAATTTCAATCCACCCCACAAGAAGTTTTAAATAATTTCCGTAAAGCGAAAAAACGTCCAAACGAAAAAAGCTATATCCAGTTTGCATCGCGACTTAGTGCAGCATTTGATTATTATTGTCAATTACGAAAGGTAAATGATTTCAAGGGAGTTTGTGAACTCATGGTTTCCGAAAAAATATTTGACTCATTAGATCGTGAACGGCATTGCGATATTTATGTATCGTCAAAATTCAAAAACGATTGTAATGTGTTTTCACGACTCCAAGTTGTAAACCATTCGCAAAAATATCGTAAAGAATACAGTCCACAAAAAGCATTTGTATCGGAAGTTAAAACTCCGAAATGTCTGATTTGTAAATCTAATGAAAATCATTCCCTGAATGTATGTCCTGTGTTCAAAAATATGCTTGTTAATGAGAGAATTGAGGTCGTTAAGAATAAGCAATTATTCTTTAATTGTTTAAATCATCATAAAATTGCTAACTGTTATTTCAAAATCCAATATATATATATATATATATATATATATATATATATTCAAAGAGAAAGTATAATCGTTGGTTAAAATTAGACCTTCCATGGAACACTACGCCGATCACAAAACTCAACGGGACGCTATGCCGAAAGAGAGAGAACACCTGTATTTTCATTTCCTGCTCTTGTTTTTTCGTGGAAAATGAAATCAATTCAACGAATAGTGTGTTGGAGGGTCAGAATTCTTGGAAATGACCAACCCTGACTATGGGTCTGAAATTTGAGGGTTTTTTTCTTTCTTTCGATCTTTACTCAGAGGTGCACAGCTTCCTGCTCTTTATTTTGATTTTCGCTAAAGTTCGATTTATGCAATAGTGCAAATATTTTTTATTAGACATATATACATATATAATAGCTTATTTTTTATTTTAAATGTAACTATTGATTTTTTGTAAATCAATTGTATTAAAAATGGCACATGGAGATCAATTAAATTTTTTCCGAAACACCAAAAATACTTCAAAAATTGCCGTTCAGTGGCAAATCTGAGGATGCCTCCTTGTGCTTCAGCTTGGATCATGCTATATCTGCTACACAGTCTGACGGTGTGCTTTTTTTTAATTCAAATTCGAGAGATTTTTGTGTCACGTTTTACTGCAATGCTCAATTTCCAGAGCTATAGCGGCGCAGTGTTCCAGATGATGGGACACCCCCAAAATGAAAACGATAAGTACAATCTTTACGAAATTTAACCTGTGTACTCTTATAGGCTTAAATGGGGTATCAACCAATTTTTTGTGTGAGTTTAAAATTTAAAGGGTAGTACGCCTCAAAGGATTAAGCAATATTTACCTTGTAATGACTTGATTCTGTCCGATCAATTAAAAGGTAGCACTTATATACAATTTTCTTTATTTACAGCCTTATTTACATAAAAACAATTCTCTCTCGTCTAGGTTAAATGAATGATGCTATTCACAACACGAACATTAAACAAGAATCGTTCCTCGAACAATTTCGAAGGAAACAACTTCACAAGAACAGCTAACAGGCTATTTTCGTCTCAGGCTACTACAGGGGTAGCTCTCGGAATCCACCGACTTTGGAATTTTACTCCAGGTGGAATTTTACTCAGAAGTCCGATTCACACGAATCTCTTTTCTTCTCCTCTTCTTCCGAAACTCTCACCTTTTACTTTTCTCTCAGACTCCCCCTTTCATGTTCACATTGGTACACTTGGGCTCCCTGATACCCAATCACCGTTCAGAACAAACCTGAATGGTCTCTGGTCGAACGTGGGAAGTTCATTGATGAACCACCCTCCAGAATGGAAAAAATAAAGATTGACATCTGGAGGGTTTGACATTCTCCCCTTTTGAAGACACGATTTATTTCCCTGGGAAACGCACATTTGGTTCCTTATCTGGGCTCACACTCATTGGCCAGATGACCGTACTTAAAGGGAGGGTCCCCCATCTGGCAATCTGTAGACACTTAACACTGTGGGAGTTCCGTTGATGATACAACTAGCCGGGAATGCCAATTATCGAGTGTGGTGAAAAAGGAATGTCACAGTGGTCAACAGGGTTCCAGGGTGATTGAGCTAAGTCATTGCAACCTTTTCTAATTCTAGGTGATTTTCGAGATTAAAAAGAAGACCTTAATTCGCCAGCATTCTTTTGCAAAAATAAGACAACCATTTCTCACCAAAAATCCCATATTTACTTTCTTTTTTTTATATCTATGCTTACTCTCATTCAAACACAAATCACTGTAATGGTAAAAGCATACGAACTTAAAATTTTGACGAATCCCCACGTGAGCTGTTTGTGAGCACGATAATTGAAAAACGCCAGATGGGTGAAATTTGTCAAAACTTCTAAATTGAATGTTTTGATGATCACAGTACTTTCTTTTTTTCTACTGCGATTGTAAAGATATAATGAAAGGGAAATAAAACGTCAGAATACTTTTTTTCTTTTTTGTCATGCAATAAAACAGTGCAAATATTATTTCTTGAAATAAATGTTTACTGAAAATGCAGTTGCTTTAGATTCTTTGGTTGAAAGGAAAGTCTTTCCATCAGTTTTACTGTATGGGCAAGTTTAACGCCCATATTTTTATAATAAATTGTTAATGCTGTTGCAAAAGCTTAAAGAAATTGCTTTCATATCTTCTTCAAACTGCCTCTCAAGTTTATTGATGATCAAAGTCATTGTACTCGTTTATCGAAACGTCGACAGAAGTGATCATCAGTTTTGATAAATCTTTCCCTGACTTTGCCTCATATGTTTGAATGTAAAACATAATGATGGTGAAAACATTTTTATTTTCATGAAGATAAAGGAAAAGTGATCCATTTGGTATAAATCTTGTTAAATAAAGCATAACTTTTATTTCCATAAACATGGATATTTCATTCATAAATTAAATTTCTATTTTGTTTTAATTTCTTTTTCCATATAAAGTGTCATGTCAGTTTTTAACATGTATCTCCATTTCATTAAAAATTGTTCGTAATATGAATTAAATTTTAATTCTAAAATATTTTATTAGAAAGTAAAAATAAAAATAATAGATGTTTAGAGAAAAAAAAAATTGATCCTACACTTTCTGGTGAAATTACTTAAGTATTTTTTATCAAAATCTTATTATATGCATTTTGAAAATGCGAAGATTTTACGGTGTGATTTCTCTAAACTTCAACATTGTTTATTATGTGTTTTCACTACATTGCTTACCATTTTTACTTTCTGATGTATAGTATAGATTTTTCTTTAGAATATTCTAGAATTAGAGCAATGAAAAAAATTCTATTTCGAGACTTTGAAGAATCCTCATGTATTAGACGTCACTGAATTAAAAAAAAAACCCGCATTTTTGTTACTAAACCTCAAGAATATCTGTTAAATGAATGCCCAAAAATTGCTTTTAGCTAGACAGAGGAAATTTATTATATAAACGTACGACCCAATTCGTGGAATTCTGTCACATTTTGAATGTAATCCATTCACAGAAAGGCTGTAAGTCAGGCGTTTCATTACACATGAAACACACATATTCCCAAAAACAAAAAATAAGATAAATAAACTTTGATACACAAGTTTAGCCTCTAAAATATTGATTCGTTTCAAATCTTTAACCAAATCTGTCAGAGGGTCGTCTATTGGTCGGTACCTTAGCAAGCATATAAGCGCAGTAACTCATCAATGGAATGACTTAAATCAATGAAATACCATAATTTTACTTGTAGATAAAACTGTAGTCCTGTCAAATGTTGGTTTATTTCTACCGACAAGAAAGGTGCACAAAACTTATATTCGTAAGATATATTTAGTAAAAATGTTTGATTCATGTTAGATTCAAGATCTGTGTTTTGTAATTATTTTTCTCAAATGCTATACAAGGTATTTGTGGACTCGCTCAAGATGCATCATTTTATGCGGGAGGAGTGGGGTATAACACTATAATTAACAAGCATGCTGGAAAGTTTTTGGGAGACACCTTGTTCTGGTTATGCTATGTAGAAACACACATTTAATTCAAGATGGAATTTGCGGTAATTGATCCGTAAACAAAAACTATATTCTTTAAAAAATTATTTTAATTTAATTCTTATAATATTTCCCAATTCATATCAAAATAAAACAAGAAATTTTATTAAAATAATTGATCGATTAATTGTAACATCAATTTATCAATCAAAATTAATAAGTTACAATTTATATGCCCTACCATAATGTTTCCAGATATGAGTTAAGAATATAGGCTTGTAATTTTATTAACTAATTAATTAATCAATCAAAGCCAATTGCATAAGATAATAAATCTCTAGGGAATAAAAATGAACATTAACGAAATTTTCAGTTACTCATTTTTCGAATATTAGTATAGGTAAAAACTATCTGAACCTGATGGCTAAGCTCCCTCAAACTAATTATTAATGTGCAAACAAACTGACTAATGGTGAAGAATCACAAATTTTCAATATGATTTTGATCTTCCTGACTTTTTTTCACCGTTTAATGACTAGTATTTTTGTTATTAATCAATTTAAATTCTATGTATAGCCTTTTATTTCATAAATGGATAATTAAGAATAGAATGGTAAATAGTTGTTCGAACACAATACTATTCAACCATTTATAAAGATTTTAATGAAAAGTATTTATTTAAAATAATTTTATTAATACGGAAATAAGAAGATTCTAAGAAAAATTGACCTGTAAAAAATGGACATCAGTTTGTATAGAACCAATAAATAAACAATAACAACATAATAATCATTAAAAAATAAAAAAATAAACCATTTTCACTAGTAAAAAGAATTTCAGTTCTTCTTTAATCTGCTCATTCATTTCATCTCAGCCTTTAAAAAACCCTGGAGAGTTACAAACAATCCACTAACATGCTTCTGAGCATCAGTTGTGAAAGAAAGAATATAAAGAAGACATAAGAAAAATGTCTAAATTTTGAAAGAAAGAACGAAAGGAGTAAAAACGGATTTTTTCTGAAAACTGTTTCATCACTGTTCTTCAGATGTTAATGGATATCATTTTTATGCATAGAATTTTGCTTCGTAAATGATTTAATAAGGACTTTATATGTAAACAATTGTTTGAATACATTAATATTTAACCATTTCCAGAACAATAATATATTTTAGAATAATTTGATTAAATGGAGAAGGAACGTAATGTAAATAAAATTAACCTGTAAAACATTGACATCAATTTGTGACTTACAAATAAATAAACGATAACAATAAAATAATCCTTAATAAATAACAAAAAAAACCGTCTTCACTATTAAACAAAACTTCAATTCTACTCTAATCTGCTCATTAATTTCTTCTAAGCCTTTAAAAAAAACTTGAGAGTTAGAAACAATCCACTAACATGCTTTTAAGTATTAGTTTCGTTGAAAAGAAGAAAGAGGTCTATATTTGAAAGAAAGTACAAAAGGAGCGAGTGAAAATGGATCTTCCTAAAAAATTATCCATCATTATATTCTTAATATTTTCCAGTGTTTAATTAATATAATTCCTATATACAACATTTTTTCTCATATATGGTTTAATAAGAACATCATATATAAGCAGTTGTTTGAACACAGTAATATTTAACCATTTCCAGAACAATGACATATTTTTTTTAAATAATTTTATTAAATAGAAAAGAAAAGAATGTAAATAAAACTGATCGGTAAAAAATTGGCATCAGTTTTCTTATACTACGATAAAAAAACGTTAATAACATAATAACAGCCAACCATTTAAAAAAAAGGCTTAACCGATCAAATTATAAGAATCACCATTATAAGAAACTTGAGGATAATAAAGACTCCACTAACAAGTTTCGAAGCATCAGTATTGATAAAAAAAGAAAAAAGAAAAAAAAATCTAAATTTGGAAGCAAGCCCCCAAGGAGTAAGGGGGACAGAGTTTCTCCAAACAGACGAGATCAACAACTCAGATAAAACTCTCTCACTAACTATCTCTTTTTCAGAGAATATCGTAGTATTTCTTTTTCTGATCATTTAGAGCTGATAACAGCGCTGCGTTTCTCAATGATAAAACGCCCCCAAGGGATGGGACAAAAATAGGAGCGTCAAATTGACTTACCAAAAACCTTAATGTTCGATATTTTCTTGACACCTTTACATTTTGGTAGGTTCACTGGAGCCTTATCTCTGACAGAATCTGAGCTTGGTTTAAAGAAGAAATAAAGGATCTGAGTTCAGTTGGATATTTTTTCGAAAGACTTCTATCAAATGAAAAGAAATCTTAATGGCTTAGTGATACTTTGATCGTTTTAGGACATCAGCAAGTAAAGTATTTAAAAAACCGGGAATATTTAAATTTTGAGACTCATTTCGATCATCATTTCCTTCGATATTTCTTTTTGTTTCTGTAGGACATTTGAATAAATTAGATTGTCTCATAAGTGTTCTTTTCCTGACAACAAATATCATGCTTTTTCTTGTTTTTTTAAGGTGGATTTGCTTTGCTATGCATGCACCTTTTTACTCTATCGTCTTTTTGTATATCTCAGGAAAATGTATTATTTCTTCTTTCAAAATGCATTGAGTTTACTTGCAAAATCCTCCGCTTGTTACTTTTTTTTTCATTTTTATAATACTGTAAAGATATGTTTATCATAAGGTGAAGGTTTTAATGAGAATAATAAATAATAATCGGATGGAAAACAATGGAGGATTACTAAATATGCATTAGAAAGTCACAATTAAATTTTATGAGCTTTTCTGTTTCAGCCAATTCAACAAGTGAAGATCGATGCCTTGTTGGCTCGCCAATTCGAGATTTTTTTTTTTTTTTACATTGGGGCTTTAAATTTATCAAGCTAATTACAATATTTGTTAGATTTGTAATATTTTACCTGGTGGGAAAATCTTGTAGTAAATTCTACCTTTATGTTTTCAATAAATGGACAAATACTTTTTTCAGTTGAAGTCCAGTCATTGCGACAGTTTTAGGTCTATATCCTTAAACCTGGTGTATTTCTGGAGCACTCTATGATGCAAATCTATGTTTCGGCTTTCGCAATACTGGAGAATCAAATATTCTCAGTGATGTGATTCATAGGATCGGTTTCCGACAATAATAGTGGAACTCGAACCTTACATCAAATCAAATATCCCATTCTCAACAAATGATTATATACCGTGATTTTGGGAATCTTAATGTCATATCATATCACGGATTTCCAGTTAACATGGCCTTAATGAGCTAGACGCTGCGGTCAGATCAAAATTACCAACTCTTTGTCTCCTAAGTATATGGCAAACATTCCTAGCCATAACTGGCACCATTATTAAGGCATAAAGTATTCCATCCCCAAAAATACTTCTTTTGTCTATACCTATTAGAAAGTGTAGAAACCAATTTTAAAGGAGACTAGGAAATTTACTTTAAAGGAGCACTAAAATTATTGAAACCAAAGCTATGCCTTATAAAGGGTGGTTGAATAATCACTGTATCACATTTTTAAAGATTTTTTGATAAATTTGTTCTTGTCATATTATTGTAGATATTATTTTAATCAAAATTAGTTCATCACTAATTTAAAACTAATAAAATCACTGGAAAAATATATAAAATACAATTTAAATTTAAATAAATATAATGGTAGAGTAGTTCAAAATAAAAAAATACAGACTATTTTTTATTTTTCTAATTAATGAATATGGAATTCATATCTGTATTTGAAAAATTAACAGTATTCTTTCTTTTTTCATATGTAGTAAGCTATATTTGGTTGTATCCGATCTTTAAGGGGAAACTTGGTGCATGCATACATGAACAGATACAATAAATCTTTTTTTAAATCAAGACTAATAAAATATGAAATAAGTTACTGAATTTTATTAGAATCAATCTTTAAAATAATTCATTTTGAAATTAAATTTTCTCAAAGCTGACAAACTGTTTCTGCAACAAACTTTTCTGGCGGAAGAAGTGAACTTCCTTATCAGTCGAAAATTACGTAGAGTCAAGGATGTTATTGGAATGGCATTATCTTATTGGCCTTAATCTGGCAACAGATCTAAGGATGAACATTCTGTTTTGATTAAAGTGGAAAAAAAGTTAGAAGAAGAAACATTTCTTATTATTTATACAAAAATCCTCCTACCGAAAAGAAGAATGTCCTAAAAATAAGTTTTCCACTTTTCCTCCAATCTAGATATTCTCCGAAATACTTTTGTTCATTTACTTCAGAGAAGCGATGAGAAGTTTTCGACAAGTTGGTATCGAAAACTCTTGTTGCTTTTTTTTTTTTTTTTTTTTAGAAAGGAACGTGCTATTTTGCTTTTTATGTGACACGGGAACAAATGGTTTCCTTTCTTTGTAAGGGAAGATAAATTCGTTCAAAATTCTTTTTCTTGAAGTAAAAAGAAAAGGACTTCTTCCAGTTTTAAAATTAAATATGATATCAAATTCAAATAAAAGGAAGATTAGGTAAGTGCAAAAGTGTATAAATATATGTAATGAAACAAATAATGCAAAACTTTTCCTTTTTAAATTTATTTAAAAAGCCTTCTACTCAAATACTCTTTTCATTTTCAGATGAACTGGTGTGGTGTGGACGTTTGGAAAGGGGCGGGTGAGAGCTAAGGTGTCGTCCTCGTCATCCGATAGCTGATCAAAATTACAAGGTCAGTCCCGAAAGAGCCCTACTGTTATTTTAAAAGGGGGCGTTAATATAATTAAACCAAACTAAATTTCTGAATAAATTGTCTATTTTATTTTAATACCAATTGATATATGTAATACTGTTCGAAATTTAAAGAGTTTCATATATGTTAATGTAATATCAAAACTAATTATATATGAATCTTTACAGTATGTAAAATTCTTTGAATATAACACATCACTTGATTGATTTCCCAAAGACATTGTAATCCCTGAAAATTAAATGTTATATCAGTTTCTACTTTCAATTCATTTTTACACTGTTAAATATTTACTTTTATATAATATAAAAGAAAAAAAATATGAAACAGAAATTTAAAAATAAAGTATTAGAGTATATAAGAGTTTTATTGCTATTGCATTTTAAATCATCTACATTAGATTTAAAAAAAATAATAAAAAAATAAAGAAAATGTTTTACAATGAAGCGTTTGCAATCATATCATCTAAAAGGCAAAAGTTTGAATTAATAGATACAATTAATGTAAGATAATTGGCATCCATTATTACTGCAAAAATTGAAAAAGGAAACTTCGGTTAGTTTCTTTTGAATAGAATGTTTAATTACATTTTGCGCTTTGTAAATTGTTGGTATTGTGCTTCTTTTTCTAAAAATAATGTGTGCGACGTTAAAAGTGAAATCCATTCTTCGTTTAGAAGGAGATGTAAAACATGCATATGTACTTGCCGAGTTTTTTTTATTTATACACAGATTTTAATGAAAACTATAATAGATATAAATGCGTGGATTCCTTTTATGCTCTAAATGTAAGAGGTTTTACAAGATCTACCAGTAGTATATATATGCCTGTTCTGGCGCACCTTAAAAACCATCAATAATTTAAAATAACATCAAAATTTAGAGCAAAAATAGTGTAAAAAGGGCATAATTAGCACACCTTAAAAATCCATCAAATAACCTCAAAATTTAGAGCAAAAATAGTGTAAAAAGGTCATAATTAGCACACCAAATAACATCAATAATTTAAAGTATCAAGTCAAAATTTAGAGCAAAAATAGTGCAAAAAGGTCATAATTAGCACACCAAAATAACATCAATAATTTAAAATATCAAGCCAAAACTTGGAAAAAGTTAACAAATTAACCGAAAGGCTATCGTCTTAAAATCAATATAAATTCATGCGTTGTTCACATTATTATACACATAAAAAGAAATAAAAATATAAGAATAAAAATATAAGAATAAAAATATAAAAAGAAAAAGGTTTCACTATTCAATTTTCTTGATATAGCAATCATCATATTTACCATCAACCTTACCTCTATAACCAAAAATATATGAGCCTTCATTAATTATATCAATTGCTTCATCAGATATATTAGATTTATGTTTAGGGAGAAAATATTCTTTTTCTTGCCCTTCAACTTGTAATTTTGCAATAACTATATATCCATATTTAGCAGATTGAATTTTTTTCAAAGATAATAGAGTGTATTCACCATTCTTTAAATCTTTTAATCTATATGTTACAAGTGGCTTAAGTCTATTGAAAGCTTCCATTTATTTAGAAAAAAATTTTACAAGTTGAATGACTTCCATCTTATGAATCGATTATTTCTTCAATTGAGTTGATTAATTGTGTGTTTGAATCGATATTTTCCAATGCATTAGATATTTTATTTGTATATGAATTAATTATTTCTTTGACATATTTCGTTATTAATTCATGCAAGTCAGATCTTAAATATTTTGAATTTAGTTTCATAAGTTCTTGTGTAAGTTGTTCTAGATCCTCCATTTATTTAAAGTTATTTTTAAAACCGAAAGGTTTCACCTTTAAGAATCTATCGTCTTATAATGACCCAATGCTAAAGTGTGAATTCCATCTTCTAAAATATATCTTTTATCATCTTTTGCTGATAAAGCTATTTTATTTATTTGAATTGAATACAGCTCATGTTTCATACTTCGAATTAAATTCTGTGTTCTATATTGATGAATTTTATCAAATAAACATTTTTTATAATCATCAAATGATATTCTATTTTTAACTACAGATTTTTTAACTCCTTTCGATTTTTTAATTTCACATTTTTCTAGTCTGATTGCATACATTTTACTTCTTAAACCTACAAATTCTTCCATAATAACACCACTATTTTCATCTTTCATTTTACCCAATATTTTTTTATTACATCTCGGCATATTATATAGATTATTTTCTTGATAATCAGAAGTATCAAAATAATCAATCATAGATTTCATATCTTCATAAAAATCATCTGTTTTAATATCATATATGAAACTATCTGTATCCATATATAATAATTTAATATTATTCTTATATCTTGGCTTCATTACATTATAATGGAAATCATACATTAAATATTTAGACAAATCTAATATACTCATTCCAACATAGATTGGTTTATTAAAAAGTATTTTTGTCTTTTTCATATGAACAGCAACCAAATTTTCATCAAAAATAGTTCGACTTTTAAAATGAGGTTTGGCAATTAATTTTTTAACTTGATCATAATTACAACATAATCTTATATCTATTCGTTTTCTTATGTTTTCCATGGTTTTTCCAAATACTGAGTTATTCATCAATTTATAAAAATCTTTCTCAAAATCATTAGTTGCTCGTTTTCTCATTTCAGTGTTTAAATCTATATATTTTTTCAACCAATTCGATTGTTTGAATTTCAATATTCTATGTACTTTTATAATTTTTAAACCCATTTTCAAATACTGTTTTAAACTTCTATAATGAACTACATATTTCTCTTTATCGTATAAAGTTGTTAATAACTTACCTTGTTTAGAATTTTCAGGAATTCTATTTTCAGGACATAATGGTAAATCTGTATGATAATCATGTAATTCTTTTGGATATTCTAAATCAACTTCCAATATATATCCTTTTTCTGAATCATCAGGACATTTAAGAATATTTTGTATTGCATTTTGTATTGCATTTGTATTTATCCATTTAAATCCTCCATAAGGTAAATATTGACTCATTGCCCATCCATATAAGTTATTAGCATCTAAATACATTAAAAAATTGGATTCTTTGCTTTCATCATAATTTTTCATATATTTATTATTTGCTTTCCCATATCTATTACAACATTGCGAAACTCCACCTCTTAATCCTTTTTCTAACATAAGAATCATATCATAATCATCTAATAAATCTAATTTAATTTTTGTCATTTTTAACATTGCATCCCAAGATAAACCAGGAGCAGTAAAATACCAATCTGGATCTAATTTATAAGTTTTTAAACAAACATCTCTAAAATTTTCAAATACATCTGTTAAAATTAATACATCTGTTTTAACATATAAATCTGTATATTCACCCAAATTTTTTATATTAAATGCTTTCCAAACACGTTGAGCATGTTGATATTCTTCATCAGTTATATGACATTCATTCAATTTATTATAAAATTTATCTTTTGGAGGTAATTTTGTTTCTTCATATTTATCTTTAGAATCCATATAATCATACGGATATACACCTTTTCTTGTTATGAGATCTAATTTGTCATCAGGAAAATGTAATGATGTCTCTCTAAATTTCGATTTTAAATAATTAATATATTTCATTTCTCTTATTTTTGACGGATATTTACTCAACTCATTTTCAGGCATCTTTCTCAAGTTTTTTGATAATTCATCTAAACTGGATGACATAAATTTAAATGAATCAATAAATCTCAATTTCATTCCTCCTATTTTTTTGCTGAAAGATATATATTTTTCTTCAGTATTAGGTATAGCATCTATTTTTGATTTATCAAATCCGAGCTCTTTTATAAATAAATGAGAATCATAACCTGTTAAATTATGGATTTTTACTGGAATAAATTTTGGAATTTTATAATTTAAATTACAAATATTATGAGCTGGACCTCTATATTTTCCGGTTAAATGACAGTGATCAATTACTTTTTTTTCCCCATCAACAGGAGAATCCTTTAAGATTTCATTTTCACATATATGACAAATATTAGTTCTTTTGTAATGATTTTTATCGAAATCTATCATTGATTTAAGACTTTCATATTTTTCAGTTTTCTCTTTTATAAAAATTTCAATTTCGAGAGTATCCTCTTTTAACATAGATATAAACTTTTTTATTGCATCAGGTCCTCTATAATGAATAGGAGGTTTAAAATATTCATTTTCATATTTGATATAATAGCAAAAATTATCAGATTCATGTTTCTGATATTTCATAGTATACGATTTAGTTTGATCTGGTTCACTTGTATCCATTTTATGTAAAAGACACTCAAAATCTGCGTATATAGTAAATGGATTTCTCATTTTATGATTATATTTTTTAAATCGAATAACTTTACCTTTTTCTGGCATATTAATTGTGACAGCTTCTTTCTTTTTACAGTATTCTTCATGCATTTTTAATTTTTCCTCAGAATAAAAATGATTTAAACATCTATCACATAAAAATATTCGATGATCAACAGTAATTTGGGATCCGACCAATTTATTTATATCTTTAATCCAACAATAATGATCATTTTGTTCATCCTTCATATAAAACAAGTTTACATGATTTTGTAATTTATTGTTAGTTATTCTAAGTGGATAAATCGAACTGTCATAACTATAAACATTTACAGATATATTATTCAGTTTTTCAAAATTTTTAATATTATTTAATGAAACAGGGAAATTAATTCCTTTAAAATTCAATTCATCTTTAAATTGTTCATATTTTGACACTCTTTGAGGATCTTTTTTTACAGGATGAATCGCTGATAATATAGACCACATAAAACATTTATTATCTGTATTTTTAACATTTATTATAGCTTTTTTAGATTTAATTTTTTTAGGTAAATCAATATAACTTGATCCACTCAAAGGTTGATATTTATTTATTCTCAATTCCAAAAATCTAATTTCTTCAAGACTCCAGCCAGAGCCTTTTGCTATAAATTCATCAGATTCATTAATTAATTTGTCAATAGCATTATCATAAAAAGTATGTAAATCATTAGAATTTAATATAATTTGATTCTCAGTTTTGAATGAAAATTCCTGAATTTCATCATCTAACCTATACAAACAAAACAATTTTAAATTGACTTTTATTCCATTAAATTCATTCAAAATTTGTCTTATTTTATCAATTACAATTTTTCTTTTCTCTTGTAAAAACTCTAAGGGGATTATAATATTATTATAATTATTAATTCTATAAGATCTTAATCTAGATTCAAAAGCAGTGTCATATTCTATAATTTCTCCATCTTTTATTTTTGATAATGCTTTTAGATGTTTTCGACTTGATATGTGATTACTTAAATGTGCTATGTTATAATATTCACCACAAATCATACATTTTCTCTTCTTTTTTGATTTTTTATTCATTAAGTCTTTTTTTATATGCTCCTCTATATCTTCGATTTTGTAATATTTGCCACATATATAACATTTTCTATCTTCTTCCACTGTAAATAACTTATCAAGATTAAACTGGCCTTCAATTTCACCTTTATCAAAATCATATAAATTTTTTAAGGAGTAACCTTCAACTTTAAAACCGAAAGAATCAAATATTTTTTTAATCTTATCACGCTTTTCTGGTTTTTTGTTAAATATTTTTTTACATTTATTCAAATAATCAGTAACATCCAAGTTTAATAAATCTACCAAAACCGGTTTATATTCACCTGTTTCTTTAATGTATTTCCTTAATAATCTAATCAATTCAACTTTCTTACAACCTCTAGGTTGTTTAATTTTTAACTGTTTTACAGCTTTTCTAAGTTCACCGATAGTCTTTGACTTCAAGGCGTGCTCCATTTATTTAGAAAAAAATTTTTAAACACTTTTACTTTGCGTTCGCTTAATATGATAACTTGAACTCTCATGTCTTTTTCTATGTGAATATGTATATTGTTTTCCACATTCACAGGTAATTTTCTTACCTTTCATTAAAGAATCACAACATTTGCAACGACTTTGGAAATAAATTTTTCCTTTTTTATTATAAGTATAAAACTCATTTACTGATTTTGTGTTTAAACATTTTATACACGTTTTAAAATCGAGCTCCATTTATTACATAACAATTTATTAAATGTTTTCCCTGAAATTCATTCCAGATTTTTTCAGCTTTAAAGTGTTTTGAATATTATACAAATCGCAATCAAGAAAATTTAACTAAAAGATGGCGCCACTATGGCATATGAAGGAGCTTCGCTTCGGAGTTAAGTTTAAATATTTAAATAAGCGTTTTACTTCCGGGTATCCATGGCTTAATTGGTTTGCGCGCAGGGACGAAACAAAAGGTCCCGGGTTCGAATATAAGCCTCTTTCGAGTTATGTTATTCGAATAATTCGAATTGATGGCCTATGAACTTTTACCAAGCCTAAAAAAATGACGTCATAACAACGATAAAAATAATCGATCGATCTCAACGATAAAAATAGCATGCTTCAACGATTAAAAAAAAAAAAGAAAAGAGGTGGGATAGAACTTGTGGTTCTAAGTCCTAAATGTTATGTTATGTTTGTGATGTTAAAAGAAGGCCCTGTTGGTCAGAATTCGATGTATGGAGCTTCAGTTCCTTGAATTCTTAAACAGCTGTGGGAACTGAAGTTCCATACATCGAATCTGGCGGGCTATTTTGCGATTTTTTCTAATAATTTAAATCTTTTCGGATTATTTCCTTTCTTTTAATTTTATAGTCTTATAGTCATTGTCTTTTTTATTATATTTAACCAATTCAGATTCATAATACGTTCCTTTAATTTCTTCATCATTTAAATCTTTAATTTTATATGTTATTGGGTCAGTTTTTAATATTTTTGAGATTAGAAATATTTCTTCAGTAAATGTAGGATCATAACCTCGTGTAAAAGTTTCTTTATATTTAGATATTCTAACTTTATCACCTACTTGAAATTTCGGTTTTCTAATCACTTTTTGTTGGTATAAATTCTTATAAACTAATGATTCGTTTTCTTCTTTACTTGCTTCTATAGGTGTCATTTTTATAGATCTGTGGTAAGAATTGTTATAATTTTTTAGTAATTTCGGTAATACATTTATATACGTTTTAGTATTGTTAGCTGCTAAATATTTTCTTATTTTAGTATTAATAGTGCGATTAAACCGTTCAACTATAGAGCATTTAATTTCAACATTTTCTGTTGTAAACCAATGAATATTATTATCTTTGAATAACTTTTGAGTATGTTTATTAATAAATTCAGTTCCTTTATCTGTTTGAAGATTTTCAGGAATTCTGCCTTTAAAAACCTTTTTAAATGCTTCAGTAACTTCTTCTCCTGTTTTTCTTTTAATTGGTATAGCCCAAGCATATTTGCTAAAAATATCAATGACAGTTAATAAATAATTAGTTCCATCATTGTATTTACTAAATTTTTTTATGAATAATAAATCTGCTTGCCATTGATCATCAATATGAGAAACATATACTCTTCTTCTTTTAAATTTTCTTATAACAGGTTTATATCTAGTATAAACATCTTGAGAATGTAAAAAATCTGCAATTTCTTTTTGTTTTATCCCTGTTTTTCTTTTTATCTCGTTAATTCCACAATAACCAGTTTCTGGATTATAATATGTTTTTTCAAGGACTTTTAAGGCTTTTTCTCCTTTCCTAGATTGCCCCCTAGACTGAAGGGCTAGCGCCCTAGACTGAAGGGCTAGCGCCCTAAAAAACGACACTTTTTAGATCCACATTGTATACAAATTCCTTTTAATATTGGTCTATTATTTTTAGTAACAGTTTCTTTCATATCTTTAGTTTCTGTTTCCTTTTTACATTTTACACAATATATCATGAAAACGCCTCCCATTCCAAACCTTTTTTTAGTTTTAATAATAGGTTTTACAATTGCTCTTTCAATTCTTTCTCTAATAGTTGGCTTTTCAATATCATCCAATTCTTTCAACATATTTGAATCACATACTTCATTTCTTACTTTTGTATCTTTATTTTTTAAATAACAAACATCATGATTATAAGCAGCTTTATCAACTCTATTAATCGGTTTACTCAAATCTTTATATGATAAATCTGGATTTAATCTATGTTTTCCCCATAATAATTGAGTTCCAGGACCAGTAAAATTATGACCTGGTAAATGCAATTCGAATGGTAAATTATTTATAGCTGAATTTATAAATCCTTTTCCATATTTAACTGATTCCGGATTACTTATTAGTTTGAATAAACCTGAACCTAATTGTTCACATTTTTGACAATATCCTTTAAATTTTCCATTTTTTGATATTTTTTCAATAACAAATTTTTTACAGCTGCAAGGTGTCTTTTTCTTATCACAAACCATTTATTAAGGATAAAAAATCATACGTTATTAACATATTTATATCCATTCAATTGAGTCTTTTTTACATATTTTTCGACAGGAAAATAGTTTAAACTATTAATAAAATCTTGTTCTCTTTGATATATTTCTTCTTCAGAAATTGCTTTAGCTTTCCATAAATTTAACAATTGTTTATAAAATCTATAACATTGCTTATATTCTTCTTTTCTTTCTAAAATATTTAACGATTTTTCAATAATTTCAACAATTCCAGCACTTAAACTTAATGCTGCTAAAGGAATAAAAACAAATGCTGATAAGCCTGTTCCACTTAAAATAAACTTACTGACAGATAAAGAAATGCTTATCTTGTGAAAGCAATTATAGCTCTTTCTGTAAATAAAGATCCGTTTTTCTAAATATTCGTCCATTTAATATAGTCAAAATTTTGTCTGTATCTCATTTTTGGATTCACTAAATCTAGCATAAAGAAATCATATGGTTTTTGAATGCACTTATTATATAATTGTTTAAATTCTTCTGTGTTTAATTTACCATCTATTTCTCTAATAATTTGTTTCATTTCTCTTGGTTGAAGATTGAAAAAAATGAAATAATTACAGTTTTTTCTAATATTGATTGGTGTAGAATAATAAGATTGTGATAAATAAATAATTGATGCATTTTTTTTCCTTCCTCTTATGAATAAATCTTCTATACATTTTTGATTTTTTTCTGTAACGCAATCATCAAATATAACCAAGTTTTTAATAGCAGGATCTAAATCATCCACTGTAATAAATTCATTCAAATCAGATGAAAATAAGACTTCTTTCTTTTTGAATTTGTTGTACAATTTTAATAACCTTTCCCTTTTTTTATGATTTTTAATATTGCTAATAATATCTTCTTTTTGAAGATCTTGAAACAATGTATAATTTTCTTGCAATTTAGAATATTTAGGTTCAAATAAATCTTTAGCACATACGTATAAAGCATCAAAATCTAAATAATCATAGATTAAATTCAATAATAAATTCGTTTTTCCTGAACCAGATGCTCCTGTAATTAATAAACGAAATGGATGTTTTGGTATATATGGATTTTGGTTTTCATCTGTAAATTCTTCTTCTTCACTATAATTTTTGATTTTTATCATTTATTATAGGATGAAAAGCGTAAAGGTGATAACCTGTCGGTTAAATCCTCCGGCTCTGCTCGTTGCAAATATGGCTCTGCTCGTTGCAAATATGGCTCTGCTCGTTGCAAACCTTTACGCTTTTCATTCTATAATAAATGAATGAAAAAGACTTGAATGAAAAAGACTTGAAAGATTTAAAACGTATCATAAAATTAGAAGAAGAAAAAAGAAGAATAAATGAAGAAGCTTTAAACCGACAGGTTATCACCTTAAAGGTATCTAAACCTTTAAATAGAACGAATAAAAAGATTACCCCTTTAAAGAAAAGTTCAGAAATAAGAGATTTATTACATATAAATAAATTAGATGAAGAAAAAAGAAGAATAAATGAAGAAAAATTAGAAGAAGAAATTGGAATACAAAAATCTTTAAAGAAAAAATATAAGCCTATTTTAGAAGAATTTCAGAAACAAGAAATAAATACGAAAGAGCAAATACGAGCTATACAAAATGTTGTAAGTGATTTTTCAATCATTCCACAGCATGAATCATCCAAAATTCCTTTAGAAATTGAGCCTGATTATTCGTCAGATATTACAAATATGTTTGAGAGAGCTGACGATATATTTAAGATGCATTTTAATAAAGATTTAGATACATCTTTTATTAAAAATGAAGGTTTTGAATTACCGTCAGAATTAGTAAATAAAAGTGCAGATGAACTGAATACAATAATAAAAAAAGCAAAAGATAGACGAGATGAATATAAACGAGCAAAAGGAAATGCGTCTAAACATAGGAAAACAGATCAAATACAAGATGCAGATAAAAAGATGAATAATATGAAAAAATACATAAAAGCACTGAGTCTTATAAACTTAGGTAAAGATTATATTGGAGAAGGTTTAGAAGATAAAAAGATGCTTTTAGATAAATTAACAGATAAAATTTGTCAATTTAAAAGTGATATTCCTGCAAAAATATATAATCAAGTTGTTATATTAATAGATAGATTACATAAAGAAGGATTTATGACTAATGATCAAGTAATACGATATTATCATAAATTTCTCTTATAAAAGGAATTAACATCTTTACGCTTTTTTTCATCCTTAATAAATGAGTTATATTAAAAAGAAAGTCTTTTTAAGTGATGGGCAGAAAGATAAATTAAAATCGGCTTATAGAAAAAATGAGGAAATTACCTTACAAATCGATAAATCTAAATCACCGAATTATGAATTGTATTTAACAAAAACAAATATTAATCGAATTAATGAAGGTAAAAGAATTACAATCAGTAAAGCTCAATTGAATAAAAATGGGGGATTTTTACAATTTCTTATTCCTCTTTTAACTGGTGCAGCAACAGGATTAGGAGCTTGGGGCACTAAAAAAGTATTAGATAAAGTAACAGGCTCTGGTAATCCTAGACTGAAGGGTTGGCACCCTAAAAAAAAAAATCGAAAACCAAAGAATGGAAAGGGAGTATATCTACCAAGGGAATATCCGATGCAATGATTAATGAAAATATGATAAAAGAGAAAGGATTTCGAGGAGTTTTTACAATAGATACATTACCCAAAATAATGAGAAAATTTGAAAATGGGATAATTAATTTTGATATTTCAACTGGATCTGAAACTCATTGGGTCTGTTATTATAATGATCCTAAATATAAATTTGTTGAATATTTTGATTCTTTTGGTGAATATGAATATGAAGGGATCAAATTCAAAGAAGGTGATATTCCTAAAAATATTGTAAATTATCTTAAAACATCTAAGAAAGAAATCAGATATAATTCTAGTTTTTTACAACAACCTACTTCTGTAAAATGTGGTTTATTTTGCATGAAATACATAACTGAAAGAAATAAAGGAAAATCACCTGTTGAAGTTTTATATTCATTTACTCAAGAACCAAGTGCTTATAATGAGAAATTAGTCGACTTTCATCCATAATAAATGAGTCGTTTAAAATTGACATCAGATAATTATGAAAAATCTGAAGACTTTACAGTTGAATATTCGCCTCCTTTGAAGATTAAAAAGTTAGCTTTAGAGTCGTTTTCTATTAAAAAGACTTGGCATAACATAAGTGAAAAATTTAATAATAATAAGTTTAAATTGATTGAAGGAAACAATGAAAGGATCATTAAAATTCCAAATGGTAGTTATACTGTTAAAAGTTTAAATCGTTATATGATTGAACTATTCGGAATAGATTCACCCATTAAATTTGGTATTATTGAAGAAAGAGAATTAATTTCTGTTAATTTGAAGAAAAATTTTAAAATGGATTTAACAGAAGGAAATCTTCATCAATTATTAGGTTTTAAATCTAAAATATTAGATCAGGAAAATCAATTTGGTGAATATATTGCAGATATTACACATGGAATCGATAATATTTATATTCATTGTGACATCGTAAAAGGTTCATTAATTAATAATTGTGATTCAGATGTTATTCATTCATTCGTTAGTAAAATTCCTCATGGTGGTAATATAACTAAAGATTTTAATAATTGGATATTTTCAGCTGTGGAAAAGAAGAATATATATAGAATAAGAATGAGAATTACTAATCAAAATAATGAACTAATAGATTTGAATAAAGGAAGAGTTGAATATAATTTTGTAGCTGTATATGATGAAGAAGAGGGAAATTATTTAAAGAAAATTTACAATTTGATGCATGAAAGATTATCCACTTAGATAAACCTGAAAGGTTATCACCCTTAAAGATGATAGTCTTTTCATCCTATAATAAATGAATAAACATAGATTATATCGTAGAAGTAAAAGAGATAGCTTTTCATCTAAAAAAATTCAAGGAAAAGGATTTTTTAAAGATTTGTTTCTAGCAGCTATTAAAGGAGTGAAACCAGTATTAGAAGATAAAACAAAGAAAATTTTTCATGATAAAGTAGAAGAAATTTTATCGAAGAATAAAATTGGAGGAGGCTTTAAAAAGTATTCCAAGTGAGATTTTTAACCGACAGGTTATCACCTTTACACTTTTCATCCTTAATAAATGGAAAAGATTTATGATTTGACAGATACTCATTATTTTCAAAATAATGATCTCGAACAATTTGAATATCAGGAAAAAGAATGTGAAAATCCAAGTTATGCTTATGATGAAAATGCAACGTATAAGTTTAGTATTAGAGGTGAAAATGATAATATATTTTATTCAGGAGCCTATATTCATCTGGAAATGAAAATTACTGATAAAAATGATTTAAATATTGGAAATAGAAAAGCAACTTTTGAGAATGGAGGAGGTTTTTTTAAGGGTAAAAAACTGCAAATTGGCTCAACTACACTCGAATCGATTAATGAAAATTGTTCAATTCTAGATCAAGTTTTAAGACATATTCATTTTACAAGTGATTATTCAAAATCTGAAGCTCAAAATATGTTTTTTTACTCAGATACAGCAGATACGAAGGATATAAATATATTAAAATATGATGGAACTTTAACAGATACAACTAAAATAACTGAATTTTTTAATAAGTTAAAAATAAATGAGAATTATAACAAAGGCTTTGATAAAAGGTATTATTTCACAAAAAATAGTAAAACCGTTAATATATGGATTCCTTTGAAATATATATTCGATTTCTTTAATGAATACAGAAAAGTATTGACTGGATTTCATGTTAGAATGGAATTTACGAGAAATACTAGTAAGGATATGATTATTACAGATGATGCAAACCCTGATTTTAAAGTAAAAGTTGAGAAAATATCATTATTTTTACCTTATGTAAAGTTTAGAAATGCCGCAAATTTGAAATTTACAGAATTGAAAGTTTTAAATTCATATATAGATATATATTGGGATCATTATAGAATAGAAAAATCTGGTATAAACTTAAAAGTAAAATATGGATCATATAAACTTTCAACTGAATGGGATGAAGTCTCAGCATTTTATGCAATTCCCCAATATAATGATAGAAATGGAGATTATACTAAAAATAATCTAATATTTGATAATTTAGGGATAGTTGAATATTGGGTTACTGTAAATGGACAAGATTATCCTGAATATCATTATAAAGTAAATTTTTCGGATAAAAATTATAATAATGCATATACAGCTCTTTTAAAAGAAGGATATAATGCTAATAATACAGAAACAGGTTGCATGATTGGATATAAAGATTTTGGAGAATTATATCCATTTCTCTGTATAGATTTATCTGCTCATAAGAATCTTACTTCTGTATCTTCCAGAGAATTAATATTTCATTGGAAATTAGAAAATAATACCCAAAAAGATTATATATTTTATTTTATTTTGAAGGAAAGGAATAAATGTTACTTAAATATGCGTGAGAATAAATTTACGTTTAGTATAAAAGATCATTCAGAGTGATAGTCGCTTTTCATCCTATAATAAATGGCTGCTTATTATCCACTTTTTGATGATGAAATGACAGAAGGACGTATAGGACCTCCAGGAATTGGATTTAAATTAACAGATAATGGTGATTATGATATGGAAAAGAAGAAATTAAAACGTGTTGATGAACCTGTTGAAATTAGTGATGCAGCGACTAAATCTTATGTTGATTCAGTTCAAATAGGCTTAAAATCGCATATTGTTGAATTACAAAAAAGAAGTTTAATTCATTCAGAACATGGAGATTTTGATGCGAAAGATAAAATTATAGGAAATGTTAAAGATCCAATTCATGTTATGAACGTTGTTAATAAACAATATTTAGAAAATAATGCTTTAATTTTGAATGAAGATTTTAGACAACAAAAAGCTAACAATTTTTTTGATTTGAAAGGTATTCCTTTAAAACATCTTCCTAATCCACAAGATAAAAATGATGCAGTTACTAAACAATACGTTGATAAAAAAACAAAAATAAATGATAAAAAACCTGATAATATGTTGACGAGAGATCATGATGGATTATATGTTCCTAAAACATCAACATTTTTAGCAACTAATAAAGAACAACAGATAGAATTTGACCATGAGGGTACTTTGATTGAATTTAATGTTTTCAGTTCTACTTTATTAACTAATGAACTGCAACTTACAACTGATATGTTGATGAAAATTACACTCTTTTTAAAAACTGATAGATTTGTAAATAATGATAATTATTTGTTATATATCCAACTCAATGATAATATAATATACAGTGATGATCTTAGTAAAATGGTTGTCCTGTTTGCTTATGGTAAACGTGATGATAAATTAACATTAAGTATACAACATAAATTTTCTACAGAAGATATGATATTTTATGTAAAACCTTACCTTTATATCGAGAAATTAGCTGAAATTGATTTATAATTTTTTTCTAAATAAATGAGTTCATCTACCTATTTTAAAGACGATAGTCTTTCCGACTATAAAAAACCAATATTAGCAGAAAAGTCAAAAAATCTAGATTTGAAATGGTTTTATATATCCAAATATCGAAAATTAAGTGAAGATTTTATTAGAGAATTTAAAGATAAAGTAGATTGGAAGTGTATATCCCGAAATCAAAAAATAAGTGAAGATTTTATAAGAGAATTTCAAGATAAAGTTAATTGGGAATATATATCAGAATATCAAGAATTAAGTGAAGATTTCATTAGAGAATTTAAAGATTTAGTAGATTGGTATTATATATCCGTAAAACAAAAATTAAGTGAAGATTTTATAAGAGAATTTCAAGATCAAGTATATTGGTATGATATATCAGCTTATCAAAAAATAAGTGAAGATTTCATTAGAGAATTTAAAGATAAAGTAGATTGGAAGTGTATATCCCGAAATCAAAAAATAAGTGAAGATTTTATAAGAGAATTTCAAGATAAAGTAGATTGGTATTATATATCAGAATATCGAGAATTAAGTGAAGATTTCATTAGAGAATTTCAAGATAAACTTGATTTTTTATTTTAGATTTCGACTTATAAAATTTTTCTAAATAAATGAGTTCATCTAACTATTTTAAAGACGATAGTCTTTCCGACTATAAAAAACGAATATTAGCAGCAAAGCTAATAAAACCAATAAAACAAAAATTAAGTGAAGATTTTATAAGAGAATTTCAAGATAAATTTAATTGGAAACTTATATCAGAATATCAAAAATTAAGTGAAGATTTTATAAGAGAATTTCAATATAAAGTTAATTGGAAACTTATATCAGAATATCAAAAATTAAGTGAAGATTTTATAAGAGAATTTCGAAATAAAGTAGATTGGGGTAATATATCATATCACCAAAAATTAAGTGAAGATTTTATTCGAGAATTTCAACATAAAGTAGATTGGGAAGGTATATCATATCACCAAAAATTAAGTGAAGATTTTATAATAGTATTTCGAGATAAAGTAGATTGGGGTAATATATCATGGAAACAAGAATTAAGTGAAGATTTCATAAGAATATTTCAAGATAAAGTAGATTGGGAAGGTATATCATGGGAACAAGAATTAAGTGAAGATTTTATTCGAGAATTTCAACATAAAGTAGATTGGAAACTTATATCAGAACATCAAAAATTAAGTGAAGCTTTATAAGAGAATTTCAAGATAAAGTAGATTGGTATTATATATCCCGAAAACTAAAATTAAGTGAAGATTTAATTAGAGAATTTCATCCTATAATAAATGAGTGAAAAAGTCAATTGGGATGAAGTTTCAAAAGAACGTGGTATGCCTGAAAGTTTGATTAGAAAATTAAAAGATGAAGTGAAATGGGATTTAATTTCTAGATATCAAACATTATCAGAAAATTTCATTTTAGAGTTTAAAGATAAAGTTGATTGGAAAAATATATCAGCTTATCAAAAATTATCAGAAAAATTTATAAGTGAAAATGAACATTTAGTTGAATGGGATATCATATCGAAATTTCAAAAATTAACAGAAAAATTTATTTTAATGCATGATCATAAAGTACACTGGCCTGCAATTTCACAATATCAAACTTTAAGTGATAAATTTATTTTTGAAAATGTTGGAAAACTAGATATGGATTTAGTTTCTCAGTATCAAGATGAAATGAGTATGAATATAATCGAAAAACTAGAAACAACTGTTAATTGGAATAAAATTTATTCATATCAGAAAAATTTAACCTCTGAATTTATAATGAAACATGTTGAAAAAATAACAGATTGTAGAGTTATGAGAAATCTGAAACTTTCAGATGAAGAATTTAATAAACTTTATAGAAGGATGAAATTATGGTATATAGCAAGAACGTGTTTGAATAAATAATAATTCTTTTTTTTTTTTTAATCTTTATAAATGGGTGGTAAGCAAACAAAGATATTAACAGGTAGTTGTACTAGTGATCGAATAAACGTTAGTTTTACAGAAACTTTTAGAATTCATCCTGTAATAACTGTAACACCTATTTGTAAATATGGTGAACCTTTTATTGTTAAAATAACAGAAGTAGATCGATATGGTTTTAGATTTCAATGTATAAAATTAAACGGCGAACCTTTAACAGAACATAAAGATTTCTTTCAATGGGGTGCGTGCAGTATTTATGAATAATTTTTTTTTTTCTTTTTTAGCTGAAAACGCTTTTATTCTTATATTTTTATTTCTTTTTATGTGTATAATAATGTGAACAACGCATGAATTTATATTGATTTTAAGACGATAGCCTTTCGGTTAATTTGTTAACTTTTTCCAAGTTTTGGCTTGATATTTTAAATTATTGATGTTATTTTGGTGTGCTAATTATGACCTTTTTGCACTATTTTTGCTCTAAATTTTGACTTGATACTTTAAATTATTGATGTTATTTGGTGTGCTAATTATGACCTTTTTACACTATTTTTGCTCTAAATTTTGAGGTTATTTGATGGATTTTTAAGGTGTGCTAATTATGGCCTTTTTACACTATTTTTGCTCTAAATTTTGATGTTATTTTAAATTATTGATGGTTTTTAAGGTGCGCCAGAACAGGCATATATATACTACTTCTACCTTTTAAATCTGATTATGTTCAAAATCTCTGTAAAAGGGTGATGACATTTGGAAATCTCAGGATTATAATATTTCACAAGATTTAATATATTATATTTTAACATATTAAATCTTATAATTTATTATATTATAATATTTTAGGAAGGTTTCAGGTTCGGAAGGTTTCAGGTTCGAGACCTGATTACACCGAAGAATCGTCGTAAAAGCGGATCTGGTTAAACGTCCGACGATCCCAAAATAGTCCTAATGTTGCCTTAAATCGGGACGTTAATATAAAAAAAAGCTGAATCCGAATGTAAGTGATTTGAATGTTTAAGCAATATTAACATTTATTGCATGGCTAAAATAAAATAAAATCAATAAACAAAACAAAGATCTTTATATAAATCTTTTAACTTGGTTTATTTCATTTTGTACCAATAGAGTTTTGCAAACGACTTTTGCCTTCGCATTAGAGATAATAATTTTTAAATGTTTTATTAATTATTAATAATTTTTAAATCTTGTTATTAATTATTGATATTTTTTAAATCTTGTTATTAATTATTGATATTTTTTAAATCTTGTTATTAATTATTGATATGTTTTTAAATCTTGTTATTAATTATTAATAATCTTCAAATCTTATAATCTATACTTATAATAAAGCTCAATGTGTGTGTGTGTGTGTGTGTGTGTGTGTGTTGGCGCTCTACAGGCCAGACCGTTTGACCTACAGCTACCAAATTTGGTACATGTATACCTTGGAGGTCGGGAATGTGCACCTGGGGTTCCTTTTTTCGAATTTTTAATTAGAATTTTAATTATTAATTAAAAACTAACTTTCCCGCCAAAAAAATCTTCCATTTTCCCCACCGCCAACTTTTCCGCCAAAAAAATCTTTCATTTTCTCCACCGCCAAATGACTAAGGCTTCCGTTTTATTTTCTCCCAACAGTAATGAGGCTAGGGTTAATATTTTTCGGCGCATTATTTCAAACGATTCTGTTTATTTTCTTAATGTTTGATGCATTTAAAATTAAATATTTTTAATTAATCCATGTTTCAGATTCATTCTGAAGTACTTTTGAATTAAAATAACACAGAATAAAGGAAATTAAAAATGTATAATCTGCATAGCGTTACCCCAACTGGCGTAGAAAAATTCACGCATTTGCGTTAACGTAACTGGCGAAGAAAATTCACGCATGCGCACTGTGTTCTGATTGTTGCCATGGCAACCGTTATGAACGGATGATTTAAATTATTTTTAGGTTAGTTGCATGCTTTTGTAAGTAAATTGTATTTATGTTATTTATATATTTTTTGTATATGCTTATAGTTTTAAGTACATCGTTTTTTAAGTAGTTTTTTTAAACCTGTTTTCAATGATTTAAATTATTTTTAGGTTAGTTGCATGCTTTTTTTTTAATTAAATTGTATTTATGTTAGTTATATATATTTTTTGTATATGCTTATAGTTTTAAGTACATCGTTTTTTAAGTAGTTTTTTAAAACCTGTTTTAGACCGATTATTTTAAACGATTCATTTTATTTTCTTAGTGTTTGATGCATTTAAAATAAAACATTGTTAATGAATCGATCTCTTCATGATGAATCTGAGAAATTTTTGTTGACAAATTCTTGAGAGATTACATAAATTAAAAAATATATTCTTTAGTGCCCATAAAGTTTAAACGCTCAGTGACTCTATTTTCAGTAACCATATTATTAAAAAAAATACTTTGTTTCAGTAAAAAGTATTATTAGATTAATTGCAGATTAATCTTTTCCACTTTAATTGAAAGCATACATTCTACGAGGGGTAACAGAAAATTAGAGAGAAACATATCATGTTATGACTAAAGGCCTTTATAATATTGTGAGTGAATTATATGACTATCAAAATTTGAAGTTTTAAAATATTTTGCTGAAGAATCTATTAAAGTTGGAATTGCATAAAATATTTAATTATTAAAATTTTAACGAACATTAAGATTGGCGATCCGGCTGGTCGCCAAAGGCGGCTAGTTCTCAATAACTTTATACTATTTGATTATCTTCACTCCTTAACTATCAAATAACCATCGATTAAATCAATTTTTCATAATATACATGTAGCATCTCCAAGCAGTAATTTTTTTTAAAAAAGCAATGATTGTAAAATTTGAAAGTGAAAATTATTGGAATATTAAACAATATCTGCTGTTCAGTATGCCAATAAACATTTCTTTTTAATTACTTTTTTGAAGTTGTTCAGAAAAATAAGACATTCCCACACATTAATTAAAATAAAAAATTATCGTTTTCAAAGCAGTCATGTAATTTTAATGTATTATCTTAACAAATATTTATCACAAAATTAACTGGTACACGGCGGGTTTGGAAATATCGTTTGAAATTTGATATAGCTACCTATCTTGTTTAAGTAGGAATGATAGAAAGAAAGGTATTTATTTTCTTGTAGACAATGAATACATTCATTAAAATTGAATGATATATATAGAAAATGTAAAAATAATATTTATGCTATTTTTTTAAACTTTAGATATAATGAATTATTTCGTGCAAATGCAAGCAATAAGTTGGCAAAATTTTATCGCAATCGAATGAACGACACGTCAGAGCATAAAATACGAACAAACAAACATTCATTTTTATATAATAGATTCAAGCAAAAATGCAATTACACTGAAGGGGAAAAATTCCCAGCAATAAGAAAAAATTATTCTAGAGTATTGAAATTTGGATAATGCATTTGTTTAGTTAACATGTTTAATTGATTAAATTTTCAAGGTCCCAGGTTAATTTAAGCTGAAGAAAATGCATTGAAAATGTGAAGCACTGTTGCATCAATAGCTGGTGTATCCACTAGAATTTCGAATGCCAACCTGCAAACGTGCATGCTTTGTGTCATACAGGTAAGAAATGTCATTTTGTGGTTTGGAGTTCCATGCTTGTTGAACTTGTTCTTTCAATACTAGGTCTGTTAGCGCTGGCTGTGGATCATGCTGGAGTTGTCGTCTAATGATACCAGATAAGTGCTCAATTGGAGACAGATCTGGTGATCTAGCAGGCCAAGGTAACTCTGTAGAGCACGTTGCGTTACAATAACAATACGAGGGCGAGCGTTATCCTGTTGCAAAACTGCCCTTTGGATACTGTTCATGAATGGCAGCACAACAGGTTGAATTACCCGACAGACGTACAAATTTGCAGGCAGTGTGTTTGGGATAACCACGAGAGTGCTTCTTCTGTCACAGGAAATTGCTACCCAGACCATGGCTCCAGGTGGAGGTCTAGTGTGTCTAGGCCGCAGACAGTTTGGTTGCAGGCATTCCTCTGGTCTCCTTCAAATCAACATACTGCCATCACTGGCGCCAAGGCAGAACCTGCTTTCATCAGAAAACACAGCAGATCTCCATTCATTCCTCCAATGAGTTCTGCCTTGACACCACTGGCGTAGATCAATGGCAATGGCTTGGAGTCAGTGGAATGCACGCTACGGGGCGCCTGGCTTGGAGCTGGCTTTGAAGCAATCGCTTTCTAACAGTTCGTTGTGTTACTATGATACCAACTGCAGCTCGAATTTCTGCTGCAGACGCAGTACGATGCGCCATAGCCGTACGCCGAATACGGCTATCTTCTCTCTCAGTAATTCCACGTGGCATCCCGGAACCTCGTGTTTTTGAGGCAGTATCATCCCTTGACCACTACTCCCAACAATCATGCACAGTGGAAACATTCCGGCCAAGTCTTTCTGGCATATCTAGGAAAGAAAATCCACCTTCTCGTAGCCCTATTACGCGACCTCGCTCAAACTCGGTGAGCTGTTGATAATGGTTTCTTCATCTTCTTAAAGGCAGTCTTGGATAGCATCAACTCAATGCATCAAATTTCAATGATAAAAAGCGCTCACGGACTTTACAGCATACATTTAAAGCAAACCTGATATGCGAATTCTCAGATGTATAAACATGCCTAACACATTTTGTGAATCTAACACAGTTCTTTCTTGGTGTTGGGATTTTTTTTCCGCCAGTGTATTACAGTTCTGAAAATACATACTCTAAGAAATTTTTGAAAAATTTTTTACTCGTGCTGTTTATCCATATATCGAAACCAAATAAGAAGTGACTTTAAGCTGTTAATATAGTTTAATGTTTCGATTGAATTTAAACGAAATACTTTTTTTTCCTTTATGTCGTATATCCTCTTGTGTATTTTTCAAAATAATGAATAACAAAATCACTCTCATTAATAAAAAATGTCAAGAATTATTAGAACTCAAATATTAAAATAATTCATGCAGTCAAAGGCTCCAGATGACTTGCTAAACCTCGTCTTATAATCTCCCTGAATAACTAATCAAGGTAACTTCGTCGGTTTCAGAAGCGAAACGAAATCAAATCTGAAAATCCACTCATCCATGAATTACGAACTTTATGCATATCAAAAATGTAAATTTCGATTTCTGTGGGAATAAATTTCACTTCACGACTCAACCTTTCATTAGGATGCCCAAAAGAGACAGTTTTAACACAAGTTTTCAGAAATATTCACTTGAATAGCTCAATGATTCCACAAGAGGAAATTTTAATACAACTTTTGGAAGTTATTCACTTTTGATTGCTTATTAAACTTATGAATTTGCATTTGCATCCTTTTCTATTCTATTTTAATAAAATTATTATTAGAATGCATATATTTGTAATTAAAATAATGTGTCGCAAAAGAGAGTGAGAGGTTGCTAGTAATTGAACGAAGAGAAAATCAAACTTCCTTTTCAAATTTTAAAATACTTCTATTTTTTGAATTGTATTCTTGTCTTACTCATTCTTAATGTAAAGCGATAACTTTTCAGATATTTACAACAAACAAAAATGGCACGTCGCTATGTCCGAAGGTTTATTGAAAAAAGTAATCTTTTTCTAACATTGTTTTTAGGTTATTAAAAATATATTTTGAGAAGTATTATTTTAATTATTTGTTTATTATGCTTGATAGTGACACATAACTTGAGTTTTAGTTCAACTATACTCTTGGAAGATTGAGGGAATACTGAAAAACAGAAGGAGTTGTCTTCTCAAAACCTTCTCGAACAATCTCTAATAAACTTGTCATGTCAGAGAACGCCTTACATGGCATTGGCGTAAAACAGTTACAAAATATTAACTTTTGGCGTGAAAATATTTTTACTGAATCCATTGTGCCTTCCTTTGTGAGTAATTCGGTGATGAATCGCTGGCATGCGGTTAATAGTATCAAAAAATCGAATTTGTGTTTTAGACGCTTTTTTCACAAACGATTGAAATACATTTTTGACTCAAAATGGCAAACTGGTAATTTGACTCAAAATTACCAATGCAATTTTGAGTCAAAATTGCATTGGTAATTACAAATTCCTTTCCAAAATTTGAAATATTTAAGTCATTGTATTTTTTAATTATCATGTTTACTTATTTCTAAAAATACAGAGCGACAGACAATCAACCCATAGCTATATTTGATTCAAAGTTTGACAGGTGTCCGCTATAAAAGTTAAGTTTGTGAACCGATTTTTATCTAATTAGCTCACATTGATTTATAATTATAGTGTTAACTTGTATTCGAAAAGTAGGGTAGGCATTTCGGATATTTCGATATTTTATAGTATATGCAAATTTGGTACAAAGACAACAGACTAAATTTCAACTGTCTAGCCCAAATCATTTTTGAGTTATTTGTCATAGACAAACACATAGACAATCGGACATTTTCCATAAATATATTTTTCGAACTCGATCTCCAATTGTTTCACGATTACTATAGGGTATTGCCCAGGTGATAATGTCTTGGCTTCAGAACTAGAGGGTTTTAGGTTCGAGCCCCAACACCACTGAAGTTCCCCGTATAAGTTGGTATGGTTCTCGTTAGATCCGGCGGGTTAAAATGCCCTCCCCACTGTTGTGGCGTGGAAGCTTTGTGAGGAAGGTACCAGCTCATGCTGTGTCCTCATCATCTGACAAAAGTTCAAATTTACGCTGACCCAAAATATCCAAAGTGTTGCTTTAAAATGGGACGTTATAATCTAACTAAACTAAACAATTTCTATATTTCTCTATACTATGTATACGAGGAAGTAAAAATGGATAAATAGTTGTCTATTAATGCTCTCAATTTTAAGTTATAAAGAGAATTTAACTTTCAATTTCGATTTTCCCCTTGAATTGGTACCTTATTTCACAAAAAAATATTTTATGATATTAATTTGCCTAATGAATGAACTGATACCCTTTTCTCTGATTATTAAATACATTATTTTCTAATATACTTTACTTCCTTTAAACAGATTTGTTATCTGTTGCACGTTAAATCCGTCAGGGTCAAACATCCTCCCTCTGGCGTGGTGTGGAGAGGTGGGCGCCACCTCAGGTGTCGTCCTCGTCATTTGACCACGGCTCAAAATTACAAGATCTGTCCCTAAATAGTCCTAGTGTTGCTTTACAATGGGACGTTAACATAATTAAACTAAATCAATCGAGTTATCTTAATATTTAAAACATATTTGTGTGTTTTTATCATTATTATAATTTACATTAAATTTTGAAAATCGATTGAAAACAGAGAATTCAACTTTATCATATTACTATACTGCGGTTTTTTCTATTGAAGGCACCACTATTCATTCATTTTCTTCTCAACGAATATAACATAAATAATACTTGATGCTAAACGTAGAGTTTTAACCATTATTTTTTATTAAAATTAAGTGAAAATAAATGCAACTAATATTTCAAGTCAATAAATAATTTTAATATACAAGATATACGAATGAGTTTAAAAATATTAAAACATTTTTAAGCAATTAGGAAATGATATTTTGCAGATAAAAAGGGAAAGTTTATGATTAATACAATAATGACGTAAATAATTTATATTTGAAACTTATATTATAAAATAATGCCCGTTTTATTTTGATATACAGTGGGTAAAAAAAGTATTGGCAATTGCCTTAATTTATTCATATTGACAAATAAATAAAATGTTATGCAATTTTAACTGTCGTAATTAAATACAAGACATCAGATATATAAAAATAGTAAAACTATTATTTTAATTTGCATTTTCTGCGATTTTTTCTTTCAAACTCGAAAATTTGCACGTCAAAAAAATATTGGCAAAGTTTTAATTGCTATGCAAATTTTGTTACATTGAAGTCGCGTGTTTCGACTGATAAAAACTCTACCAGTATAAAGTCTGCAAAACTACTCCAAAAATGTCTATGCATTATTTGCAGTAAAATGACTTCGAAATCGAAGGAGATGGACGTTAGTGTTAAAAACATGATTATTAGGCTCAGAAATGAAGGTTTAACTTATCGTGCTATAGGAGTGCAGTTGAATATAAGTTTATTTACTGTCAGAAGTGTTGTAAAAATGTTCAAGGAAACAGGATCAACGGAAAATAAGACTACAAGTGGACGACCTCGAATATTTTCTACAAGACAAAAACGTACAATTATTAACAAGGTTAAGAAAAACCCTAAAATAAGTCACTTCGCAAAAGACTTTCAGCGCACAGACTGTACGGAATGTTTTACACGAGTGACGTTATTATTGAAGGGCAGCTAGAAAGAAAAGATTCAACTCGCAAATAAATAGGAAAAAGAGGTTAGATTTCGCAAAATCCCACGTTGATGTATCCGAAGAGTTTTGGAACAGAGTTATTTTTTTCCGACGAATAAAAGTTTAACATTTTCGGCAGTGATGGACGACGATATGTGTGGAGGAGGCCAAATACTGAATTGGAAGAGCAACATTTAACTGCTACTGTAAAACATGGTGGAGGCAGCGTCTTAGTTTGGGGCTGTATGGCAGCTAATGGAGTTGGCAACCTGTATTTTATTGATAGCATTATGACAGCACGTACATACATTGACATTTTGCGCCATAACTTAAAAATCAGTGCCCAAAATCTTGGCTTGTGAACATCATTCGTTTTTCAACAAGACAATGACCCCAAGCATACAGCGAATCTCACCCGTGAATGGTTACTCTACAATGCTCCTCGCCAGTTAAAAACCCCACCTCAATCGCCTGACATCAATCCAATTGAAAATTTATGGCACCTGCTGGATCTAGAAATCAGGAAACATTAAATTTCAAGTAAAAACGACCTCAAACGTTTACTCTTGCAAGAGTGGCACAAAATTCCCAACAGTACAACAAAGACCTTAGTTTCCTCTATGAGAAATAGATTACAAGCTGTTATAGATGCAGAAGGTATGCATACAAAGTACTAAACATATACTGATTTTGTTTTCGCTCATAATTTTGTCAATTTCAAAATTTTGCCAATACTTTTTTTATTATGTAAATTTTGGATTTTCTCGTAGATTTTGACTAAAAAAATATTTAAATGAAAATTTCGTTATATTTGTTTGTCTTTTCTCCTTCTGTAATTGCTATGTTAAAATAAAATTTGTAAACATACTTTGTTAGCAAATATGATCATTTATAGGCAATTGCCAATACTTTTTTTATCCACTGTATAAGGGGAAAAGAGTTTATTCTCTTTGTAAAATTATTTTTAACGTCAAAGTAAATTTTCTCTCAGCCATAAAATCTAATAAAAATGAAATATTCAATTTCTTATTGAAAAAGCATGGAAAGGCAATTGATGTTTTCTCATGTTTTTTCTTAGGGCATTCAGAAGCATAGATATTGATTTTTTGTAGTAGTCGCTTACATTCCAACTTTTTTTTATTCTGAAAGAAGAGAAAAACCGTTCTGTTTCTTTAGATAACGCTTGAATAAAGAAGGCAAGATGTCTTGCAAGAAAAGCTATAACAAGACACAGAATAAGCAATTTTTTGTCAGTTTCTCGAGAATAAAGTCTTTATAGAAAGAAATGTAACAATAATCACATAACCTAACTGCAAAATATTGATTAATAAGTCACTGAGCATAAGATATACATATTTTGGAATAATGACATTCATCTGTTTGAAGAAGTGTGATAACTTAAAAAATGAGCTGAGTTTGTCGAATTTTATGTACTAACAAAATTTGGCTTGTTGTGTATAGTATTGTTGTACATAGATTTGGTTACATACCGTTGCATGGATTTAACTATCATATATAAGTTTTCACAACAGATCTAAAGTCAGATATAATTCTATTAATACAGAGACCACTGCCTCCTGCCCAAATCATGTTTAATAATAAAACTGCGTGCGGAGAAATTTCTTTTATATCACTGTGGAATGACCCCTGTCTTTCCTTATGTGCTACTTATCGAATATCCTTGGCACATCTTTTGTTTTTAGAAACGCTAGATGGATTGGAGGACCGGAGACTTTCTCAACACTTTCAACTGATGTCCGAGAATACATTTTCTTATTGGCCATGAGCAAAGCGGGAGTCTTTGTTGTATAAAAATCCTTCAGAATTTCAACCTTTTTAATTATTAGCCCTTAAGTATCTAAAATGATGGGCAGTCGTTTTGGTTTATCAGGGTTTAAGAAAATATTCTCACTTTTGAAAGAGAAATTCAGCCGTTCATGAATTCTGATAATACCAAGATTAGAATGATCTTGGGAATCAAAGGGTTTAATACATTTTTCTAGCTACGTAACAGGATCCTATACTATCTGGCAGCTTCCCAGGTGTCATTTAAAGGGACCAAATAGCCATTTTGCTTTAGATTTCTAATCTCAGCTATCTATTTAGGAAATTTCGTACTCCATTATTTCGTATATTTCAGAGAATCTTATAAAAAGAATGCATCGCTAGAAATTTAAAGAAAAAGAATATATATATAAAGTAATTTTATAAGTATTTTCATAAATAAATCTATATTTTCGATAAAGAAAAGTGATGTTTGTATTGAAAAAAAGTCAGTTCTAAATAGTGTCGGTTTTGATTCTCTTTAAAAAAAAAGAATTTTACTAACTCACAAATTAAGCACGTACATTATATGAAAACTAAAATTTTGAAACTTCGCCAATTATAAATAAATGAGCTCTAATTTTATAAATAATAGGACTATTATTAATAAAATTAATTGATTTCTATAAAATATATCAAACATTTTCAGTCGCATTTAAAATAAACTTCTTTATTAATATTTGCTTTTTTTAACACTGTCATAAAAGAAAATAAGAGATGAATGGAATGAGACATGTAGCATCGATGTATTTTAATAATATAAAAAGAAATGGATTGCAAATGATTCATGATTTTCTGCCAATTGTTTAGGAGCATGAAAAATACTAGAACACATATATGAAAATTACACCTACTTGACTTGGACAAGATGCTAACTCTGAAAAAATAAAAATCGTAGCCATAATTATAAACCTTTTTCATATACTTTAAGTTTTGTTATAGTTAATGCATCGAAAGTAGGGAAGGAACTTATGGAGATATATCTGCTTCGAGATCAGAGAGCCACAGTTTATTACATGATTCCAGAAAGATTCGTTGTGTTATGTGAATAATACATCTGATCTTGCCTGTATAAAAATGAGCCATTTTTTCTGTTTTGTCATCAAAAATGTTTTACATTATATACAACTGGTTATTACAAGGCAAATCATATGAATTATATCAATTACCAATAATAAATGTTTGTATTGTAATGTGATCTTACATGGGGCCCTAATAAAATAGCAATAGTGGTCACCTCAAAACATTTTTGCATGAACTCCAATAAACCTGTCCTGCTAGACAACACCTTACAGGGCATTCGTGTACAGAAGTTACAAAATATTTACCTTTGGCGTGAATTCAGGTTTTTACTGAATCTATCATGCCAACCGTGGCGAGGTATTTGGCGATTAATCCCTGGCATAAAATAATAGTATACAAAATTGAATTAATGTTTCAGATACGTTTCTCTCAACCGACTAACACAAAATTACACTTGTAGTCGTAAAATCTCATACAAAATTTGATATATTTGATTCGTTACATTTTTGAATTATTGCGTTAACAAGTTTCTTAAAATACAGACCGACAGTCAGTCAACCCGTAATAGTATTTGGCTCAAAATTTGACAAATGTTTTCACTGTAAATGTAAAATATGTATACATAATGTTATCTCTCTAACGCCCTTCGTTTTGTTATTATCGTGTTAACTTATATTCGAACAGGCGAACATACAGACTTCCTTAGATGTTCTTCGCAGATTTTGCTCAAATTTTAATAGAAATCTGCGGCACTGTGTAAAAACTGCATACAAACTTTCAAATCATACTTGTCACAGATTTTCCAAAAATATGCTTTTCAATCTAGAGAATTCAAACGTGGAGATTAGGGATTGCAATACCGGACCAAAATTTCAATAGCGGTATTCGGTATTTTTTAAATCTTAATACCGGGATACCGGTTTTAATACCGGTATTAGAAATTTTGGATAAAGAAAGAAAACACAGGCGTTTCTTTTTTTTTATTTGCCAGTTTTGTTAGAGAGTGTAAATATCACAAAAAATAATTTGTAACTTATAAATTATAACAGCATATAAAGAATCACAAAAAAGTAAAGGAACATCTTATTTATTTAAATCACAAAAAAAGTGTAAATATCACTATTCAGTTTGTGGTACTATTACAAATTTTTGAAATGGGATCTAAAAAAATATAATGCATCCATTGTACTGTCATTAAGCCTGAAAAGTAATTTTGTGTAAAAATGACCAGCTGTCGAAAACGCTCTTTCGGCATCTACGCTAGTGGGTGGTACTGTTAGCAATGTGCGATATACTTTTTTCAAGTATTTACCTCTAAATACCTCATCAAATAAATCGATTTCTCGTCGGATGGTTTTGGATATACCTTATTTCTGTATTGTATTTTGGTTCGTTCAATTTTTTTTTTTATTTATCGCTAATTCTAATTTTTGTTCAAGAGACAATTCCTTTTCACTATCGACAGTAGTGACATCATAATCTTCGATAATTGAACAAAATTCTGAATGTGGATAGGTTTGTGGGAAAAAAATTTTTTAAGAAACTTTACTCCAACTTAATCAGATTTGAATTGATTATTTTCTTTTCTTCTTTTCATTTTCATTTTTAAAATCATTAGAATTATGGAAATACCATAAGTCATTTTCTATTTCGGTATGCCTTTCTTCTGTGCGATTTTCCAATGTAATATAGTTGGAATCCGAAGTTTCTATATTCACAGTATTTGGATTCTTCTTTATATTTTTGGTATAATACATCTATTACTCCTAATTGAATTCCATGTTCATAGCACAACTGCTCATTTGCACCAATCAACTTTCCAACTTTTCTCATAATTGTTGCTCCATCAGTCGTTATGGATGCAATATTTTCTTTCAGAGATAATCCATGTTTCGCTAATTTAGATTTAAGCAATTAATTAAGCCATTCATTAGCTAATTAATTTCGCCCGTTAGGGAGACATAACAACAAAAACGTATACTATATTGCTATTTTCGCGATACCTCAACATATAGTGGAGACAATTTTAAAAATTTCTAGTAAATACCGAAAAACCGTTATTTAAACTTGTGAATACCGGTATTACAAAATTGTACAAATGGCTCAAAATAGCGCTATTTGGTATCCCGGTATACCGGTATTGCAATTCCTAGTGAAGATTCGCCAAAATCTCGAGTGCAAATTTTTTTGGACAATTACTATAATTTCTCTTTACTGTATATACAAGAAAGAGAAAAACTCTGGAGTAATAAAAACAATAAATTAATTAACAATTGATAAGTGCATTAACAGCTATTTTTCTCAAAAATGCCTCAACGATTCAGTCATATATGTGACTCGAGTATCGGATCGCTTCTTCGAAGAACGTTACCATTAGTAACAGGTCTCAACGTTACTTTTGAACTCATTATCAGTCAGGAAGCTCTTTGAATTTTCATTTAAAGAAAGAAAATAGAGAAGAGATGTCTAAATATTCAACTTACGAATTCATACTTTTCCCATGCTGGTCAACCAGGTCTTTGCCCAAGATTCTAGCATCTTCCCTTTCCTTCCGAATCATTCGGTCTACAAGCTGAATGTCATTTATTGTAACAGTCTTCTTCCCGTTTCACCCTTCTTGGAAATTCAACTTATAAATGAGTGATTTCCACTTCTTTGAATTTTCATTTAAAGAAAGAAAATGGAGAAGAGATGTCTAAATATTCAACTTACGAATTCATAATTTTGCCATGCTGGTCAACCAGGTCTTTGCCCAAGATTCTAGCATCTTCCCTTTCCTTCCGAATAATTCGGTCTACAAGCTGAATGTCATATATTGTAACAGTCTTCTTCCCGTTTCACCCTTCTTGGAAATTCAACTTATAAATGAGTGATTTCCACTTCTTTGAATTTTCATTTAAAGAAAGAAAATAGAGAAGAGATGTCTAAATATTCAACTTACGAATTCATAATTTTCCCATGCTGGTCAACCAGGTCTTTGCCCAAGATTCTAGCATCTTCCCTTTCCTTCCGAATCATTCGGTCTACAAGCTGAATGTCATTTATTGTAACAGTCTTCTTCCCGTTTCACCCTTCTTGGAAATTCAACTTATAAATGAGTGATTTCCACTTCTTTGAATTTTCATTTAAAGAAAGAAAATGGAGAAGAGATGTCTAAATATTCAACTTACGAATTCATAATTTTGCCATGCTGGTCAACCAGGTCTTTGCCCAAGATTCTAGCATCTTCCCTCTCCTTCCGAATAATTCGGTCTACAAGCTGAATGTCATATATTGTAACAGTCTCCTTCCCGCTTCACCCTTCTTGGAAATTCAACTTATAAATGAGTGATTTCCACTTCTTTGAATTTTCATTTAAAGAAAGAAAATGGAGAAGAGATGTCTAAATATTCAACTTAAGAATTCATAATTTTGCCATGCTGGTCAACCAGGTCTTTGCCCAAGATTCTAGCATCTTCCCTTTCCTTCCGAATCATTCGGTCTACAAGCTGAATGTCATATATTGTAACAGTCTCCTTCCCGCTTCACCATTCTTGGAAATTCAACTTATAAATGAGTGATTTCCACTTCTTTGAATTTTCATTTAAAGAAAGAAAATGGAGAAGAGATGTCTAAATATTCAACTTACGAATTCATAATTTTGCCATGCTGGTCAACCAGGTCTTTGCCCAAGATTCTAGCATCTTCCCTTTCCTTCCGAATCATTCGGTCTACAAGCTGAATGTCATATATTGTAACAGTCTCCTTCCCGCTTCACCATTCTTGGAAATTCAACTTATAAATGAGTGATTTCCAGTTCTTTGAATTTTCATTTAAAGAAAGAAAATGGAGAAGAGATGTCTAAATATTCAACTTACGAATTCATAATTTTGCCATGCTGGTCAACCAGGTCTTTGCCCAAGATTCTAGCATCTTCCCTTTCCTTCCGAATCATTCGGTCTACAAGCTGAATGTCATATATTGTAACAGTCTCCTTCCCGCTTCACCCTTCTTGGAAATTCAACTTATAAATGAGTGATTTCCACTTCTTTGAATTTTCATTTAAAGAAAGAAAATGGAGAAGAGATGTCTAAATATTCAACTTACGAATTCATAATTTTGCCATGCTGGTCAACCAGGTCTTTGCCCAAGATTCTAGCATCTTCCCTTTCCTTCCGAATCATTCGGTCTACAAGCTGAATGTCATATATTGTAACAGTCTCCTTCCCGCTTCACCCTTCTTGGAAATTCAACTTATAAATGAGTGATTTCCACTTCTTTGAATTTTCATTTAAAGAAAGAAAATGGAGAAGAGATGTCTAAATATTCAACTTACGAATTCATAATTTTGCCATGCTGGTCAACCAGGTCTTTGCCCAAGATTCTAGCATCTTCCCTTTCCTTCCGAATCATTCGGTCTACAAGCTGAATGTCATATATTGTAACAGTCTCCTTCCCGCTTCACCCTTCTTGGAAATTCAACTTATAAATGAGTGATTTCCACTTCTTTGAATTTTCATTTAAAGAAAGAAAATGGAGAAGAGATGTCTAAATATTCAACTTACGAATTCATAATTTTGCCATGCTGGTCAACCAGGTCTTTGCCCAAGATTCTAGCATCTTCCCTTTCCTTCCGAATCATTCGGTCTACAAGCTGAATGTCATATATTGTAACAGTCTCCTTCCCGCTTCACCCTTCTTGGAAATTCAACTTATAAATGAGTGATTTCCACTTCTTTGAATTTTCATTTAAAGAAAGAAAATAGAGAAGAGATGTCTAAATATTCAACTTACGAATTCATAATTTTGCCATGCTGGTCAACCAGGTCTTTGCCCAAGATTCTAGCATCTTCCCTTTCCTTCCGAATCATTCGGTCTACAAGCTGAATGTCATATATTGTAACAGTCTCCTTCCCGCTTCACCCTTCTTGGAAATTCAACTTATAAATGAGTGATTTCCACTTCTTTGAATTTTCATTTAAAGAAAGAAAATGGAGAAGACATGTCTAAATATTCAACTTACGAATTCATAAATTTGCAATGCTGGTCAACCAGGTCTTTTCCCAAGATTCTAGCATCTTCCCTTTCCTTCCGAATCATTCGGTCTACAAGCTGAATGTCATATATTGTAACAGTCTTCTTGCCGCTTCACCCTTCTTGGAAATTCAACTTATAAATGAGTGATTTCCACTTCTTTGAATTGTCATTTAAAGAAACAAAATGGAGAAGAGATGTCTAAATATTCAACTTACGAGTTCATAAATTTGCCATGCTGGTCAACCAGGTCTTTTCCCAAGATTCTAGCATCTTCCCTTTCCTTCCGAATCATTCGGTCTACAAGCTGAATGTCATATATTGTAACAGTCTTCTTCCCGCTTCACCCTTCTTGGAAATTCAACTTATAAATGAGTGATTTCCACTTCTTTGAATTTTCATTTAAAGATAAAAATGGAGAAGACATGTCTAAATATTCAACTTACGAATTCATAAATTTGCAATGCTGGTCAACCAGGTCTTTTCCCAAGATTCTAGCATCTTCCCTTTCCTTCCGAATCATTCGGTCTACAAGCTGAATGTCATATATTGTAACAGTCTTCTTCCCGCTTCACCCTTCTTGGAAATTCAACTTATAAATGAGTGATTTCCACTTCTTTGAATTTTCATTTAAAGAAAGAAAATGGAGAAGACATGTCTAAATATTCAACTTACGAATTCATAAATTTGCCATGCTGGTCAACCAGGTCTTTTCCCAAGATTCTAGCATCTTCCCTTTCCTTCCGAATCATTCGGTCTACAAGCTGAATGTCATATATTGTAACAGTCTTCTTCCCGCTTCACCCTTCTTGGAAATTCAACTTATAAATGAGTGATTTCCACTTCTTTGAATTTTCATTTAAAGAAAGAAAATGGAGAAGACATGTCTAAATATTCAACTTACGAATTCATAAATTTGCCATGCTGGTCAACCAGGTCTTTTCCCAAGATTCTAGCATCTTCCCTTTCCTTCCGAATCATTCGGTCTACAAGCTGAATGTCATATATTGTAACAGTCTTCTTCCCGCTTCACCCTTCTTGGAAATTCAACTTATAAATGAGTGATTTCCACTTCTTTGAATTTTCATTTAAAGAAAGAAAATGGAGAAGAGATGTCTAAATATTCAACTTACGAATTCATAATTTTCCCATGCTGGTCAACCAGGTCTTTGCCCAAGATTCTAGCATCTTCCCTTTCCTTCCGAATCATTCGGTCTACAAGCTGAATGTCATATATTGTAACAGTCTCCTTGCCGCTTCACCCTTCTTGGAAATTCAACTTATAAATGAGTGATTTCCACTTCTTTGAATTTTCATTTAAAGAAACAAAATGGAGAAGAGATGTCTAAATATTCAACTTACGAATTCATAAATTTGCCATGCTGGTCAACCAGGTCTTTTCCCAAGATTCTAGCATCTTCCCTTTCCTTCCGAATCATTCGGTCTACAAGCTGAATGTCATATATTGTAACAGTCTTCTTCCCGCTTCACCCTTCTTGGAAATTCAACTTATAAATGAGTGATTTCCACTTCTTTGAATTTTCATTTAAAGAAAGAAAATGGAGAAGACATGTCTAAATATTCAACTTACGAATTCATAAATTTGCAATGCTGGTCAACCAGGTCTTTTCCCAAGATTCTAGCATCTTCCCTTTCCTTCCGAATCATTCGGTCTACAAGCTGAATGTCATATATTGTAACAGTCTTCTTGCCGCTTCACCCTTCATGGAAATTCAACTTATAAATGAGTGATTTCCACTTCTTTGAATTTTCATTTAAAGAAACAAAATGGAGAAGAGATGTCTAAATATTCAACTTACGAATTCATAAATTTGCCATGCTGGTCAACCAGGTCTTTTCCCAAGATTCTAGCATCTTCCCTTTCCTTCCGAATCATTCGGTCTACAAGCTGAATGTCATATATTGTAACAGTCTTCTTCCCGCTTCACCCTTCTTGGAAATTCAACTTATAAATGAGTGATTTCCACTTCTTTGAATTTTCATTTAAAGATAAAAATGGAGAAGACATGTCTAAATATTCAACTTACGAATTCATAAATTTGCAATGCTGGTCAACCAGGTCTTTTCCCAAGATTCTAGCATCTTCCCTTTCCTTCCGAATCATTCGGTCTACAAGCTGAATGTCATATATTGTAACAGTCTTCTTCCCGCTTCACCCTTCTTGGAAATTCAACTTATAAATGAGTGATTTCCACTTCTTTGAATTTTCATTTAAAGAAAGAAAATGGAGAAGACATGTCTAAATATTCAACTTACGAATTCATAAATTTGCCATGCTGGTCAACCAGGTCTTTTCCCAAGATTCTAGCATCTTCCCTTTCCTTCCGAATCATTCGGTCTACAAGCTGAATGTCATATATTGTAACAGTCTTCTTCCCGCTTCACCCTTCTTGGAAATTCAACTTATAAATGAGTGATTTCCACTTCTTTGAATTTTCATTTAAAGAAAGAAAATGGAGAAGACATGTCTAAATATTCAACTTACGAATTCATAAATTTGCCATGCTGGTCAACCAGGTCTTTTCCCAAGATTCTAGCATCTTCCCTTTCCTTCCGAATCATTCGGTCTACAAGCTGAATGTCATGTATTGTAACAGTCTTCTTCCCGCTTCACCCTTCTTGGAAATTCAACTTATAAATGAGTGATTTCCATTTCTTTGAATTTTCATTTAAAGAAAGAAATGGAGAAGACATGTCTAAATATTCAACTTACGAATTCATAAATTTGCAATGCTGGTCAACCAGGTCTTTTCCCAAGATTCTAGCATCTTCCCTTTCCTTCCGAATCATTCGGTCTACAAGCTGAATGTCATATATTGTAACAGTCTTCTTCCCGCTTCACCCTTCTTGGAAATTCAACTTATAAATGAGTGATTTCCACTTCTTTGAATTTTCATTTAAAGAAAGAAAATGGAGAAGACATGTCTAAATATTCAACTTACGAATTCATAAATTTGCAATGCTGGTCAACCAGGTCTTTTCCCAAGATTCTAGCATCTTCCCTTTCCTTCCGAATCATTCGGTCTACAAGCTGAATGTCATATATTGTAACAGTCTTCTTCCCGCTTCACCCTTCTAGGAAATTCAACTTATAAATGAGTGATTTCCACTTCTTTGAATTTTCATTTAAAGAAAGAAAATGGAGAAGACATGTCTAAATATTCAACTTACGAATTCATAAATTTGCCATGCTGGTCAACCAGGTCTTTTCCCAAGATTCTAGCATCTTCCCTTTCCTTCCGAATCATTCGGTCTACAAGCTGAATGTCATATATTGTAACAGTCTTCTTCCCGCTTCACCCTTCTTGGAAATTCAACTTATAAATGAGTGATTTCCACTTCTTTGAATTTTCATTTAAAGAAAGAAAATGGAGAAGACATGTCTAAATATTCAACTTACGAATTCAAAAATTTGCCATGCTGGTCAACCAGGTCTTTTCCCAAGATTCTAGCATCTTCCCTTTCCTTCCGAATCATTCGGTCTACAAGCTGAATGTCATGTATTGTAACAGTCTTCTTCCCGCTTCACCCTTCTTGGAAATTCAACTTATAAATGAGTGATTTCCATTTCTTTGAATTTTCATTTAAAGAAAGAAATGGAGAAGACATGTCTAAATATTCAACTTACGAATTCATAAATTTGCAATGCTGGTCAACCAGGTCTTTTCCCAAGATTCTAGCATCTTCCCTTTCCTTCCGAATCATTCGGTCTACAAGCTGAATGTCATATATTGTAACAGTCTTCTTCCCGCTTCACCCTTCTTGGAAATTCAACTTATAAATGAGTGATTTCCACTTCTTTGAATTTTCATTTAAAGAAAGAAAATGGAGAAGACATGTCTAAATATTCAACTTACGAATTCATAAATTTGCAATGCTGGTCAACCAGGTCTTTTCCCAAGATTCTAGCATCTTCCCTTTCCTTCCGAATCATTCGGTCTACAAGCTGAATGTCATATATTGTAACAGTCTTCTTCCCGCTTCACCCTTCTTGGAAATTCAACTTATAAATGAGTGATTTCCACTTCTTTGAATTTTCATTTAAAGAAAGAAAATGGAGAAGACATGTCTAAATATTCAACTTACGAATTCATAAATTTGCCATGCTGGTCAACCAGGTCTTTTCCCAAGATTCTAGCATCTTCCCTTTCCTTCCGAATCATTCGGTCTACAAGCTGAATGTCATATATTGTAACAGTCTTCTTCCCGCTTCACCCTTCTTGGAAATTCAACTTATAAATGAGTGATTTCCACTTCTTTGAATTTTCATTTAAAGAAAGAAAATGGAGAAGACATGTCTAAATATTCAACTTACGAATTCATAAATTTGCCATGCTGGTCAACCAGGTCTTTTCCCAAGATTCTAGCATCTTCCCTTTCCTTCCGAATCATTCGGTCTACAAGCTGAATGTCATGTATTGTAACAGTCTTCTTCCCGCTTCACCCTTCTTGGAAATTCAACTTATAAATGAGTGATTTCCATTTCTTTGAATTTTCATTTAAAGAAAGAAATGGAGAAGACATGTCTAAATATTCAACTTACGAATTCATAAATTTGCAATGCTGGTCAACCAGGTCTTTTCCCAAGATTCTAGCATCTTCCCTTTCCTTCCGAATCATTCGGTCTACAAGCTGAATGTCATATATTGTAACAGTCTTCTTCCCGCTTCACCCTTCTTGGAAATTCAACTTATAAATGAGTGATTTCCACTTCTTTGAATTTTCATTTAAAGAAAGAAAATGGAGAAGACATGTCTAAATATTCAACTTACGAATTCATAAATTTGCAATGCTGGTCAACCAGGTCTTTTCCCAAGATTCTAGCATCTTCCCTTTCCTTCCGAATCATTCGGTCTACAAGCTGAATGTCATATATTGTAACAGTCTTCTTCCCGCTTCACCCTTCTAGGAAATTCAACTTATAAATGAGTGATTTCCACTTCTTTGAATTTTCATTTAAAGAAAGAAAATGGAGAAGACATGTCTAAATATTCAACTTACGAATTCATAAATTTGCCATGCTGGTCAACCAGGTCTTTTCCCAAGATTCTAGCATCTTCCCTTTCCTTCCGAATCATTCGGTCTACAAGCTGAATGTCATATATTGTAACAGTCTTCTTCCCGCTTCACCCTTCTTGGAAATTCAACTTATAAATGAGTGATTTCCACTTCTTTGAATTTTCATTTAAAGAAAGAAAATGGAGAAGACATGTCTAAATATTCAACTTACGAATTCAAAAATTTGCCATGCTGGTCAACCAGGTCTTTTCCCAAGATTCTAGCATCTTCCCTTTCCTTCCGAATCATTCGGTCTACAAGCTGAATGTCATATATTGTAACAGTCTTCTTGCCGCTTCACCCTTCTTGGAAATTCAACTTATAAATGAGTGATTTCCACTTCTTTGAATATTCATTTAAAGAAACAAAATGGAGAAGAGATGTCTAAATATTCAACTTACGAATTCATAATTTTGCCATGCTGGTCAACCAGGTCTTTGCCCAAGATTCTGGCATCTTCCCTTTCCTTTCGATTAATTTGGTCTACAAGCTGAATGTCATATTTTGTAACAGTCTTCTTCCCGCTTCACCCTTCTTGGAAATTCAACTTATAAATGAGTGATTTCCACTTTTTCAATTTTCATTTAAAGAAAGAAAATGGAGAAGAGATGTCTAAATTTTCAACTTACGAATTCATAATTTTGCCATGCTGGTCAACCAGGACTTTGCCCAAGATTCTAGCATCTTCCCTTTCCTTTCGAATAATCCGGTCTACAAGCTGAATGTCATTTATTGTAACAGTCTTCTTCTCGCTTCACCCTTCTTGGAAATTCAACTTATAAATGAGTGATTTCCACTTCTTTGAATATTCATTTAAAGAAACAAAATGGAGAAGAGATGTCTAAATATTCAACTTACGAATTCATAATTTTGCCATGCTGGTCAACCAGGTCTTTGCCCAAGATTCTGGCATCTTCCCTTTCCTTTCGATTAATTTGGTCTACAAGCTGAATGTCATATTTTGTAACAGTCTTCTTCCCGCTTCACCCTTCTTGGAAATTCAACTTATAAATGAGTGATTTCCACTTTTTCAATTTTCATTTAAAGAAAGAAAATGGAGAAGAGATGTCTAAATATTCAACTTACGAATTCATAATTTTTCCATGCTGGTCAACCAGGTCTTTGCCCAATATTCTAGCATCTTCCCTTTCCTTCCGAATAATCCGGTCTACAAGCTGAATGTCATATATTGTAACAGTCTTCTTCCCGCTTCACCCTTCTTGGAAATTCAACTTATAAATGAGTGATTTCCACTTCTTTGAATTTTCATTTAAAGAAAGAAAATTTAGAACAGATGTCTTAACATTCAACTTACGAATTCATAATTTTGCCATGCTGGTAAACCGGGACTTTGCCCAAGATTCTAGCATCCTCCCTTTCCTTTCGATTAATTTGGTCTACAAGCTGAATGTCATATTTTGTAACAGTCTTCTTCCCGCTTCACCCTTCTTGGAAATTCAACTTATAAATGAGTGATTTCCACTTCTTTGAATTTTTATTTAAAGAAAGAAAATGGAGAAGAGATGTCTAAATATTCAACTTACGAATTCATAATTTTGCCATGCTGGTCAACCAGGTTTTTGCCCAAGATTCTGGCATCTTCCCTTTCCTTCCGAATCATTCGGTCTACAAGCTGAATGTCATTTATTGTAACAGTCTTCTTCCTGCTTCTCCCTTCTTGGAAATTCAACTTATAAATGAGTGATTTCCACTTCTTTGAATTTTCATTTAAAGAAAGAAAATGGAGAAGACATGTCTAAATATGCAACTTACGAATTCATAAATTTGCAATGCTGGTCAACCAGGTCTTTTCCCAAGATTCTAGCATCTTCCCTTTCCTTCCGAATCATTCGGTCTACAACCTGAATGTCATATATTGTAACAGTCTTCTTCCCGCTTCACCCTTCTTGGAAATTCAACTTATAAATGAGTGATTTCAAATTCTTTGAATTTTCATTTAAAGAAAGAAAATGGAGAAGACATGTCTAAATATTCAACTTACGAATTCATAAATTTGCAATGCTGGTCAACCAGGTCTTTTCCCAAGATTCTAGCATCTTCCCTTTCCTTCCGAATCATTCGGTCTACAAGCTGAATGTCATATATTGTAAGAGTCTTCTTCCCGCTTCACCCTTCTTGGAAATTCAACTTATAAATGAGTGATTTCCACTTCTTTGAATTTTCATTTAAAGAAAGAAAATGGAGAAGACATTTCTAAATATTCAACTTACGAATTCATAAATTTGCCATGCTGGTCAACCAGGTCTTTGCCCAAGATTCTAGCATCTTCCCTTTCCTTCCGAATCATTCGGTCTACAAGCTGAATGTCATATATTGTAACAGTCTTCTTCCCGCTTCACCCTTCTTGGAAATTCAACTTATAAATGAGTGATTTCCACTTCTTTGAATTTTCATTTAAAGAAAGAAAATGGAGAAGACATGTCTAAATATTCAACTTACGAATTCATAAATTTGCCATGCTGGTCAACCAGGTCTTTTCCCAAGATTCTAGCATCTTCCCTTTCCTTCCGAATCATTCGGTCTACAAGCTGAATGTCATATATTGTAACAGTCTTCTTGCCGCTTCACCCTTCTTGGAAATTCAACTTATAAATGAGTGATTTCCACTTCTTTGAATTTTCATTTAAAGAAAGAAAATGGAGAAGACATGTCTAAATATTCAACTTACGAATTCATAAATTTGCAATGCTGGTCAACCAGGTCTTTTCCCAAGATTCTAGCATCTTCCCTTTCCTTCCGAATCATTCGGTCTACAAGCTGAATGTCATATATTGTAAGAGTCTTCTTCCCGCTTCACCCTTCTTGGAAATTCAACTTATAAATGAGTGATTTCCACTTCTTTGAATTTTCATTTAAAGAAAGAAAATGGAGAAGACATTTCTAAATATTCAACTTACGAATTCATAAATTTGCCATGCTGGTCAACCAGGTCTTTGCCCAAGATTCTAGCATCTTCCCTTTCCTTCCGAATCATTCGGTCTACAAGCTGAATGTCATATATTGTAAGAGTCTTCTTCCCGCTTCACCCTTCTTGGAAATTCAACTTATAAATGAGTGATTTCCACTTCTTTGAATTTTCATTTAAAGAAAGAAAATGGAGAAGACATGTCTAAATATTCAACTTACGAATTCATAATTTTGCCATGCTGGTCAACCAGGTCTTTGCCCAAGATTCTGGCATCTTCCCTTTCCTTCCGAATCATTCGGTCTACAAGCTGAATGTCATATATTGTAACAGTCTTCTTCCTGCTTCTCCCTTCTTGGAAATTCAACTTATAAATGAGTGATTTCCACTTCTTTGAATTTTCATTTAAAGAAAGAAAATGGAGAAGACATTTCTAAATATTCAACTTACGAATTCATAAATTTGCCATGCTGGTCAACCAGGTCTTTTCCCAAGATTCTAGCATCTTCCCTTTCCTTCCGAATCATTCGGTCTACAAGCTGAATGTCATATATTGTAACAGTCTTCTTGCCGCTTCACCCTTCTTGGAAATTCAACTTATAAATGAGTGATTTCCACTTCTTTGAATTTTCATTTAAAGAAAGAAAATGGAGAAGACATGTCTAAATATTCAACTTACGAATTCATAAATTTGCAATGCTGGTCAACCAGGTCTTTTCCCAAGATTCTAGCATCTTCCCTTTCCTTCCGAATCATTCGGTCTACAAGCTGAATGTCATATATTGTAAGAGTCTTCTTCCCGCTTCACCCTTCTTGGAAATTCAACTTATAAATGAGTGATTTCCACTTCTTTGAATTTTCATTTAAAGAAAGAAAATGGAGAAGACATTTCTAAATATTCAACTTACGAATTCATAAATTTGCCATGCTGGTCAACCAGGTCTTTGCCCAAGATTCTAGCATCTTCCCTTTCCTTCCGAATCATTCGGTCTACAAGCTGAATGTCATATATTGTAAGAGTCTTCTTCCCGCTTCACCCTTCTTGGAAATTCAACTTATAAATGAGTGATTTCCACTTCTTTGAATTTTCATTTAAAGAAAGAAAATGGAGAAGACATGTCTAAATATTCAACTTACGAATTCATAATTTTGCCATGCTGGTCAACCAGGTCTTTGCCCAAGATTCTGGCATCTTCCCTTTCCTTCCGAATCATTCGGTCTACAAGCTGAATGTCATATATTGTAACAGTCTTCTTCCTGCTTCTCCCTTCTTGGAAATTCAACTTATAAATGAGTGATTTCCACTTCTTTGAATTTTCATTTAAAGAAAGAAAATGGAGAAGACATTTCTAAATATTCAACTTACGAATTCATAAATTTGCCATGCTGGTCAACCAGGTCTTTGCCCAAGATTCTAGCATCTTCCCTTTCCTTCCGAATCATTCGGTCTACAAGCTGAATGTCATATATTGTAAGAGTCTTCTTCCCGCTTCACCCTTCTTGGAAATTCAACTTATAAATGAGTGATTTCCACTTCTTTGAATTTTCATTTAAAGAAAGAAAATGGAGAAGACATGTCTAAATATTCAACTTACGAATTCATAATTTTGCCATGCTGGTCAACCAGGTCTTTGCCCAAGATTCTGGCATCTTCCCTTTCCTTCCGAATCATTCGGTCTACAAGCTGAATGTCATATATTGTAACAGTCTTCTTCCTGCTTCTCCCTTCTTGGAAATTCAACTTATAAATGAGTGATTTCCACTTCTTTGAATTTTCATTTAAAGAAAGAAAATGGAGAAGAGATGTCTAAATATTCAACTTACGAATTCATAATTTTGCCATGCTGGTCAACCAGGTTTTTGACCAAGATTCTGGCATCTTCCCTTTCCTTCCGAATCATTCGGTCTACAAGCTGAATGTCATTTATTGTAACAGTCTTCTTCCTGCTTCTCCCTTCTTGGAAATTCAACTTATAAATGAGTGATTTCCACTTCTTTGAATTTTCATTTAAAGAAAGAAAATGGAGAAGACATGTCTAAATATTCAACTTACGAATTCATAAATTTGCAATGCTGGTCAACCAGGTCTTTTCCCAAGATTCTAGCATCTTCCCTTTCCTTCCGAATCATTCGGTCTACAAGCTGAATGTCATATATTGTAACAGTCTTCTTCCCGCTTCACCCTTCTTGGAAATTCAACTTATAAATGAGTGATTTCCACTTCTTTGAATTTTCATTTAAAGAAAGAAAATGGAGAAGACATGTCTAAATATTCAACTTACGAATTCATAAATTTGCAATGCTGGTCAACCAGGTCTTTTCCCAAGATTCTAGCATCTTCCCTTTCCTTCCGAATCATTCGGTCTACAAGCTGAATGTCATATATTGTAAGAGTCTTCTTCCCGCTTCACCCTTCTTGGAAATTCAACTTATAAATGAGTGATTTCCACTTCTTTGAATTTTCATTTAAAGAAAGAAAATGGAGAAGACATTTCTAAATATTCAACTTACGAATTCATAAATTTGCCATGCTGGTCAACCAGGTCTTTGCCCAAGATTCTAGCATCTTCCCTTTCCTTCCGAATCATTCGGTCTACAAGCTGAATGTCATATATTGTAACAGTCTTCTTCCCGCTTCACCCTTCTTGGAAATTCAACTTATAAATGAGTGATTTCCACTTCTTTGAATTTTCATTTAAAGAAAGAAAATGGAGAAGACATGTCTAAATATTCAACTTACGAATTCATAATTATGCCATGCTGGTCAACCAGGTCTTTGCCCAAGATTCTGGCATCTTCCCTTTCCTTCCGAATCATTCGGTCTACAAGCTGAATGTCATATATTGTAAGAGTCTTCTTCCCGCTTCACCCTTCTTGGAAATTCAACTTATAAATGAGTGATTTCCACTTCTTTGAATTTTCATTTAAAGAAAGAAAATGGAGAAGACATTTCTAAATATTCAACTTACGAATTCATAAATTTGCCATGCTGGTCAACCAGGTCTTTGCCCAAGATTCTAGCATCTTCCCTTTCCTTCCGAATCATTCGGTCTACAAGCTGAATGTCATATATTGTAACAGTCTTCTTCCCGCTTCACCCTTCTTGGAAATTCAACTTATAAATGAGTGATTTCCACTTCTTTGAATTTTCATTTAAAGAAAGAAAATGGAGAAGACATGTCTAAATATTCAACTTACGAATTCATAATTATGCCATGCTGGTCAACCAGGTCTTTGCCCAAGATTCTGGCATCTTCCCTTTCCTTCCGAATCATTCGGTCTACAAGCTGAATGTCATATATTGTAACAGTCTTCTTCCTGCTTCTCCCTTCTTGGAAATTCAACTTATAAATGAGTGATTTCCACTTCTTTGAATTTTCATTTAAAGAAAGAAAATGGAGAAGACATGTCTAAATATTCAACTTACGAATTCATAATTTTGCCATGCTGGTCAACCAGGTCTTTGCCCAAGATTCTGGCATCTTCCCTTTCCTTCCGAATCATTCGGTCTACAAGCTGAATGTCATATATTGTAACAGTCTTCTTCCTGCTTCTCCCTTCTTGGAAATTCAACTTATAAATGAGTGATTTGAACTTCTTTGAATTTTCATTTAAAGAAAGAAAATGGAGAAAAGATGTCTAAATATTCAACTTACGAATTCATAATTTTGCCATGCTGGTCAACCAGGTTTTTGCCCAAGATTCTGGCATCTTCCCTTTCCTTCCGAATCATTCGGTCTACAAGCTGAATGTCATTTATTGTAACAGTCTTCTTCCTGCTTCTCCCTTCTTGGAAATTCAACTTATAAATGAGTGATTTCCACTTCTTTGAATTTTCATTTAAAGAAAGAAAATAGAGAAGACATGTCTAAATATTCAACTTATGAATTCATAAATTTGCAATGCTGGTCAACCAGGTCTTTTCCCAAGATTCTAGCATCTTCCCTTTCCTTCCGAATCATTCGGTCTACAAGCTGAATGTCATATATTGTAACAGTCTTCTTCCCGCTTCACCCTTCTTGGAAATTCAACTTATAAATGAGTGATTTCCACTTCTTTGAATTTTCATTTAAAGAAAGAAAATGGAGAAGAGATGTCTAAATATTCAACTTACGAATTCATAATTTTGCCATGCTGGTCAACCAGGTCTTTGCCCAAGATTCTGGCATCTTCCCTTTCCTTCCGAATCATTCGGTCTACAAGCTGAATGTCATATATTGTAACAGTCTTCTTCCTGCTTCTCCCTTCTTGGAAATTCAACTTATAAATGAGTGATTTGAACTTCTTTGAATTTTCATTTAAAGAAAGAAAATGGAGAAAAGATGTCTAAATATTCAACTTACGAATTCATAATTTTGCCATGCTGGTCAACCAGGTTTTTGCCCAAGATTCTGGCATCTTCCCTTTCCTTCCGAATCATTCGGTCTACAAGCTGAATGTCATTTATTGTAACAGTCTTCTTCCTGCTTCTCCCTTCTTGGAAATTCAACTTATAAATGAGTGATTTCCACTTCTTTGAATTTTCATTTAAAGAAAGAAAATGGAGAAGACATGTCTAAATATTCAACTTACGAATTCATAAATTTGCAATGCTGGTCAACCAGGTCTTTTCCCAAGATTCTAGCATCTTCCCTTTCCTTCCGAATCATTCGGTCTACAAGCTGAATGTCATATATTGTAACAGTCTTCTTCCCGCTTCACCCTTCTTGGAAATTCAACTTATAAATGAGTGATTTCCACTTCTTTGAATTTTCATTTAAAGAAAGAAAATGGAGAAAAGATGTCTAAATATTCAACTTACGAATTCATAATTTTGCCATGCTGGTCAACCAGGTTTTTGCCCAAGATTCTGGCATCTTCCCTTTCCTTCCGAATCATTCGGTCTACAAGCTGAATGTCATTTATTGTAACAGTCTTCTTCCTGCTTCTCCCTTCTTGGAAATTCAACTTATAAATGAGTGATTTCCACTTCTTTGAATTTTCATTTAAAGAAAGAAAATGGAGAAGACATGTCTAAATATTCAACTTACGAATTCATAAATTTGCAATGCTGGTCAACCAGGTCTTTTCCCAAGATTCTAGCATCTTCCCTTTCCTTCCGAATCATTCGGTCTACAAGCTGAATGTCATATATTGTAACAGTCTTCTTCCCGCTTCACCCTTCTTGGAAATTCAACTTATAAATGAGTGATTTCCACTTCTTTGAATTTTCATTTAAAGAAAGAAAATGGAGAAGACATGTCTAAATATTCAACTTACGAATTCATAAATTTGCAATGCTGGTCAACCAGGTCTTTTCCCAAGATTCTAGCATCTTCCCTTTCCTTCCGAATCATTCGGTCTACAAGCTGAATGTCATATATTGTAAGAGTCTTCTTCCCGCTTCACCCTTCTTGGAAATTCAACTTATAAATGAGTGATTTCCACTTCTTTGAATTTTCATTTAAAGAAAGAAAATGGAGAAGACATTTCTAAATATTCAACTTACGAATTCATAAATTTGCCATGCTGGTCAACCAGGTCTTTGCCCAAGATTCTAGCATCTTCCCTTTCCTTCCGAATCATTCGGTCTACAAGCTGAATGTCATATATTGTAACAGTCTTCTTCCTGCTTCTCCCTTCTTGGAAATTCAACTTATAAATGAGTGATTTCCACTTCTTTGAATTTTCATTTAAAGAAAGAAAATGGAGAAGAGATGTCTAAATATTCAACTTACGAATTCATAATTTTGCCATGCTGGTCAACCAGGTCTTTGCCCAAGATTCTGGCATCTTCCCTTTCCTTCCGAATCATTCGGTCTACAAGCTGAATGTCATATATTGTAACAGTCTTCTTCCTGCTTCTCCCTTCTTAAAATTCAACTTATAAATGAGTGATTTGAACTTCTTTGAATTTTCATTTAAAGAAAGAAAATGGAGAAGAGATGTCTAAATATTCAACTTACGAATTCATAATTTTGCCATGCTGGTCAACCAGGTTTTTGCCCAAGATTCTGGCATCTTCCCTTTCCTTCCGAATCATTCGGTCTACAAGCTGAATGTCATTTATTGTAACAGTCTTCTTCTTGCTTCTCCCTTCTTGGAAATTCAACTTATAAATGAGTGATTTCCACTTCTTTGAATTTTCATTTAAAGAAAGAAAATGGAGAAGACATGTCTAAATATTCAACTTACGAATTCATAAATTTGCAATGCTGGTCAACCATGTCTTTTCCCAAGATTCTAGCATCTTCCCTTTCCTTCCAAATCATTCGGTCTACAAGCTGAATGTCATATATTGTAACAGTCTTCTTCCCGCTTCACCCTTCTTGGAAATTCAACTTATAAATGAGTGATTTCCAATTCTTTGAATTTTCATTTAAAGAAAGAAAATGGAGAAGACATGTCTAAATATTCAGCTTACGAATTCATAAATTTGCAATGCTGGTCAACCAGGTCTTTTCCCAAGATTCTAGCATCTTCCCTTTCCTTCCGAATCATTCGGTCTACAAGCTGAATGTCATATATTGTAAGAGTCTTCTTCCCGCTTCACCCTTCTTGGAAATTCAACTTATAAATGAGTGATTTCCACTTCTTTGAATTTTCATTTAAAGAAAGAAAATGGAGAAGACATTTCTAAATATTCAACTTACGAATTCATAAATTTGCCATGCTGGTCAACCAGGTCTTTGCCCAAGATTCTAGCATCTTCCCTTTCCTTCCGAATCATTCGGTCTACAAGCTGAATGTCATATATTGTAACAGTCTTCTTCCCGCTTCACCCTTCTTGGAAATTCAACTTATAAATGAGTGATTTCCACTTCTTTGAATTTTCATTTAAAGAAAGAAAATGGAGAAGACATGTCTAAATATTCAACTTACGAATTCATAAATTTGCCATGCTGGTCAACCAGGTCTTTTCCCAAGATTCTAGCATCTTCCCTTTCCTTCCGAATCATTCGGTCTACAAGCTGAATGTCATATATTGTAACAGTCTTCTTGCCGCTTCACCCTTCTTGGAAATTCAACTTATAAATGAGTGATTTCCACTTCTTTGAATTTTCATTTAAAGAAAGAAAATGGAGAAGACATGTCTAAATATTCAACTTACGAATTCATAAATTTGCAATGCTGGTCAACCAGGTCTTTTCCCAAGATTCTAGCATCTTCCCTTTCCTTCCGAATCATTCGGTCTACAAGCTGAATGTCATATATTGTAAGAGTCTTCTTCCCGCTTCACCCTTCTTGGAAATTCAACTTATAAATGAGTGATTTCCACTTCTTTGAATTTTCATTTAAAGAAAGAAAATGGAGAAGACATTTCTAAATATTCAACTTACGAATTCATAAATTTGCCATGCTGGTAAACCAGGTCTTTGCCCAAGATTCTAGCATCTTCCCTTTCCTTCCGAATCATTCGGTCTACAAGCTGAATGTCATATATTGTAACAGTCTTCTTCCCGCTTCACCCTTCTTGGAAATTCAACTTATAAATGAGTGATTTCCACTTCTTTGAATTTTCATTTAAAGAAAGAAAATGGAGAAGACATGTCTAAATATTCAACTTACGAATTCATAATTTTGCCATGCTGGTCAACCAGGTCTTTGCCCAAGATTCTGGCATCTTCCCTTTCCTTCCGAATCATTCGGTCTACAAGCTGAATGTCATATATTGTAACAGTCTTCTTCCTGCTTCTCCCTTCTTGGAAATTCAACTTATAAATGAGTGATTTCCACTTCTTTGAATTTTCATTTAAAGAAAGAAAATGGAGAAGAGATGTCTAAATATTCAACTTACGAATTCATAATTTTGCCATGCTGGTCAACCAGGTCTTTGCCCAAGATTCTGGCATCTTCCCTTTCCTTCCGAATCATTCGGTCTACAGGCTGAATGTCATATATTGTAACAGTCTTCTTCCTGCTTCTCCCTTCTTGGAAATTCAACTTTTAAATGAGTGATTTGAACTTCTTTGAATTTTCATTTAAAGAAAGAAAATGGAGAAGAGATGTCTAAATATTCAACTTACGAATTCATAATTTTGCCATGCTGGTCAACCAGGTCTTTGCCCAAGATTCTGGCATCTTCCCTTTCTTTCCGAATCATTCGGTCTACAAGCTGAATGTCATTTATTGTAACAGTCTTCTTCCTGCTTCTCCCTTCTTGGAAATTCAACTTATAAATGAGTGATTTCCACTTCTTTGAATTTTCATTTAAAGAAAGAAAATTTAGAACAGATGTCTAAACATTCAACTTACGAATTCATAATTTTGCCATGCTGGTCAACCGGGTCTTTGCCCAAGATTCTAGCATCCTCCCTTTCCTTTCGATTAATTTGGTCTACAAGCTGAATGTCATATTTTGTAACAGTCTTCTTCCCGCTTCACCCTTCTTGGAAATTCAACTTAGAAATGAGTGATTTCCACTTTTTTGAATTTTCATTTAAAGAAAGAAAATGGAGAAGAGATGTCTAAATATTCAACTTACGAATTCATAATTTTGCCATGCTGGTCAACCAGGTCTTTGCCCAAGATTCTGGCATCTTCCCTTTCCTTCCGAATCATTCGGTCTACAAGCTGAATGTCATTTATTGTAACAGTCTTCTTCCTGCTTCTCCCTTCTTGGAAATTCAACTTATAAATGAGTAATTTCCACTTCTTTGAATTTTCATTTAAAGAAAGAAAATGGAGAAGAGATGTCTAAATTTTCAACTTACGAATTCATAATTTTGCCATGCTGGTCAACCAGGACTTTGCCCAAGATTCTAGCATCTTCCCTTTCCTTCCGAATAATCCGGTCTACAAGCTGAATGCCATATATTGTAACTGTCTTCTTCTCGCTTCACCCTTCTTGGAAATTCAACTTATAAATGAGTGATTTCCACTTCTTTGAATTTTCATTTAAAGAAAGAAAATTTAGAACAGATGTCTAAACATTCAACTTACGAATTCATAATTTTGCCATGCTGGTAAACCGGGTCTTTGCCCAAGATTCTAGCATCCTCCCTTTCCTTTCGATTAATTTGGTCTACAAGCTGAATGTCATATTTTGTAACAGTCTTCTTCCCGCTTCACCCTTCTTGGAAATTCAACTTATAAATGAGTGATTTCCACTTCTTTGAATTTTTATTTAAAGAAAGAAAATGGAGAAGAGATGTCTAAATATTCAACTTACGAATTCATAATTTTGCCATGCTGGTCAACCAGGTCTTTGCCCAAGATTCTGGCATCTTCCCTTTCCTTCCGAATCATTCGGTCTACAAGCTGAATGTCATTTATTGTAACAATCTTCTTCCTGCTTCTCCCTTCTTGGAAATTCAACTTATAAATGAAAGATTTCCACTTCTTTGAATTTTCATTTAAAGAAAGAAAATGGAGAAGAGATGTCTAAATTTTCAACTTACGAATTCATAATTTTGCCATGCTGGTCAACCAGGACTTTCCCCAAGATTCTAGCATCTTCCCTTTCCTTCCGAATAATCCGTTCTACAAGCTGAATGCCATATATTGTAACAGTCTTCTTCCCGCTTCACCCTTCTTGGAAATTCAACTTATAAATGAGTGATTTCCACTTCTTTGAATTTTCATTTAAAGAAAGAAAATGGAGAAGAGATGTCTAAATTTTCAACTTACGAATTCATAATTTTGCCATGCTGGTCAACCAGGTCTTTGCCCAAGATTCTAGCATCTTCCCTTTCCTTCCGAATAATCCGGTCTACTAGCTGAATGTCATATATTGTAACAGTCTTCTTCCCGCTTCACCCTTCTTGGAAATTCAACTTATAAATGAGTGATTTCCACTTCTTTGAATTTTCATTTAAAGAAGGAAAATTTAGAACAGATGTCTAAACATTCAACTTACGAATTCATAATTTTGCCATGCTGGTCAACCGGGTCTTTGCCCAAGATTCTAGCATCCTCCCTTTCCTTTCGATTAATTTGGTCTACAAGCTGAATGTCATATTTTGTAACAGTCTTCTTCCCGCTTCACCCTTCTTGGAAATTCAACTTAGAAATGAGTGATTTCCACTTTTTTGAATTTTCATTTAAAGAAAGAAAATGGAGAAGAGATGTCTAAATATTCAACTTACGAATTCATAATTTTGCCATGCTGGTCAACCAGGTCTTTGCCCAAGATTCTGGCATCTTCCCTTTCCTTCCGAATCATTCGGTCTACAAGCTGAATGTCATTTATTGTAACAGTCTTCTTCCTGCTTCTCCCTTCTTGGAAATTCAACTTATAAATGAGTAATTTCCACTTCTTTGAATTTTCATTTAAAGAAAGAAAATGGAGAAGAGATGTCTAAATTTTCAACTTACGAATTCATAATTTTGCCATGCTGGTCAACCAGGACTTTGCCCAAGATTCTAGCATCTTCCCTTTCCTTCCGAATAATCCGGTCTACAAGCTGAATGCCATATATTGTAACTGTCTTCTTCTCGCTTCACCCTTCTTGGAAATTCAACTTATAAATGAGTGATTTCCACTTCTTTGAATTTTCATTTAAAGAAAGAAAATTTAGAACAGATGTCTAAACATTCAACTTACGAATTCATAATTTTGCCATGCTGGTAAACCGGGTCTTTGCCCAAGATTCTAGCATCCTCCCTTTCCTTTCGATTAATTTGGTCTACAAGCTGAATGTCATATTTTGTAACAGTCTTCTTCCCGCTTCACCCTTCTTGGAAATTCAACTTATAAAAGAGTGATTTCCACTTCTTTGAATTTTCATTTAAAGAAAGAAAATTTAGAACAGATGTCTAAACATTCAACTTACGAATTCATAATTTTGCCATGCTGGTAAACCGGGTCTTTGCCCAAGATTCTAGCATCCTCCCTTTCCTTTCGATTAATTTGGTCTACAAGCTGAATGTCATATTTTGTAACAGTCTTCTTCCCGCTTCACCCTTCTTGGAAATTCAACTTATAAATGAGTGATTTCCACTTCTTTGAATTTTCATTTAAAGAAAGAAAATGGAGAAGAGATGTCTAAATATTCAACTTACGAATTCATAATTTTGCCATGCTGGTCAACCAGGTCTTTGCCCAAGATTCTAGCATCCTCCCTTTCCTTTCGATTATTTTGGTCTACAAGCTGAATGTCATATTTTGTAACAGTCTTCTTCCCGCTTCACCCTTCTTGGAAATTCAACTTATAAATGAGTGATTTCCACTTCTTTGAATTTTCATTTAAAGAAAGAAAATGGAGAAGAGATGTCTAAATATTCAACTTACGAATTCATAATTTTGCCATGCTGGTCAACCAGGTCTTTGCCCAAGATTCTAGCATCCTCCCTTTCCTTTCGATTAATTTGGTCTACAAGCTGAATGTCATATTTTGTAACAGTCTTCTTCCCGCTTCACCCTTCTTGGAAATTCAACTTATAAATGAGTGATTTCCACTTCTTTGAATTTTCATTTAAAGAAGGAAAATTTAGAACAGATGTCTAAACATTCAACTTACGAATTCATAATTTTGCCATGCTGGTAAACCGGGACTTTGCCCAAGATTCTAGCATCCTCCCTTTCCTTTCGATTAATTTGGTCTACAAGCTGAATGTCATATTTTGTAACAGTCTTCTTCCCGCTTCACCCTTCTTGGAAATTCAACTTATAAATGAGTGATTTCCACTTCTTGGAATTTTCATTTAAAGAAAGAAAATGGAGAAGAGATGTCTAAATATTCAACTTACGAATTCATAATTTTGCCATGCTGGTCAACCAGGTCTTTGCCCAAGATTCTAGCATCCTCCCTTTCCTTTCGATTATTTTGGTCTACAAGCTGAATGTCATATTTTGTAACAGTCTTCTTCCCGCTTCACCCTTCTTGGAAATTCAACTTATAAATGAGTGATTTCCACTTCTTTGAATTTTCATTTAAAGAAAGAAAATGGAGAAGAGATGTCTAAATATTCAACTTACGAATTCATAATTTTGCCATGCTGGTCAACCAGGTCTTTGCCCAAGATTCTAGCATCCTCCCTTTCCTTTCGATTAATTTGGTCTACAAGCTGAATGTCATATTTTGTAACAGTCTTCTTCCCGCTTCACCCTTCTTGGAAATTCAACTTATAAATGAGTGATTTCCACTTCTTTGAATTTTCATTTAAAGAAGGAAAATTTAGAACAGATGTCTAAACATTCAACTTACGAATTCATAATTTTGCCATGCTGGTAAACCGGGACTTTGCCCAAGATTCTAGCATCCTCCCTTTCCTTTCGATTAATTTGGTCTACAAGCTGAATGTCATATTTTGTAACAGTCTTCTTCCCGCTTCACCCTTCTTGGAAATTCAACTTAGAAATGAGTGATTTCCACTTCTTTGAATTTTCATTTAAAGAAAGAAAATTTAGAACAGATGTCTAAATATTCAACTTACGAATTCATAATTTTGCCATGCTGGTCAACCAGGTCTTTGCCCAAGATTCTGGCATCTTCCCTTTCCTTCCGAATCATTCGGTCTACAAGCTGAATGTCATTTATTGTAACAGTCTTCTTCCTGCTTCTCCCTTCTTGGAAATTCAACTTATAAATGAGTAATTTCCACTTCTTTGAATTTTCATTTAAAGAAAGAAAATGGAGAAGAGATGTCTAAATTTTCAACTTACGAATTCATAATTTTGCCATGCTGGTCAACCAGGACTTTGCCCAAGATTCTAGCATCTTCCCTTTCCTTCCGAATAATCCGGTCTACAAGCTGAATGCCATATATTGTAACTGTCTTCTTCTCGCTTCACCCTTCTTGGAAATTCAACTTATAAATGAGTGATTTCCACTTCTTTGAATTTTTATTTAAAGAAAGAAAATGGAGAAGAGATGTCTAAATATTCAACTTACGAATTCATAATTTTGCCATGCTGGTCAACCAGGTCTTTGCCCAAGATTCTGGCATCTTCCCTTTCCTTCCGAATCATTCGGTCTACAAGCTGAATGTCATTTATTGTAACAATCTTCTTCCTGCTTCTCCCTTCTTGGAAATTCAACTTATAAATGAAAGATTTCCACTTCTTTGAATTTTCATTTAAAGAAAGAAAATGGAGAAGAGATGTCTAAATTTTCAACTTACGAATTCATAATTTTGCCATGCTGGTCAACCAGGACTTTCCCCAAGATTCTAGCATCTTCCCTTTCCTTCTGAATAATCCGGTCTACAAGCTGAATGCCATATATTGTAACAGTCTTCTTCCCGCTTCACCCTTCTTGGAAATTCAACTTATAAATGAGTGATTTCCACTTCTTTGAATTTTCATTTAAAGAAAGAAAATGGAGAAGAGATGTCTAAATTTTCAATTTACGAATTCATAATTTTGCCATGCTGGTCAACCAGGTCTTTGCCCAAGATTCTAGCATCTTCCCTTTCCTTCCGAATAATCCGGTCTACAAGCTGAATGTCATATATTGTAACAGTCTTCTTCCCGCTTCACCCTTCTTGGAAATTCAACTTATAAATGAGTGATTTCCACTTCTTTGAATTTTCATTTAAAGAAGGAAAATTTAGAACAGATGTCTAAACATTCAACTTACGAATTCATAATTTTGCCATGCTGGTAAACCGGGACTTTGCCCAAGATTCTAGCATCCTCCCTTTCCTTTCGATTAATTTGGTCTACAAGCTGAATGTCATATTTTGTAACAGTCTTCTTCCCGCTTCACCCTTCTTGGAAATTCAACTTATAAAAGAGTGATTTCCACTTCTTTGAATTTTCATTTAAAGAAAGAAAATTTAGAACAGATGTCTAAACATTCAACTTACGAATTCATAATTTTGCCATGCTGGTAAACCGGGTCTTTGCCCAAGATTCCAGCATCCTCCCTTTCCTTTCGATTAATTTGGTCTACAAGCTGAATGTCATATTTTGTAACAGTCTTCTTCCCGCTTCACCCTTCTTGGAAATTCAACTTATAAATGAGTGATTTCCACTTCTTTGAATTTTCATTTAAAGAAAGAAAATGGAGAAGAGATGTCTAAATATTCAACTTACGAATTCATAATTTTGCCATGCTGGTCAACCAGGTCTTTGCCCAAGATTCTAGCATCCTCCCTTTCCTTTCGATTATTTTGGTCTACAAGCTGAATGTCATTTATTGTAACAATCTTCTTCCCGCTTCACCCTTCTTGGAAATTCAACTTATAAATGAGTGATTTCCACTTCTTTGAATTTTCATTTAAAGAAAGAAAATGGAGAAGAGATGTCTAAATATTCAACTTACGAATTCATAATTTTGCCATGCTGGTCAACCAGGTCTTTGCCCAAGATTCTAGCATCCTCCCTTTCCTTTCGATTAATTTGGTCTACAAGCTGAATGTCATATTTTGTAACAGTCTTCTTCCCGCTTCACCCTTCTTGGAAATTCAACTTATAAATGAGTGATTTCCACTTCTTTGAATTTTCATTTAAAGAAGGAAAATTTAGAACAGATGTCTAAACATTCAACTTACGAATTCATAATTTTGCCATGCTGGTAAACCGGGACTTTGCCCAAGATTCTAGCATCCTCCCTTTCCTTTCGATTAATTTGGTCTACAAGCTGAATGTCATATTTTGTAACAGTCTTCTTCCCGCTTCACCCTTCTTGGAAATTCAACTTATAAATGAGTGATTTCCACTTCTTTGAATTTTCATTTAAAGAAAGAAAATTTAGAACAGATGTCTAAACATTCAACTTACGAATTCATAATTTTGCCATGCTGGTAAACCGGGTCTTTGCCCAAGATTCTAGCATCCTCCCTTTCCTTTCGATTAATTTGGTCTACAAGCTGAATGTCATATTTTGTAACAGTCTTCTTCCCGCTTCACCCTTCTTGGAAATTCAACTTATAAATGAGTGATTTCCACTTCTTTGAATTTTCATTTAAAGAAACAAAATGGAGAAGAGATGTCTAAATATTCAACTTACGAATTCATAATTTTGCCATGCTGGTCAACCAGGTCTTTGCCCAAGATTCTAGCATCCTCCCTTTCCTTTCGATTAATTTGGTCTACAAGCTGAATGTCATATTTTGTAACAGTCTTCTTCCCGCTTCACCCTTCTTGGAAATTCAACTTATAAATGAGTGATTTCCACTTCTTTGAATTTTCATTTAAAGAAAGAAAATGGAGAAGAGATGTCTAAATATTCAACTTACGAATTCATAATTTTGCCATGCTGGTCAACCAGGTCTTTGCCCAAGATTTTAGCATCCTCCCTTTCCTTTCGATTATTTTGGTCTACAAACTGAATGTCATATTTTGTAACAGTCTTCTTCCCGCTTCACCCTTCTTGGAAATTCAACTTATAAATGAGTGATTTCCACTTCTTTGAATTTTCATTTAAAGAAAGAAAATGGAGAAGAGATGTCTAAATATTCAACTTACGAATTCATAATTTTGCCATGCTGGTCATCCAGGTCTTTGCCCAAGATTCTAGCATCCTCCCTTTCCTTTCGATTAATTTGGTCTACAAGCTGAATGTCATATTTTGTAACAGTCTTCTTCCCGCTTCACCCTTCTTGGAAATTCAACTTATAAATGAGTGATTTCCACTTCTTTGAATTTTCATTAAAAGAAAGAAAATGGAGAAGAGATGTCTAAATATTCAACTTACGAATTCATAATTTTGCCATGCTGGTCAACCAGGTCTTTGCCTAAGATTCTAGCATCTTCCCTTTCCTTTCGATTATTTTGGTCTACAAGCTGAATGTCATATTTTGTAACAGTCTTCTTCCCGCTTCACCCTTCTTGGAAATTCAACTTATAAATGAGTGATTTCCACTTCTTTGAATTTTCATTTAAAGAAAGAAAATGGAGAAGAGATGTCTAAATATTCAACTTACGAATTCATAATTTTGCCATGCTGGTCAACCAGGTCTTTGCCCAAGATTCTAGCATCCTCCCTTTCCTTTCGATTAATTTGGTCTACAAGCTGAATGTCATATTTTGTAACAGTCTTCTTCCCGCTTCACCCTTCTTGGAAATTCAACTTATAAATGAGTGATTTCCACTTCTTTCAATTTTCATTTAAAGAAAGAAAATGGAGAAGAGATGTCTAAATATTCAACTTACGAATTCATAATTTTGCCATGCTGGTCAACCAGGTCTTTGCCCAAGATTCTAGCATCCTCCCTTTCCTTTCGATTAATTTGGTCTACAAGCTGAATGTCATATTTTGTAACAGTCTTCTTTCCGCTTCACCCTTCTTGCAAATTCAACTTATAAATGAGTGATTTCCACTTCTTTGAATTTTCATTTAAAGAAAGAAAATGGAGAAGAGATGTCTAAACATTCAACTTACGAATTCATAATTTTGCCATGCTGGTAAACCGGGTCTTTGACCAAGATTCTAGCATCCTCCCTTTCCTTTCGATTAATTTGGTCTACAAGCTGAATGTCATATTTTGTAACAGTCTTCTTCCCGCTTCACCCTTCTTGGAAATTCAACTTATAAATGAGTGATTTCCACTTTTTTGAATTTTCATTTAAAGAAAGAAAATGGAGAAGAGATGTCTAAATATTCAACTTACGAATTCATAATTTTGCCATGCTGGTCAACCAGGTCTTTGCCCAAGATTCTGGCATCTTCCCTTTCCTTCCGAATCATTCGGTCTACAAGCTGAATGTCATTTATTGTAACAGTCTTCTTCCTGCTTCTCCCTTCTTGGAAATTCAACTTATAAATGAGTAATTTCCACTTCTTTGAATTTTCATTTAAAGAAAGAAAATGGAGAAGAGATGTCTAAATTTTCAACTTACGAATTCATAATTTTGCCATGCTAGTCAACCAGGACTTTGCCCAAGATTCTAGCATCTTCCCTTTCCTTCCGAATAATCCGGTCTACAAGCTGAATGCCATATATTGTAACTGTCTTCTTCTCGCTTCACCCTTCTTGGAAATTCAACTTATAAATGAGTGATTTCCACTTCTTTGAATTTTCATTTAAAGAAAGAAAATTTAGAACAGATGTCTAAACATTCAACTTACGAATTCATAATTTTGCCATGCTGGTAAACCGGGTCTTTGCCCAAGATTCTAGCATCCTCCCTTTCCATTCGATTAATTTGGTCTACAAGCTGAATGTCATATTTTGTAACAGTCTTCTTCCCGCTTCACCCTTCTTGGAAATTCAACTTATAAATGAGTGATTTCCTCTTCTTTGAATTTTCATTTAAAGAAAGAAAATGGAGAAGAGATGTCTAAATATTCAACTTACGAATTCCTAATTTTGCCATGCTGGTTAACCAGGTCTTTGCCCAAGATTCTAGCATCTTCCCTTTCCTTTCGATTATTTTGGTCTACAAGCTGAATGTCATATTTTGTAACAGTCTTCTTCCCGCTTCACCCTTCTTGGAAATTCAACTTATAAATGAGTGATTTCCACTTCTTTGAATTTTCATTTAAAGAAAGAAAATGGAGAAGAGATGTCTAAATATTCAACTTACGAATTCATAATTTTGCCATGCTGGTCAACCAGGTCTTTGCCCAAGATTCTAGCATCCTCCCTTTCCTTTCGATTAATTTGGTCTACAAGCTGAATGTCATATTTTGTAACAGTCTTCTTCCCGCTTCACCCTTCTTGGAAATTCAACTTATAAATGAGTGATTTCCACTTCTTTGAATTTTCATTTAAAGAAAGAAAATGGAGAAGAGATGTCTAAATATTCAACTTACGAATTCATAATTTTGCCATGCTGGTCAACCAGGTCTTTGCCCAAGATTTTAGCATCCTCCCTTTCCTTTCGATTATTTTGGTCTACAAACTGAATGTCATATTTTGTAACAGTCTTCTTCCCGCTTCACCCTTCTTGGAAATTCAACTTATAAATGAGTGATTTCCACTTCTTTGAATTTTCATTTAAAGAAAGAAAATGGAGAAGAGATGTCTAAATATTCAACTTACGAATTCATAATTTTGCCATGCTGGTCATCCAGGTCTTTGCCCAAGATTCTAGCATCCTCCCTTTCCTTTCGATTAATTTGGTCTACAAGCTGAATGTCATATTTTGTAACAGTCTTCTTCCCGCTTCACCCTTCTTGGAAATTCAACTTATAAATGAGTGATTTCCACTTCTTTGAATTTTCATTAAAAGAAAGAAAATGGAGAAGAGATGTCTAAATATTCAACTTACGAATTCATAATTTTGCCATGCTGGTCAACCAGGTCTTTGCCTAAGATTCTAGCATCTTCCCTTTCCTTTCGATTATTTTGGTCTACAAGCTGAATGTCATATTTTGTAACAGTCTTCTTCCCGCTTCACCCTTCTTGGAAATTCAACTTATAAATGAGTGATTTCCACTTCTTTGAATTTTCATTTAAAGAAAGAAAATGGAGAAGAGATGTCTAAATATTCAACTTACGAATTCATAATTTTGCCATGCTGGTCAACCAGGTCTTTGCCCAAGATTCTAGCATCCTCCCTTTCCTTTCGATTAATTTGGTCTACAAGCTGAATGTCATATTTTGTAACAGTCTTCTTCCCGCTTCACCCTTCTTGGAAATTCAACTTATAAATGAGTGATTTCCTCTTCTTTGAATTTTCATTTAAAGAAAGAAAATGGAGAAGAGATGTCTAAATATTCAACTTACGAATTCCTAATTTTGCCATGCTGGTTAACCAGGTCTTTGCCCAAGATTCTAGCATCTTCCCTTTCCTTTCGATTATTTTGGTCTACAAGCTGAATGTCATATTTTGTAACAGTCTTCTTCCCGCTTCACCCTTCTTGGAAATTCAACTTATAAATGAGTGATTTCCACTTCTTTGAATTTTCATTTAAAGAAAGAAAATGGAGAAGAGATGTCTAAATATTCAACTTACGAATTCATAATTTTGCCATGCTGGTCAACCAGGTCTTTGCCCAAGATTCTAGCATCCTCCCTTTCCTTTCGATTAATTTGGTCTACAAGCTGAATGTCATATTTTGTAACAGTCTTCTTCCCGCTTCACCCTTCTTGGAAATTCAACTTATAAATGAGTGATTTCCACTTCTTTGAATTTTCATTTAAAGAAAGAAAATGGAGAAGAGATGTCTAAATATTCAACTTACGAATTCATAATTTTGCCATGCTGGTCAACCAGGTCTTTGCCCAAGATTTTAGCATCCTCCCTTTCCTTTCGATTATTTTGGTCTACAAACTGAATGTCATATTTTGTAACAGTCTTCTTCCCGCTTCACCCTTCTTGGAAATTCAACTTATAAATGAGTGATTTCCACTTCTTTGAATTTTCATTTAAAGAAAGAAAATGGAGAAGAGATGTCTAAATATTCAACTTACGAATTCATAATTTTGCCATGCTGGTCATCCAGGTCTTTGCCCAAGATTCTAGCATCCTCCCTTTCCTTTCGATTAATTTGGTCTACAAGCTGAATGTCATATTTTGTAACAGTCTTCTTCCCGCTTCACCCTTCTTGGAAATTCAACTTATAAATGAGTGATTTCCACTTCTTTGAATTTTCATTAAAAGAAAGAAAATGGAGAAGAGATGTCTAAATATTCAACTTACGAATTCATAATTTTGCCATGCTGGTCAACCAGGTCTTTGCCTAAGATTCTAGCATCTTCCCTTTCCTTTCGATTATTTTGGTCTACAAGCTGAATGTCATATTTTGTAACAGTCTTCTTCCCGCTTCACCCTTCTTGGAAATTCAACTTATAAATGAGTGATTTCCACTTCTTTGAATTTTCATTTAAAGAAAGAAAATGGAGAAGAGATGTCTAAATATTCAACTTACGAATTCATAATTTTGCCATGCTGGTCAACCAGGTCTTTGCCCAAGATTCTAGCATCCTCCCTTTCCTTTCGATTAATTTGGTCTACAAGCTGAATGTCATATTTTGTAACAGTCTTCTTCCCGCTTCACCCTTCTTGGAAATTCAACTTATAAATGAGTGATTTCCACTTCTTTCAATTTTCATTTAAAGAAAGAAAATGGAGAAGAGATGTCTAAATATTCAACTTACGAATTCATAATTTTGCCATGCTGGTCAACCAGGTCTTTGCCCAAGATTCTAGCATCCTCCCTTTCCTTTCGATTAATTTGGTCTACAAGCTGAATGTCATATTTTGTAACAGTCTTCTTTCCGCTTCACCCTTCTTGCAAATTCAACTTATAAATGAGTGATTTCCACTTCTTTGAATTTTCATTTAAAGAAAGAAAATGGAGAAGAGATGTCTAAACATTCAACTTACGAATTCATAATTTTGCCATGCTGGTAAACCGGGTCTTTGACCAAGATTCTAGCATCCTCCCTTTCCTTTCGATTAATTTGGTCTACAAGCTGAATGTCATATTTTGTAACAGTCTTCTTCCCGCTTCACCCTTCTTGGAAATTCAACTTATAAATGAGTGATTTCCACTTTTTTGAATTTTCATTTAAAGAAAGAAAATGGAGAAGAGATGTCTAAATATTCAACTTACGAATTCATAATTTTGCCATGCTGGTCAACCAGGTCTTTGCCCAAGATTCTGGCATCTTCCCTTTCCTTCCGAATCATTCGGTCTACAAGCTGAATGTCATTTATTGTAACAGTCTTCTTCCTGCTTCTCCCTTCTTGGAAATTCAACTTATAAATGAGTAATTTCCACTTCTTTGAATTTTCATTTAAAGAAAGAAAATGGAGAAGAGATGTCTAAATTTTCAACTTACGAATTCATAATTTTGCCATGCTAGTCAACCAGGACTTTGCCCAAGATTCTAGCATCTTCCCTTTCCTTCCGAATAATCCGGTCTACAAGCTGAATGCCATATATTGTAACTGTCTTCTTCTCGCTTCACCCTTCTTGGAAATTCAACTTATAAATGAGTGATTTCCACTTCTTTGAATTTTCATTTAAAGAAAGAAAATTTAGAACAGATGTCTAAACATTCAACTTACGAATTCATAATTTTGCCATGCTGGTAAACCGGGTCTTTGCCCAAGATTCTAGCATCCTCCCTTTCCTTTCGATTAATTTGGTCTACAAGCTGAATGTCATATTTTGTAACAGTCTTCTTCCCGCTTCACCCTTCTTGGAAATTCAACTTATAAATGAGTGATTTCCTCTTCTTTGAATTTTCATTTAAAGAAAGAAAATGGAGAAGAGATGTCTAAATATTCAACTTACGAATTCCTAATTTTGCCATGCTGGTTAACCAGGTCTTTGCCCAAGATTCTAGCATCTTCCCTTTCCTTTCGATTATTTTGGTCTACAAGCTGAATGTCATATTTTGTAACAGTCTTCTTCCCGCTTCACCCTTCTTGGAAATTCAACTTATAAATGAGTGATTTCCACTTCTTTGAATTTTCATTTAAAGAAAGAAAATGGAGAAGAGATGTCTAAATATTCAACTTACGAATTCATAATTTTGCCATGCTGGTCAACCAGGTCTTTGCCCAAGATTCTAGCATCCTCCCTTTCCTTTCGATTAATTTGGTCTACAAGCTGAATGTCATATTTTGTAACAGTCTTCTTCCCGCTTCACCCTTCTTGGAAATTCAACTTATAAATGAGTGATTTCCACTTCTTTGAATTTTCATTTAAAGAAAGAAAATGGAGAAGAGATGTCTAAATATTCAACTTACGAATTCATAATTTTGCCATGCTGGTCAACCAGGTCTTTGCCCAAGATTCTAGCATCCTCCCTTTCCTTTCGATTAATTTGGTCTACAAGCTGAATGTCATATTTTGTAACAGTCTTCTTTCCGCTTCACCCTTCTTGCAAATTCAACTTATAAATGAGTGATTTCCACTTCTTTGAATTTTCATTTAAAGAAAGAAAATGGAGAAGAGATGTCTAAATATTCAACTTACGAATTCATAATTTTGCCATGCTGGTAAACCGGGTCTTTGCCCAAGATTCTAGCATCCTCCCTTTCCTTTCGATTAATTTGGTCTACAAGCTGAATGTCATATTTTGTAACAGTCTTCTTCCCGCTTCACCCTTCTTGGAAATTCAACTTATAAATGAGTGATTTCCACTTCTTTGAATTTTCATTTAAAGAAAGAAAATGGAGAAGAGATGTCTAAACATTCAACTTACGAATTCATAATTTTGCCATGCTGGTAAACCGGGTCTTTGACCAAGATTCTAGCATCCTCCCTTTCCTTTCGATTAATTTGGTCTACAAGCTGAATGTCATATTTTGTAACAGTCTTCTTCCCGCTTCACCCTTCTTGGAAATTCAACTTATAAATGAGTGATTTCCACTTTTTTGAATTTTCATTTAAAGAAAGAAAATGGAGAAGAGATGTCTAAATATTCAACTTACGAATTCATAATTTTGCCATGCTGGTCAACCAGGTCTTTGCCCAAGATTCTGGCATCTTCCCTTTCCTTCCGAATCATTCGGTCTACAAGCTGAATGTCATTTATTGTAACAGTCTTCTTCCTGCTTCTCCCTTCTTGGAAATTCAACTTATAAATGAGTAATTTCCACTTCTTTGAATTTTCATTTAAAGAAAGAAAATGGAGAAGAGATGTCTAAATTTTCAACTTACGAATTCATAATTTTGCCATGCTGGTCAACCAGGACTTTGCCCAAGATTCTAGCATCTTCCCTTTCCTTCCGAATAATCCGGTCTACAAGCTGAATGCCATATATTGTAACTGTCTTCTTCTCGCTTCACCCTTCTTGGAAATTCAACTTATAAATGAGTGATTTCCACTTCTTTGAATTTTCATTTAAAGAAAGAAAATTTAGAACAGATGTCTAAACATTCAACTTACGAATTCATAATTTTGCCATGCTGGTAAACCGGGTCTTTGCCCAAGATTCTAGCATCCTCCCTTTCCTTTCGATTAATTTGGTCTACAAGCTGAATGTCATATTTTGTAACAGTCTTCTTCCCGCTTCACCCTTCTTGGAAATTCAACTTATAAATGAGTGATTTCCACTTCTTTGAATTTTTATTTAAAGAAAGAAAATGGAGAAGAGATGTCTAAATATTCAACTTACGAATTCATAATTTTGCCATGCTGGTCAACCAGGTCTTTGCCCAAGATTCTGGCATCTTCCCTTTCCTTCCGAATCATTCGGTCTACAAGCTGAATGTCATTTATTGTAACAGTCTTCTTCCTGCTTCTCCCTTCTTGGAAATTCAACTTATAAATGAGTGATTTCCACTTCTTTGAATTTTCATTTAAAGAAAGAAAATGGAGAAGAGATGTCTAAATTTTCAACTTACGAATTCATAATTTTGCCATGCTGGTCAACCAGGTCTTTGCCCAAGATTCTAGCATCTTCCCTTTCCTTCCGAATAATCCGGTCTACAAGCTGAATGTCATATATTGTAACAGTCTTCTTCCCGCTTCACCCTTCTTGGAAATTCAACTTATAAATGAGTGATTTCCACTTCTTTGAATTTTCATTTAAAGAAGGAAAATTTAGAACAGATGTCTAAACATTCAACTTACGAATTCATAATTTTGCCATGCTGGTAAACCGGGACTTTGCCCAAGATTCTAGCATCCTCCCTTTCCTTTCGATTAATTTGGTCTACAAGCTGAATGTCATATTTTGTAACAGTCTTCTTCCCGCTTCACCCTTCTTAGAAATTCAACTTATAAATGAGTGATTTCCACTTCTTTGAATTTTCATTTAAAGAAAGAAAATTTAGAACAGATGTCTAAACATTCAACTTACGAATTCATAATTTTGCCATGCTGGTAAACCGGGTCTTTGCCCAAGATTCTAGCATCCTCCCTTTCCTTTCGATTAATTTGGTCTACAAGCTGAATCTCATATTTTGTAACAGTCTTCTTCCCGCTTCACCCTTCTTGGAAATTCAACTTATAAATGAGTGATTTCCACTTCTTTGAATTTTTATTTAAAGAAAGAAAATGGAGAAGAGATGTCTAAATATTCAACTTACGAATTCATAATTTTGCCATGCTGGTCAACCAGGTCTTTGCCCAAGATTCTAGTATCTTCCCTTTCCTTCCGAATAATCCGGTCTACAAGCTGAATGCCATATATTGTAACAGTCTTCTTCCCGCTTCACCCTTCTTGGAAATTCAACTTATAAATGAGTGATTTCCACTTCTTTGAATTTTCATTTAAAGAAAGAAAATGGAGAAGAGATGTCTAAATTTTCAACTTAAGAATTCATAATTTTGCCATGCTGGTCAACCAGGTCTTTGCCCAAGATTCTAGCATCTTCCCTTTCCTTTCGATTATTTTGGTCTACAAGCTTAATGTCATATTTTGTAACAGTCTTCTTCCCGCTTCACCCTTCTTGGAAATTCAACTTATAAATGAGTGATTTCCACTTCTTTGAATTTTCATTTAAAGAAAGAAAATTTAGAACAGATGTCTAAACATTCAATTTACGAATTCATAATTTTGCCATGCTGGTAAACCGGGTCTTTGCCCAAGATTCTAGCATCCTCCCTTTCCTTTCGATTAATTTGGTCTACAAGCTGAATGTCATATTTTGTAACAGTCTTCTTCCCGCTTCACCCTTCTTGGAAATTCAACTTATAAATGAGTGATTTCCACTTCTTTGAATTTTTATTTAAAGAAAGAAAATGGAGAAGAGATGTCTAAATATTCAACTTACGAATTCATAATTTTGCCATGCTGGTCAACCAGGTCTTTGCCCAAGATTCTGGCATCTTCCCTTTCCTTCCGAATCATTCGGTCTACAAGCTGAATGTCATTTATTGTAACAGTCTTCTTCCTGCTTCTCCCTTCTTGGAAATTCAACTTATAAATGAGTGATTTCCACTTCTTTGAATTTTCATTTAAAGAAAGAAAATGGAGAAGAGATGTCTAAATATTCAACTTACGAATTCATAATTTTGCCATGCTGGTCAACCAGGTCTTTGCCCAAGATTCTGGCATCTTCCCTTTCCATCCGAATCATTCGGTCTAAAAGCTGAATGTCATTTATTGTAACAGTCTTCTTCCTGCTTCTCCCTTCTTGGAAATTCAACTTATAAATGAGTGATTTCCACTTCTTTGAATTTTCATTTAAAGAAAGAAAATGGAGAAGAGATGTCTAAATATTCAACTTACGAATTCATAATTTTGCCATGCTGTTCAACCAGGTCTTTGCCCAAGATTCTGGCATCTTCCCTTTCCTTCCGAATCATTCGGTCTACAAGCTGAATGTCATTTATTGTAACAGTCTTCTTCCTGCTTCTCCCTTCTTGGAAATTCAACTTATAAATGAGTGATTTCCACTTCTTTGAATTTTCATTTAAAGAAAGAAAATGGAGAAGAGATGTCTAAATTTTCAACATACGAATTCATAATTTTGCCATGCTGGTCAACCAGGTCTTTGCCCAAGATTCTAGCATCTTCCCTTTCCTTTCGATTATTTTGGTCTACAAGCTGAATGTCATATTTTGTAACAGTCTTCTTCCCGCTTCACCCTTCTTGGAAATTCAACTTATAAATGAGTGATTTCCACTTCTTTGAATTTTCATTTAAAGAAAGAAAATGGAGAAGAGATGTCTAAATATTCAACTTACGAATTCATAATTTTGCCATGCTGGTCAACCAGGTCTTTGCCCAAGATTCTAGCATCCTCCCTTTCCTTTCGATTAATTTGGTCTACAAGCTGAATGTCATATTTTGTAACAGTCTTCTTCCCGCTTCACCCTTCTTAGAAATTCAACTTATAAATGAGTGATTTCCACTTCTTTGAATTTTCATTTAAAGAAAGAAAATTTAGAACAGATGTCTAAACATTCAACTTACGAATTCATAATTTTGCCATGCTGGTAAACCGGGTCTTTGCCCAAGATTCTAGCATCCTCCCTTTCCTTTCGATTAATTTGGTCTACAAGCTGAATGTCATATTTTGTAACAGTCTTCTTCCCGCTTCACCCTTCTTGGAAATTCAACTTATAAATGAGTGATTTCCACTTCTTTGAATTTTCATTTAAAGAAAGAAAATGGAGAAGAGATGTCTAAATTTTCAACTTACGAATTCATAATTTTGCCATGCTGGTCAACCAGGTCTTTGCCCAAGATTCTAGCATCTTCCCTTTCCTTCCGAATAATAAGGTCTACAAGCTGAATGTCATATATTGTAACAGTCTTCTTCCCGCTTCACCCTTCTTGGAAATTCAACTTATAAATGAGTGATTTCCACTTCTTTGAATTTTCATTTAAAGAAGGAAAATTTAGAACAGATGTCTAAACATTCAACTTACGAATTCATAATTTTGCCATGCTGGTAAACCGGGTCTTTGCCCAAGATTCTAGCATCCTCCCTTTCCTTTCGATTAATTTGGTCTACAAGCTGAATGTCATATTTTGTAACAGTCTTCTTCCCGCTTCACCCTTCTTGGAAATTCAACTTATAAATGAGTGATTTCCACTTCTTTGAATTTTTATTTAAAGAAAGAAAATGGAGAAGAGATGTCTAAATATTCAACTTACGAATTCATAATTTTGCCATGCTGGTCAACCAGGTCTTTGCCCAAGATTCTGGCATCTTCCCTTTCCTTCCGAATCATTCGGTCTACAAGCTGAATGTCATTTATTGTAACAGTCTTCTTCCTGCTTCTCCCTTCTTGGAAATTCAACTTATAAATGAGTGATTTCCACTTCTTTGAATTTTCATTTAAAGAAAGAAAATGGAGAAGAGATGTCTAAATATTCAACTTACGAATTCATAATTTTGCCATGCTGGTCAACCAGGTCTTTGCCCAAGATTCTGGCATCTTCCCTTTCCATCCGAATCATTCGGTCTAAAAGCTGAATGTCATTTATTGTAACAGTCTTCTTCCTGCTTCTCCCTTCTTGGAAATTCAACTTATAAATGAGTGATTTCCACTTCTTTGAATTTTCATTTAAAGAAAGAAAATGGAGAAGAGATGTCTAAATATTCAACTTACGAATTCATAATTTTGCCATGCTGTTCAACCAGGTCTTTGCCCAAGATTCTGGCATCTTCCCTTTCCTTCCGAATCATTCGGTCTACAAGCTGAATGTCATTTATTGTAACAGTCTTCTTCCTGCTTCTCCCTTCTTGGAAATTCAACTTATAAATGAGTGATTTCCACTTCTTTGAATTTTCATTTAAAGAAAGAAAATGGAGAAGAGATGTCTAAATTTTCAACTTACGAATTCATAATTTTGCCATGCTGGTCAACCAGGACTTTGCCCAAGATTTTAGCATCTTCCCTTTCCTTCCGAATAATCCGGTCTACAAGCTGAATGCCATATATTGTAACAGTCTTCTTCCCGCTTCACCCTTCTTGGAAATTCAACTTATAAATGAGTGATTTCCACTTCTTTGAATTTTCATTTAAAGAAAGAAAATGGAGAAGAGATGTCTAAATATTCAACTTACGAATTCATAATTTTGCCATGCTGGTCAACCAGGTCTTTGCCCAAGATTCTAGCATCCTCCCTTTCCTTTCGATTAATTTGGTCTACAAGCTGAATGTCATATTTTGTAACAGTCTTCTTCCCGCTTCACCCTTCTTGGAAATTCAACTTATAAATGAGTGATTTCCACTTCTTTGAATTTTCATTTAAAGAAAGAAAATGGAGAAGAGATGTCTAAATATTCAACTTACGAATTCATAATTTTGCCATGCTGGTCAACCAGGTCTTTGCCCAAGATTCTAGCATCCTCCCTTTCCTTTCGATTAATTTGGTCTACAAGCTGAATATCATATTTTGTAACAGTCTTCTTCCCGCTTCACCCTTCTTGGAAATTCAACTTATAAATGAGTGATTTCCACTTCTTTGAATTTTCATTTAAAGAAAGAAAATGGAGAAGAGATGTCTAAATATTCAACTTACGAATTCATAATTTTGCCATGCTGGTCAACAAGGTCTTTGCCCAAGATTCTAGCATCCTCCCTTTCCTTTCGATTAATTGGTCTACAAGCTGAATGTCATATTTTGTAACAGTCTTCTTTCCGCTTCACCCTTCTTGGAAATTCAACTTATAAATGAGTGATTTCCACTTCTTTGAATTTTCATTTAAAGAAAGAAAATGGAGAAGAGATGTCTAAATATTCAACTTACGAATTCATAATTTTGCCATGCTGGTAAACCGGGTCTTTGCCCAAGATTCTAGCATCCTCCCTTTCCTTTCGATTAATTTGGTCTACAAGCTGAATGTCATATTTTGTAACAGTCTTCTTCCCGCTTCACCCTTCTTGGAAATTCAACTTATAAATGAGTGATTTCCACTTCTTTGAATTTTTATTTAAAGAAAGAAAATGGAGAAGAGATGTCTAAATATTCAACTTACGAATTCATAATTTTGCCATGCTGGTCAACCAGGTCTTTGCCCAAGATTCTGGCATCTTCCCTTTCCTTCCGAATCATTCGGTCTACAAGCTGAATGTCATTTATTGTAACAGTCTTCTTCCTGCTTCTCCCTTCTTGGAAATTCAACTTATAAATGAGTGATTTCCACTTCTTTGAATTTTCATTTAAAGAAAGAAAATGGAGAAGAGATGTCTAAATATTCAACTTACGAATTCATACTTTTGCCATGCTGGTCAACCAGGTCTTTGCCCAAGATTCTGGCATCTTCCCTTTCCTTCCGAATCATTCGGTCTAAAAGCTGAATGTCATTTATTGTAACAGTCTTCTTCCTGCTTCTCCCTTCTTGGAAATTCAACTTATAAATGAGTGATTTCCACTTCTTTGAATTTTCATTTAAAGAAAGAAAATGGAGAAGAGATGTCTAAATATTCAACTTACGAATTCATAATTTTGCCATGCTGGTCAACCAGGACTTTGCCCAAGATTCTAGCATCTTCCCTTTCCTTCCGAATAATCCGGTCTACAAGCTGAATGCCATATATTGTAACAGTCTTCTTCCCGCTTCACCCTTCTTGGAAATTCAACTTATAAATGAGTGATTTCCACTTCTTTGAATTTTTATTTAAAGAAAGAAAATGGAGAAGAGATGTCTAAATTTTCAACTTACGAATTCATAATTTTGCCATGCTGGTCAACCAGGTCTTTGCCCAAGATTCTAGCATCTTCCCTTTCCTTTCGATTATTTTGGTCTACAAGCTGAATGTCATATTTTGTAACAGTCTTCTTCCCGCTTCACCCTTCTTGGAAATTCAACTTATAAATGAGTGATTTCCACTTCTTTGAATTTTCATTTAAAGAAAGAAAATGGAGAAGAGATGTCTAAATATTCAACTTACGAATTCATAATTTTGCCATGCTGGTAAACCGGGTCTTTGCCCAAGATTCTAGCATCCTCCCTTTCCTTTCGATTAATTTGGTCTACAAGCTGAATGTCATATTTTGTAACAGTCTTCTTCCCGCATCACCCTTCTTGGAAATTCAACTTATAAATGAGTGATTTCCACTTCTTTGAATTTTTATTTAAAGAAAGAAAATGGAGAAGAGATGTCTAAATATTCAACTTACGAATTCATAATTTTGCCATGCTGGTCAACCAGGTCTTTGCCCAAGATTCTGGCATCTTCCCTTTCCTTCCGAATCATTCGGTCTACAAGCTGAATGTCATTTATTGTAACAGTCTTCTTCCTGCTTCTCCCTTCTTGGAAATTCAACTTATAAATGAGTGATTTCCACTTCTTTGAATTTTCATTTAAAGAAAGAAAATGGAGAAGAGATGTCTAAATATTCAACTTACGAATTCATACTTTTGCCATGCTGGTCAACCAGGTCTTTGCCCAAGATTCTGGCATCTTCCCTTTCCTTCCGAATCATTCGGTCTAAAAGCTGAATGTCATTTATTGTAACAGTCTTCTTCCTGCTTCTCCCTTCTTGGAAATTCAACTTATAAATGAGTGATTTCCACTTCTTTGAATTTTCATTTAAAGAAAGAAAATGGAGAAGAGATGTCTAAATATTCAACTTACGAATTCATAATTTTGCCATGCTGGTCAACCAGGACTTTGCCCAAGATTCTAGCATCTTCCCTTTCCTTCCGAATAATCCGGTCTACAAGCTGAATGCCATATATTGTAACAGTCTTCTTCCCGCTTCACCCTTCTTGGAAATTCAACTTATAAATGAGTGATTTCCACTTCTTTGAATTTTTATTTAAAGAAAGAAAATGGAGAAGAGATGTCTAAATTTTCAACTTAAAAATTCATAATTTTGCCATGCTGGTCAACCAGGTCTTTGCCCAAGATTCTAGCATCTTCCCTTTCCTTTCGATTATTTTGGTCTACAAGCTGAATGTCATATTTTGTAACAGTCTTCTTCCCGCTTCACCCTTCTTGGAAATTCAACTTATAAATGAGTGCTTTCCACTTCTTTGAATTTTCATTTAAAGAAAGAAAATGGAGAAGAGATGTCTAAATATTCAACTTACGAATTCATAATTTTGCCATGCTGGTAAACCGGGTCTTTGCCCAAGATTCTAGCATCCTCCCTTTCCTTTCGATTAATTTGGTCTACAAGCTGAATGTCATATTTTGTAACAGTCTTCTTCCCGCTTCACCCTTCTTGGAAATTCAACTTATAAATGAGTGATTTCCACTTCTTTGAATTTTCATTTAAAGAAAGAAAATGGAGAAGAGATGTCTAAACATTCAACTTACGAATACATAATTTTGCCATGCTGGTAAACCGGGTCTTTGCCCAAGATTCTAGCATCCTCCCTTTCCTTTCGATTAATTTGGTCTACAAGCTGAATGTCATATTTTGTAACAGTCTTCTTCCCGCTTCACCCTTCTTGGAAATTCAACTTATAAATGAGTGATTTCCACTTCTTTGAATTTTCATTTAAAGAAAGAAAATTTAGAACAGATGTCTAAACATTCAACTTACGAATTCATAATTTTGCCATGCTGGTAAACCGGGTCTTTGTCCAAGATTCTAGAATCCTCCCTTTCCTTTCGATTAATTTGGTCTACAAGCTGAATGTCATATTTTGTAACAGTCTTCTTCCCGCTTCACCCTTCTTGGAAATTCAACTTATAAATGAGTGATTTCCACTTCTTTGAATTTTTATTTAAAGAAAGAAAATGGAGAAGAGATGTCTAAATATTCAACTTACGAATTCATAATTTTGCCATGCTGGTCAACCAGGTCTTTGCCCAAGATTCTAGCATCCTCCCTTTCCTTTCGATTAATTTGGTCTACAAGCTGAATGTCATATTTTGTAACAGTCTTCTTCCCGCTTCACCCTTCTTGGAAATTCAACTTATAAATGAGTGATTTCCACTTCTTTGAATTTTCATTTAAAGAAAGAAAATTTAGAACAGATGTCTAAACATTCAACTTACGAATTCATAATTTTGCCATGCTGGTAAACCGGGTCTTTGTCCAAGATTCTAGAATCCTCCCTTTCCTTTCGATTAATTTGGTCTACAAGCTGAATGTCATATTTTGTAACAGTCTTCTTCCCGCTTCACCCTTCTTGGAAATTCAACTTATAAATGAGTGATTTCCACTTCTTTGAATTTTTATTTAAAGAAAGAAAATGGAGAAGAGATGTCTAAATATTCAACTTACGAATTCATAATTTTGCCATGCTGGTCAACCAGGTCTTTGCCCAAGATTCTGGCATCTTCCCTTTCCTTCCGAATCATTCGGTCTACAAGCTGAATGTCATTTATTGTAACAGTCTTCTTCCTGCTTCTCCCTTCTTGGAAATTCAACTTATAAATGAGTGATTTCCACTTCTTTGAATTTTCATTTAAAGAAAGAAAATGGAGAAGAGATGTCTAAATATTCAACTTACGAATTCATACTTTTGCCATGCTGGTCAACCAGGTCTTTGCCCAAGATTCTGGCATCTTCCCTTTCCTTCCGAATCATTCGGTCTAAAAGCTGAATGTCATTTATTGTAACAGTCTTCTTCCTGCTTCTCCCTTCTTGGAAATTCAACTTATAAATGAGTGATTTCCACTTCTTTGAATTTTCATTTAAAGAAAGAAAATGGAGAAGAGATGTCTAAATATTCAACTTACGAATTCATAATTTTGCCATGCTGGTCAACCAGGACTTTGCCCAAGATTCTAGCATCTTCCCTTTCCTTCCGAATAATCCGGTCTACAAGCTGAATGCCATATATTGTAACAGTCTTCTTCCCGCTTCACCCTTCTTGGAAATTCAACTTATAAATGAGTGATTTCCACTTCTTTGAATTTTTATTTAAAGAAAGAAAATGGAGAAGAGATGTCTAAATTTTCAACTTACGAATTCATAATTTTGCCATGCTGGTCAACCAGGTCTTTGCCCAAGATTCTAGCATCTTCCCTTTCCTTTCGATTATTTTGGTCTACAAGCTGAATGTCATATTTTGTAACAGTCTTCTTCCCGCTTCACCCTTCTTGGAAATTCAACTTATAAATGAGTGATTTCCACTTCTTTGAATTTTCATTTAAAGAAAGAAAATGGAGAAGAGATGTCTAAATATTCAACTTACGAATTCATAATTTTGCCATGCTGGTAAACCGGGTCTTTGCCCAAGATTCTAGCATCCTCCCTTTCCTTTCGATTAATTTGGTCTACAAGCTGAATGTCATATTTTGTAACAGTCTTCTTCCCGCTTCACCCTTCTTGGAAATTCAACTTATAAATGAGTGATTTCCACTTCTTTGAATTTTCATTTAAAGAAAGAAAATGGAGAAGAGATGTCTAAACATTCAACTTACGAATACATAATTTTGCCATGCTGGTAAACCGGGTCTTTGCCCAAGATTCTAGCATCCTCCCTTTCCTTTCGATTAATTTGGTCTACAAGCTGAATGTCATATTTTGTAACAGTCTTCTTCCCGCTTCACCCTTCTTGGAAATTCAACTTATAAATGAGTGATTTCCACTTCTTTGAATTTTCATTTAAAGAAAGAAAATTTAGAACAGATGTCTAAACATTCAACTTACGAATTCATAATTTTGCCATGCTGGTCAACCAGGTCTTTGCCCAAGATTCTGGCATCTTCCCTTTCCATCCGAATCATTCGGTCTAAAAGCTGAATGTCATTTATTGTAACAGTCTTCTTCCTGCTTCTCCCTTCTTGGAAATTCAACTTATAAATGAGTGATTTCCACTTCTTTGAATTTTCATTTAAAGAAAGAAAATGGAGAAGAGATGTCTAAATATTCAACTTACGAATTCATAATTTTGCCATGCTGGTCAACCAGGTCTTTGCCCAAGATTCTGGCATCTTCCCTTTCCTTCCGAATCATTCGGTCTACAAGCTGAATGTCATTTATTGTAACAGTCTTCTTCCTGCTTCTCCCTTCTTGGAAATTCAACTTATAAATGAGTGATTTCCACTTCTTTGAATTTTCATTTAAAGAAAGAAAATGGAGAAGAGATGTCTAAATTTTCAACTTACGAATTCATAATTTTGCCATGCTGGTCAACCAGGTCTTTGCCCAAGATTCTAGCATCTTCCCTTTCCTTTCGATTATTTTGGTCTACAAGCTGAATGTCATATTTTGTAACAGTCTTCTTCCCGCTTCACCCTTCTTGGAAATTCAACTTATAAATGAGTGATTTCCACTTCTTTGAATTTTCATTTAAAGAAAGAAAATGGAGAAGAGATGTCTAAATATTCAACTTACGAATTAATAATTTTGCCGTGCTGGTCAACCAGGTCTTTGCCCAAGATTCTAGCATCCTCCCTTTCCTTTCGATTAATTTGGTCTACAAGCTGAATGTCATATTTTGTAACAGTCTTCTTCCCGCTTCACCCTTCTTGGAAATTCAACTTATAAATGAGTGATTTCCACTTCTTTGAATTTTCATTTAAAGAAAGAAAATGGAGAAGAGATGTCTAAATATTCAACTTACGAATTCATAATTTTGCCATGCTGGTCAACCAGGTCTTTGCCCAGGATTCTAGCATCCTCCCTTTCCTTTCGATTAATTTGGTCTACAAGCTGAATGTCATATTTTGTAACAGTCTTCTTTCCGCTTCACCCTTCTTGGAAATTCAACTTATAAATGAGTGATTTCCACTTCTTTGAATTTTCATTTAAAGAAAGAAAATGGAGAAGAGATGTCTAAATATTCAACTTACGAATTCATAATTTTGCCATGCTGGTCAACCAGGTCTTTGCCCAAGATTCTGGCATCTTCCCTTTCCTTCCGAATCATTCGGTCTAAAATCTGAATGTCATTTATTGTAACAGTCTTCTTCCTGCTTCTCCCTTCTTGGAAATTCAACTTATAAATGAGTGATTTCCACTTCTTTGAATTTTCATTTAAAGAAAGAAAATGGAGAAGAGATGTCTAAATATTCAACTTACGAATTCATAATTTTGCCATGCTGGTCAACCAGGACTTTGCCCAAGATTCTAGCATCTTCCCTTTCCTTCCGAATAATCCGGTCTACAAGCTGAATGCCATATATTGTAACAGTCTTCTTCCCGCTTCACCCTTCTTGGAAATTCAACTTATAAATGAGTGATTTCCACTTCTTTGAATTTTCATTTAAAGAAAGAAAATGGAGAAGAGATGTCTAAATTTTCAACATACGAATTCATAATTTTGCCATGCTGGTCAACCAGGTCTTTGCCCAAGATTCTAGCATCTTCCCTTTCCTTTCGATTATTTTGGTCTACAAGCTGAATGTCATATTTTGTAACAGTCTTCTTCCCGCTTCACCCTTCTTGGAAATTCAACTTATAAATGAGTGATTTCCACTTCTTTGAATTTTCATTTAAAGAAAGAAAATGGAGAAGAGATGTCTAAATATTCAACTTACGAATTCATAATTTTGCCATGCTGGTCAACCAGGTCTTTGCCCAAGATTCTAGCATCCTCCCTTTCCTTTCGATTAATTTGGTCTACAAGCTGAATGTCATATTTTGTAACAGTCTTCTTCCCGCTTCACCCTTCTTGGAAATTCAACTTATAAATGAGTGATTTCCACTTCTTTGAATTTTCATTTAAAGAAAGAAAATGGAGAAGAGATGTCTAAATATTCAACTTACTAATTCATAATTTTGCCATGCTGGTCAACCAGGTCTTTGCCCAAGATTCTAGCATCCTCCCTTTCCTTCCGAATAATCCGGTCTACAAGCTGAATGTCATATTTTGTAACAGTCTTCTTTCCGCTTCACCCTTCTTGGAAATTCAATTTATAAATGAGTGATTTCCACTTCTTTGAATTTTCATTTAAAGAAAGAAAATGGAGAAGAGATGTCTAAATATTCAACTTACGAATTCATAATTTTGCCATGCTGGTAAACCGGGTCTTTGCCCAAGATTCTAGCATCCTCCCTTTCCTTTCGATTAATTTGGTCTACAAGCTGAATGTCATATTTTGTAACAGTCTTCTTCCCGCTTCACCCTTCTTGGAAATTCAACTTATAAATGAGTGATTTCCACTTCTTTGAATTTTCATTTAAAGAAAGAAAATGGAGAAGAGATGTCTAAACATTCAACTTACGAATACATAATTTTGCCATGCTGGTAAACCGGGTCTTTGCCCAAGATTCTAGCATCCTCCCTTTCCTTTCGATTAATTTGGTCTACAAGCTGAATGTCATATTTTGTAACAGTCTTCTTCCCGCTTCACCCTTCTTGGAAATTCAACTTATAAATGAGTGATTTCCACTTCTTTGAATTTTCATTTAAAGAAAGAAAATTTAGAACAGATGTCTAAACATTCAACTTACGAATTCATAATTTTGCCATGCTGGTAAACCGGGTCTTTGCCCAAGATTCTAGCATCCTCCCTTTCCTTTCGATTAATTTGGTCTACAAGCTGAATGTCATATTTTGTAACAGTCTTCTTCCCGCTTCACCCTTCTTGGAAATTCAACTTATAAATGAGTGATTTCCACTTCTTTGAATTTTTATTTAAAGAAAGAAAATGGAGAAGAGATGTCTAAATATTCAACTTACGAATTCATAATTTTGCCATGCTGGTCAACCAGGTCTTTGCCCAAGATTCTGGCTTCTTCCCTTTCCTTCCGAATCATTCGGTCTACAAGCTGAATGTCATTTATTGTAACAGTCTTCTTCCTGCTTCTCCCTTCTTGGAAATTCAACTTATAAATGAGTGATTTCCACTTCTTTGAATTTTCATTTAAAGAAAGAAAATGGAGAAGAGATGTCTAAATTTTCAACTTACGAATTCATAATTTTGCCATGCTGGTCAACCAGGACTTTGCCCAAGATTCTAGCATCTTCCCTTTCCTTCCGAATAATCCGGTCTACAAGCTGAATGCCATATATTGTAACAGTCTTCTTCCCGCTTCACCCTTCTTGGAAATTCAACTTATAAATGAGTGATTTCCACTTCTTTGAATTTTCATTTAAAGAAAGAAAATGGAGAAGAGATGTCTAAATTTTCAACTTACGAATTCATAATTTTGCCATGCTGATCAACCAGGTCTTTGCCCAAGATTCTAGCATCTTCCCTTTCCTTCCGAATAATCCGGTCTACAAGCTGAATGTCATATATTGTAACAGTCTTCTTCCCGCTTCACCCTTCTTGGAAATTCAACTTATAAATGAGTGATTTCCACTTCTTTGAATTTTCATTTAAAGAAAGAAAATGGAGAAGAGATGTCTAAATATTCAACTTACGAATTCATAAATTTGCCATGCTGGTCAACCAGGTCTTTGCCCAAGATTCTAGCATCCTCCCTTTCCTTTCGATTAATTTGGTCTACAAGCTGAATGTCATATTTTGTAACAGTCTTCTTTCCGCTTCACCCTTCTTGGAAATTCAACTTATAAATGAGTGATTTCCACTTCTTTGAATTTTCATTTAAAGAAAGAAAATGGAGAAGAGATGTCTAAATATTCAACTTACGAATTCATAATTTTGCCATGCTGGTAAACCGGGTCTTTGCCCAAGATTCTAGAATCCTCCCTTTCCTTTCGATTAATTTGGTCTACAAGCTGAATGTCATATTTTGTAACAGTCTTCTTCCCGCTTCACCCTTCTTGGAAATTCAACTTATAAATGAGTGATTTCCACTTCTTTGAATTTTTATTTAAAGAAAGAAAATGGAGAAGAGATGTCTAAATATTCAACTTACGAATTCATAATTTTGCCATACTGGTCAACCAGGTCTTTGCCCAAGATTCTGGCATCTTCCCTTTCCTTCCGAATCATTCGGTCTACAAGCTGAATGTCATTTATTGTAACAGTCTTCTTCCTGCTTCTCCCTTCTTGGAAATTCAACTTATAAATGAGTGATTTCCACTTCTTTGAATTTTCATTTAAAGAAAGAAAATGGAGAAGAGATGTCTAAATATTCAACTTACGAATTCATAATTTTGCCATGCTGGTCAACCAGGTCTTTGCCCAAGATTCTGGCATCTTCCCTTTCCTTCCGAATCATTCGGTCTAAAAGCTGAATGTCATTTATTGTAACAGTCTTCTTCCTGCTTCTCCCTTCTTGGAAATTCAACTTATAAATGAGTGATTTCCACTTCTTTGAATTTTCATTTAAAGAAAGAAAATGGAGAAGAGATGTCTAAATATTCAACTTACGAATTCATAATTTTGCCATGCTGGTCAACCAGGTCTTTGCCCAAGATTCTGGCATCTTCCCTTTCCTTCCGAATCATTCGGTCTAAAAGCTGAATGTCATTTATTGTAACAGTCTTCTTCCTGCTTCTCCCTTCTTGGAAATTCAACTTATAAATGAGTGATTTCCACTTCTTTGAATTTTCATTTAAAGAAAGAAAATGGAGAAGAGATGTCTAAATATTCAACTTACGAATTCATAATTTTGCCATGCTGGTCAACCAGGTCTTTGCCCAAGATTCTGGCATCTTCCCTTTCCTTCCGAATCATTCGGTCTAAAAGCTGAATGTCATTTATTGTAACAGTCTTCTTCCTGCTTCTCCCTTCTTGGAAATTCAACTTATAAATGAGTGATTTCCACTTCTTTGAATTTTCATTTAAAGAAAGAAAATGGAGAAGAGATGTCTAAATATTCAACTTACGAATTCATAATTTTGCCATGCTGGTCAACCAGGTCTTTGCCCAAGATTCTGGCATCTTCCCTTTCCTTCCGAATCATTCGGTCTAAAAGCTGAATGTCATTTATTGTAACAGTCTTCTTCCTGCTTCTCCCTTCTTGGAAATTCAACTTATAAATGAGTGATTTCCACTTCTTTGAATTTTCATTTAAAGAAAGAAAATGGAGAAGAGATGTCTAAATATTCAACTTACGAATTCATAATTTTGCCATGCTGGTCAACCAGGTCTTTGCCCAAGATTCTAGCATCTTCCCTTTCCTTTCGATTATTTTGGTCTACAAGCTGAATGTCATATTTTGTAACAGTCTTCTTCCCGCTTCACCCTTCTTGGAAATTCAACTTATAAATGAGTGATTTCCACTTCTTTGAATTTTCATTTAAAGAAAGAAAATGGAGAAGAGATGTCTAAATATTCAACTTACGAATTCATAATTTTGCCATGCTGGTCAACCAGGTCTTTGCCCAAGATTCTAGCATCCTCCCTTTCCTTTCGATTAATTTGGTCTACAAGCTGAATGTCATATTTTGTAACAGTCTTCTTCCCGCTTCACCCTTCTTGGAAATTCAACTTATAAATGAGTGATTTCCACTTCTTTGAATTTTCATTTAAAGAAAGAAAATGGAGAAGAGATGTCTAAATATTCAACTTACGAATTCATAATTTTGCCATGCTGGTCAACCAGGTCTTTGCCCAAGATTCTGGCATCTTCCCTTTCCTTCCGAATCATTCGGTCTAAAAGCTGAATGTCATTTATTGTAACAGTCTTCTTCCTGCTCCTCCCTTCTTGGAAATTCAACTTATAAATGAGTGATTTCCACTTCTTTGAATTTTCATTTAAAGAAAGAAAATGGAGAAGAGATGTCTAAATATTCAACTTACGAATTCATAATTTTGCCATGCTGGTCAACCAGGTCTTTGCCCAAGATTCTGGCATCTTCCCTTTCCTTCCGAATCATTCGGTCTAAAAGCTGAATGTCATTTATTGTAACAGTCTTCTTCCTGCTTCTCCCTTCTTGGAAATTCAACTTATAAATGAGTGATTTCCACTTCTTTGAATTTTCATTTAAAGAAAGAAAATGGAGAAGAGATGTCTAAATATTCAACTTACGAATTCATAATTTTGCCATGCTGGTCAACCAGGACTTTGCCCAAGATTCTAGCATCTTCCCTTTCCTTCCGAATAATCCGGTCTACAAGCTCAATGCCATATATTGTAACAGTCTTCTTCCCGCTTCACCCTTCTTGGAAATTCAACTTATAAATGAGTGATTTCCACTTCTTTGAATTTTCATTTAAAGAAAGAAAATGGAGAAGAGATGTCTAAATTTTCAACATACGAATTCATAATTTTGCCATGCTGGTCAACCAGGTCTTTGCCCAAGATTCTAGCATCTTCCCTTTCCTTTCGATTATTTTGGTCTACAAGCTGAATGTCATATTTTGTAACAGTCTTCTTCCCGCTTCACCCTTCTTGGAAATTCAACTTATAAATGAGTGATTTCCACTTCTTTGAATTTTCATTTAAAGAAAGAAAATGGAGAAGAGATGTCTAAATATTCAACTTACGAATTCATAATTTTGCCATGCTGGTCAACCAGGTCTTTGCCCAAGATTCTAGCATCCTCCCTTTCCTTTCGATTAATTTGGTCTACAAGCTGAATGTCATATTTTGTAACAGTCTTCTTCCCGCTTCACCCTTCTTGGAAATTCAACTTATAAATGAGTGATTTCCACTTCTTTGAATTTTCATTTAAAGAAAGAAAATGGAGAAGAGATGTCTAAATATTCAACTTACGAATTCATAATTTTGCCATACTGGTCAACCAGGTCTTTGCCCAAGATTCTGGCATCTTCCCTTTCCTTCCGAATCATTCGGTCTACAAGCTGAATGTCATTTATTGTAACAGTCTTCTTCCTGCTTCTCCCTTCTTGGAAATTCAACTTATAAATGAGTGATTTCCACTAATTTGAATTTTCATTTAAAGAAAGAAAATGGAGAAGAGATGTCTAAAAATTCAACTTACGAATTCATAATTTTGCCATGCTGGTCAACCAGGTCTTTGCCCAAGATTCTGGCATCTTCCCTTTCCTTCCGAATCATTCGGTCTAAAAGCTGAATGTCATTTATTGTAACAGTCTTCTTCCTGCTTCTCCCTTCTTGGAAATTCAACTTATAAATGAGTGATTTCCACTTCTTTGAATTTTCATTTAAAGAAAGAAAATGGAGAAGAGATGTCTAAATATTCAACTTACGAATTCATAATTTTGCCATGCTGGTCAACCAGGTCTTTGCCCAAGATTCTGGCATCTTCCCTTTCCTTCCGAATCATTCGGTCTAAAAGCTGAATGTCATTTATTGTAACAGTCTTCTTCCTGCTTCTCCCTTCTTGGAAATTCAACTTATAAATGAGTGATTTCCACTTCTTTGAATTTTCATTTAAAGAAAGAAAATGGAGAAGAGATGTCTAAATATTCAACTTACGAATTCATAATTTTGCCATGCTGGTCAACCAGGACTTTGCCCAAGATTCTAGCATCTTCCCTTTCCTTCCGAATAATCCGGTCTACAAGCTGAATGCCATATATTGTAACAGTCTTCTTCCCGCTTCACCCTTCTTGGAAATTCAACTTATAAATGAGTGATTTCCACTTCTTTGAATTTTCATTTAAAGAAAGAAAATGGAGAAGAGATGTCTAAATTTTCAACATACGAATTCATAATTTTGCCATGCTGGTCAACCAGGTCTTTGCCCAAGATTCTAGCATCTTCCCTTTCCTTTCGATTATTTTGGTCTACAAGCTGAATGTCATATTTTGTAACAGTCTTCTTCCCGCTTCACCCTTCTTGGAAATTCAACTTATAAATGAGTGATTTCCACTTCTTTGAATTTTCATTTAAAGAAAGAAAATGGAGAAGAGATGTCTAAATATTCAACTTACGAATTCATAATTTTGCCATGCTGGTCAACCAGGTCTTTGCCCAAGATTCTAGCATCCTCCCTTTCCTTTCGATTAATTTGGTCTACAAGCTGAATGTCATATTTTGTAACAGTCTTCTTCCCGCTTCACCCTTCTTGGAAATTCAACTTATAAATGAGTGATTTCCACTTCTTTGAATTTTCATTTAAAGAAAGAAAATGGAGAAGAGATGTCTAAATATTCAACTTACGAATTCATAATTTTGCCATGCTGGTCAACCAGGTCTTTGCCCAAGATTCTAGCATCCTCCCTTTCCTTTCGATTAATTTGGTCTACAAGCTGAATGTCATATTTTGTAACAGTCTTCTTTCCGCTTCACCCTTCTTGGAAATTCAACTTATAAATGAGTGATTTCCACTTCTTTGAATTTTCATTTAAAGAAAGAAAATGGAGAAGAGATGTCTAAATTTTCAACTTACGAATTCATAATTTTGCCATGCTGGTCAACCAGGTCTTTGCCCAAGATTCTGGCATCTTCCCTTTCCTTCCGAATCATTCGGTCTAAAAGCTGAATGTCATTTATTGTAACAGTCTTCTTCCTGCTTCTCCCTTCTTGGAAATTCAACTTATAAATGAGTGATTTCCACTTCTTTGAATTTTCATTTAAAGAAAGAAAATGGAGAAGAGATGTCTAAATATTCAACTTACGAATTCATAATTTTGCCATGCTGGTCAACCAGGACTTTGCCCAAGATTCTAGCATCTTCCCTTTCCTTCCGAATAATCCGGTCTACAAGCTCAATGCCATATATTGTAACAGTCTTCTTCCCGCTTCACCCTTCTTGGAAATTCAACTTATAAATGAGTGATTTCCACTTCTTTGAATTTTCATTTAAAGAAAGAAAATGGAGAAGAGATGTCTAAATTTTCAACATACGAATTCATAATTTTGCCATGCTGGTCAACCAGGTCTTTGCCCAAGATTCTAGCATCTTCCCTTTCCTTTCGATTATTTTGGTCTACAAGCTGAATGTCATATTTTGTAACAGTCTTCTTCCCGCTTCACCCTTCTTGGAAATTCAACTTATAAATGAGTGATTTCCACTTCTTTGAATTTTCATTTAAAGAAAGAAAATGGAGAAGAGATGTCTAAATATTCAACTTACGAATTCATAATTTTGCCATGCTGGTCAACCAGGTCTTTGCCCAAGATTCTAGCATCCTCCCTTTCCTTTCGATTAATTTGGTCTACAAGCTGAATGTCATATTTTGTAACAGTCTTCTTCCCGCTTCACCCTTCTTGGAAATTCAACTTATAAATGAGTGATTTCCACTTCTTTGAATTTTCATTTAAAGAAAGAAAATGGAGAAGAGATGTCTAAATATTCAACTTACGAATTCATAATTTTGCCATGCTGGTCAACCAGGTCTTTGCCCAAGATTCTAGCATCCTCCCTTTCCTTTCGATTAATTTGGTCTACAAGCTGAATGTCATATTTTGTAACAGTCTTCTTTCCGCTTCACCCTTCTTGGAAATTCAACTTATAAATGAGTGATTTCCACTTCTTTGAATTTTCATTTAAAGAAAGAAAATGGAGAAGAGATGTCTAAATATTCAACTTACGAATTCATAATTTTGCCATACTGGTCAACCAGGTCTTTGCCCAAGATTCTGGCATCTTCCCTTTCCTTCCGAATCATTCGGTCTACAAGCTGAATGTCATTTATTGTAACAGTCTTCTTCCTGCTTCTCCCTTCTTGGAAATTCAACTTATAAATGAGTGATTTCCACTTCTTTGAATTTTCATTTAAAGAAAGAAAATGGAGAAGAGATGTCTAAATATTCAACTTACGAATTCATAATTTTGCCATGCTGGTCAACCAGGTCTTTGCCCAAGATTCTGGCATCTTCCCTTTCCTTCCGAATCATTCGGTCTAAAAGCTGAATGTCATTTATTGTAACAGTCTTCTTCCTGCTTCTCCCTTCTTGGAAATTCAACTTATAAATGAGTGATTTCCACTTCTTTGAATTTTCATTTAAAGAAAGAAAATGGAGAAGAGATGTCTAAATATTCAACTTACGAATTCATAATTTTGCCATGCTGGTCAACCAGGTCTTTGCCCAAGATTCTGGCATCTTCCCTTTCCTTCCGAATCATTCGGTCTAAAAGCTGAATGTCATTTATTGTAACAGTCTTCTTCCTGCTTCTCCCTTCTTGGAAATTCAACTTATAAATGAGTGATTTCCACTTCTTTGAATTTTCATTTAAAGAAAGAAAATGGAGAAGAGATGTCTAAATATTCAACTTACGAATTCATAATTTTGCCATGCTGGTCAACCAGGACTTTGCCCAAGATTCTAGCATCTTCCCTTTCCTTCCGAATAATCCGGTCTACAAGCTGAATGCCATATATTGTAACAGTCTTCTTCCCGCTTCACCCTTCTTGGAAATTCAACTTATAAATGAGTGATTTCCACTTCTTTGAATTTTCATTTAAAGAAAGAAAATGGAGAAGAGATGTCTAAATTTTCAACATACGAATTCATAATTTTGCCATGCTGGTCAACCAGGTCTTTGCCCAAGATTCTAGCATCTTCCCTTTCCTTTCGATTATTTTGGTCTACAAGCTGAATGTCATATTTTGTAACAGTCTTCTTCCCGCTTCACCCTTCTTGGAAATTCAACTTATAAATGAGTGATTTCCACTTCTTTGAATTTTCATTTAAAGAAAGAAAATGGAGAAGAGATGTCTAAATATTCAACTTACGAATTCATAATTTTGCCATGCTGGTCAACCAGGTCTTTGCCCAAGATTCTAGCATCCTCCCTTTCCTTTCGATTAATTTGGTCTACAAGCTGAATGTCATATTTTGTAACAGTCTTCTTCCCGCTTCACCCTTCTTGGAAATTCAACTTATAAATGAGTGATTTCCACTTCTTTGAATTTTCATTTAAAGAAAGAAAATGGAGAAGAGATGTCTAAATATTCAACTTACGAATTCATAATTTTGCCATGCTGGTCAACCAGGTCTTTGCCCAAGATTCTAGCATCCTCCCTTTCCTTTCGATTAATTTGGTCTACAAGCTGAATGTCATATTTTGTAACAGTCTTCTTTCCGCTTCACCCTTCTTGGAAATTCAACTTATAAATGAGTGATTTCCACTTCTTTGAATTTTCATTTAAAGAAAGAAAATGGAGAAGAGATGTCTAAATATTCAACTTACGAATTCATAATTTTGCCATGCTGGTAAACCGGGTCTTTGCCCAAGATTCTAGCATCCTCAATTTCCTTTCGATTAATTTGGTCTACAAGCTGAATGTCATATTTTGTAACAGTCTTCTTCCCGCTTCACCCTTCTTGGAAATTCAACTTATAAATGAGTGATTTCCACTTCTTTGAATTTTCATTTAAAGAAAGAAAATGGAGAAGAGATGTCTAAACATTCAACTTACGAATACATATTTTTGCCATGCTGGTAAACCGGGTCTTTGCCCAAGATTCTAGCATCCTCCCTTTCCTTTCGATTAATTTGGTCTACAAGCTGAATGTCATATTTTGTAACAGTCTTCTTCCCGCTTCACCCTTCTTGGAAATTCAACTTATAAATGAGTGATTTCCACTTCTTTGAATTTTCATTTAAAGAAAGAAAATTTAGAACAGATGTCTAAACATTCAACTTACGAATTCATAATTTTGCCATGCTGGTAAACCGGGTCTTTGCCCAAGATTCTAGCATCCTCCCTTTCCTTTCGATTAATTTGGTCTACAAGCTGAATGTCATATTTTGTAACAGTCTTCTTCCCGCTTCACCCTTCTTGGAAATTCAACTTATAAATGAGTGATTTCCACTTCTTTGAATTTTTATTTAAAGAAAGAAAATGGAGAAGAGATGTCTAAATATTCAACTTACGAATTCATAATTTTGCCATGCTGGTCAACCAGGTCTTTGCCCAAGATTCTGGATTCTTCCCTTTCCTTCCGAATCATTCGGTCTACAAGCTGAATGTCATTTATTGTAACAGTCTTCTTCCTGCTTCTCCCTTCTTGGAAATTCAACTTATAAATGAGTGATTTCCACTTCTTTGAATTTTCATTTAAAGAAAGAAAATACAGAAGAGATGTCTAAATTTTCAACTTACGAATTCATAATTTTGCCATGCTGGTCAACCAGGACTTTGCCCAAGATTCTAGCATCTTCCCTTTCCTTCCGAATAATCCGGTCTACAAGCTGAATGCCATATATTGTAACAGTCTTCTTCCCGCTTCACCCTTCTTGGAAATTCAACTTATAAATGAGTGATTTCCACTTCTTTGAATTTTCATTTAAAGAAAGAAAATGGAGAAGAGATGTCTAAATTTTCAACTTACGAATTCATAATTTTGCCATGTTGGTCAACCAGGTCTTTGCCCAAGATTCTAGCATCTTCCCTTTCCTTCCGAATAATCCGGTCTACAAGCTGAATGTCATATATTGTAACAGTCTTCTTCCCGCTTCACCCTTCTTGGAAATTCAACTTATAAATGAGTGATTTCCACTTCTTTGAATTTTCATTTAAAGAAAGAAAATGGAGAAGAGATGTCTAAATATTCAACTTACGAATTCATAATTTTGCCATGCTGGTCAACCAGGTCTTTGCCCAAGATTCTAGCATCCACCCTTTCCTTTCGATTAATTTGGTCTACAAGCTGAATGTCATATTTTGTAACAGTCTTCTTTCCGCTTCACCCTTCTTGGAAATTCAACTTATAAATGAGTGATTTCCACTTCTTTGAATTTTCATTTAAAGAAAGAAAATGGAGAAGAGATGTCTAAATATTCAACGTACGAATTCATAATTTTGCCATGCTGGTAAACCGGGTCTTTGCCCAAGATTCTAGCATCCTCCCTTTCCTTTCGATTAATTTGGTCTACAAGCTGAATGTCATATTTTGTAACAGTCTTCTTCCCGCTTCACCCTTCTTGGAAATTCAACTTATAAATGAGTGATTTCCACTTCTTTGAATTTTTATTTAAAGAAAGAAAATGGAGAAGAGATGTCTAAATATTCAACTTACGAATTCATAATTTTGCCATACTGGTCAACCAGGTCTTTGCCCAAGATTCTGGCATCTTCCCTTTCCTTCCGAATCATTCGGTCTACAAGCTGAATGTCATTTATTGTAACAGTCTTCTTCCTGCTTCTCCCTTCTTGGAAATTCAACTTATAAATGAGTGATTTCCACTTCTTTGAATTTTCATTTAAAGAAAGAAAATGGAGAAGAGATGTCTAAATATTCAACTTACGAATTCATAATTTTTCCATGCTGGTCAACCAGGTCTTTGCCCAAGATTCTGGCATCTTCCCTTTCCTTCCGAATCATTCGGTCTAAAAGCTGAATGTCATTTATTGTAACAGTCTTCTTCCTGCTTCTCCCTTCTTAGAAATTCAACTTATAAATGAGTGATTTCCACTTCTTTGAATTTTCATTTAAAGAAAGAAAATGGAGAAGAGATGTCTAAATATTCAACTTACGAATTCATAATTTTGCCATGCTGGTCAACCAGGACTTTGCCCAAGATTCTAGCATCTTCCCTTTCCTTCCGAATAATCCGGTCTACAAGCTGAATGCCATATATTGTAACAGTCTTCTTCCCGCTTCACCCTTCTTGGAAATTCAACTTATAAATGAGTGATTTCCACTTCTTTGAATTTTCATTTAAAGAAAGAAAATGGAGAAGAGATGTCTAAATTTTCAACTTACGAATTCATAATTTTGCCATGCTGGTCAACCAGGTCTTTGCCCAAGATTCTAGCATCTTCCCTTTCCTTTCGATTATTTTGGTCTACAAGCTGAATGTCATATTTTGTAACAGTCTTCTTCCCGCTTCACCCTTCTTGGAAATTCAACTTATAAATGAGTGATTTCCACTTCTTTGAATTTTCATTTAAAGAAAGAAAATGGAGAAGAGATGTCTAAATATTCAACTTACGAATTCATAATTTTGCCATGCTGGTCAACCAGGTCTTTGCCCAAGATTTTAACATCCTCCCTTTCCTTTCGATTAATTTGGTCTACAAGCTGAATGTCATATTTTGTAACAGTCTTCTTCCCGCTTCATCCTTCTTGGAAATTCAACTTATAAATGAGTGATTTCCACTTCTTTGAATTTTCATTTAAAGAAAGAAAATGGAGAAGAGATGTCTAAATATTCAACTTACGAATTCATAATTTTGCCATGCTGGTCAACCAGGTCTTTGCCCAAGATTCTAGCATCCTCCCTTTCCTTTCGATTAATTTGGTCTACAAGCTGAATGTCATATTTTGTAACAGTCTTCTTTCCGCTTCACCCTTCTTGGAAATTCAACTTATAAATGAGTGATTTCCACTTCTTTGAATTTTCATTTAAAGAAAGAAAATGGAGAAGAGATGTCTAAATATTCAACTTACGAATTCATAATTTTGCCATGCTGGTAAACCGGGTCTTTGCCCAAGATTCTAGCATCCTCCCTTTCCTTTCGATTAATTTGGTCTACAAGCTGAATGTCATATTTTGTAACAGTCTTCTTCCCGCTTCACCCTTCTTGGAAATTCAACTTATAAATGAGTGATTTCCACTTCTTTGAATTTTCATTTAAAGAAAGAAAATGGAGAAGAGATGTCTAAACATTCAACTTACGAATTCATAATTTTGCCATGCTGGTAAACCGGGTCTTTGCCCAAGATTCTAGCATCCTCCCTTTCCTTTCGATTAATTTGGTCTACAAGCTGAATGTCATATTTTGTAACAGTCTTCTTCCCGCTTCACCCTTCTTGGAAATTCAACTTATAAATGAGTGATTTCCACTTCTTTGAATTTTTATTTAAAGAAAGAAAATGGAGAAGAGATGTCTAAGTATTCAACTTACGAAATCATAATTTTGCCATGCTGGTCAACCAGGTCTTTGCCAGGGATTCTGGCATCTTCCCTTTCCTTCCGAATCATTCGGTCTACAAGCTGAATGTCATTTATTGTAACAGTCTTCTTCCTGCTTCTCCCTTCTTGGAAATTCAACTTATAAATGAGTGATTTCCACTTCTTTGAATTTTCATTTAAAGAAAGAAAATGGAGAAGAGATGTCTAAACATTCAACTTACGAATACATAATTTTGCCATGCTGGTAAACCGGGTCTTTGCCCAAGATTCTAGCATCCTCCCTTTCCTTTCGATTAATTTGGTCTACAAGCTGAATGTCATATTTTGTAACAGTCTTCTTCCCGCTTCACCCTTCTTGGAAATTCATATTATAAATGAGTGATTTCCACTTCTTTGAATTTTTATTTAAAGAAAGAAAATGGAGAAGAGATGTCTAAGTATTCAACTTACGAATTCATAATTTTGCCATGCTGGTCAACCAGGTCTTTGCCAGGGATTCTGGCATCTTCCCTTTCCTTCCGAATCATTCGGTCTACAAGCTGAATGTCATTTATTGTAACAGTCTTCTTCCTGCTTCTCCCTTCTTGGAAATTCAACTTATAAATGAGTGATTTCCACTTCTTTGAATTTTCATTTAAAGAAAGAAAATGGAGAAGAGATGTCTAAATATTCAATTTACGAATTCATAATTTTGCCATGCTGGTCAACCAGGTCTTTGCCCAAGATTCTAGCATCCTCCCTTTCCTTTCGATTAATTTGGTCTACAAGCTGAATGTCATATTTTGTAACAGTCTTCTTTCCGCTTCACCCTTCTTGGAAATTCAACTTATAAATGAGTGATTTCCACTTCTTTGAATTTTCATTTAAAGAAAGAAAATGGAGAAGAGATGTCTAAACATTCAACTTACGAATACATAATTTTGCCATGCTGGTAAACCGGGTCTTTGCCCAAGATTCTAGCATCCTCCCTTTCCTTTCGATTAATTTGGTCTACAAGCTGAATGTCATATTTTGTAACAGTCTTCTTCCCGCTTCACCCTTCTTGGAAATTCAACTTATAAATGAGTGATTTCCACTTCTTTGAATTTTCATTTAAAGAAAGAAAATTTAGAACAGATGTCTAAACATTCAACTTACGAATTCATAATTTTGCCATGCTGGTAAACCGGGTCTTTGCCCAAGATTCTAGCATCCTCCCTTTCCTTTCGATTAATTTGGTCTACAAGCTGAATGTCATATTTTGTAACAGTCTTCTTCCCGCTTCACCATTCTTGGAAATTCAACTTATAAATGAGTGATTTCCACTTCTTTGAATTTTTATTTAAAGAAAGAAAATGGAGAAGAGATGTCTAAATATTCAACTTACGAATTCATAATTTTGCCATGCTGGTCAACCAGGTCTTTGCCCAAGATTCTGGATTCTTCCCTTTCCTTCCGAATCATTCGGTCTACAAGCTGAATGTCATTTATTGTAACAGTCTTCTTCCTGCTTCTCCCTTCTTGGAAATTCAACTTATAAATGAGTGATTTCCACTTCTTTGAATTTTCATTTAAAGAAAGAAAATGGAGAAGAGATGTCTAAATTTTCAACTTACGAATTCATAATTTTGCCATGCTGGTCAACCAGGACTTTGCCCAAGATTCTAGCATCTTCCCTTTCCTTCCGAATAATCCGGTCTACAAGCTGAATGCCATATATTGTAACAGTCTTCTTCCCGCTTCACCCTTCTTGGAAATTCAACTTATAAATGAGTGATTTCCACTTCTTTGAATTTTCATTTAAAGAAAGAAAATGGAGAAGAGATGTCTAAATTTTCAACTTACGAATTCATAATTTTGCCATGCTGGTCAACCAGGTCTTTGCCCAAGATTCTAGCATCTTCCCTTTCCTTCCGAATAATCCGGTCTACAAGCTGAATGTCATATATTGTAACAGTCTTCTTCCCGCTTCACTCTTCTTGGAAATTCAACTTATAAATGAGTGATTTCCACTTCTTTGAATTTTCATTTAAAGAAAGAAAATGGAGAAGAGATGTCTAAATATTCAACTTACGAATTCATAATTTTGCCATGCTGGTCAACCAGGTCTTTGCCCAAGATTCTAGCATCCTCCCTTTCCTTTCGATTAATTTGGTCTACAAGCTGAATGTCATATTTTGTAACAGTCTTCTTTCCGCTTCACCCTTCTTGGAAATTCAACTTATAAATGAGTGATTTCCACTTCTTTGAATTTTCATTTAAAGAAAGAAAATGGAGAAGAGATGTCTAAATATTCAACTTACGAATTCATAATTTTGCCATGCTGGTAAACCGGGTCTTTGCCCAAGATTCTAGCATCCTCCCTTTCCTTTCGATTAATTTGGTCTACAAGCTGAATGTCATATTTTGTAACAGTCTTCTTCCCGCTTCACCCTTCTTGGAAATTCAACTTATAAATGAGTGATTTCCACTTCTTTGAATTTTTATTTAAAGAAAGAAAATGGAGAAGAGATGTCTAAATATTCAACTTACGAATTCATAATTTTGCCATACTGGTCAACCAGGTCTTTGCCCAAGATTCTGGCATCTTCCCTTTCCTTCCGAATCATTCGGTCTACAAGGTGAATGTCATTTATTGTAACAGTCTTCTTCCTGCTTCACCCTTCTTGGAAATTCAACTTATAAATGAATGATTTCCACTTCTTTGAATTTTCATTTAAAGAAAGAAAATGGAGAAGAGATGTCTAAATATTCAACTTACGAATTCATAATTTTGCCATGCTGGTCAACCAGGTCTTTGCCCAAGATTCTGGCATCTTCCCTTTCCTTCCGAATCATTCGGTCTAAAAGCTGAATGTCATTTATTGTAACAGTCTTCTTCCTGCTTCTCCCTTCTTGGAAATTCAACTTATAAATGAGTGATTTCCACTTCTTTGAATTTTCATTTAAAGAAAGAAAATGGAGAATAGATGTCTAAATATTTAACTTACGAATTCATAATTTTGCCATGCTGGTCAACCAGGACTTTGCCCAAGATTCTAGCATCTTCCCTTTCCTTCCGAATAATCCGGTCTACAAGCTGAATGCCATATATTGTAACAGTCTTCTTCCCGCTTCACCCTTCTTGGAAATTCAACTTATAAATGAGTGATTTCCACTTCTTTGAATTTTCATTTAAAGAAAGAAAATGGAGAAGAGATGTCTAAATTTTCAACTTACGAATTCATAATTTTGCCATGCTGGTCAACCAGGTCTTTGCCCAAGATTCTAGCATCTTCCTTTTCCTTTCGATTATTTTGGTCTACAAGCTGAATGTCATATTTTGTAACAGTCTTCTTCCCGCTTCACCCTTCTTGGAAATTTAACTTATAAATGAGTGATTTCCACTTCTTTGAATTTTCATTTAAAGAAAGAAAATGGAGAAGAGATGTCTAAATATTCAACTTACGAATTCATAATTTTGCCATGCTGGTAAACCGGGTCTTTGCCCAAGATTCTAGCATCCTCCCTTTCCTTTCGATTAATTTGGTCTACAAGCTGAATGTCATATTTTGTAACAGTCTTCTTCCCGCTTCACCCTTCTTGGAAATTCAACTTATAAATGAGTGATTTCCACTTCTTTGAATTTTCATTTAAAGAAAGAAAATGGAGAAGAGATGTCTAAATATTCAACTTACGAATTCATAATTTTGCCATGCTGGTCAACCAGGTCTTTGCCCAAGATTCTAGCATCCTCCCTTTCCTTTCGATTAATTTGGTCTACAAGCTGAATGTCATATTTTGTAACAGTCTTCTTTCCGCTTCACCCTTCTTGGAAATTCAACTTATAAATGAGTGATTTCCACTTCTTTGAATTTTCATTTAAAGAAAGAAAATGGAGAAGAGATGTCTAAATATTCAACTTACGAATTCATAATTTTGCCATGCTGGTAAACCGGGTCTTTGCCCAAGATTCTAGCATCCTCCCTTTCCTTTCGATTAATTTGGTCTACAAGCTGAATGTCATATTTTGTAACAGTCTTCTTCCCGCTTCACCCTTCTTGGAAATTCAACTTATAAATGAGTGATTTCCACTTCTTTGAATTTTTATTTAAAGAAAGAAAATGGAGAAGAGATGTCTAAATATTCAACTTACGAATTCATAATTTTGCCATGCTGGTCAACCAGGACTTTGCCCAAGATTCTAGCATCTTCCCTTTCCTTCCGAATAATCCGGTCTACAAGCTGAATGCCATATATTGTAACAGTCTTCTTCCCGCTTCACCCTTCTTGGAAATTCAACTTATAAATGAGTGATTTCCACTTCTTTGAATTTTCATTTAAAGAAAGAAAATGGAGAAGAGATGTCTAAATTTTCAACTTACGAATTCATAATTTTGCCATGCTGGTCAACCAGGTCTTTGCCCAAGATTCTAGCATCTTCCCTTTCCTTCCGAATAATCCGGTCTACAAGCTGAATGTCATATATTGTAACAGTCTTCTTCCCGCTTCACCCTTCTTGGAAATTCAACTTATAAATGAGTGATTTCCACTTCTTTGAATTTTCATTTAAAGAAAGAAAATGGAGAAGAGATGTCTAAATATTCAACTTACGAATTCATAATTTTGCCATGCTGGTAAACCGGGTCTTTGCCCAAGATTCTAGCATCCTCCCTTTCCTTTCGATTAATTTGGTCTACAAGCTGAATGTCATATTTTGTAACAGTCTTCTTCCCGCTTCACCCTTCTTGGAAATTCAACTTATAAATGAGTGATTTCCACTTCTTTGAATTTTCATTTAAAGAAAGAAAATGGAGAAGAGATGTCTAAACATTCAACTTACGAATTCATAATTTTGCCACGCTGGTAAACCGGGTCTTTGCCCAAGATTCTAGCATCCTCCCTTTCCTTCCGATTAATTTGGTCTACAAGCTGAATGTCATATTTTGTAACAGTCTTCTTCCCGCTTCACCCCTCTTGGAAATTCAACTTGTAAATGAGTGATTTCCACTTCTTTGAATTTTCATTTAAAGAAAGAAAATTTAGAACAGATGTCTAAACATTCAACTTACGAATTCATAATTTTGCCATGCTGGTAAACCGGGTCTTTGCCCAAGATTCTAGCATCCTCCCTTTCCTTTCGATTAATTTGGTCTACAAGCTGAATGTCATATTTTGTAACAGTCTTCTTCCCGCTTCACCCTTCTTGGAAATTCAACTTATAAATGAGTGATTTCCACTTCTTTGAATTTTTATTTAAAGAAAGAAAATGGAGAAGAGATGTCTAAATATTCAACTTACGAATTCATAATTTTGCCATGCTGGTCAACCAGGTCTTTGCCCAAGATTCTGTCATCTTCCCTTTCCTTCCGAATCATTCGGTCTACAAGCTGAATGTCATTTATTGTAACAGTCTTCTTCCTGCTTCTCCCTTCTTGGAAATTCAACTTATAAATGAGTGATTTCCACTTCTTTGAATTTTCATTTAAAGAAAGAAAATGGAGAAGAGATGTCTAAATATTCAACTTACGAATTCATAATTTTGCCATGCTGGTCAACCAGGTCTTTGCCCAAGATTCTGGCATCTTCCCTTTCCTTCCGAATCATTCGGTCTAAAAGCTGAATGTCATTTATTGTAACAGTCTTCTTCCTGCTTCTCCCTTCTTGGAAATTCAACTTATAAATGAGTGATTTCCACTTCTTTGAATTTTCATTTAAAGAAAGAAAATGGAGAAGAGATGTCTAAATATTACACTTACGAATTCATAATTTTGCCATGCTGGTCAACCAGGACTTTGCCCAAGATTCTAGCATCTTCCCTTTCCTTCCGAATAATCCGGTCTACAAGCTGAATGCCATATATTGTAACAGTCTTCTTCCCGCTTCACCCTTCTTGGAAATTCAACTTATAAATGAGTGATTTCCACTTCTTTGAATTTTCATTTAAAGAAAGAAAATGGAGAAGAGATGTCTAAATATTACACTTACGAATTCATAATTTTGCCATGCTGGTCAACCAGGACTTTGCTCAAGATTCTAGCATCTTCCCTTTCCTTCCGAATAATCCGGTCTACAAGCTGAATGCCATATATTGTAACAGTCTTCTTCCCGCTTCACCCTTCTTGGAAATTCAACTTATAAATGAGTGATTTCCACTTCTTTGAATTTTCATTTAAAGAAAGAAAATGGAGAAGAGATGTCTAAATTTTCAACTTACGAATTCATAATTTTGCCATGCTGGTCAACCAGGTCTTTGCCCAAGATTCTAGCATCTTCCCTTTCCTTTCGATTATTTTGGTCTACAAGCTGAATGTCATATTTTGTAACAGTCTTCTTCCCGCTTCACCCTTCTTGGAAATTCAACTTATAAATGATTGATTTCCACTTCTTTGAATTTTCATTTAAAGAAAGAAAATGGAGAAGAGATGTCTAAATATTCAACTTACGAATTCATAATTTTGCCATGCTGGTCAACCAGGTCTTTGCCCAAGATTCTAGCATCCTCCCTTTCCTTTCGATTAATTTGGTCTACAAGCTGAATGTCATATTTTGTAACAGTCTTCTTCCCGCTTCACCCTTCTTGGAAATTCAACTTATAAATGAGTGATTTCCACTTCTTTGAATTTTCATTTAAAGAAAGAAAATGGAGAAGAGATGTCTAAATATTCAACTTACGAATTCATAATTTTGCCATGCTGGTCAACCAGGTCTTTGCCCAAGATTCTAGCATCCTCCCTTTCCTTTCGATTAATTTGGTCTACAAGCTGAATGTCATATTTTGTAACAGTCTTCTTTCCGCTTCACCCTTCTTGGAAATTCAACTTATAAATGAGTGATTTCCACTTCTTTGAATTTTCATTGAAAGAAAGAAAATGGAGAAGAGATGTCTAAATATTCAACTTACGAATTCATAATTTTGCCATGCTGGTAAACCGGGCCTTTGCCCAAGATTCTAGCATCCTCCCTTTCTTTTCGATTAATTTGGTCTACAAGCTGAATGTCATATTTTGTAACAGTCTTCTTCCCGCTTCACCCTTCTTGGAAATTCAACTTATAAATGAGTGATTTCCACTTCTTTGAATTTTCATTTAAAGAAAGAAAATGGAGAAGAGATGTCTAAACATTCAACTTACGAATTCATAATTTTGCCATGCTGGTAAACCGGGTCTTTGCCCAAGATTCTAGCATCCTCCCTTTCCTTTCGATTAATTTGGTCTACAAGCTGAATGTCATATTTTGTAACAGTCTTCTTCCCGCTTCACCCTTCTTGGAAATTCAACTTATAAATGAGTGATTTCCACTTCTTTGAATTTTCATTTAAATAAAGAAAATTTAGAACAGATGTCTAAACATTCAACTTACGAATTCATAATTTTGCCATGCTGGTAAACCGGGTCTTTGCCCAAGATTCTAGCATCCTCCCTTTCCTTTCGATTAATTTGGTCTACAAGCTGAATGTCATATTTTGTAACAGTCTTCTTCCCGCTTCACCCTTCTTGGAAATTCAACTTATAAATGAGTGATTTCCACTTCTTTGAATTTTTATTTAAAGAAAGAAAATGGAGAAGAGATGTCTAAATATTCAACTTACGAATTCATAATTTTGCCATGCTGGTCAACCAGGTCTTTGCCCAAGATTCTGGCATCTTCCCTTTCCTTCCGAATCATTCGGTCTACAAGCTGAATGTCATTTATTGTAACAGTCTTCTTCCTGCTTCTCCCTTCTTGGAAATTCAACTTATAAATGAGTGATTTCCACTTCTTTGAATTTTCATTTAAAGAAAGAAAATGGAGAAGAGATGTCTAAATTTTCAACTTACGAATTCATAATTTTGCCATGCTGGTCAACCAGGACTTTGCCCAAGATTCTAGCATCTTCCCTTTCCTTCCGAATAATCCGGTCTACAAGCTGAATGCCATATATTGTAACAGTCTTCTTCCCGCTTCACCCTTCTTGGAAATTCAACTTATAAATGAGTGATTTCCACTTCTTTGAATTTTCATTTAAAGAAAGAAAATGGAGAAGAGATGTCTAAATTTTCAACTTACGAATTCATAATTTTGCCATGCTGGTCAACCAGGTCTTTGCCCAAGATTCTAGCATCTTCCCTTTCCTTCCGAATAATCCGGTCTACAAGCTGAATGTCATATATTGTAACAGTCTTCTTCCCGCTTCACCCTTCTTGGAAATTCAACTTATAAATGAGTGATTTCCACTTCTTTGAATTTTCATTTAAAGAAAGAAAATGGAGAAGAGATGTCTAAATATTCAACTTACGAATTCATAATTTTGCCATGCTGGTAAACCGGGTCTTTGCCCAAGATTCTAGCATCCTCCCTTTCCTTTCGATTAATTTGGTCTACAAGCTGAATGTCATATTTTGTAACAGTCTTCTTCCCGCTTCACCCTTCTTGGAAATTCAACTTATAAATGAGTGATTTCCACTTCTTTGAATTTTCATTTAAAGAAAGAAAATGGAGAAGAGATGTCTAAACATTCAACTTACGAATTCATAATTTTGCCATGCTGGTAAACCGGGTCTTTGCCCAAGATTCTAGCATCCTCCCTTTCCTTCCGATTAATTTGGTCTACAAGCTGAATGTCATATTTTGTAACAGTCTTCTTCCCGCTTCACCCCTCTTGGAAATTCAACTTATAAATGAGTGATTTCCACTTCTTTGAATTTTCATTTAAAGAAAGAAAATGGAGAAGAGATGTCTAAACATTCAACTTACGAATTCATAATTTTGCCATGCTGGTAAACCGGGTCTTTGCCCAAGATTCTAGCATCCTCCCTTTCCTTTCGATTAATTTGGTCTACAAGCTGAATGTCATATTTTGTAACAGTCTTCTTCCCGCTTCACCCTTCTTGGAAATTCAACTTATAAATGAGTGATTTCCACTTCTTTGAATTTTCATTTAAAGAAAGAAAATTTAGAACAGATGTCTAAACATTCAACTTACGAATTCATAATTTTGCCATGCTGGTAAACCGGGTCTTTGCCCAAGATTCTAGCATCCTCCCTTTCCTTTCGATTAATTTGGTCTACAAGCTGAATGTCATATTTTGTAACAGTCTTCTTCCCGCTTCACCCTTCTTGGAAATTCAACTTATAAATGAGTGATTTCCACTTCTTTGAATTTTCATTTAAAGAAAGAAAATGGAGAAGAGATGTCTAAACATTCAACTAACGAATTCATAATTTTGCCATGCTGGTAAACCGGGTCTTTGCCCAAGATTCTAGCATCCTCCCTTTCCTTTCGATTAATTTGGTCTACAAGCTGAATGTCATATTTTGTAACAGTGTTCTTCCCGCTTCACCCTTCTTGGAAATTCAACTTATAAATGAGTGATTTCCACTTCTTTGAATTTTCATTTAAAGAAAGAAAATTTAGAACAGATGTCTAAACATTCAACTTACGAATTCATAATTTTGCCATGCTGGTAAACCGGGTCTTTGCCCAAGATTCTAGCATCCTCCCTTTCCTTTCGATTAATTTGGTCTACAAGCTGAATGTCATATTTTGTAACAGTCTTCTTCCCGCTTCACCCTTCTTGGAAATTCAACTTATAAATGAGTGATTTCCACTTCTTTGAATTTTTATTTAAAGAAAGAAAATGGAGAAGAGATGTCTAAATATTCAACTTACGAATTCATAATTTTGCCATGCTGGTCAACCAGGTCTTTGCCCAAGATTCTGGCATCTTCCCTTTCCTTCCGAATCATTCGGTCTACAAGCTGAATGTCATTTATTGTAACAGTCTTCTTCCTGCTTCTCCCTTCTTGGAAATTCAACTTATAAATGAGTGATTTCCACTTCTTTGAATTTTCATTTAAAGAAAGAAAATGGAGAAGAGATGTCTAAATTTTCAACTTACGAATTCATAATTTTGCCATGCTGGTCAACCAGGACTTTGCCCAAGATTCTAGCATCTTCCCTTTCCTTCCGAATAATCCGGTCTACAAGCTGAATGCCATATATTGTAACAGTCTTCTTCCCGCTTCACCCTTCTTGGAAATTCAACTTATAAATGAGTGATTTCCACTTCTTTGAATTTTCATTTAAAGAAAGAAAATGGAGAAGAGATGTCTAAATTTTCAACTTACGAATTCATAATTTTGCCATGCTGGTAAACCGGGTCTTTGCCCAAGATTCTAGCATCCTCCCTTTCCTTTCGATTAATTTGGTCTACAAGCTGAATGTCATATTTTGTAACAGTCTTCTTCCCGCTTCACCCTTCTTGGAAATTCAACTTATAAATGAGTGATTTCCACTTCTTTGAATTTTCATTTAAAGAAAGAAAATGGAGAAGAGATGTCTAAACATTCAACTTACGAATTCATAATTTTGCCATGCTGGTAAACCGGGTCTTTGCCCAAGATTCTACCATCCTCCCTTTCCTTCCGATTAATTTGGTCTACAAGCTGAATGTCATATTTTGTAACAGTCTTCTTCCCGCTTCACCCCTCTTGGAAATTCAACTTATAAATGAGTGATTTCCACTTCTTTGAATTTTCATTTAAAGAAAGAAAATGGAGAAGAGATGTCTAAACATTCAACTTACGAATTCATAATTTTGCCATGCTGGTAAACCGGGTCTTTGCCCAAGATTCTAGCATCCTCCCTTTCCTTTCGATTAATTTGGTCTACAAGCTGAATGTCATATTTTGTAACAGTCTTCTTCCCGCTTCACCCTTCTCGGAAATTCAACTTATAAATGAGTGATTTCCACTTCTTTGAATTTTCATTTAAAGAAAGAAAATTTAGAACAGATGTCTAAACATTCAACTTACGAATTCATAATTTTGCCATGCTGGTAAACCGGGTTTTTGCCCAAGATTCTAGCATCCTCCCTTTCCTTTCGATTAATTTGGTCTACAAGCTGAATGTCATATTTTGTAACAGTCTTCTTCCCGCTTCACCCTTCTTGGAAATTCAACTTATAAATGAGTGATTTCCACTTCTTTGACATTTTATTTAAAGAAAGAAAATGGAGAAGAGATGTCTAAATATTCAACTTACGAATTCATAATTTTGCCATGCTGGTCAACCAGGTCTTTGCCCAAGATTCTGGCATCTTCCCTTTCCTTCCGAATCATTCGGTCTACAAGCTGAATGTCATTTATTGTAACAGTCTTCTTCCTGCTTCTCCCTTCTTGGAAATTCAACTTATAAATGAGTGATTTCCACTTCTTTGAATTTTCATTTAAAGAAAGAAAATGGAGAAGAGATGTCTAAATTTTCAACTTACGAATTCATAATTTTGCCATGCTGGTCAACCAGGACTTTGCCCAAGATTCTAGCATCTTCCCTTTCCTTCCGAATAATCCGGTCTACAAGCTGAATGCCATATATTGTAACAGTCTTCTTCCCGCTTCACCCTTCTTGGAAATTCAACTTATAAATGAGTGATTTCCACTTCTTTGAATTTTCATTTAAAGAAAGAAAATGGAGAAGAGATGTCTAAATTTTCAACTTACGAATTCATAATTTTGCCATGCTGGTCAACCAGGTCTTTGCCCAAGATTCTAGCATCTTCCCTTTCCTTCCGAATAATCCGGTCTACAAGCTGAATGTCATATATTGTAACAGTCTTCTTCCCGCTTCACCCTTCTTGGAAATTCAACTTATAAATGAGTGATTTCCACTTCTTTGAATTTTCATTTAAAGAAAGAAAATGGAGAAGAGATGTCTAAATATTCAACTTACGAATTCATAATTTTGCCATGCTGGTAAACCGGGTCTTTGCCCAAGATTCTAGCATCCTCCCTTTCCTTTCGATTAATTTGGTTTACAAGCTGAATGTCATATTTTGTAACAGTCTTCTTCCCGCTTCACCCTTCTTGGAAATTCAACTTATAAATGAGTGATTTCCACTTCTTTGAATTTTCATTTAAAGAAAGAAAATGGAGAAGAGATGTCTAAACAATCAACTTACGAATTCATAATTTTGCCATGCTGGTAAACCGGGTCTTTGCCCAAGATTCTAGCATCCTCCCTTTCCTTTCGATTAATTTGGTCTACAAGCTGAATGTCATATTTTGTAACAGTCTTCTTCCCGCTTCACCCTTCTTGGAAATTCAACTTATAAATGAGTGATTTCCACTTCTTTGAATTTTTATTTAAAGAAAGAAAATGGAGAAGAGATGTCTAAATATTCAACTTACGAATTCATAATTTTGCCATGCTGGTCAACCAGGTCTTTGCCCAAGATTCTGGCATCTTCCCTTTCCTTCCGAATAATCCGGTCTACAAGCTGAATGCCATATATTGTAACAGTCTTCTTCCCGCTTCACCCTTCTTGGAAATTCAACTTATAAATGAGTGATTTCCACTTCTTTGAATTTTCATTTAAAGAAAGAAAATGGAGAAGAGATGTCTAAATTTTCAACTTACGAATTCATAATTTTGCCATGCTGGTCAACCAGGTCTTTGCCCAAGATTCTAGCATCTTCCCTTTCCTTCCGAATAATCCGGTCTACAAGCTGAATGTCATATATTGTAACAGTCTTCTTCCCGCTTCACCCTTCTTGGAAATTCAACTTATAAATGAGTGATTTCCACTTCTTTGAATTTTCATTTAAAGAAAGAAAATGGAGAAGAGATGTCTAAACATTCAACTTACGAATTCATAATTTTGCCATGCTGGTAAACCGGGTCTTTGCCCAAGATTCTACCATCCTCCCTTTCCTTCCGATTAATTTGGTCTACAAGCTGAATGTCATATTTTGTAACAGTCTTCTTCCCGCTTCACCCCTCTTGGAAATTCAACTTATAAATGAGTGATTTCCACTTCTTTGAATTTTCATTTAAAGAAAGAAAATGGAGAAGAGATGTCTAAACATTCAACTTACGAATTCATAATTTTGCCATGCTGGTAAACCGGGTCTTTGCCCAAGATTCTAGCATCCTCCCTTTCCTTTCGATTAATTTGGTCTACAAGCTGAATGTCATATTTTGTAACAGTCTTCTTCCCGCTTCACCCTTCTCGGAAATTCAACTTATAAATGAGTGATTTCCACTTCTTTGAATTTTCATTTAAAGAAAGAAAATTTAGAACAGATGTCTAAACATTCAACTTACGAATTCATAATTTTGCCATGCTGGTAAACCGGGTTTTTGCCCAAGATTCTAGCATCCTCCCTTTCCTTTCGATTAATTTGGTCTACAAGCTGAATGTCATATTTTGTAACAGTCTTCTTCCCGCTTCACCCCTCTTGGAAATTCAACTTATAAATGAGTGATTTCCACTTCTTTGACATTTTATTTAAAGAAAGAAAATGGAGAAGAGATGTCTAAATATTCAACTTACGAATTCATAATTTTGCCATGCTGGTCAACCAGGTCTTTGCCCAAGATTCTGGCATCTTCCCTTTCCTTCCGAATCATTCGGTCTACAAGCTGAATGTCATTTATTGTAACAGTCTTCTTCCTGCTTCTCCCTTCTTGGAAATTCAACTTATAAATGAGTGATTTCCACTTCTTTGAATTTTCATTTAAAGAAAGAAAATGGAGAAGAGATGTCTAAATTTTCAACTTACGAATTCATAATTTTGCCATGCTGGTCAACCAGGACTTTGCCCAAGATTCTAGCATCTTCCCTTTCCTTCCGAATAATCCGGTCTACAAGCTGAATGCCATACATTGTAACAGTCTTCTTCCCGCTTCACCCTTCTTGGAAATTCAACTTATAAATGAGTGATTTCCACTTCTTTGAATTTTCATTTAAAGAAAGAAAATGGAGAAGAGATGTCTAAATTTTCAACTTACGAATTCATAATTTTGCCATGCTGGTCAACCAGGTCTTTGCCCAAGATTCTAGCATCTTCCCTTTCCTTCCGAATAATCCGGTCTACAAGCTGAATGTCATATATTGTAACAGTCTTCTTCCCGCTTCACCCTTCTTGGAAATTCAACTTATAAATGAGTGATTTCCACTTCTTTGAATTTTCATTTAAAGAAAGAAAATGGAGAAGAGATGTCTAAATATTCAACTTACGAATTCATAATTTTGCCATGCTGGTAAACCGGGTCTTTGCCCAAGATTCTAGCATCCTCCCTTTCCTTTCGATTAATTTGGTTTACAAGCTGAATGTCATATTTTGTAACAGTCTTCTTCCCGCTTCACCCTTCTTGGAAATTCAACTTATAAATGAGTGATTTCCACTTCTTTGAATTTTCATTTAAAGAAAGAAAATGGAGAAGAGATGTCTAAACATTCAACTTACGAATTCATAATTTTGCCATGCTGGTAAACCGGGTCTTTGCCCAAGATTCTAGCATCCTCCCTTTCCTTTCGATTAATTTGGTCTACAAGCTGAATGTCATATTTTGTAACAGTCTTCTTCCCGCTTCACCCTTCTTGGAAATTCAACTTATAAATGAGTGATTTCCACTTCTTTGAATTTTTATTTAAAGAAAGAAAATGGAGAAGAGATGTCTAAATATTCAACTTACGAATTCATAATTTTGCCATGCTGGTCAACCAGGTCTTTGCCCAAGATTCTGGCATCTTCCCTTTCCTTCCGAATAATCCGGTCTACAAGCTGAATGCCATATATTGTAACAGTCTTCTTCCCGCTTCACCCTTCTTGGAAATTCAACTTATAAATGAGTGATTTCCACTTCTTTGAATTTTCATTTAAAGAAAGAAAATGGAGAAGAGATGTCTAAATTTTCAACTTACGAATTCATAATTTTGCCATGCTGGTCAACCAGGTCTTTGCCCAAGATTCTAGCATCTTCCCTTTCCTTCCGAATAATCCGGTCTACAAGCTGAATGTCATATATTGTAACAGTCTTCTTCCCGCTTCACCCTTCTTGGAAATTCAACTTATAAATGAGTGATTTCCACTTCTTTGAATTTTCATTTAAAGAAAGAAAATGGAGAAGAGATGTCTAAATATTCAACTTACGAATTCATAATTTTGCCATGCTGGTAAACCAGGTCTTTGCCCAAGATTCTAGCATCCTCCCTTTCCTTTCGATTAATTTGGTCTACAAGCTGAATGTCATATTTTGTAACAGTCTTCTTCCCGCTTCACCCTTCTTGGAAATTCAACTTATAAATGAGTGATTTCCACTTCTTTGAATTTTCATTTAAAGAAAGAAAATGAAGAAGAGATGTCTAAATATTCAACTTACGAATTCATAATTTTGCCATGCTGGTCAACCAGGTCTTTGCCCAAGATTCTAGCATCCTCCCTTTCCTTTCGATTATTTTGGTCTACAAGCTGAATGTCATATTTTGTAACAGTCTTCTTCCCGCTTCACCCTTCTTGGAAATTCAACTTATAAATGAGTGATTTCCACTTCTTTGAATTTTCATTTAAAGAAAGAAAATTTAGAACAGATGTCTAAACATTCAACTTACGAATTCATAATTTTGCCATGCTGGTAAACCGGGTCTTTGCCCAAGATTCTAGCATCCTCCCTTTCCTTTCGATTAATTTGGTCTACAAGCTGAATGTCATATTTTGTAACAGTCTTCTTCCCGCTTCACCCTTCTTGGAAATTCAACTTATAAATGAGTGATTTCCACTTCTTTGAATTTTTATTTAAAGAAAGAAAATGGAGAAGAGATGTCTAAATATTCAACTTACGAATTCATAATTTTGCCATGCTGGTCAACCAGGTCTTTGCCCAAGATTCTGGCATCTTCCCTTTCCTTCCGAATCATTCGGTCTACAAGCTGAATGTCATTTATTGTAACAGTCTTCTTCCTGCTTCTCCCTTCTTGGAAATTCAACTTATAAATGAGTGATTTCCACTTCTTTGAATTTTCATTTAAAGAAAGAAAATGGAGAAGAGATGTCTAAATTTTCAACTTACTAATTCATAATTTTGCCATGCTGGTCAACCAGGACTTTGCCCAAGATTCTAGCATCTTCCCTTTCCTTCCGAATAATCCGGTCTACAAGCTGAATGCCATATATTGTAACAGTCTTCTTCCCGCTTCACCCTTCTTGGAAATTCAACATATAAATGAGTGATTTCCACTTCTTTGAATTTTCATTTAAAGAAAGAAAATGGAGAAGAGATGTCTAAATTTTCAACTTACGAATTCATAATTTTGCCATGCTGGTCAACCAGGTCTTTGCCCAAGATTCTAGCATCTTCCCTTTCCTTCCGAATAATCCGGTCTACAAGCTGAATGTCATATATTGTAACAGTCTTCTTCCCGCTTCACCCTTCTTGGAAATTCAACTTATAAATGAGTGATTTCCACTTCTTTGATTTTTCATTTAAAGAAAGAAAATGGAGAAGAGATGTCTAAATATTCAACTTACGAATTCATAATTTTGCCATGCTGGTAAACCGGGTCTTTGCCCAAGATTCTAGCATCCTCCCTTTCCTTTCGATTAATTTGGACTACAAGCTGAATGTCATATTTTGTAACAGTCTTCTTCCCGCTTCACCCTTCTTGGAAATTCAACTTATAAATGAGTGATTTCCACTTCTTTGAATTTTCATTTAAAGAAAGAAAATGGAGAAGAGATGTCTAAACATTCAACTTACGAATTCATAATTTTGCCATGCTGGTAAACCGGGTCTTTGCCCAAGATTCTAGCATCCTCCCTTTCCTTCCGATTAATTTGGTCTACAAGCTGAATGTCATATTTTGTAACAGTCTTCTTCCCGCTTCACCCCTCTTGGAAATTCAACTTATAAATGAGTGATTTCCACTTCTTTGAATTTTCATTTAAAGAAAGAAAATGGAGAAGAGATGTCTAAACATTCAACTTACGAATTCATAATTTTGCCATGCTGGTAAACCGGGTCTTTGCCCAAGATTCTAGCATCCTCCCTTTCATTCCGATTAATTTGGTCTACAAGCTGAATGTCATATTTTGTAACAGTCTTCTTCCCGCTTCACCCCTCTTGGAAATTCAACTTATAAATGAGTGATTTCCACTTCTTTGAATTTTCATTTAAAGAAAGAAAATGGAGAAGAGATGTCTAAACATTCAACTTACGAATTCATAATTTTGCCATGCTGGTAAACCGGGTCTTTGCCCAAGATTCTAGCATCCTCCCTTTCCTTTCGATTAATTTGGTCTACAAGCTGAATGTCATATTTTGTAACAGTCTTCTTCCCGCTTCACCCTTCTTGGAAATTCAACTTATAAATGAGTGATTTCCACTTCTTTGAATTTTCATTTAAAGAAAGAAAATTTAGAACAGATGTCTAAACATTCAACTTACGAATTCATAATTTTGCCATGCTGGTAAACCGGGTCTTTGCCCAAGATTCTAGCATCGTCCCTTTCCTTTCGATTAATTTGGTCTACAAGCTGAATGTCATATTTTGTAACAGTCTTCTTCCCGCTTCACCCTTCTTGGAAATTCAACTTATAAATGAGTGATTTCCACTTCTTTGAATTTTTATTTAAAGAAAGAAAATGGAGAAGAGATGTCTAAATATTCAACTTACGAATTCATAATTTTGCCATGCTGGTCAACCAGGTCTTTGCCCAAGATTCTGGCATCTTCCCTTTCCTTCCGAATCATTCGGTCTACAAGCTGAATGTCATTTATTGTAACAGTCTTCTTCCTGCTTCTCCCTTCTTGGAAATTCAACTTATAAATGAGTGATTTCCACTTCTTTGAATTTTCATTTAAAGAAAGAAAATGGAGAAGAGATGTCTAAATATTCAACTTACGAATTCATAATTATGCCATGCTGGTCAACCAGGTCTTTGCCCAAGATTCTGGCATCTTCCCTTTCCTTCCGAATCATTCGGTCTAAAAGCTGAATGTCATTTATTGTAACAGTCTTCTTCCTGCTTCTCCCTTCTTGGAAATTCAACTTATAAATGAGTGATTTCCACTTCTTTGAATTTTCATTTAAAGAAAGAAAATGGAGAAGAGATGTCTAAATATTCAACTTACGAATTCATAATTTTGCCATGCTGGTCAACCAGGACTTTGCCCAAGATTCTAGCATCTTCCCTTTCCTTCCGAATAATCCGGTCTACACGCTGAATGCCATATATTGTAACAGTCTTCTTCCCGCTTCACCCTTCTTGGAAATTCAACTTATAAATGAGTGATTTCCACTTCTTTGAATTTTCATTTAAAGAAAGAAAATGGAGAAGAGATGTCTAAATTTTCAACTTACGAATTCATAATTTTGCCATGCTGGTCAACCAGGTCTTTGCCCAAGATTCTAGCATCTTCCCTTTCCTTTCGATTATTTTGGTCTACAAGCTGAATGTCATATTTTGTAACAGTCTTCTTCCCGCTTCACCCTTCTTGGAAATTCAACTTATAAATGAGTGATTTCCACTTCTTTGAATTTTCATTTAAAGAAAGAAAATGGAGAAGAGATGTCTAAATATTCAACTTACGAATTCATAATTTTGCCATGCTGGTCAACCAGGTCTTTGCCCAAGATTCTAGCATCCTCCCTTTCCTTTCGATTAATTTGGTCTACAAGCTGAATGTCATATTTTGTAACAGTCTTCTTCCCGCTTCACCCTTCTTGGAAATTCAACTTATAAATGAGTGATTTAAACTTCTTTGAATTTTCATTTAAAGAAAGAAAATGGAGAAGAGATGTCTAAATATTCAACTTACGAATTCATAATTTTGCCATGCTGGTCAACCAGGTCTTTGCCCAAGATTCTAGCATCCTCCCTTTCCTTTCGATTAATTTGGTCTACAAGCTGAATGTCATATTTTGTAACAGTCTTCTTTCCGCTTCACCCTTCTTGGAAATTCAACTTATAAATGAGTTATTTCCACTTCTTTGAATTTTCATTTAAAGAAAGAAAATGGAGAAGAGATGTCTAAATATTCAACTTACGAATTCATAATTTTGCCATGCTGGTAAACCGGGTCTTTGCCCAAGATTCTAGCATCCTCCCTTTCCTTTCGATTAATTTGGTCTACAAGCTGAATGTCATATTTTGTAACAGTCTTCTTCCCGCTTCACCCTTCTTGGAAATTCAACTTATAAATGAGTGATTTCCACTTCTTTGAATTTTCATTTAAAGAAAAAAAATGGAGAAGAGATGTCTAAACATTCAACTTACGAATTCATAATTTTGCCATGCTGGTAAACCGGGTCTTTGCCCAAGATTCTAGCATCCTCCCTTTCCTTTCGATTAATTTGGTCTACAAGCTGAATGTCATATTTTGTAACAGTCTTCTTCCCGCTTCACCCTTCTTGGAAATTCAACTTATAAATGAGTGATTTCCACTTCTTTGAATTTTTATTTAAAGAAAGAAAATGGAGAAGAGATGTCTAAATATTCAACTTACGAATTCATAATTTTGCCATGCTGGTCAACCAGGTCTTTGCCCAAGATTCTGGCATCTTCCCGTTCCTTCCGAATCATTCGGTCTACAAGCTGAATGTCATTTATTGTAACAGTCTTCTTCCTGCTTCTCCCTTCTTGGAAATTCAATTTATAAATGAGTGATTTCCACTTCTTTGAATTTTCATTTAAAGAAAGAAAATGGAGAAGAGATGTCTAAATTTTCAACTTACGAATTCATAATTTTGCCATGCTGGTCAACCAGGACTTTGCCCAAGATTCTAGCATCTTCCCTTTCCTTCCGAATAATCCGGTCTACAAGCTGAATGCCATATATTGTAACATTCTTCTTCCCGCTTCACCCTTCTTGGAAATTCAACTTATAAATGAGTGATTTCCACTTCTTTGAATTTTCCTTTAAAGAAAGAAAATGGAGAAGAGATGTCTAAATTTTCAACGTACGAATTCATAATTTTGCCATGCTGGTCAACCAGGTCTTTGCCCAAGATTCTAGCATCTTCCGTTTCCTTCCGAATAATCCGGTCTACAAGCTGAATGTCATATATTGTAACAGTCTTCTTCCCGCTTCACCCTTCTTGGAAATTCAACTTATAAATGAGTGATTTCCACTTCTTTGAATTTTCATTTAAAGAAAGAAAATGGAGAAGAGATGTCTAAATATTCAACTTACGAATTCATAATTTTGCCATGCTGGTAAACCGGGTCTTTGCCCAAGATTCTAGCATCCTCCCTTTCCTTTCGATTAATTTGGTCTACAAGCTGAATGTCATATTTTGTAACAGTCTTCTTCCCGCTTCACCCTTCTTGGAAATTCAACTTATAAATGAGTGATTTCCACTTCTTTGAATTTTCATTTAAAGAAAGAAAATGGAGAAGAGATGTCTAAACATTCAACTTACGAATTCATAATTTTGCCATGCTGGTAAACCGGGTCTTTGCCCAAGATTCTAGCATCCTCCCTTTCCTTTCGATTAATTTGGTCTACAAGCTGAATGTCATATTTTGTAACAGTCTTCTTCCTGCTTCTCCCTTCTTGGAAATTCAACTTATAAATGAGTGATTTCCACTTCTTTGAATTTTCATTTAAAGAAAGAAAATGGAGAAGAGATGTCTAAATTTTCAACTTACGAATTCATAATTTTGCCATGCTGGTCAACCAGGACTTTGCCCAAGATTCTAGCATCTTCCCTTTCCTTCCGAATAATCCGGTCTACAAGCTGAATGCCATATATTGTAACAGTCTTCTTCCCGCTTCACCCTTCTTGGAAATTCAACTTATAAATGAGTGATTTCCACTTCTTTGAATTTTCATTTAAAGAAAGAAAATGGAGAAGAGATGTCTAAATTTTCAACTTACGAATTCATAATTTTGCCATGCTGGTCAACCAGGTCTTTGCCCAAGATTCTAGCATCTTCCCTTTCCTTCCGAATAATCCGGTCTACAAGCTGAATGTCATATATTGTAACAGTCTTCTTCCCGCTTCACCCTTCTTGGAAATTCAACTTATAAATGAGTGATTTCCACTTCTTTGAATTTTCATTTAAAGAAAGAAAATGGAGAAGAGATGTCTAAATATTCAACTTACGAATTCATAATTTTGCCATGCTGGTAAACCGGGTCTTTGCCCAAGATTCTAGCATCCTCCCTTTCCTTTCGATTAATTTGGTCTACAAGCTGAATGTCATATTTTGTAACAGTCTTCTTCCCGCTTCACCCTTCTTGGAAATTCAACTTATAAATGAGTGATTTCCACTTCTTTGAATTTTCATTTAAAGAAAGAAAATGGAGAAGAGATGTCTAAACATTCAACTTACGAATTCATAATTTTGCCATGCTGGTAAACCGGGTCTTTGCCCAAGATTCTAGCATCCTCCCTTTCCTTCCGATTAATTTGGTCTACAAGCTGAATGTCATATTTTGTAACAGTCTTCTTCCCGCTTCACCCCTCTTGGAAATTCAACTTATAAATGAGTGATTTCCACTTCTTTGAATTTTCATTTAAAGAAAGAAAATGGAGAAGAGATGTCTAAACATTCAACTTACGAATTCATAATTTTGCCATGCTGGTAAACCGGGTCTTTGCCCAAGATTCTAGCATCCTCCCTTTCCTTTCGATTAATTTGGTCTACAAGCTGAATGTCATATTTTGTAACAGTCTTCTTCCCGCTTCACCCTTCTTGGAAATTCAACTTATAAATGAGTGATTTCCACTTCTTTAAATTTTCATTTAAAGAAAAAAAATTTAGAACAGATGTCTAAACATTCAACTTACGAATTCATAATTTTGCCATGCTGGTAAACCGGGTCTTTGCCCAAGATTCTAGCATCCTCCCTTTCCTTTCGATTAATTTGGTCTACAAGCTGAATGTCATATTTTGTAACAGTCTTCTTCCCGCTTCACCCTTCTTGGAAATTCAACTTATAAATGAGTGATTTCCACTTCTTTGAATTTTCATTTAAAGAAAGAAAATGGAGAAGAGATGTCTAAACATTCAACTTACGAATTCATAATTTTGCCATGCTGGTAAACCGGGTCTTTGCCCAAGATTCTAGCATCCTCCCTTTCCTTTCGATTAATTTGGTCTACAAGCTGAATGTCATATTTTGTAACAGTCTTCTTCCCGCTTCACCCTTCTTGGAAATTCAACTTATAAATGAGTGATTTCCACTTCTTTGAATTTTCATTTAAAGAAAGAAAATGGAGAAGAGATGTCTAAACATTCAACTTACGAATTCATAATTTTGCCATGCTGGTAAACCGGGTCTTTGCCCAAGATTCTAGCATCCTCCCTTTCCTTTCGATTAATTTGGTCTACAAGCTGAATGTCATATTTTGTAACAGTCTTCTTCCCGCTTCACCCTTCTTGGAAATTAAACTTATAAATGAGTGATTTCCACTTCTTTGAATTTTTATTTAAAGAAAGAAAATGGAGAAGAGATGTCTAAATATTCAACTTACGAATTCATAATTTTGCCATGCTGGTCAACCAGGTCTTTGCCCAAGATTCTGGCATCTTCCCTTTCCTTCCGAATCATTCGGTCTACAAGCTGAATGTCATTTATTGTAACAGTCTTCTTCCTGCTTCTCCCTTCTTGGAAATTCAACTTATAAATGAGTGATTTCCACTTCTTTGAATTTTCATTTAAAGAAAGAAAATGGAGAAGAGATGTCTAAATTTTCAACTTACGAATTAATAATTTTGCCATGCTGGTCAACCAGGACTTTGCCCAAGATTCTAGCATCTTCCCTTTCCTTCCGAATAATCCGGTCTACAAGCTGAATGCCATATATTTTAACAGTCTTCTTCCCGCTTCACCCTTCTTGGAAATTCAACTTATAAATGAGTGATTTCCACTTCTTTGAATTTTCATTTAAAGAAAGAAAATGGAGAAGAGATGTCTAAATTTTCAACTTACGAATTCATAATTTTGCCATGCTGGTCAACCAGGTCTTTGCCCAAGATTCTAGCATCTTCCCTTTCCTTCCGAATAATCCTGTCTACAACTGAATGTCATATATTGTAACAGTCTTCTTCCCGCTTCACCCTTCTTGGAAATTCAACTTATAAATGAGTGATTTCCACTTCTTTGAATTTTCATTTAAAGAAAGAAAATGGAGAAGAGATGTCTAAATATTCAACTTACGAATTCATAATTTTGCCATGCTGGTAAACCGGGTCTTTGCCCAAAATTCTAGCATCCTCCCTTTCCTTTCGATTAATTTGGTTTACAAGCTGAATGTCATATTTTGTAACAGTCTTCTTCCCGCTTCACCCTTCTTGGAAATTCAACTTATAAATGAGTGATTTCCACTTCTTTGAATTTTCATTTAAAGAAAGAAAATGGAGAAGAGATGTCTAAACATTCAACTTACGAATTCATAATTTTGCCATGCTGGTAAACCGGGTCTTTGCCCAAGATTCTAGCATCCTCCCTTTCCTTTCGATTAATTTGGTCTACAAGCTGAATGTCATATTTTGTAACAGTCTTCTTCCCGCTTCACCCTTCTTGGAAATTCAACTTATAAATGAGTGATTTCCACTTCTTTAAATTTTCATTTAAAGAAAAAAAATTTAGAACAGATGTCTAAACATTCAACTTACGAATTCATAATTTTGCCATGCTGGTAAACCGGGTCTTTGCCCAAGATTCTAGCATCCTCCCTTTCCTTTCGATTAATTTGGTCTACAAGCTGAATGTCATATTTTGTAACAGTCTTCTTCCCGCTTCACCCTTCTTGGAAATTCAACTTATAAATGAGTGATTTCCACTTCTTTGAATTTTCATTTAAAGAAAGAAAATGGAGAAGAGATGTCTAAACATTCAACTTACGAATTCATAATTTTGCCATGCTGGTAAACCGGGTCTTTGCCCAAGATTCTAGCATCCTCCCTTTCCTTTCGATTAATTTGGTCTACAAGCTGAATGTCATATTTTGTAACAGTCTTCTTCCCGCTTCACCCTTCTTGGAAATTCAACTTATAAATGAGTGATTTCCACTTCTTTGAATTTTCATTTAAAGAAAGAAAATGGAGAAGAGATGTCTAAACATTCAACTTACGAATTCATAATTTTGCCATGCTGGTAAACCGGGTCTTTGCCCAAGATTCTAGCATCCTCCCTTTCCTTTCGATTAATTTGGTCTACAAGCTGAATGTCATATTTTGTAACAGTCTTCTTCCCGCTTCACCCTTCTTGGAAATTAAACTTATAAATGAGTGATTTCCACTTCTTTGAATTTTTATTTAAAGAAAGAAAATGGAGAAGAGATGTCTAAATATTCAACTTACGAATTCATAATTTTGCCATGCTGGTCAACCAGGTCTTTGCCCAAGATTCTGGCATCTTCCCTTTCCTTCCGAATCATTCGGTCTACAAGCTGAATGTCATTTATTGTAACAGTCTTCTTCCTGCTTCTCCCTTCTTGGAAATTCAACTTATAAATGAGTGATTTCCACTTCTTTGAATTTTCATTTAAAGAAAGAAAATGGAGAAGAGATGTCTAAATTTTCAACTTACGAATTAATAATTTTGCCATGCTGGTCAACCAGGACTTTGCCCAAGATTCTAGCATCTTCCCTTTCCTTCCGAATAATCCGGTCTACAAGCTGAATGCCATATATTTTAACAGTCTTCTTCCCGCTTCACCCTTCTTGGAAATTCAACTTATAAATGAGTGATTTCCACTTCTTTGAATTTTCATTTAAAGAAAGAAAATGGAGAAGAGATGTCTAAATTTTCAACTTACGAATTCATAATTTTGCCATGCTGGTCAACCAGGTCTTTGCCCAAGATTCTAGCATCTTCCCTTTCCTTCCGAATAATCCTGTCTACAACTGAATGTCATATATTGTAACAGTCTTCTTCCCGCTTCACCCTTCTTGGAAATTCAACTTATAAATGAGTGATTTCCACTTCTTTGAATTTTCATTTAAAGAAAGAAAATGGAGAAGAGATGTCTAAATATTCAACTTACGAATTCATAATTTTGCCATGCTGGTAAACCGGGTCTTTGCCCAAAATTCTAGCATCCTCCCTTTCCTTTCGATTAATTTGGTTTACAAGCTGAATGTCATATTTTGTAACAGTCTTCTTCCCGCTTCACCCTTCTTGGAAATTCAACTTATAAATGAGTGATTTCCACTTCTTTGAATTTTCATTTAAAGAAAGAAAATGGAGAAGAGATGTCTAAACATTCAACTTATGAATTCATAATTTTGCCATGCTGGTAAACCGGGTCTTTGCCCAAGATTCTAGCATCCTCCCTTTCCTTTCGATTAATTTGGTCTACAAGCTGAATGTCATATTTTGTAACAGTCTTCTTCCCGCTTCACCCTTCTTGGAAATTCAACTTATAAATGAGTGATTTCCACTTCTTTGAATTTTTATTTAAAGAAAGAAAATGGAGAAGAGATGTCTAAATATTCAACTTACGAATTCATAATTTTGCCATGCTGGTCAACCAGGTCTTTGCCCAAGATTCTGGCATCTTCCCTTTCCTTCCGAATCATTCGGTCTACAAGCTGAATGTCATTTATTGTAACAGTCTTCTTCCTGCTTCTCCCTTCTTGGAAATTCAACTTATAAATGAGTGATTTCCACTTCTTTGAATTTTCATTTAAAGAAAGAAAATGGAGAAGAGATGTCTAAATTTTCAACTTACGAATTCATAATTTTGCCATGCTGGTAAACCGTTTCTTTGCCCAAGATTCTAGCATCCTCCCTTTCCTTTCGATTAATTTGGTCTACAAGCTGAATGTCATATTTTGTAACAGTCTTCTTCCCGCTTCACCCTTCTTGGAAATTCAACATATAAATGAGTAATTTCCACTTCTTAATTTTCATTTAAAGAAAGAAAATGGAGAAGATATGTCTAAACATTCAACTTACGAATTCATAATTTTGCCATGCTGGTAAACCGGGTCTTTGCCCAAGATTCTAGCATCCTCCTTTTCCTTTCGATTAATTTGGTCTTCAAGCTGAATGTCATATTTTGTAACAGTCTTCTTCCCGCTTCACCCTTCTTGGAAATTCAACTTATAAATGAGTGATTTCCACTTCTTTGAATTTTCATTTAAAGAAAGAAAATGGAGAAGAGATGTCTAAATATTCAACTTACGAATTCATAATTTTGCCATGCTGGTAAACCGGGTCTTTGCCCAAGATTCTAGCATCCTCCCTTTCCTTTCGATTAATTTGGTCTACAAGCTGAATGTCATATTTTGTAACAGTCTTCTTCCCGCTTCACCCTTCTTGCAAATTCAACTTATAAATGAGTGATTTCCACTTCTTTGAATTTTCATTTAAAGAAAGAAAATTTAGAACAGATGTCTAAACATTCAACTTACGAATTCATAATTTTGCCATGCTGGTAAACCGGGTCTTTGCCCAAGATTCTAGCATCCTCCCTTTCCTTTCGATTAATTTGGTCTACAAGCTGAATGTCATATTTTGTAACAGTCTTCTTCCCGCTTCACCCTTCTTGGAAATTCAACTTATAAATGAGTGATTTCCACTTCTTTGAATTTTCATTTAAAGAAAGAAAATTTAGAACAGATGTCTAAACATTCAACTTACGAATTCATAATTTTGCCATGCTGGTAAACCGGGTCTTTGCCCAAGATTCTAGCATCCTCCCTTTCCTTTCGATTAATTTGGTCTACAAGCTGAATGTCATATTTTGTAACAGTCTTCTTCCCGCTTCACCCTTCTTGGAAATTCAACTTATAAATGAGTGATTTCCACTTCTTTGAATTTTCATTTAAAGAAAGAAAATTTAGAACAGATGTCTAAACATTCAACTTACGAATTCGTAATTTTGCCATGCTGGTAAACCGGGTCTTTGCCCAAGATTCTAGCATCCTCCCTTTCCTTTCGATTAATTTGGTCTACAAGCTGAATGTCATATTTTGTAACAGTCTTCTTCCCGCTTCACCCTTCTTGGAAATTCAACTTATAAATGAGTGATTTCCACTTCTTTGAATTTTCATTTAAAGAAAGAAAATTTAGAACAGATGTCTAAACATTCAACTTACGAATTCATAATTTTGCCATGCTGGTAAACCGGGTCTTTGCCCAAGATTCTAGCATCCTCCCTTTCCTTTCGATTAATTTGGTCTACAAGCTGAATGTCATATTTTGTAACAGTCTTATTCCCTGTTCACCCTTCATGGCAATGCAACATATAAATGAGTGATTTCCACTTCTTTTCTGAATTGAGACCCCAAACTTTCAGACAAATAAAGTAAAAGCTTAAGGGAAAGTTGAGACCCATCTCATATCGTTTTCCGAAACGTTGGTCTAAAGAGATGATATCATTGATATGACAAATACCTGAGTCTCATAATGACTGTATATTTTTAGTAATAAGCTCATAAATGAGGCTAAAAAAGTCTTTCGCATGCTAACTTTGCTCGTCAAATAGTAAGGAATATTTATATGGGCATTTTCTATAATAATTTCCGAATTTAACGAAATAATTCCTTCAAGCGCAGCAAATTCAGAAAATATCATGACATTTGAAAGTCAGTCTAATTATAGCCATTTTAAACTTCGAAGTCATCCATAATTATATAATCAATAACTTCTCATTCAATTTAGACGTAATGGTCATTTACTTAAATGCATAGCTTTTAGTAAATGAATATATTTCTATGAAATGTTATTAAGTTTATTCATTCTTAACTTAAAAAAGTGAATTTTTATTCTCTTTAAATGAAATTAGATTTACTAGGAAGTACTTTAAGAATTAGGACCTAATTTTTAAAATAAATGTAATTATAATGATTCAAACAAATTTCAGCAATACAAAAACTATCACTAAAAAATGTAAAAGCATACCAGGTTTATATCAGAAAGTATATACGCATCAAACAATTTCTATTGTTAGAAAATTCATTTTTTCCCCTTCATTTTTGATTATTTTAAATACTTTAGAAAAATAAAGCTGAAGCTTTGCTGAAGCGAGTGTGAGAGTGTCATCTTTATATGAGCTTCAAGTTAGACTTTTACCGTCGGGTGCTCAGGGGCCCTTACCTTCATAAGCTACTGCACCCCTCTTTTCCCGATTTCTTGGATTTGGTTTGAATTGGGGTTTAATTCAAGGGGGGGGGATAAGCAAATTATTAAAAATGTAGCAAGTAGTTTCTGTAATTATCGAATTCTTTGTAAATCAAATAGTAATAACACAAAATCTATTTTTTTTCCAAAAAACTATATTTTTCAAGGAAAGCGAACTAATACTATATGTTACACGATAATAATATAATTTTATATAATCCTGAACTTGTAAAAATAAACACTCTCACCTTCGAAAAACGTGGCATGCAGCAGAAAATGGACTGTTTGCCAACCCGCGGAAATCGCGGGATACGCAGCTTTAGAGTTTAATGCATAATTAGAATAAATAGAAACGAAACATTTAATATAGATGGTACATTTAAAAAATGCGTAACATAAACTGAATATAAAACAAATAAAACCAATCATGGGAAGAAAATTCCTTTATTCTCCTTGAAAATAACATCCATTGATAACAATATACTTCTGACATTGTTGATAAAGCTGCGGGAATGAGTCAGCGAAGGCCTCTTTTATAATGGAGTGAAGTACAGAAGTCACACGTCGTCGGATGCCTGGTATGTCTGCAAAACCTGTGCCTTTCAAGATCCCCTTGATGCGCGGAAACAAAAAGAAGTCAACAGGCGCCAGATCAGGTGAATACGGTTGATGTGCGAGGACAGTTACGCAGCGTTTGGCCAAGAAGTTTACCTACACGGATTGCAATATGGAAGCGGGGGTTCTCATGCAACAGACTCTACTTACCACTCCAGCACAACTCGGGCGAACACGCCGGATGCGAAGCAGTAACCTTTATTTCCCCATTTGTAACAAAACTTCATATTAATCCTTTGCTCCATTTTAATTTGACTTGAGTTTTTGCACACACACCGTTCGATTGTCCGTAGCAGAGTAATCTGTGTAAATTTCTTGAGCTGCTTGCTACATAGCGTCTCACTATAGATCCCTCGCTGCACATGCGAGGGATCTAACAATTCATCGAAATGTTTAGACGCACCTTGTATATACAACCTATGTCCTGAAGATTCATATTAGTAGAGATGGGATAGAGGAAAATTTTGTTCATGTAATAGTTTTTATCTTGCAAGAATAAAGCATATATTCTAAATTTGTAATAATAATGTTACAAAAATAAATTGAATTTACAACCAGATAATGTTCAGAAAACTAGTGGCTGGCTTTCCAATCCAAAACAATATCTTTTCCTTACAATTATACAACATTTTACAATGGAAAATTAATTTTCTGTCAACATTCCTTATAACTTGGATTCATTTCAAGTATTTAAATAAAGTATTGACCAAAGCAAAAAATGTTAAGGCAGTTGCAATTCTAATATGCAAATTTTCTATCATCGTTTTCGAAAAAAGACTTTTGAGTCAGTTCAGTTTAATTATAGAAAAGTCTGGTTTTATAGCAATACTAGGGCTATTTTGGGATGGACTTCGTAATTTTGAACCATGGTCAGATGACGAGGATGACACCTGAGTGGGCACCCATATCTCCAAGTTTCCACACCAGCGGGAGGAAGTTTGGGCCCTTCCGATTTAACGTGGATCAGACCCGCTTACACGACGATCGATTCCTATGTCGAACCTGAACCTATGTCGGGTCCCGAACCTGAAGCCCTCCAGTTCCTTACCACCAGATCACTGCTGCCCCATTCAATTAGATTAGATGCAGTAAAAGAGAGAGATTCTGGAGGTAATAATTATGTTACTAATATAAAAATTATTTCAATTTTAAAATTCTCAGCGGTAACATTGAAATCTGTTTCTTTTTCTTTCTCGCTTGTGGAATAAAAAGGAAGTGTTATAATCTTAAAAAAACTTGAGAGTTTGTCTAATCTCTGATTTTAAGACATCCTTGAGTTCGAAAAATATATTTTTAGCATTGTGTTGGTATGTCTGAACACGCGATTACTCAAAAACGATGTGTGCTAGACAAATGGAATTGGGTATTTGACCTCACAGTCATATTTGCAGATAGCCACTAAGGTTTGAACGAAATTCACTCGCAAGACGTCTATCTGTCTAGATTCAATTCAATGAAATCGACAACTCCAAAATGTAGACAATCAGGCACATAGAATTTGATACACTTGATCAGTATCTAAGATACGGATTCTTATCAAAATTTGAGCCAAATCAATCAAATAGTTGATTTGACTCAAAATTTGATTGTTGATTGATTTGACTCAAAATTTGATGGTTGATATGACTCAAAATTTGGTTGTTGATTGATTTGACTCGAAATTTGATGGTTGATATGACTCAAAATTTGGTTGTTGATTGATTTGACTCAAAATTTGGTTGTTGATTGATTTGACTCAAAATTTGGTTGTTGATTGATTTGACTCAAAATTTGATTGTTGATTGATTTGACTCAAAATTTAATGGTTGATTTGACTCAAAATCGATTGAGTCAAATCAATCGAAAACCATATGTGTCGATCTGAGTTTTCATATGCACGTAAATGCAATAAATTTTTAATGGAATGGCTTAAATCATCAAAATTGGATATTTGATCTTGTGACTACAAATATAATCTCATATCAAAAATTGTTTCAATTCGATATGGAAAAAGAAATTCTAAATACCTATCCTCCCGATTGTTTCAGTAAATCTATTATATTCAATCCAAAATATGAGCATTCAAATATTTCGTAAAATGTCGTGCAAAATATGTGTGGCCTTATCGAAAGTCCAAAATTGTATGTGGAGAATACGGCATAAGACCATACCTGTGGACTTTACGAGAAAGTTTCGGAGTGACCTCTCGTGCAAGTTTAAATTATTCTGATGTTTAGATTAAATGCTTTTTTGAGATTTAAGAGAGAGTGGTATGCATTTCTGGCTGTATAGTACATGTCACAGTTTATGTCGTAGATGTTCTTTGAATTGCTTTTTTTTAATGTGAAAATTATAATTATACTTCTGTAACAATGTTTTCAAATTGTAACATATTTTCGAATGTATACTTGATGTTTTATTTTATTTCAAAACTTTCATTCAAAATTTATTGTATAGGAATTACGAAACTTGAATTTCTGAATTTTTAATCAATTTCTTACATTTTGTATAATTCTGAGCTAATTGAAAGTATTCAATTTTAATAATAAATATTTATTTCATTTTAAAAGTTTTATTTACCATTACTATTAAGTTAATTTATGAAAAAATAAAATCTAAGGACTTTTATAAATATAATATTGTATAGAATTCTTTTTATAATTCATATCAATTAAATTATGTATGTCATATCCATTCTATTTATTCTTTTAATCCATATTATTGGAATTTTTAAGGAGAAAAACCCAATATAGAAGAAACTACAGTATACAACTACAGTAACCATCATTAGAAATATTCGGAAAGATTTCCTTTCATTACTCTAAAAATTATTTTTTTCGCAATCATTATTTTAAAATATTTTACTTGAACAAAATAATTCAGCATGTTTCTTTGCCTTCATCTATTGAACCCATTTTGTTAATGGTCTAGCAAAAGATTATCTTTTTTAACACAAAATAATTGCCAATTAGGAAGATAGTTATTTTTTCGACCGAGGAAGTATGAATGTCCTTTTTTCTTCTAAAGATATAAAGATAAATTAAAGTATTGGAAAAGAAATTCTTCCATTTATTCCATTATGTCAAAACGAAACGCATCCTTTCTTAGAGTTTTCCTGCACCCACATTTCTGATTTGTACCTAAAAGTCTGTTTCGCAATAAATTCTTTACCTTTAGTAAATTCTTTTATTTATGTTATAATTTTAAGTGTACATAAAAATTCCAAATAATAAAATTGAATTCCACTTTGAAATAAATTATGAAATTAATTCGGATAATACTATCTTAATCAATGAAAACTGAAAAAATAATATTTCAAGAGGTTTTTCCCTGAGGTTTAAAGAGAACTACAAAACCTCTTTAAATTGTTGCTCGTTTCATTGTTCTCGTGAGCAAGTCGTTTTGCCTAAGTCCTAATTTATTCCTTCTTGAACTTGAGCGTGAACTCCGACACACAAATACTCTCCCCCTCTAACAATTGAGGAGGGGGAGAGTATTTGTGTGTGGGAGTTCACGCTCTAGAGCGCATACCGTTAGATCTAGAGAATGAATTGTAAGATGGAAATATGAACATAGGAGCTACTGTTTCGAAATTTTAATAATAATTTTAATTGATAAAAAAATAATCGTTCCCTTTCTTGATTATTTCTGAAATTATTGTGGCATAAAAAAATTCATACTATTTTTAAATGTTACATATTTAATAATCGTATATATATTTCTTGAAATTTATATTTTTTTATATATATATATTTATATTCTACCTAGTTTTGAGCTTAGTTGTTGGAATCTAAAAAAAGAAATATGTTCGATATCTTTGTAAATTATACGACAATTAAAAAAATGAATTTACTGTAACACCGAAGACAGAAGAAAAACAAGTTGAACAATTACACTTTTAAACGCTATGCTGTCATGAGAATGCTAATTTTATTAAAAGCGTATTTAGTTTCGGTTTATATCATAATCTGTGTCGAATATAGGGGACATTTCCCTAACGAAGTATTTCTGTGCTGTTCGTGAGCACATACCTTGTGCTCTTGTTTGCAAAAAAAATAGCTGATCCTACGCAAGAAAAATCAGGAAACAGTTTTCTTGACTAGTTATCCATTTATTCACATCGAGACACTCCTTATTTTTATACCATTCCCGATAAGCAATTCCATATCATGGTTATGAATATTTCTTAAAGACAGTAAGAATTATGTTCTTCATAGACTACTAATTTCACGTGAAAATCGCCGAGTTTGTGCGTGAACATTAAAATAAATTTGCTCTGCTTTTCTTCGCGACCTACTGTTTGCTCACACTCCACATGAGCGTCTACTTTTCTTAACTGCCAAGGAAAAAAAATGGTCTTTTTTGCATAACTTTCAAGACAACGGGAATGGGCTGCCATCTGGGGTTGCGAAGGGGAACTATCTATATTTTAATCTAGAAATTAAATTTTAATTACTTTTATTGTTAAATATTCTCTTTATAAAATTAATTAAATATTTTCCTTGCGTTTACTCCATTTTTTCAGAGAAAAACTTTCTTTTCATTATGGGATCATAAATGATAATTCGAAGATATGAAAAATCATTCATTTGCTTCTATTGAACAATACTATCTCGTTGCTTCTGAAACGATGGCATATCCAATATCGCTCTTTATTCTTTAAAGTAAAAGTTCTAGATACGCGAAAAAAACTTTTCTTATTACAAATAAACTCCTTCGCATTTCGCTTGCCGCAGCACCATCTCCAGAAAAGTACTTTTTTCCCTCCTATCTGGAAACTCTGATATTTCTTTTTTCATTTACTTTCAGAAAGCGATGAAAAGTTTCCAGCATGACGGTTTAGAAGAATCTTGTTTGTCGAGACGCAGAACTTGTTTTATGATACAAGAATAAATGCTTCGGCTTCGGTAACTCCAAATTTCGAACGGCGAACGAATATTTCAGATTTTAGAAGTGTTCTTCTGGAAAGAAGAAAGAAAGGAAATTCCTACTGATTTAAATATAAAAAAGATTACGAAATTCAAATGAAGTAGAAATCGAGAACAGAAATGGAGTTGCGAATGGATTTAAATTTGTAGGAAATGGATAAAATAAAGGTTTAATAATTTCTATTAACTCATATACTACTTTATTTCTAAAATAGAAATTTTATAACAATATTTAAATTATTTTTCAATAATTTAAGTAAAAAGCTTATGGCGACTGTCTTTCTAGGGTCCTTGTTTCTATTATTTGTCTAAAAACTAACATTTAAAAACATTTCTTTATATATTACTATTTTATTTTATGTTTTTTCTACTCTACTTTAGTTTCCATTATCTATGAAAAGTAAGGAACATTAATTAAAGAAAAGCAAAATAAATTATATCTACAAACAAAACTTTAATCATGAGACTGCCTGTACAAAAAAATTCGGACACACATTTTACTCCGGAACTAATTACTAACTAACGGAACTAAAATAAAATTGTTGATACCTGTAACTGTAAAAAAGTATTCTCCATAAATGTAAAAAAATATTATTTTCATATAAAAGACTTCACATTTACATTTACACAAACATAAATTTTTGAACCAACAACACCCAATTTCGAATACTTATCGAAATTCTCTAGATTATAACACAAAGATACCTTACATTACGTAATTTTGAATTAATGTTACTTCATTATTCGATACCTTCTGCTAATTGAGAATTGCTATTTTTTAAAGTATTCTTCAATATATATATGTAAAATTATTTTGGTTGCAGCAGAAGGCAGGTTTGAAGACATAGACGAGATGTTGTATTTTTAATTTCGTTTTATTCGCTCTATTATTCTCTGTTTAATGACAAGAAGGCGCAGTTCGACACAAAAGCAGAAGTAAAAAAGAAGAAGGAACGAAACAAATGATCACTAGTCGTATATAATATGAGATTTCCGGCCACGTGCAGATTGAATACATGTGTTGACATTTGAGAAGAGCAACGGTAGTATCACTTTCATTCGATATGTAGAACTGATTGCGCAGTAGTTTTTACACAGCTTTATATGTGCAATGGTATCAGGAAACAAGAGAAAAATTTAGAATCAACCCGACATGGGCTGAATTAGGCAAAAATTTAGGAAATTAATTTGAATTATATTATATATTAAAATATCATTACATATATATTTAAAATTTCTTCAATTACTTTTAATTAGTTTCTTTAGACATGTTGCAATAACCAAACGTTTTACGAACACCATGAATTTCACTATATTTGCGAGATATCTTCACTTTATAACAAGATTGTCAGGCAATAGGAAACCATTTGCTGTAATGAAGCGGAAAAACACAACTTTTTATGCTTAGTATTATTTTGGAAAAATGGTAGCAAATTGCACGGGCAGAAAAGAGTTGTGAGTCCTTTAATTAATGAAAAAATCACAAAAAAGTGAATCGATATGAAGTGCAAATTTATCTAATGTTATGTATATGAATGAATAAAATACAACCTCCTTATATTTTGACAATGCAATGTAGCAAGTTTTTGAGAAAAAGCACTTTTTTTTAAATAATAAAAAATTTCGTTAATTTGAGTATTGATAGTAATCCTTTTTCCAGTAAATTTTATTAAATATAAAAAGAAATTCCTAAAAATATTCAAAAGATTAATTGGTAGAAACCTGAAGGTGAAATTCAACACAATTATGTTACTTATTTTCAATTATAAAAGAATGTTTCAAGAAATTAACATTTGTCTTTTCTTTTCCAAGTGATCTTTTGATTGAAACTTCTTTTATTAATATTAGTTATACATCCAGAATATTTGACTCCTTTAAATGGTAATTTCATTTAAAAGAGTAAAAAAAGAAAAAGGAAAAATGGTATTTCGAAGTGAAGATGAATAACTTCCTTATGAAAAGTCCCCCCTGCTGGGGACCTCGAATAAGGATGAGATTCGGGGGCACCTCGAAATGAGGGTGAGAATCTTCCGGCATGGTGGTTAGATCTCGCCACCCTAGAGGGTACACGAAAAGGTAGGGGTCTGGCTCTTCCCATCGATGACTGGACATACTTCCTTAGGAAATGGTTGTACCTCGGCCGGTGATGGTCCTTAGGATTCAACCACTGTTCTCGCCAGTGTTGCTGTTGTGTCGGTCCGGTCATTCAGATTTGATTTTATTTGTGTGATTTCGGGAGGGTCGGTGAGTCAGTGATATCACTGTTTTACGAAAAAAGATTTCCTTCTTCTTTTTATCTATAAAAGAGGGCTTTAATTCTCTTTTGATCCGAAGTAAATCTCAAATATTCACGAGAAAAGCAAAAAAAAAAAAAAAAAAAAAAAAAAAATCGGAATCGTCTAAACACTTTTAAATGTGTTTAAAGGCCAGTTTTGTAAACACCATTAAAATGTCTGGGGAACTATACGCTTTTGTAGAAGGAAATAATGATAATTATAGTTTATAAAATCAAAGTTTTTGTTTCTTGTTCCAAGGGTAGTTTTTCAAAACACTTCTCTTTTTTTTAAAGGAGTAAAGGTAATCCATACCCTATTTGGCACAATCTCTTCTAATGATCAGGAAAAAGGTTTTTTTATGTGTTCCTTTGAAAAAAAATTAGAATTCAAAATTAAGCCAAATTTTATGTTTTTACATGATAGATTATAAAAATTATTATTGCCAAAAACAAATTTCATAGATTAAGTGCTTGCATTTTTTTTTCATTTTTTCACTTTGAAAATGCATTTATTGAGAAAAACTGATACAATATATATCAATCAAAATATTTTCCATCATTTTCCACAACTTTTTTTCCCATTTTCGTCCAATAAGATTTCCAATTGATTGTCTTTGTTTTTTCTTTTTTTGTCCTCAAGGCCATTATTTGTCACTGATATCGAAATCACGACTCTTAAATCGTTGAAACCAAAACCGATAATTGAGATATGATGGATCAGCGTCACTATACGTTTCTAAAAGTGTCTGATGAGCTTCGGTAGCAGATTTCCTCAAATCAAACATAAAAAGCAATGGATGTCTAAAATGGGATTTGGAGCGTTCCATCATTGGGGACTTTATACTCCGAAAAACTCAATAATACTAAATGGAAAACTTTCAAAATGATAAAAATACAGTAATAGCAAACTGGTAAAACTCAAAATCCTTGTCGTAATAGAGATACTTCGAATGTTTACCAATAGATGGCCCTGATTAAAATGCATGCAAGCAACCTAAAAACATCTCTTTCGTGGTCTCATTAGTGATAATTTAGTTTTCAGTCAATGTTTTTCCGAATATGGACAATATTTAAAAAATATTTTCAACATAATTTCTATATTATATTATAAAATTGCAATGAAATTCAAATCATTTACAATGTTTGGCATTAAGAAAATTAAGATTCTTTTAATTACACGCAGTTGATTCAGCATCTCGAGGGACAAAGTGAGATAAGAAGTTCGGCTTCTCAAATAGTTAATATCTAATATTTCCGCAGTCAATATTTTGGACGAATCAGCTGATTATACAGGGTTAGCAAGAAATAAGTTACCCACTTCAGAGGGCTCTAAAATGCATTCTATTGGTCGAAATAAGATGAAATTTGAACTTCAGATTATTCAAGTGATGTGCTTTACATTTATTAATTGAAAAAAGTTAGTACAAAAATTCACCAATAGATGGCGCTGTAACACAAATGGCATTTATTTGTATATATCGAAAATGTTAAACATAATTTGCGTTGCAGCCCATGTCTATTACCATTTTTCTTTGGATAAAAAGAAGGTGGATTCTGTACGAATATTAGTTTCTTCTTTGCTCTTCATGCCTATGTTGCAATACAATGCGCTACTAGTAAAATTGTTCTATCAGAACCAACAAAACTCCGTTGCAGGGCTAAAGGAATTTCGTCGTATGAAGCAGATACGAATCCAATGTCTCCAAGTGCCCTACGCAAAATGATGCAGAAATATGAAAAAAACTTGGGCAACTTGGCATTCTTCTAGATAGAGGACGAAAAAAAATCCGTCTTCCAGCTTCGAAAATATTGCGACCACACTCGTTAAAGCCAGAAGTCATAGCGGGATTTTGCCAGTTGTTTCCCGTGATCTGAATATGCCGTATTCAACTGTACAAAAAATCGTAAGGCTGGTTTTGTATTTTTATCCATACAAAATCAAATCTGTGCACTTGTTGCAGAACGGGGACTTAGAAGTTCGTAAAACTTTTGCACTCCACTTGAATCATCCTTGCTCGAATGGTGGTTGACACAACTTGGCCATGGATCATTCTGTGAAGTAATGAGGCCCACTTTTGCCCCAATGGGCAAGTTTACACCCACAACTGTCGAATTTGGGCAGAGGAAAACCCACACGTTCTCGGGAACACCCCTTGTATCCTGAAAAAGTGACAGTATGGTGTGGTTTTACAGCTATGTTTATCATTGGACCATGCTTCTTTGAAGAGATAACTTCAATGGAATCCAAACCTGTTCCGTCACAGGACAATGATACCATGATATGATGATTAATTTTGTAATCTCTTCTACAGCGTGTATGCCTTCAAGACATCGTTTTCATGCAGGATGGTGTACCACCTCATATTGATCGTTGTATAAAGCGATTGTAAATACAGGAATTCACAGAAGCGCGAGTTATCAGCCGTCATTTCCCAATGGTGTTTCCTCTTCGCTCCTTGCGACATCATTCCTTGCGACTTTTGGTTGTGGGGTTATTTGAAGGACAATATCAACCGTCAAAGGCCATCATCTCTACCAGATCTGAAGGACAGCATTCGGCGCCTTATTCTTCATATTCCGGCAGACTCACTCCGATCATCTATGGAAAATATGGTTCGCCGATTAGAGCATATTTTTGAGAATGAAGGAGGACAGGTTGAAAAATTTTAATTTTACTTTGTTTAACAATTATAAACCGTATTAAATGGTTTTATGTGTATTACAACGCCACCTAACGGTGAAATTTGTACTAATTCATTTTATTTAATAAATGCAAGCGCATCATCTCAATAATCTGTAGTTCAAATTTTATCTCATCTGGATCAATAGAACGCATTTTAGAGAGCCCTCTGAAGTGGGTAACTGATTTCTTGCTAAGTCTGTATTAAAAAAAGACGTTTTAAAATAAAGTTGTTTTTTTTTCAGTTTTGAAGAAAAGTGCTCCAAAGTGAATTTCCTAGGAACTACAGAAATATTTATTGAAAAACGAGTCGACCCTATCGATATTTTCTGATATGTTTTTAGACTACCTTTAAATTCGATATCGATTTTTGACCACGTTGTTTGCCTTAAAAGATTCTTTTATAAGAGCGACAAGCTATTACGTATCTTTCAACAGAAGTAGGAAAAAATAAAACCATTGAACCAAGATTGAATATAAGGTTCAGATTTTTTTTTATCAAAGCAATAAATCTCTTTCTTATCGATTTTCTTAAATCAATAGACTGGAGTGAAATGCAGAAAGAGAACAAAAGATTTACCCATGGTCTTACCCATGAACTTGTTCATATTCTAGAAGATTATTTTTACAGAATTCCGTCCGTTGAGTAAACGGGGCAATAAATCAAATCTGTTCGATAACGGGTTACAGCACCACAATCGTGATGCACACAAAGAACAGTATATATCAAAATCGACAACAAACACACAAAAAGCAGAGATTGGAGCAAGAATGCTCGTTCCATGATCGATAAAAAAAGAATTCCCGCTCGTGTATGTGCCTTCGCTTATATAGTTTTTATGACAGGATATAGAAGAATACAGAAAACTTAATGTGACGGAAAACGTATTCGTAGAAATGAGTTGATATTTTGCAAATCCCCATAAAATTGCTCTTTCATTCGATTTATGCTCAAATTTAAGTGGGTAATTTTAAATGTTTAATATTAATTAAAAATATTTTAAACTTAATAAATAAATTTAAAAAATAATTTAAAATTTAACATGTTTTAAATTTGAAATTTTTCAATTATGAAAAATTACTTTTTAATGATAAATATGTTTGTAAAACGTGTCGAATACCATACATTTTCATAACAAAAAGAGTTTAGATCAATAACTACATAATTTTTCGACAATTTTAATATCTTTTAACTAAAAAAAAGAAACTTTTGCTGTAATTTAAAATTTGATGAGAAAATGGGCGTTACCATTGGGAATTTTAAAGTCTCTTCTTACTTCAACATATAAATGGCCCTTTGTTGAAAGTTTAGCTCAGAATTTTTCATGCTGATTTCTATTAAATAATACATTTTCTATGATTGTATGATGAAAGATGCCAGAATAAAGATAGAAGGGTCCTTTTTATCCATGACTGTACATCGTAATTCATGCAACTTTTCAACATGTTCAGATTTATGTCTTGAATTTGTGTATTTATCTGAACCCATAGAATATAAAAAAAATATTTCCATTATAATTTCCCATTATTTTGAATAAATTTTTATATTAATGAATAAAAAAAATACTGAATAAAAGCTAATGTTTCACGCAATGAATTTCTGAGTTTCGAGCATTCAAACTGTATTTTTTTTTTAAATTTTAAACCTATGAAACATTCTTTTTTCATATCGTCCATGGTTGTCGCAGCACTGATTTGGGTGATCCAACTCTAACAAAACAATTTTCCATGAGAGAATTACTAATCGCATTGACTTTTCTTGATCTCAACAAGTCTCCTGGACCAGATGGACTTTCTGGCCGTTTGCTTGAATACCTTGGAAGTATGGGAAAACAAAGACTTATTGACCTTTTCAACTTATCGTGGAAGAAAGGATGCTTACCACAGGAATAAAAAAAAAGCCATCATTATTCCAGTTAAAAAGCTTAACAAGAATTCTTCCTCCACTGAAGATTTTAGACCAATAGCACTTACATGTACAACTAGCAAGGTTATGGAAAAAATGATCCTTATTCGACTACAATTCTTCCTAAACCAAAATAATCTTATGCCTTGTGAGCAGTATGGCTTTCGAAGGGGCCACAGTACCATTGACCAAGTTCTTTACTTTGCACAGACTATCAGAGATGCTCATAACCACAAGCCAACGCATCATACCGTGGCTGCTTTTTTTAGATCTTACAAAAGCCTTCGATAGAGTTTGGAAACACAAATTAATCATTAAGCTGCATAATAGCTTTAACATCCGTGGCAATACTTTGGCATGGATCTCAGATTATCTACAACAGAGATCTATCATGGGTTAGGTTCAATAAGACACTTTCAAACAAAATTCATCCTAGCCAAGGTGTCCCACAGGGTACAGTGCTTAGTCCAACGCTATTCTCTTTGTTTTTAGCAGGTGCAGAAAAAGTTATCTCTTTTGGAACACGCATTGGTATGTTTGCTGATGACATTGCTCTTTGGAGCTCTGGATTCGATATAAACCTTCTAGAGTCCAAACTCAATGAGTCTTTGAAGGCCTTGTCCGAGTTTGCTGCAGAACTTAAACTCAAATTTAATCCTGCCAAATCAATTACCACCTTTTTTACAACCAATAAACACTTATACAACTACAAACCAAATTTGATGCTTGAAAATCAAGAACTTGCATATGAAAAACACCCAACGTATTTAGGATTTGTTTTGGATTCTGAACTTACAAGTAATAAGCACATTGATTACATAGTCTCAAAAGCAAGAAAACGATTAAACATCCTTAAATATATTGCAGGTAGAGACTGGGGAGCTGACGCGATTACCCTTAGAACTACTTATCTAGCTATCATCAGACCTTTACTTGAATATGGATTCCCAATTTATTGCTGTGCCTCCGTTTCCAACTTGAAGAAACTTGAACAGGTTCAGCTGAGTGCAGCTCGTATAATAACTGGTCTGAAACGAAGTTGCCCCTCAGATATTGTCCTTTATGAAGCCGACCTTAAACCTCTCCATGTTAGAAGGCATGCTAAACTTATCAAATATTACAACAAACTTTCCAGTTATGGCATTCAAAACAACACCTCAAAATACCTAAGAAATTGGACTAACCTCCAGAGACTCAAGAAAAATAGTCCCTTTAGTCAAGTCTTGTCTCAGAATATAATTCCTAAAAATGTAGAGCCACATTCTTTTCACTCCTGTATGAATCCTACTGAAGAACTTACCAGGGTTCACTTTCATTTCAACCTTCCTGTTCAAATTAATAAAAAGGAAAATGCGTCAGAATACCTTAGACAATTGGCCTTGGAAGTCATTAATAAAATCCCTAAATGTGACATTAAAATGTATTCTGATGGCAGCAAAATCGACAATTCTGCAGGTAGTGGCATCTATATTGTAACTCCTCAGTCTTGTTTTTCTCTATGTCAGCGAAATCCAGACTTCTGTTCCGTTTTTAGAAACGAACTTCTAGTAATCGATGAGGGACTTAAGAAAATTTTACACGAAAATAATTATAAGAACCTTTGGATTCTTACTGATAGCCGCAGCTCAATGGAACACCTTAACAATCGGACCTATGTTGGATATAAAGCAAGTTTGTCTATTCTTCAGAAGTTGAAGATGATTTCACTTCAACATGATATTCATTTCCAGTGGATCCCATCTCATGTGGATCTACTTGGTAACGAAATAGCAGACAGGCTTGCAAAGAAAGGAAGCAGCCTAGCGACTTCATCTTTTGCTGAGCTCACATACTTAGAACTGTTCTCTCAGGCGAAATTCCTAAATAAGAAGAATTGGATGGTTCCCCCTACTCATGATTGGTATAGAACCAATAAGCCGGGGCAGTCCTTAAATCTTCCTTGTGATAGAAAAACCAACACTTGCCCGTCGCGCCTTGCCAGTGGCCACCTTAAATGTCTTTTCTTTTCACAGGGTGAAAAGTTTTACCCTATTTGCCCGAAATGCTTCCAACATCAGGCCTCTGCTGAACATATAATGGACTGCTTAGGATTTCATTGGGGAGAAATTTATTCTTTTCCCTTCCTCGTTTTTGACTTTCTTCTTGTCAACGGATTTTTGGATTTGGTCTGACTAAGTCAGACCATGGAGATTAGCAACACCAACAACAACAATTTTTTTTCGAAATCGGCTAAATTAAAACATATTTTTATATACATATTTTTATTTTTACTAGACATTTTCTAAGAAAGATTTTTATGCCTAAAATATATGTAGAGCAAATTCCAACGTTCTTGGAAAAAATAATATCATTTAAATAATTGTTAGATAGTCAAACATAAGAATCAGAAATCAATCCACCAATTAAAACGCTGTAATAAAACTATCGTTCTTCGTATATAATTCAGTTGATTCTTTTTTTTTAAATATCAATAAAATATATTGTAAAATATTTCTAAACAGAAGATTTGGAAAACTTTATATTACATGTAAGTGTGACAAATCAAATAGTGATCAAATGTTTTCGTTTTAAAATCTGAAATAAAGCAATTCGTTGGATAAGTCAACCAACTGACTCTCCAACCCACTAAGAAGGCGCACGGATTTAAACCATAACGCTGAATGACCGGACCACCACAAAAGCAACACTGGCGCGAACTGTGGTTGAGTCCTAAGGGCCATCATCGGCCACTTACAACCCTCCCCGAAGGAAGTACGTCCCGTCATCAATGGGAGGAGTCAGACCCTCCACTTATTTGTTTACCCTCCAGGGTGGCGAGATCCAATCACAATGCCGGAAACATCTCATCCTGATTTCGAGGTGCCCCCGGTGGGGGCAATTTGTTGGATAAATTTTGTTAGCATTCCCGATTTTTTTTCACATTTATCCCGATTTTTCGATATTTAGAATTGAGAATATTTTTTCCTCAATCGCCTACAATTTTATTATAAACTTTATTTTCTTAAATGCTTCATATTCACATTTGAAGTTTTTAAATGAGGTTCATCCAAGCATTAAAATCATGTTCATTTCAGAGCATATTTTTATATCGAGCATTTCATTACAGTATATATTTTTACATTTATGTCATTTAAACTCTTTTGTGTGAAAAATAAGGCCGATTTTTTGGCACTTAAAACAAAAACAAAACAAAAAAAAAAGACGAAAAACGAATTGTAAAAATAAGAGCTTTAGTTTAAATTTAATCTTGTTATTTGTGTCGATTTAATTAATACATCAGTTTTAATACTCAGTTTAATATGAATCATTTCTGCCTCAATATTTTTAGCGTGATATTTGGCTATTATCAATACATCTTTTAATCTTTTTACATACTGTGGAAAATTTAATCAAGTTGAATCAAATTTATTCGATTTATTGACACTGAATTTGCTGAAATTGCATCAAATTGGTATTGTTGCATTATTTGTAAAATGCAGTTATATAAAACATGTAAACTTGCCTAACAATATACAAAAATTCTAAATTAAATAATTATTAATAATAAAAAGTCACTTAATATTGATAATAATCTATATAATCGTATGATAATGATTTGCATTTCAAAATATTTTATCATTTTACTTAAATAGTTATCATATTACTTTAAATTCAAGCTGAAATCTTCCCATACAAAACATTAATATATTTTAATTAACTTATTCGAAATCAAAGAATTATGGATAAAATATGTTTGCTGATATTGATAAAACGCTATAGTGTTCTGATTTCAAATAAAAAATTGCATTTAATATGCAATGTACACTCTTCTTCACTTTAAATACAATATTCGTTCTTCATAAATGAGAAACACTTTATTTAATTAAAAACAAAACATAACATATTCTTATTTTTTTACTAAAGTAATATTTAATCAGAAAACTGCATAGTAAATCTTCTAAAGTATTCCCTAATTGTTTTAAATATATTTATAAAATAATTTTAAGTATTAATTTTTTCAAGGAATTAATGCCGGCGATCTGCCTAGAAATACCGCGTCTTCCCTGTGATCTGGTCATCCCGGGTACAAGTCCCGGTTCGGGCATGGTTGTCCTCTTCCCTGTGTTCTATCTGTGAGGCGTGTGAAAGAGATTCCACCCCCTGCAAAAAAGGGTTCTGCAATCGAATGTGTGTAGTGCATGAGTAGCTAAGACGTACTCTTGACCCTAGATGGCTCTACTGAAAACAAGAGACACTCTCTAGGCGTAAAATCGGTGACTTCATCAGCGGGCTTGTCTATAACAAGTGTCATTAGAAACAGCAACAACAAGGAATTAATAATTCCCATATTCAGTGCAAAAACGAACTCTTTGTACAAACCACGCTGATGTATTAATGAACTTGAATTTTGTATTAGCTTAAGAAGACTTTACTTTTACTTACTTTCCCTTCAAATCCAAGTTTCAAGTGGACATTCGAGATGGAATTTTCTCATCTGCTTTTCATTCAGTGGGTCCTCCACACCCCCACATCCACACCCATAGGAGTAGAAACAGTTTTTTTGGTTGACCAACTTCTTTTCTTTATTTCCATTTTTAGAAAATCATTCGTACCGCAAACGTGATATGAATGAGCTTATTGCAGCATTCTTCAGAAAAGGATACGTACTTGGAAAAATACGAAGTGCTGTTTTTCCCTGTTTTATTCTTAAAAAGAGCAGATATCTCCTTTTTGGAATGTTTCAGATCTCTACCTTTGTAGTATTTTAATGTAGATTTTTCTTAATATCACTTGATATGAAAATAACAATGAAATAAATTTCTTAACGAAAATAACTATCGTTATATTATGAACGAAATGTGAAATTGATAAGTACGGTAGAATTATGAAAATTTCTAATTTGTGCGAAAAGAAAGAATATAATGTGCAATATTAGGAAATAAGAGTTTGAGAATTAATAGGATTCATTCATAGATATCTCTTATATCTTTGAGCGACACAAACAGCATATTTTGTCGCTCAATTCTACTTACGAAGAAATGCAATAATTTTATTTCGTTGTATTTTATTTTTCGAAAGTGTTTCATCTGGCTTTGAGTTCGCGATATGTGTGTTTAAATGCTTCTTGCCTCTTCTCAACCATTCATTCTCCCACTTTCTTACGTGTTTTATAATATGATGGACTGAATGTAAAAAGTAATACAATGCATAAAAATACAGTACATGGAAAAAAAATAACTGAGACAAATGAAATCATTATGATTTTTTCATTGTTTTCTTATAATTATAAGGCAAAAAAAGAAAAGAAAAATAGAAATTATCAGATTAAAAGGATTTGAACTTATAAGAACTTCTCTTCAAAAACATTTAATATATTTCCTCCAAAGAGAAAAGCAGATATCCGCTTCAAGCAGAAATAATGTCACTTCGTTCTTACTTCTGCAAATTGAAAATACCGGAAGTAATATTCGTCAAACTGTTTTTCGAATACTTGCTATTGTACGGAATTTTAATTTTATTTTCGTAGAAGAATTCCATTTTCTGTCAGAGTATATCTTGCAGAAACTTCACTCAAGAAAATGTGTCGCTTAGAGAATTAAAGTGTATATGAATATGAAATGTGGATATCTGTTCTCCATAGTATAATAATATAAAAAAACATATAAGACATTTTGAAAACTTTTTTCAACCAATCAAATTAAAATTTGAAACCAAACAACAATTTTGGCTGCAAAATCACATGTCAAAATTCATTTATTTATATGGTTCCATTATAGTTCGACCAAAATTTGAATGGATACATGATTAGTTGCTAAATCTGTATACTTATTATTTCTACTTAGCTCTTTATGTTATGAAGTTTACAAAAGGAGCTATAGTAGCAAGAAAAGACTGCAAATTATTCTTGGCAAATAAAATGGATATATGTATGCACTCTTAAACGAAAATTGAATAATACCCCAAATAACCAACAAAAACTATTTGAAAATCTAAAATTAAAACATTTCTGACAAAGATAATTATTTTTGCATAATGAATCCTTTATCCTTTTTCGTAAGGATTACGTAATTAAAATAAATATATCTGGAACAAAAAGAAGTATGAATCCAGGAAAGATTTAAAAATAAATCTGCAATATTTTTAACAGAGAAGGAAAATTCTCTCCTACATCTGTAGCATTGTTTTATTTAAATACATTATTTTGCAATTAGATTTTCTTTTTATCTGAATTTTAAAACAATATTTTTACTTTTAAAAAATTCTACTATAAGAAGAGAAGCAGACGATATTTTAAATTAACTCTAAACAACTCATCTCAGTTACATTTTAATTAAGACTCTACTGAACAAGAAAACTCTTTTTAAAAATTAGAATAACATCGTTGTGACTAGAAAATTATTCTCATGAGAACTAAAAAACATGCTTTGTTCCAAAAATGGCTCTCGTGTTTGCTCTCATTTTCAATTAAGAAGAGATTAATTCTAAGCTTTAATTGTTTAATGTGTTTCTGTCAGTAAACGAGTAATGTAATGAAAATTTTATAAAAAAATTTTAAATGTATCCAATTTTTTCAAAAACATTTGAAAGGAGTTATTCAATAATATTATGAAACAGTAAAAATTTTATTTGTTTTCAGTAATTTTGTAATTGTTTAAGATAATATTTTACATTCTAGATAATATTCGGCGTTCTTTAACTAGATACATCTAGTTAAAGAAAGCTGGATGTTTTAATCACATCAAAGCCAAAGAATGGGAAAAAAGAAATCAATTAATTCTAAACAATATTTAATCTAATACTAAATATAAAAAAAATAAATAATTAAGTCTTTGCAAATAACGTAATTCTCATGCTTATATAAATTGTAAAATGCTGTTAAACCTCCCATGCTTACATAAATTGTAAAATGCTGTTAAAACTTCCTGTAATATTTTTTTTGTCTTTTGCTAAAAGAGACAAAGCGTTAGAAATTAATTAAACCAATTAAAAATAAAAAGAGAAAAAAATGAAATCTATTATCGCACATTTCAAGTTATCATGTGAGAATATTATTATTTTTTAATTTATTATTGTCTCAATTAATTTGTCATTAACCAGTTTAAACCGGTTTGAAATAATTACTAGGCTTCTCTCTCTCTCTCTCTCTCTCTCTCTCTCTCTATATATATATATATATATATATATATATATATATATATATATATATATATATATATATATATATATATATATATATATATATATATATATATATATATATATATATATATATATATATATATATATATATATATATATATATATATATATATATATATATACAGTGGCTCAAAAAATTGAGAGTACACCTTACTTTTACTTCATAAATCTGACTTTCAATATAAATAACACATTACCGGGAAGTGCAAACATGATTTTATTTTTACACATAACAAATGGTTTAATTTAGAGTAAAAATAAAGAAAGATCAACGAAAACTTTCTAAATTGAAAATTTTCAGAAGCATTTTAAAGAAACATAAGCAGAATTTTGCCTCAAAAAATTGAGAATACACCAATGAAAGTTTTGCAATATCACGCATAGAAAGAACGTGTCAGTATTTAGTTACATGTCTTTTGTATTTTATACTGGACTCTAAACGTCGTGGTACCGATTAGACCCATTTTTGGTGGTATCTGAAGATATTTTACCCCATTCTTCTTCCACCACTTGTTTTAAATGGGTTTTGTTTCTAATTTTGTATTTTTGAACCACTTTTTCGAGTATCTCCCACATATATTCAATGGCATTGATGTCAAGGTACTGTGGTGGTGTGTGTAACTGTTGTTCACAATGAAAAAGACATCATATTTTGACGTTACGTGCATTCTGTTTGGGGTCGTTGTCCTGCTGGAGAATGGAATTTCCATTTACACCCAAATTTTTAACACTTTCCTTTAGATTGCTGCTACCATATGGTTCATCCAACTTGTTGCAGAAACTTTTCAAATCATAGGCAGAAGTGTAAGTGCTGAAACTGTGCTAAATGCCATTAAACAAGCTGGATATAAAAGTGGCATTGTTAGAGAGAAACCGTTCACCAGCTTGCAAATTCAGAAAAAGCATTTCAAGTTTGCAAAAACTCATCAATTGAAGGCCAATAACCTTTGGAAGAAATCAATAGTTAGTAATGAAAGAAACCTCAACATTTTTCGCAGTGACAACCATCTTACTGTATGGAGAAAGCCTAATACTTCTTTGTATCCAAAATATTTATGTCCTACAGTTAAACAGTATGGTGAATCCATGATGATTTGAGGTTACATGGTTTCATCCGGGGTAGGAAATTTAATTTTTATAGATGGCATTATAAATGATACGGTTTACTTGGATATACTTGAACGCAATCTAAAGTAAAGTGCTAAAAATTTTGGTTTAGATGGAAATTTCATTTTCCAGTAAGACAACAACCCCAAAAAGAAAACACGTAACTTCAAAATGTGGTGTATTTTTTATTATAAATAGCAGTTACACATGCCACCACAGTACCCTGACATCAATGCCATTGAATATATGTAGGCCACACTCGAAGCAGTCGTCCAAAAACACAAAATTAGAAATAAAACCCATTTAAAACAAGTGGTGGAAGAAGAATGGGGTAAAATATCTTCAGATACCACCAAAAATGGGTCTAATCGGTACCACGACGTTTAGAGTCCAGTATAAAATACAAAAGACATGTAACTAAATACTGACAAGTTCTTTCTATGCGTGATATTGCAAAACTTTCATTGGTGTATTCTCAATTTTTTGAGGCAAAATTCTGCTTATGTTTCTTTAAAATGCTTCTGAAAATTTTCAATTTAGCAAGTTTTCGTTGATCTTTCTTTATTTTTACTCTAAATTAAACCATTTGTTATGTGTAAAAATAAAATCATGTTTGCACTTCCCGGTAATGTGTTATTTATATTGAAAGTCAGATTTATGAAGTAAAAGTAAGGTGTACTCTCAATTTTTTGAGCCACTGTATATATATAATTTTTTTAAACTTCCATTTTTAATATTTCTAGCTGGCAAACGAAGTTTGGAGCTCGGCCGATTTTGAGATGAAAAAAACCCATCATTTTTCTAAATATCGACGCATGCGTAATCTGATAGTCTCGTGATTGTTTTAAACTGGTTTAAACTGGTTAATGACTTAAATTAAGTAAGACAATTCGTAAGAATTCAGGGAAAGTAAAATTTGAAAATTAAGTTGTAAATTTATTTGGCGATAAATCGCCAAATGTGACAACCTTCTGCATTATTTTCTAATAGCCCTATTTTAATTAGTCAAAATTATCCCTGAAAAAACAATCTTTATCGATTAAACAAACAATATTATTTTAACATGTTTGGTTTTTTTTTTTTTTTTTTTTTTTTTTTTTTGTAAGTTGAGGGGATTAGGCAATTGCACTGTGATTTCCAAGGGAAATACTACATTAGCAGAAGATAGATAATGGAAAAACTGTACTGTGAATGCCGACTCCAAAACAAAACTACATTAGCAGACGATAAATATTTCAAAAACTATAGTGTGAAAACCGACTCCAAAAAAAAAAAAAAAAAAAAAAAGAGAATAAATAGCCAATTTGTTGCTTTCACATTTTGAGATTTCAACAATTTGATGCCTTCACATTTTGAGGTTTCAACAATTTGTTGCCTTCAATTTTTGAGGCTCCAAAAACCTCAAGCAAAAACCATATCATTTTCTCACATGATAAAAATAACTCTTAGAAAATTAATTGTGAAAATTTTAGAACAATTCAACTGTTTTTTTTTGTTACTTACAAAAAATATCCCGATATAATTCTGAATTGAGGATTTTCTATGTCATCTGAACATTCAATATCTCTATTTTGTAAAAATAGTTCGTTTAAACATCTATTTGATTTTTATATGCCGTAGTAGACGGGGATATGATAAATCACATGCTCAGTTTTAAGTTGGAGCTATAATGTTAAAAGTTCTCTTTTGTAAATTAAATATTTTTTTTCTTATTATGAATAAAAGTGTAAGACTAAAATATTAAAAAGAATTTAATAAGCAGAAATCATTTGGGTTTGACGACAGTAAATAATCCTCTAACAAATGATCAGAATCTATGCATTGTTATATATGCTAAACAGACATGTTAACATTTACTTACTTAGCAATGCTCAGAACGGCTAAAAGTGTATTGGATCTAAAAGCAGATTCCGCACTTACTCAAATGTGTCACTCGCACTTATTACGATCAGCATATTGATAAACAAATCTGACATGCTATGTCAATATGCCTTTATCTTCACCTCAATTGCCCAGTGCTTCTTAAACCGTAAACTCCGTTTGTACTTTCTCGTATACAAAGTAAGAACTAGAATCGTCAAAATTTCGAACTCTATATTTTGACGGATCTCCATGCTGTAGAACGCTCTGAATTCGAAAAACATATTCTGAAATTTATGTCTTCCTTTAGACAAGATACTACTAAAACTAACACCTCCTAAACATTTTCAGCTAGATAGATGAAATTTGGTATACAGTCTTTACACCAAGCTTGTTGATTTCTATCGAATGTCAAACGATATCCAAACGAAGAATGCCTTTCTGCCCGACTGTCTGAATATAAGTTATTAAGATAATTACAAAACAAAGGACGCTAGATGAATAAAGTTTGGTATACATATTTTTATTTAAATTATAGATATACATCAAATTTTGAATCAAATCCTTCAAGGAATTGATTTTCTGAAGGTATGTACTTTCAAAAGAAAGTAATTTCAATAAACAAAAAACACAGCTATTCAGATATATAAAATTGATAGGTGTACCTACAATTCCAGTAAAATCGGAGTTCAAAATACATATTCGGATATCCCTCCCCCCCCCCCTTGTGTATATTAATTGCATCCTACGCGATGAATCGCCCAAAAAATCGTCAAAGATCTCACACTTATAATCTTTTTTTGTAATTATTATTTGCCATTCACATGCAGTTAGTAATACGCAAGTACCTTTATCAGAGAATAGGTGAGAAATTTCCGGAAAGATTACTTCCGCTAATGATAGCTTCGAAAGAAAATTAAAGGATCACTAATGGATGATCTGTTATTAAAACCAAATCATTGTACGATACAACATGCAGAGATATACTTATTGATAACTCTTAGAAACAATAAGTTGCAGCGTATTGAATTTTAATTTATGTTTTCCTACATATAGTTTCTGTCAGTTTGTTCCTCTTAGATTCGCAATCTATTTTCGTGCACAATTTCCCTTTTTGATAAAAAGTGTTTTGAATAAGATTCAATTTTATGAAGACTAAAAGTTTTATTGTACGAATCCAGCCAGAGAGATTTCCCCAAAACTTTATGTGTTGTAATATTCCAGAAAAAAGATTATTACATAGCCTTCACAAACAATATTTACCTTTTGGAGTGAACGCTAACCTTTGAGGTGAATGTAACGCTTTTACTGAATCTGTCGTGTCATCTCCTTAGAAAGTATTTTGGCGGTAGTATACCTGGATGCAGTTAATAGTATCAGAAAATCGAAATTGTATATTCAAGTCTACCGACTGAAACAAAGATTTTAAATACAATTAAAATTGTAACCATGAAATCACATATTAAATTTGATATCATTTAACCATTGCATTTTTGAGTAATTATATTCACATGTTCTTGAAAGTACAGGCTGACAGTCAGTCTGTGCTTTCCTTGTTGTATTTGGCTGAAAATTTTATAGGGGTCTACACCGCAAATGTGTAATCTTTGTATCAAATTTTATCCAGCCGGATCCCTTCTTTTTGTACTTATCGTGTTAACTTGAATCTTAACGTGTCTCTTGAATAAATTTCTCCCAAAATCTGATAGAAATTTAGAAATTTGGTTTAAATTCCATGCAGCAAATTTCATCAGACTAGCTCGAAAAGCTTTTGAGTTATTAGCATCACATAGAGAAGGACTGCCGGACATAAGATCCAAAATATTTTTTTCGACCTCAGGAAGGTCTAAAACGGGTAAATTCGTCAAAATTTCTAGTTTTAATTTTTTCAAACCAAGTGATTCAAAATTTAAAAAAAAGAGTTAAGTTTCTTAAAAGGGGAGGGCGCGAGGTTGAAAATTCAGTTCGTTATGAGATTTTGTATAAAAGAAGTATGCATTTAGAATGTTCCCTCACGAAAATATTAAAGCGCAATGGCCATTCAATTTCGAGAAAAATAGTCCTCAAACTTTATGATTAGCTTATATACTAATAGTGTGTCAAATTTGCCGAGGAGGGAATAGTATAGTAGTATAGACACGGGCGTAGCAAACACTGGCTCCGAGTTCGATCCTAAACAAGTATTTTTTGCTTTTATTCCTTTTTTTAAATTTATTTTGTTGTTGTTTATAATGGTATTTATCATGGATAAGCTCGTTGACGAAGTCAGGGATTTTAAGCCCAGGGGGGGTCTCTTGTTTTAGTAGCGCTAAGAGTCCGTCTTAGTTACTCTTGTATCACATTTGCTTGCACAACCCCTTTTTACAGGGGGCACATTCACACATCTCACAGATAAAACAGATGAAGAACAACCATGCCCGGACCGGGATTCGAACTCAAGACGCTCAGGTCGCGGGGAAGACACACTACCCCTTAGCCAGTGTGTTTCATTTTAAATTAATTTAGCAATTTACAAACAGTTTTATTTAATGTATTTTTTTATTTTTTATGCAAAAATAATATTATAATTCCCCTAATATTACAATTTAATATTTAGAAGAAATATAATTATAAGTATTAATGCATTTTTTGTAGTATTTAGAATTACTTAAATTAAATTCACATTTTTAAAGATGGTTTCAACTAATATGATACTCTTTTCATACGGAAAAATAAATGCATTTTCTCTTAATACATAAGTTATAGTTTTTTAAAAAAAATAATTACATTAATGTATATTGTTCTGGAATTATAACTATAATGTAATTTTTAAGTGTTAAAAAATTATAAATATAATTCTAACTGTAAAAATATTTGAAAATAACTATTTTTATCTTAATATGCTAATCATTAAAAGTTTTAAATTTTTGGTGTTTAATAAAGATAAATTATTTATAATAACTCATTGAAACCGTATTTATATCAGGAGTTAAAAAGAGCAGCTGAAATAAATAAAATTATATCCACAGACATTCAAAATGTTAATAATCGAAAAGTAAAAGTAGAAAACTGGTGTTAAGTTGTGGAAGCACAGGCAGCTGGTTCAAAACTTTAGTAGCATACGATTTGCTTCGTGCGCAGCTCGATTTTCTAGCGAAAAAAAAAATATTTTTTTAAGGTAAATGAAATTTGTTTTTTATTTATGATGTTAAGGTTTCTCTTGTGGGTAATCACTATTTATGAATTTTGCAAGATGACAAAATGTATCTCTTTATTTGAAATGTTTTTACGATAATTAAAATTCTGTATCTTTTATGTAATAAAAAATTAATGAAATTTTTTTTATGATGTCAGTAAATCAATTAACATTTATCATCATTTAAGTTATATATATATAATTATTTTTTGCGTTTAAAATAAAATTATAATTCAATATTTATTCTTAAAAATCATATCTTATTTTTTTAAATATATATATATATATATATATAATTCAGGTATTAAGAGAAAATACATTTATTTTTCCATATAAAAATGAGTATAATTAATTAATTGAAATTATCTTTAAAAAGTTATTTAAGTAATTCTGAATATTTAAAAAAAAAATACATTCATACTTATAATTACTTTTCTTCTAAAAATTAAATTGTAATCCATGTATTATGATAATAAATATTTATTTTTGCATAAACTGCATAAAATTGTTTGTAAGTTGTTAAATTAATTTAAAATAAGAAAAAAAGCAAAATAAATAAATAAATTATAATCTAGGATCAAAATTGGGTTTCCTGTTTGCTAACCCAACTACTATACTATTCACACCTTGGCTAAGGCGACGCATTATTAGTATATAAGCTATGGAGAAAGTTTGAGGGCCATTTTCTCGAAATTGACTTGCTATTGCGCTTTAATATTTTTGTGAATGGACATTCTAAATGCATACTACCATTATACTAAGTCTCATCCCGAACTGAATTTTCAACCTCGTACCCTCCCCTTGTCAGATCAATGAAACTGCTTCTTCTGAAGCCTAGTATAGTCGCCTGATCGAAATGCCTCAACTGTCTCTTCTATCCATAAACACAAGAATTTAAAAATTTACTAATAATTACAACTAAACTAATTACTTTTGATTCCACGCGTACACTCGAAGGTATACTCGTAAATAACGAGTCAAAGTTTGAATGAAAAATTTTCGATGATTGAAAGATGATGTTCGCTGGATGACGAATCAAAGATTTTCCTAATACTTTGCGGCTCGGTGTACAATTGCCTTCGTAGTCATTATCAACCTGAAACATTGAACAATATGGTTTGATTCCTATGGTTTGATTTTATAAAATTTGAATTTATCAGGTCCTTTAAGACAGGGACATACTCAAAGAGAGAACTTCAAGGTCTGGCTTACCTGCTAATTGTAATACAAGTCATGGGCGCCGATTTGGCTTCACCGAGTCTATCAAAAAATAAACCAGACATAAATTCTTACTTAAAAGAGACTGCGCAAGTGTAGAAAATTGAATTTCTACTCTGAATAATTTTAAATTAGCTTCAAACCGATAAGAATCGAAGAGATACCAATCCCTTCTAGGTTCGAAACTAATTTTGCAGTCATGGGCAAGACTCACTTTCTCAAAATCGTTTGTAACCTCTTCATTTGAGCATTGACGTAATACGCTCCGTAATAGTGTGAAGATGATACTTTGGAATAGATGAGATTTTTAATACCTTTGGGGCATGTCAAACTATATTCTCATGGCAGATTTTGTGATTTTTTTCTATCGAAGAGAGAGTGGGTTCCTGCACTTGTGTGATACCATTTAACTCCACAATTCGTCAAAACTAGTCTTATTGTATACAACCGACTGCCTCACCACCATTAAATGAAAAAAAAATCGAAAGGTCGACTGCTGTCTTAATCATAATCCGTTGTTTTTGTTTATAATGGCACTTGCCATGGACAATCTCTCAAAGCAAAGAGAACGCCTCTTGTTTTAGTAGCTCAAATTAAAGCAAGACTACTTCTTAGCTACTCGCGTATCACTTTCACTTGCACAACCCCTTTTTACAGTGGGGCACATTCACACATTTCACAGATAAAGAACAACCATGCCCGTACCGGGACTCGAACCCAGGACGCCCAGATCACGGGGAAGACGCGCTACCCCTATGCCAGGACGCTGGCCTTCATAATCCGTTCATAACTTCAACCGATTAACCGAACTGACATCCTCTTCGAGGTGGTCGGCTTCTAGTCACAAAGTTACCAATTTTTGACCTCCTTCCTCCTCTTCCTGTACACCTATCATCCTGTTAAACGAGGAGCAGACCATCACTTTAAAAAAAAAACTCCTCTAAATCCTCAATATTCCTGGCAATCCCCATTCCACAACAAACGAAAGACAAACAACTTAAAACTTTTAAATAGCTGATAAAAATTGTCAATTTTTAACATCATGTCTTTCAGTGTTTAAAAATTTTCTGACTCTATCAATAATGTACTTAAGTCATTATTTTCAACTTGTATATTCTTTCTTACTTACTGTATAATCTTTCATTCGAAACTTCTATTTCTTTAAACTATCATAAACAATTCAAATTCCGCCACAGATGCATTTATCTTCCCGCATTCCTCCAAAGGATAGATTTAGAATAAGGGAGATGGGTCCTGACTAGTGCTATACCATTGAGTTCTACATGTGGACAAAATTAGATTGCAGAGAGACTGGTACTAGGATCAATACACCTGTTCCGGACAGAAGGGACACCAGAATTTACCACAGATGAGAGATACCAAATTCTTAATGTCTAAAAAGGGGATTCCAGGATGCTGGATAGGTGGAAATAGGTGGAAATTAAGGTGGAATAATTAAATAGGTGGAAATTAAGGTAAGGAATCTACCAATTGTGGCTCAAGACCAACACTTCTGATAAAGTAAGGGACATTTAAAGAATATGACGAGCGCTGGAATCCTGAGGGTCTCAAGTTAGCTTTTTCGAATTCTGGTGTCGGACATGAAATCAAACCTACAAAAAGGATACTACAGATTTCATACGCATTCATAGGTGCATGAAGTTTGTAAATAAATATGAATATAATACCAGGGAACCTCAACACTGATACTAATCCCTTTTATAGAAGCTATATACACGAGGGCTACATTTATCAGAACTTTCATTTTGTACATTCTAAAACATGGTAATTTTTTTATCTATTTCGAAAATTTATAATTAAGTTATATTATCTGGAGTATATAAATCAGAAATTAAAATAAAATTTATTCTATCCACCTTCTATCATTATTTTAAAATAATGCCTGTTTTTATACCAGAATAGGATGAAGCAGAATGTTTTGTTTTATCTTCAAAATTAAATAAGATATCTCTTTTTAACGATATAAACTCTTTTTATTAATATTTTGTTTTCTTCTTTGTACAAAATGTGTTGATAATCATTCATTTAAAAAGGTTACGAGAAAAAGCATATACCTTCACAGAAAAGAAACGTTTCATGAAACAGATACATCAATTAGAATTGCATTAAAGAATGATATTTGTAATTAATACTTTAATTATCACACATTCTCTGCATCATTTCATTGTGTTTTACTTTTAATTAATACAATGTCTAATTAATTTTCAGTTGTTTAAGTTAAAAAAAATGTTATCCAATACATTTTCTATTTATTTACTCCCTTTTTTTATAACAGTTTTTAACATAAAAATGCCTCACTGAATAAAAAGAGCGATCGAAGTTTTGCTGTTTAATTATTTCTTGTCTGTTTGTGAAATATCTTAATTAAAATCTTTTTCGAATAAAAAAATGTCTATTGTGAAATTCACCTTTCATTTTATTTTGCGCTACATTTCTTTCATTCATTCATTGTATTCTAATTTTTGCTTTTTATTTTTTTAAAGAAAGAAATATTTTTTATTTCTTTTACCTTAATCCTTTGTGTCAGATGTGCGCCTTTTTGTAATGTCTTTTGAGATATGTTTAATGATACTCATTTGCATCTTTAGTTTTTTTTCGAACACCGTAGTTTGCTCTTTTTTCCCAAATGATTTTTAACTTTCAGATTTGATAAAACATACAAATATAAGTTTTGTAAACAATTTATCCTAATTATCTGTTCATTTACTTTATATTATGTTTTAATTTACTGCAATTAACTTCCGAATGTTTTTATAAATATCGGCAAGTAGGTAAAAATATTTTTCTAGTTCTCTGTCGAGATTGTGATTTACTTTAAAGATTTTTAATACTAAAAATAAACGCGAATATGTACGACAGCGATAACTAGAGTTAGAGAATTAATTAAAAATTAAGCAGTAATTCTTATTAATTGAAATTTTCTTCGATAACTAATTATTAAATGATTATGATTATCATCTTAAAATTCCAAAACATTACTTGCTCTTTATTCTTTTGTAATTAATGAAGCAGAGTAAGAAGCTCTGCTGGTTTCGGAAGCAGAATTTATTATTTAAATTTTAAAAATCGGAATCACATCATTTATACTAATATTATTTGTTTATTAATGTATAAATATAGATATATATATGAAGTTGCTGTTTGAATTTTTATTCATCAAATCGAAGCCACTGGCATTTTTTACTAAACCTCTTGGAATACAACTTAAATACATTTAACAATTTAAACCAATATTTTAACATTAATAAAATGTTATTAATGCACAATTATTTTCAAACTTTTAATACTCTTTTAAAAATTAAAACAGTGATACTTTTTGTTGTTGAAGTGGAAATTAAATTGGTTCATTTTAATATAGACTTAGATCACATTTTTTCCTATGGGAAAGATGTTAAAGACTTTATTCTAAATTTTCCACATAGATAATTATATACAATTATCGCTGATTGGCGCTATTTTAACATGATATTCTGTTTCTAATTTCATCACCTTTAGAGTAAAAGCTGCTGAAGCTGTTGCTTTGGTTGGTTCGTTAGGATTTTCCGGCACAAGAGCCATATCTGGCCATGCTGCACCAAGCAAATGGTAAAATGATAGACAAAAATATAAAAACACACATGCTAAAATATAAATCAAAATGTATTAACATTCAAATGCAGAAAATAAAATTTCAAATATTACAAGGTTAATGAATTTTAATGACACAGTGATGCGAAAAAATACGTTACAATAAAGCGATGTAGAATACAAATCAAACATGAACAGATATTAAAAGTATTAAATACAAATGTAAAAGCTAATGGCTTTTAAAATTTTTTAAATGTTTGAGTGGAATTTCTCACTCACCAGGTCTTGCAAAGTTAATGATGATGACTTAAAAAAGTGTAAACGAGAGGAATTAAAAGATGGAATTCGATTAAAGGAATGTTAGAAAAGATGTTAAAAAATTTATTCTAAATTTTCCACACATATAATGATATACAATTATCGCTGATTAGCGTTCTTTTAACATCAGATTTTGTTTCTAATTTCATCTTTTTTAGAGCTGTTGCTTTCATTGTTTCACCATTATTTTAGACCCATAATTCATTATTTTAATTTTAAATTCAAAGTATTTGCTGTTTGATTTAAATTAATTAAATCAATATGAAATAATAATATTAAAAAAATAAGTGAATAATTAATTAAATTAAATCCATTATAAAATATCAGAAATATCTCGTATCTAAAATCTATTAATCTAAATAAAATATAGTCCATTTACTTGTTATTGTCTAAGCATTCCTTTCATAAATGCTGTGTACAAATGAAAATATTTACGAGAGGTTAGAACATTTATCAATTTAAAATTTAGCAAAAAATACATCTTCCCTTCCACAATAAAGAATGAATAAAATCATGTTGTTCGTTGATTTAGTAATATATTATGACAACTGGCTAAAGGTTTGAATATAAAAATAAATTTTTATAATGAGTGACAATGCAATTATTAATTAAAATATACCAAATATTTATTCCTATAAGAAATTCTGAATTTTTCTTTAAATAGTTTTTAACTTTCTTAAACTTTTTATTGGGATCTTATTTCCTTCTTTCTATGATGAAAATAAATCTTTCAAAGTAAAAGAAACCAAAATGTCTAACTCTTCCCTGTTTTACCTTAACGTAATTTTTCCAATAAAAAAAATACAAGAGAATTAAATTTGCATTGCAGTATAAAACACTACAGTTCGCTAAATTAGAATTTATTACTAGGAAAAATTTGATAGAATCGGCTTCCTCAACTTAAATACATACTGGTGATTTCAAAAATAGTGGATCTATGAGAAGATTGGAAATATATTTTTCACTGAGATTTAGTTGGTTGTTGGTCGTTTTTATCCGAGAAAAATTAAATTGTGATTTAGTTATTATAGAGAAGCAAACCTTGTTTTCAACTAAGAATTATAGTTCAGTACTACCATTATACCCTAACAGAATTTGAGTGCATAACTGTCTTTTTCTCCCATTCTTTACCATTATAAAAATATATTTGGTTTCAGATATTTTTATGTCATAAGTAGTAGTATTATGTAATAATTGTATTATGTAATATTTGTAATAAATGGTTTTATTACGTAACAATTGTAGTATGTAATATTTTTAATAAACAGTATTATTATGTAATATTATTATCAAATAACAGTATTATTTGTAATAAATAGCATTATTATACAATAATTGTATTATGTAATATTTGTAATAAATAGTATTATTATGTAATAATTGTAGTATGCAATATTTGTAATAAATAGTATTATTATGTAATAATTGTAGTATGAAACATTTTTAATAAATAGCATTATTATGTAATAATTGTATTATGAAACAATTGTAATAAATAATATTATTATACAATAATTGTATTATGTAATATTTGTAATAAATAGTATTATTATGTAAAAATTGTATTATGTAATATTTGTAATAAATAGTATTATTATGTAATAATATTAATAGTCTACCTTAAAATAACACAATTTGAGTTCACAAATATCTATTTCTTCCATTATTTCTTATAGAGAGGCCTATATACTGATGTCAATTCGTTAGATTGTTTTGTAAATAGTAAATCATGTTATATTTAATAAGGCACATTTAAAAATATTTCTAAAGGTCCAGAATAAGGGAAAGATAAATTATCCTCTAGCTTTTGTTATATTTGTGGAACAATCATTTACCAAACTGTCGAAAAATTCGGCCATTTCTCCAAAGTGCCAAAATTTCGACACAGAAGTTATTTAAATTACCACTGATTAATTCAGGCACTAGACATTAATTTAATTGGATTTATTGATTTCAATTGAATCTCTAATTTTCACAACTGTTTCAAAATCATATTTATTAACGCATTTAATGAATTTTGCAGCGCTTTTTTTTCTTTTTTTGTACAATGAGAATTTTCAACGAATCAAACTCAAATGTTATCAAAATGTTATTAGAAATGTAACTCTCCTTATACTGTGTCTTCTATTTATATATTATAGGTCACTTATAATAAATCGCCTTCTTATTTCCCATTGGAACTATTCATATAAAGATCAAAGTATATTTTTCAACATCATGAATTTTAAGCAAATCATGCAATAAAATATTTCAAAACACAATAAAAACTTTCTGTAACATATTTTAATTAAAATTATGGCAATTTATAAAAATATGTTTGGTTTCAGTTATTTTTATGCAACATTTTGGAAAATAATATTTTTGATTACTATCATTCAGTATGCATAGACTTCATTATTTACTGAACATTTTATTATGTTCACACGAAAATTATTTTAACCAATATTTCATAATATTAAAATATTCAAAATGAATTTTAATTATACTCTTAAATAATTAATTATTCTAAATTAGTTCATCTAATTTTTAAAATGGTGTTAAAATTTATGAAATATAATATTTCGATCACTGTAAAATGTTTAAGCCAAAAGTATGAAAATCTAATAGAAATGGCATCTAAATGTAAATATATAAGAAAATTTAAATTAATATAAATACGAATTCATAAATTTTATTTAGAATAGAAAATGGGCATTTAAAGTATTAATAATGCAAACTTGTAATAGAAAATATATCTTTCTTTTAAAAATTAATAAGATTTCTCTTAGTCAGTTCCAATTGTTATATAAGAGTTAAATTCCTTTGATGAAAATCGTTTGCTCATTTCAGGAATTTAACACTATATATCAATTATTTCAAAGATTTTTAATTTTCTTTATTTCATTCGATTTTTGTAAAGTAATTACATTTAAGATGTAAATGAAATTTTTAATTCTTTCGTAAATATAAAATAAAATAGGTTTAGAAGAAAACGGATTTTTCGTAATTTGATTAATCTATTATTTGAGTAATCTTTAATATTTCCGATTACTCAAAAATGACGAATTTGTATTTTACACATTACTGCATTAATAATATCTGAAACTTCTTTATTAAAATACATAGTTATAGTTAGAAATTAAATTAAAAGTTTATTAAAAATACGGCAGCGTAGATTTCATCGACTCATTCTATAATTAGAAGCAAAAATATACCGTATTTCTTGAAAAACCTTTGGAAATATTCAAAATAATTCACATTTATAATATAATGTTCATATCAAATAGTGTAATAAATAGTTAAAATAAAATAAATAATTAGAATTTAAATTAAATTATAACTATTTATTTAAATTTAATTTAATTTATTAGTTAGAACCTCTAATCCTTCTGAAATAAGTTAAATATGGAATCCACTGAATATAATCGGATAAGGAATCTAAGTTGTTACTTCGCCGACTTACTTACAATCGAAGTCTTGGAATTGTGTTAAAGATATATAGTAAATGAATTGCTTGACTTGGATGAATGGTTAAACGGAATTCTTGTTCTAATCCCTAATGTCCTCCATCTATACTGTTGAATACTTGGGATAAATAGATTTAAAAATTTATCAAAACTTTAGTACCATCCTACTATAATTTAAACGCTAATTTCAGAAGTAAACTGATGTCCAAATTAACAGAAATATGACATTGCATTGACTTGACATATTATTCGCAGTTAGCTGAAATTAACATTAAATGGAATTTACGCAAATGACTTTATTCTAGCTCACTAGTGTACAAAATAGGAATCTTATTTTGCTTAAATTGAGTTCACACCCATTAATTTAAGAAAAAAAAAACTTCAGTTTGTTTACTCTAAATGAAATTATATTTCAACTCAAGCATTTATCCTTCAAATTTGAATTCAAAATCATGATTTATATTTTTTTTATATGCACTGAATTTTTAAAACTTCCAACGAAAAAAAAAAGAGTTCTAAAACACATATTTTCTAGAGAAATTCTAAAACTCTTTTCCAGGAAACAAGTTAAAAGATGATTCTTTCTGATTTCGACCTTTCAAAATACGTCTAGACTGATGGCTGATGCTAAAAGTGAGTGTTCCGCATAGTTTCCTGAAAAGAAAAAACACTGAAAACCATTTTTGAAGACAAATGTTTTACTCGTATTATTTGATTCTAGAAAACAATTTGGAACTTATGTCGGCTTTTATGCTTCAAATCTATTGAAATCCCTTGTGACATCCTATTGTGCTTCGAATAGCATTTTTAAAATTTTGAGAAATATTTCATGTTTCTACAAACTTGCGTCGGTAAAATATTTTGTTTTGGCATTGAATTTCAGAATTGGAAATGATTTTTAAAAAATAAGCTAGTTATATGTTCAAATATATATACATATATTTTTGTAAGCAAAAATATATTTTCGCTTTCACTTAATGTTAAAGAAAAAAGCAATGAAATATTTAAATTATAAATATAAAAATGCATTAAAAATGCTTTTTATCATAGTAGAAAAACAAAGAATCAATAAATTTTTATCGAAATTTAGAAGTTCTTGAAAAAGATCATAAAAATGTGTGTGATAACTAAAAAGGCGTAAATATATTGAAACCATAGGTACATTTTGGTGGATATTTTAATTTTTATACTTTTATTATTTGAGATTTTCCACTTTATATGAGTGACATTCATTTAGTGTTTATTTTTTACTCCTGATATGCCCTGTTATTTATACTAAAACTTCTGTTTTGATAGTTCAGGCTATAGATAAAACATTATTTTTCCATCTCAATGCACATATAACGACGTCTTTCGCATATTTTTAGGATAGATCAGGTGTATACAAGAGCTGGTACTTTCCACAATGTGCATTCGAAAATGCAAAAGAATGTCTACAACAAGGAATTAAAAGACGTTTCCCTAGATAAATTGTAAAAGTGTAATGTATTCAGAGTGAAATCAACAACATAGTCATATGATTAATAAAACTACAGCATATTTTGCTATTATAAGCCAACAACAGCCGTATGTGCAATTTTATTTTACGATTAAAAAGGTGCGTCAATTATTGTCATAATTTGTACTTTATACGCCTATAGCAGCTGTTGCTTTTTTTTCTTCTTACGTTATTGTACGGATAGTATAGAGAAAGTATAGTAATCGTCAAAAATTCGAATTCGAGATTTTGATGAATAGGATATATATATATATATATATATATATATATATATATATATATATATATATATTGATTTAAGTAGAATGCAGGTTTGAATACATAGACGAGACGTTGTATTTTTAATTCCGTTTTATTCTCTCTTGGGAGGCAAACATGATTATTTACAAAAAGGCACAACGCAGCACAAAAACAGAAGGCAAATGATCGCTCGCCTTATATAGCATAGGATTACCGGCCAAGTGCTGCTGGAGTGACCTTAGACAAGGGCAAAAGTATCACTTTCATTTGATACGTAGTACTGATGGCGTATTATTTTTACAAAGGGATTAATTAAACCGAAAGTGGAATTGGATCATGAAATAAGAGAATATTTTAGAATGAAGTTACGATGGGCTATAAATTAAGATAAAGTTTTGGAAATTAATTTGGATTAAATTAAGAGTTTAAAATATCATTACATATATATATATATATATATATATATATATATATATATATATATATATATATATATATATATATATATATATATATATATATATATATATATATATATATATATATATATATATATATATATATATATATATATATATATTACTTTATTATAAAGGTGGAATAGAGAAAGTATAGCAATCGTCAAAAAGTTCAAACTCTAGATTTTGACGAATCTCCATATTTTAGAGCTACTTAAGCTCGAAATACACATTTTTGGAAAATTTCTGTCTGTTTCTGAAAAAAAATAACTCAAAAATACCTGGAGCTAGACGGTTGAAATTTGGTATACGGTGTTTACATCGTAAAAAACTATTAAAATTTAATTCGCAGATATCTATCAGATTTTGAGTAAAATATGTTAAGAGGATGTCTGTGAGTAGTTTACACGATAAATACAAAACGAAAGGGGCTAGATATATGTGATTCAATACACAGATTTAATAACTATAGTGTAAATATTTGAGAATTTTTATCCAAATCAATAAGAGATTGACCATCTACATCTTTGTATTTTCAGTAACATGTCTAAAATGCAATGATAGATATGTCGAATTTGTTCAAGAATTTGGGACTGACTACAAGTGTAGATTTTGTATCAAATTTTTGTTTCACTCGGTTGAAAAAAATATGGCTAAAGCCCAAATTCGATTTCAGGATGCTATTTATCGCATTCCAAGGATTAATTGCCTCAAATATTGTCAAGTATCGCTTAATAGATTCAGTAATCAAATATTGTCAAGTGTCGCTTAATAGATTCAGTAATCAAATATTGTCAAGTATCGCTTAATAGATTCAGTAATCAAATATTGTCAAGTATCGCTTAATGGATACTGTACGCCAATGATATGCAAGTCTTTCTCTGGCATGGCAAGTGTATTAGGGAGTAGGCGAAAAAGTTACTGGGAGACAACTCCTTGCTGGTTTGCTATAGGCCCGCCACATTATAGTAGCATGATTCCTTTTTTTCTGTTATACATCTTCAGTAATTGTTGGCGTTATTTGATTTTTTGTTATAGGCCTATCTCAGTTGTTGGCGTGCAATCTGTGGTTCCGTTATACACCTGCTGCAGTTGGTATTATTTGCATTTGTTTCATATGCCTGCCGCAGTTGTTGGCGCAGTTTGCTTTTCCATTATAGGTTTGCTTCAGATGTTGGCGGGCTTATTTACTTTTCGCTTTACAACAAGCTGAAGCTTTTCCTTTAGGCACTTGTTACAGTTACTGGTGCACCATTTACTTTTCCATTAAAGGACTACAACAGTTGTTGGCGCATTTTACATTTCCATTAGAGGTCCGCTCAAAAAGAGATATTATCTGCCAGAATTTTATTTCTTACTTAGTGGAATTCTTGTAATATTGTATACACCCGAAGGCCAACTGGTTTCTACTATATTAACATATTGTAACAAATTTATGTTCTCCATTTAACATAATTTGTAATTTTTCAACTTGCATTTCATCGTAATTACGAATGAAATAAATGCTTATAATGTATTGCCAACTATCGATTACACCAGCCTGCAACAATTTCTTGTTTTAAAAGTAATAGTTGTTTTTTATGTATTTTCGCATGCTTATTTCAAAAATAATATCAGTTTTTACGTATCACGTACAGTTTTTTTGAAAAGTATATTTTTTAAATAAGTAAAAATACACAGATTTTTTGCGATTTGGATAGGATAAATTAATAAAGTATGTATGTTTATTTGTTTAAATAAATTCTGAAAATCTCTTACTTCATTGAAATTAAATAATACATTTATATTGAATAAATACTTATAATTGTATTTAAAAAAACTTTTATTTTAAAATTCAAAACATTGATGGCAGTTGGATTTCACAGTGAAAAATGAAGTACCTGAAAAATTTAATAAAGCCAAATTAAATGACTTAATTCGTGATTTAGGTTTAACTAAAGAAAATGCAGAATTATTACGCGCTCTGTTAAAAGAGAAAAATTTATTAACGACACATACGCCGTTTAGTTGGCACAGGAATCGAGAAAAACAATATTTATCATTTTTCAAATCTGATTTCTTGGTTTATTGTGCTGAGATACCTGGTTTGTTACATGAATTAGAAGATAATATTCCTTATAATCCGAATGATTGGCGACTATTTACAGATTCCTCAAAGAGGACTCTAAAACCAGTTTTATTGCATAACGAATATAAACTTGCATCAGTTCCAGTTGCACATTCCGTTTTCATGAAAGAAACATATGAAAGTATGGATATGCTTCTGACTAAAATAAAATACACTGAACACAAGTGGGCAATATGTGGTGATTTAAAGGTTATAGGTCTGCTTCTCGGGCAACAAAGTTTACTAAATTTCCGTGCTTTATTTGTGAATGGGATAGCAGGGACAGAGAAAGTCATTGGATAAAAATGATATGGTCGAAGAGACAAGAATGGATTCCTGGTAAGAAGAATATTTTAAATGAATATTTAATAGATCCACAAAATATTTTATTGCCCCCACTTCCCATAAAATTGGGACTCATAAAGCAGTTTGTGAAAGCTTTGTATAAAGGTGGAAAATGTTTTGAGTATCTTATATCGAAGTTCCCAAAATTGTCTAGTGCTAAAATTAAAGAAGGTGTATTTGATGGAACACAAATAAAGAAATTAGTTAAAGATTCCAATTTTGAACAATGTATGACAAATAGAGAGAAGCAGGCTTGGGTTGCATTTAAAGATGCCGTAGAAGGTGTTTTGGGAAATGAGAGAAAAGAAAATTACAAAGAACTTGTAACGTCTTTTCTCTGAGTTATTACGTACTTATCATCTTTTGGGGTGTAATATGAGCATTGAAATTCACTTCCTTCACTTACATTTGGAATACTTCCCAGACAATTTAGGAAAAATGAGTGACGAGCAAGGTGAAAGATTCCACAAGGATATAAAGGAGATGGAACGCAGATATCAAGGACGATGGCCGATTACTGTTGGTCTTTAAAAAAAGACAGTGATGTAGACCATAAACGAAAAACTCGAAAAAGAAGCTTCTGACTTCAAGAAAAACACAAAAGTTATCATAATATTGTAAATGAACAGCATTATTGTGTTTAGTTAATAGTAACTACAGTTGCAATTGTATGCATTATACTGCCTTTTGTTAATTTTTTCATCGTCATTTGTAAAAAATCCTTACGTGTTACATAAAATTTAGTTTGCATTTTGGAATAACATCCTCATTGCTGATACAAATCAATTAAAATTTTACAAACAAAAAAAAAATTATTTTTTTTGCAGGCTGGTGTTATTTATGCAAATTGAAATTATTTGCATTTAAAAATTTACTCATTTCTGCTAAATTGCAGGAAGTACGAATTATAATTTTTATGCATTAGAAAGTAAGAAGTATAAATAAAGAAAATTTAGAAACGCTTAAGTGAAGTATTCAATGTACTTATTGTTCAGTGTTAAAGCAATACCTGGTTCATGTATTTTTGTTCATGTTACTATGTTTTTGCCTTAACTATTTTGTTTATTCTTTCATATTTGCATCTGCTTTATACATTTTATATTTCTTTCCTTACTTCCCTGAAAAATAGTCCTATGTGGCATTAGCCGTTTTCGATTCTGACTTCATATTCAGCTGTAAAATTCATTTGCTTCTGAATATTTGATTCTCTGTACTTAACCAAGCGTCTTAAATAACTAAAAATTTCATTTTGTGTTAATTCATCTAATAATAATCAGTGAGGATTTTAATTTTTTATCTAAAGACTCTATCTTAGACGTATAATACATATATATTTCATTTCAAAAATTATTATTGATAACTAGATTATAATTATGTAATAGAATTAAAATGAATAATTTAAATTATTTTTTTTCCCAACATTAAGTGGAAAATTCTTTACTTTGTAGAAAAAAATGTAGGGAATAAAAAAAAAAATGTTAAATTTGAAATACCACTAATTTTCTACTGCAGGCTGGTGTTAAATTAGTAAAACATTTGTTTTATTTATTTAATGAATTATAATACATTATTACGTACATGTAGAAACAGAAGAAGTATTTTTAATGAGTCGTACAAATTCTTGAGTCTAAATTACTATCGACATGTAAATAAAATCGAGAAAAATAACGATGCTAACAACCACTCAATTAAATTAAAATAAATTAAATTAATTTTGCTCTCAGTTTTAATTTTAATTTCCTTCTTCTGTGGTTTATTCTAAAATATCACCATGCCAACCTAAAGAGAAATTAAATAAACTTGTTTTTTTTTTTTTACTACGATGAAAATTGTTAACCATTTATCAAATCGAATAACACTTTATCACCTTTTTCATTTAAGACATTTAGTCTCAGTTTAATCTCAAATGAAACCGATGTCCACTTTTACCACAATCTGATTATTTCGCTGCCTTAAAAATAGTCTATTTCATTAAATTCACCTAATATTGCTTCTTTTCCTTTTTTTCTTAATTTCACCTCTTTTCCTAATAAAATATTTTACAGGCTATCATTTGAACGAGATGGAAACACGTAGTCTTGAAGATAAATAGACTCACAGAATTAAACTTTTTTTAAAAAAATGCCTATTTCTGTAAGTCTATCGAATCGAATGGAATGCTGGGTAATTCAAGAACCCTCGTCCTTCAATCGTTAGCAGAAAACAGACAGTTGTGTAAGCTATATATTCGGATTAGGCTCCTTTTTTTCAGACTCGTTTGATAGAATGCAATTTTAAGAAAATTAAAACAAAATCACATTAACTTCTTTATTTTCTTTACAGATTTTACGTTTTAATCGGAATAGATGCAAACATTTTATTTTCATCTTTTGTACATGACTTAATTTTTAATGGATACCTCAGAATTGTTTGGCAACGGATTCTAAAATCCGCCGGGATTTTGCGCATGCGATAGGATGGCTTAATTCGGCAAAATAGGGGTTGAGAGGAAAGGAGGAGATGTATACTTTTAACAATAAAGTAAATTCCACAAATGGCGCACATCCTTTCGTGTGTCACCCCTTAGTGAGATAAAACCACCGAAAAGTTTTTGCCTCAGAATACTAAAACGAACAGCAGAATATTTTTAATATCCACATTTTAATGTCATGTAATAATTATCAATCTTATTCCAGAATAAGATTCTCTTCTTAATGCTCCTTAATTTTTTGCTTCATATATAAAATGTGCTGCTTCATTTGAAAAAAAAAAGAAGATTTAGAATAACTTAGATGCTATCTTTATCCTAGTCTTTTTTTAAATGTAAGAAACACTCATTCTAAAGTTTATTTGATTATATTATATGATTTACCTAAATTTTAGCGGATTATTCAATGAAATATTCAATTGGCTTGATAATAAAAATCTTCTGCTAACTTCAATAAGAAAGCAAAACTTCAAATTAAAAAAGCGCGATGCTTTAAAATTGTTTGAAAATGTAAGAACATTAAAATGTATACGTTATAGCTTTCTTTTGAAGTTAAACATTAGTTTTAACTGTTTATCTCATATTCAGACATTTTCAACACAGAAAAACAACCAGAATCTTCGTATTTTATACATGAATAATGAATAAAGTCCTATTTTGAAGCATTAGTACGAAAAATGGAAATGATTAGAATTTATATTCTGCAATGAAATATATTGTAGTAAATTATGCTTCAAATGCCCTGAGGAATAACTTTAAAATTGAAATTGATATAAAAAAACTGCTATCTTCGAAAAGATAATTTGTGAAACATTAAGATGATATAAAACTGATTTTCTTACTATAATATTTTGTGGAAAAACATCAAAAGTCCGATTAATTTTATATTAAATAAAATTCAAATTAAAAATTCACAAACCATGTGTTTGAATGTGACAAGTTGGATAGTTCTAAGTCAAACAGTGTCACATGAACAGCTACAGCACACACACTCGGAGATACACGCTAATTCAGTTTTATTATTTACTAGCCGCCTTTGGCGACCAGCTGGTTCGCCAATCTTAATGTTCGTTAAAATTTTAATAATTAAATATTTTATGCAATTCCTACTTTAATAGCTTCTTCATCAAAATATTTTAAAACTTCAAATTTTGATTGTCATTAAATTCATTCATAATATTATAAAGGCCTTCAGTTATAACGTAATATATATCTCTTTAATTTTCTGTTAGCTGTCGTAGAATTTATGCTTTAAATTAAAGTGGAAAAAATTAATCTTCAATTAATATAATAATACTTTTTACTGAAACAAAGCATTTTTTTTATAATCTGATTACTGAAAATAGAGTCACTCAACGTTTAAACTTTATGGGCACTAAAGAATATTTTTTTAATTTATGTAATATCGCAAGAATTTGTCAACAAACTTTTCTTAGATTCATCATGAACAGATCGATTAATTAACAATTTTTAATTTTAAATGCATCAAACACTAAGAAAATAAAACGAATCGTTTAAAATAAACGGTTGAAAACAGGTTTTAAAAAAACTACTTAAAAAACGCAGTACTTAAAACTATAAGCATATACAAAAAATATATAACTAACATAAATACATTTTAATTACAAAAGCAAACAACGAACCTAAAAATAATTTAAATCCAGTCCGCATCTGTAGATAATAATTGTCAACAGAATGCGGAATTCAGAACATAATGCGCATGCGTGAATTTTCAACGCCAGTTACGTAACGCAAATACGTGATTTTTGCTACGCCAGTTGGGGCAACGCTATGCGGATTAGAAATTTTTAATTTCCTTTATTCTGTTTTATTTTAATTCAAAAGTACTTCAGAATGAATCTGAAAGATCGATTAATTAACAATGTTTAATTTTAAATGCATCAAACATTAAGAAAATAAACAGAATCGTTTGAAATAATCCGCCGAAAAATATTAACCCTAGCCTCATTACTGTTGGGAGAAAAAAAAATTAAGCCTTACTCATTTGGCGGTGGGGAAAATGGAAAATTTTTTCGCGGGAAAGTTAGTTTTTAATTAATAATTAAAATTCTAATTAAAAATTCGAAAAAAGGAACCCCAGGTGCACATTCCCGACCTCCAAGGTATACATGTACCAAATTTGGTAGCTGTAGGTCAAACGGTCTGACCTGTAGAGCGCCAACACACACACACACACACTTTGAGCTTTATTATAAGTATAGATTGAATCATGAATGATATTCGAAATGTATGCAAATATGTATGAAAATTCGAATCATACTCTTGAGTGTGAAAGAGAACGTTATACATATCCCATCCCCTTATTTTCAATATGAATATAAAGAATCTGATTGCTTAATGATTATTTTCACTATTTCAGTTATTCAATATAGCATGATATTGTGTCCGATACGTACAATACCAAGGATGTTCCTGATATAATTTATCAGTTTAGTGTTCACATAGGTTTGCATATCATGCCCATCCTATGCTAATCGTAATTTACACTTGATCTGCCAGTGCGAAACAGAGTTGATGCAAAAATCTTTCCCAAATGTTCTAGAAAAGATATTTTTTTGAATTTAGAACTATTAAACTTTTCAGATGTAAGGACGGATCAATTGAAAACGGAAAATAAAACAGACATGAAAATACATGAAAAAGACAACCCCTATTCAGGAATAGGCTTAAGCATTCAACTTTGATATTTAAAGTTCCAAAGCCATATATTCTCATTTAAATTTTCAGCTAATACTTATATCATTTTCATTAAATGCATTAAATAAAGCTAATAAGACCGAAAAATTTAACATGAAGAAATAATTAATTGAAGTGCTTGAATAATTTATCAAAAAAGGGCATGCAATTAGCTGTATTGGTTCCTACTTGGGTAGTTAGCAAATCAGCGACTACTAACAGATCTTTTTTTGATATTTCGTATTTTCTTGAACTTCTAGAAATAAATTTCTTTTTCTTAATAGGCAGACAAAATTCGAAAGGTACAAATTTAAATATTCGAAATAAATAAATGTGTGGGTTGAAAAATAAGTTTACGTGATAAAACGAATTCCGACTGCAAGCAAAAGAGATGCAAAAAGCAAAAAAAAAATAAGATTTAAAAATTTTTTCAAACCCATTTGAAGTGAAAAAAATGCTAAGGTTCATGAAAACATAAAATCCGCAAGCTGAGGAAAAAAAAACTATTTAAAAAGCGAAAGAACAAACGCAGACTCTAAAGAAAGGTAAACGGTAGAAAGAAAAACTCAATAAATGCATACTGAAGACCGTTGTGTATGAATCGGTTCTTTAACAGCATTGGATATTTATTTCTTCAGTATCCAATAAAGAAAATAAAGTGGTATAAAGAGCTTAGCTGCTAGAATTCAGAAAAGACGGGAGTTTTCTTCCAATTGGTTCGCTTTTAGAAATGATTTCCAAAACCAGTTTTGATTTTTCAGTGTGATTTTATTCACTGTTTTTCTAAACCAAAACAATAGATGGCGCTTTCAGTCCTTCGACTAACTTTATAATATTTAAATTATTTGCGTTTGAAGCCTTTTGTCACAGTGTAGTGATGTAAACCCAAATCTTCCGATATCCGAACCCTTTTTAATGAATGATTATATTGAAATTGTGGTGGATTGGAATGAACGAGAATAGAGCCTGGGACCTTGTGGTTCGCTGCCCAGTAACATGACCACAATACATAAGCAACTGCTCGTGTAGCGTAGCTGTTAACTGGCTTATAAACTTTCACCACAGACACTCCATTCAGTGTGTCGGAGGTGAGACGAACGATATGGCTATTGATTCTAATGCGCCTGTACCCCTTTGAGCAGCGTCAAGCATTATGGCGAGCCTGTGTGGTTGCTGTTGCTGTGTCAAGTGAGTCAGACGATTATGGTTTGCTGTGGGTAGATGACTCCACAACAGTTGTACGAAAGGTGAAGGATCGTCGTCCGAGGTCACCAATGTGGTGGATTGTAATGAGAGAAGATAGAACCAGGTGCCTTGCGGTTCGCAGCCTAGTAACATGACCACAATACAAAAACAATCGCTCGTGTAGCGTAGCTGTTAACTGGCTTATAATTAAATGGCTTTTACCACAAAATTTTTCATATCTACAAATTTTGACGCCAAATTTGCTTTTGTAAAATTCATTTATTTTACTTAACAACCGCATTTTTCACTGTATATATTGATTATATTTATTGGTTATTGTAATTCTACATTAATTAGGTATACTGGTGAATGGTTATGTTTACTTTCCATTAACACAAATTACATATACAGGTCCAACACATAATAAGGATAATAAGGATATGTAGACGCAATCATTTTTTTTATTATTATTTCTTGAAATATATATGATATCTGAGATCTGTAAAGATATGTATGTACATGTAAATATCCTTGAATGTGACAGAGAATATTAAATATATCCCCTTCCTTAACTTGCGATATGGATATAAAAAGTCTCATGGCTTAAAATGAGCATTTTAACTACTTCAGTTATGCAGTAGAAAGTGATATTATATCCAATAGAATATTTTTGAGAAATTTTATCATGATAATATTCACATTGTTTCAAATATCATGTTCATCCTATGTAAATCATAATTAACACTTGAAATGCAATTGCGAAATATATGATTCAGAAAAGTTTTCAAACGTTCTAAAAAAAATATTTTTGAATTTAGAATTATTAAACTTTTCAGATATAAGAACGGATCAATTGAAAATGGAAAATAAAACAAGATACAAAAAAGTCAACCCCTGTTGTGGAATAGGCTTTCTCGAGGTAATCACTCGGATCCAAGTAGCATACCTAAACTGGCAACTCTAACCTGCCATTAAGGCAAACAGATAAATTTGATTGATCAGTCCGCTGCAACAGCAACACTGGCTAGAACTAAGGTTGAATCCTTAGGGCTATCACCAGCTTCGTTACAACTCTTCTCGTGGGAATAACGCCCCGTTTTCTATAGAAGGTAGCCGACCCTCACCATTTCTGTATCCAACAGAAAGGCGAAAACCACCCACATACCGGAATATACTCATACGCATTCCTGAAGTGTCCCTTGGTGGAAGTTCATTTGATATAGGAATCAAACAAATGAAAGCATCGTAATATCATAGTGTTATTAAAAGGCACCTTAACTATCTCGATATTCCAAATACCGGACTGCGTAAGTCTGGTGGTACGGTCTTGGCTTCGGAACCGAAGTGTTTCAAGTTCGAAACACGATTCCACCGAAGAACCGTAGCGCAAGTGTCTGGTGAACGATAAATCCGTCGGGCCAAACGCATCTGGCCGGCGTTCAAAATCCCGAGGGCCGTCCTGAAATAGCCCTAGAGTTGATTTAAAACGGACGTAAATATAACTAAACTAATTCCGTTTTCTAACTTCCACTTACTTATTGTTCATGAAAACACCAGAGATATGAAACAAAATCATTCTATTTAGCTTTCGGCAATGGAGAAATATTCAGTAGTTCAAACGTTAGATAGGAAAGTTTCAATTTTAAGAGCATCAATGAATATCATTCTAAAATTAGACATTTTTTTTTTAAATTGTCAAATTCTGGAAAAATTGGCATTATTCAAAATAATTCTTTAGTTTAAAATTTATTCATTTTTTTTTATAATTTATTTTGTTTTGATTGCGCTTTAGTTTCCGCCTTCTAATTTAGGAGACGCCAGCGACAGATCATTTGCAACAGAGGGTAACTACCTATTGTAAAACATAGATCACTAAATTCGTTTTATTTTTACATATATTTTTCTAATGCATATATAATGAAGATAAGATATTAAAAAACTATTGGTTTAATTTGCACCTTAAGCCTTAACTAGGGAGGTGAAAATTTAGGAAAATTAAAATTTCTTTCATAATGTGATATTTCAAGAAACTATATGTGACGAAAGAAATAAATTTTTGTTTCAAATGTGACACATTTCTAGAAAGTATTTTCATAAAATGGTGAATTACTCAATCTCTAACTTCAAAATCACATGTACTATTTTTGTAACAAAATGTAATAATATAAAATTGTATAATATAAAATTGTTTGATACTTTAATATTTGAAATGGAAAGAAATCCATCTGAAACAGAAAAAAATAGTTAAAAAAACGTTTGTATTTCAGTTATTTTAAGATTTAACTCCTTGAATTTGACGATAGTAATTCGCACCCATATTCATTTCTAAATAAAATGATCCAGTTTTAATAAAAAAACAAAATGTAGTTAAAATCATCTATTAATTTTTAGAAAGGTATTTTAAAAAGGTTGATAGTAAAATAATTTATCTCAAGAAACTGCCAAACTAAAAATAAAATTTCTATCTTAAATTTGTCTAAAGTAAAATTATCAATTTTCTGGAATTTTCGTTATTACCTTTCAAGCGTTTTAGAAATGTTAATAAATATGTTCATGTATTAAATTTACTGCATTCTTATCCTGCTGAATGTGAATCAAGAATAGATTTGCTTTACAAGTAAGACTTATTAAAGCGACAATATTTTTTAAATCTTAGTAATTTTAGTCTTTAATTTTCTAAATATATAATTTCTTGAACTCAAAATGCCGTTTATAGAAAGAAATGTATCATTAAAATTAAATAATCGATATAAAAAATATTAAATACATAAAATATTTTTAAAATATTAGCACAAATGTTCATTATTAGTATATTATATAGATTAAAATATTTATTGGCACAGATTATAAACAAAATAATTTTTTTTCATCTTTGTAATCGTGCGTGTGCAGTAACGTTAAATGTTGGCTGCTTTTAAAGAATGTTTTGTCATGACTTTTCAAAAGTCGTTTACAGATGCTTTATATCGTACTTTTTTAATTTTTACCCTCTTGTTCCATTGCAAAAATGGCACACCTGTATACATAGTTTGGTAAAACATATATTAACTTGACAATTGCTAAGGAACAAGTGATTTATGCGAAATTGCGTCTCAGACAGCTGACCAATAAAAGTAAATTCAAGTTAAGAGGACGTGATAGACCAGGACTCGTTATCTGTATAAAAGACATTGCATACAAGCTCATGATTCATAAGAAAATTCATGCTATTTGATGTTTGACCCTAAGCAGTGCAGGAAGTTATAAAAGTTTTTTCTCTGCAATTCTGTTTGGCTCTTGCAATAATTAAGAGCAAAATGTCAGCAAGACATCATTTGAGTTTAGAAAAACATATAGAAGTAAGTCATTTATGCAATAGAACATTATGCGAGTAGACATGCAAAGGATACTATATAAGGTATTCTTATAAATAAATAAAACAAAGGAGAAGAATATAAAGCTGTACAACTCATTTAAATGGAATATAAATTCAGAGTTACAGACATACGCCATGCAATAGTTTCATGTCGTATGGCAAACAGAGAATGACGACGCGATAGAGTTTCAGGTCGTATAGCAAAGAATTCATGACGACATGACATAGTTTTATGTCATACGGCAAATAGTTGTATGAACGACAAGACAGAGTTTCCTATCGTATGGTAAGCAATACAGGACGGCATGGAAGGGTTTCATGTCGTGCACTAAGTATTGCATGATTACATCGCAGTTCCATGCCGATGTAAATAGTGCATGGCAGATATTTCATGGCATGGATTGTATGGCGGATATTTCATGACGACATTTCAGAGTTTTAAGTCTTGTGCTAAATAATGTATGACAGCATGACAGTTTCATGTCGTATGGCAAGTTGCGGACGACAATATGACAGAGTTTCATGTCGCATGGCAAGTAGTGCATGATGACATGGCAGTTTCATATCATACAGTAAGTAGTGCATGACAATATGGCAATTTCATATCGTTGGTGCACGAATACCTGGTAGATTTTATAGCGTGAGACATTAGTGCATGATGATATGAAAAAGTTTCATATCTTGTGACAAGTAATGTTCAGTATCTAAAGTAAATAATTGGAGTACATAAATATTGGTCAAAACAATTCAACATTTGAAGTCATGCAACTGATTGTTGTTTATATATATTTGTTCATGCAACTGATTGTTGTTTTATTGAAAATATGCACTCACTGATGCTTCTGTTCTATAATACATCTAGCATTTAATTTATTTTTACTGTTATACTATAACCGTATTCTTTTGTTTCTACTACATGTCCGTTTGAGGGAATAATCTTTCCCTGCACCTGACTTATCATCAAAGTTCATTTAAATAAGCTTTCGTCTTGTAATTACATTGTAAATCCCTTCAAGCCTGCTTTATGATTCAAATTGCAGTTAAATTAACCTCAATGGTAACACAAATTCTATGCCAAGAATATTTTTCTTTAAAAACTTACCAGAAAAAATTCTATAAAATGAAAACAGTATAATTTTGTTCCCCTTACACTAATAAGCTATTTGTTCCAAATCTCATTAGACACTTTATCTTTCTAGTGATGCTTCATGTCCCCATTTTAGAAGAAAGGAATTATCTGAATCAGAGACTCTCAAATCTCTCGGGTAAATAAAGGATTTTTTTTTATAACAATGATTTGAAAGAATATCTGAAAATGGTTTATCTAAAGAATCATCGTTTTAAAAGTTGTTTTGATAATATTTATGACCTCTGTACTTAAAAGTAAAACGTAGCCTAATTATTTTACTAAATCATAAGCAGCAGTTTGATTTCTTATAAAAAGAATCAAACCGATATTTAATAATATAGAATTTTATTTCATTTATATATAGAATTGTTCGTAATTCCATTTAATACATATATAGGGAGAGTATTCATAATTAAAGTTCCCTTATTCAAAGCCGCCTACAAATGCACCTAATAGTCAGAAAGAAGTTTTATAGATAACTAAATGAATGGAAAGAAAAATTTGCAGAAAATATTTTTTCTAAAAATCAGTTTTATATGTAACTACTAGGATGCATATTGCAATGAAAGACTATGGGCATAGCTGCAAATTAGTTTTGATTTTTGCAACATCTATTCAAAACATTTTTTAGAGAAATACAAAAATTTTCCGATTGCATATTTTATTTACAATTCAGCTTAGGAGATGAAATACTGTAGCTAAATTGAATTTATTACAAAATTACAAATCAGCTGCTTGGTAAAAATTTAAAACCTATAAATGACTTCGAACGAATCAATTGCAGTTTAAAGATCGGAAAACAGAAATGATTTTTGATAAAAAAAAAAAAAAGATCATTACCTTGTCATCATTAAAGAAAGAAAGAAAGAAAGAAAAAAACAGTTTCTATTGATACAGAAAAGGAAATTTATTTTCAAACAGAGAATATCCGAGTTGTTTATTTAATTCTAAACAGAAATTTGTGCGTATTACGAAAACAGTGAATTAATATTAAAAGTTATTCAAAATCTTGAATTTTTCGACGATTGCAATAATTTCTTCTTGTGTACAAGAGAATCAAAATATGCGGATGGCAAATCAGATCATCTTTAACATATGACCCAAATCAGTAACTACGAAATCTTTTCTTACGTATTTTAATATGATTGAAACAGGTTGTTAATATGAAAATAAAAGGAAATGCAGTAATCTTTTCTTACAATTTAGAGACAATGAATTGATAATTCCTTTTACCTAAAAAGAGAACGCACTAGTTCAACTCCCTTACTTACTCATTATTTTACCAGGAATTTTCGTTTTTTTCCACTAAAGAAATACTCTGTAGAGAACATTTCTTCTCCTTACAAACAAAAATACTGATTTCTCTTTCCAGTACATCGGCGGATAACTTTTTCTCCGTCCTGTCAAAACAACGGACATGATTTAAAATCGCAAGTGCACCCATATTTCAAAGAAATTCTTTTGGAAGAAATGTTTCCTTCCTTTTCTGCCCTTTTGTGTCAAGCATTGTAAACGAACAATGGCGATACGTCTTTTTGTTGTTTTCACAACAAAAATCTTTCTCTTCCATTCTGGGAATCAAAAATTTTCTTTCTGAAAATCAGATTCCTTTCTTTTCGAATCAGAAAATCCGATTCTAACAAAGCGTCATACAAATGAATAATAAAGATAAAGAATTTAATATCAAGCGAATCCCTGTTAAAAAGAATTTAATATCAAGCGAATCACTGTTAAAAAGAATTTAATATCAAGCGCAATACGTCTCTGGAAAACCTAAATTGCTGTTTTTTCTCCCAGTGTGCTCTAACCCTGAAACCACACCTTTGTGTAATTATGAGAAAAAAAATTGAAATAAGTTGCGATCGAAAGAGCATGTGAAATATGTTATTTGCCCTCCTCTTCTGTTTCCGAGATTTTAAAATATGGCGACATCTTAGAAAAGTCATCAAATTTGGCGACTTTTGGCGACATAGGAAGTTTATGGAAACATAGATGAAAACGTGATGAATCTTAAATATTAACGAAGTTACAACGCACATACTTTATTATGTAGAAAAGTCGTTAAAGCTATACAAGACAAATGAGATCGAAACTTTAATTCATTTCGTATTTCCTGACTTATACATTTCCGAGAACAAATCATTACTCAGTAGCGGAACTTATTTACCAACACTTACTCAACATTCCAGACTGATTACAGCAAAAAAACAGTTTCTTTCAGACAAAAAAATATATTGTCTAGACATTCAAATAGAAAAAAGATATATACAACACAGATGTAAGATAAAAGTGAATTTAAAAAATGATGGCGACAAATCTTTTGCTCTACTTCAAAATAAATTTTCGATGATTAAACAAAATTATGAATAGAAACAAAATATTTCATGATACGAAATATAGAAAAAAACTCTAAATGCAATCTATTGCTTTTAGCATGCTAATACAAATTTTATTTTATTTATATTATTTTCTTATTATAAATGACAACATTGACTATCAATTCTAAAATTAGAAATATGAAACGAATAAAGTGACATTAAATGGATCCTAAATGGGAAAATATCATATATAAAAAAATAAGTAAAATATCGATTGTCAAATTTAATTCGATTCATTAAAGCGAAATTAAATCAAATGTAGCTGTGACGAATTAGAGGTACATCTTCAAATTCAGACAGACGAGTCGTTCGCTGAGAAGAAAAATTTGTGAAACAGATTACGACCGGTAAATATATAATAGTATTCCTTTTTTTATTATTGATATATATTCAATCGTTTGGTTTAAAACTAGCTAGAGTGGTCTCCTTGAAACTTTCTCGCTTTGCTTAGCAATTGCTTCAAATAGTTATGAAATATTAACCTTTGATTAGTTTAGTTTTAGTTATATTAACGTACAGTTTCAAAGCAACACTAGGGCTATTTTGGGACGTACCTCGTAATTTTGAACCACGGTCAGATGATGAGGATGATACTTGAACTGGCAACCCCTCTGAAAACTTCCACACCACACCAGCTGGAGGACACTTGACCCCCAATGGATTTAATTTTAACTTTTGAAACGAATTTAGCATTTTTAGCAATCTATCGCCTCATCCTTGGAGAATTTTTTAGCAATAAAGGACTGCATGCACTAAATAGTTTCCCATAATCGAATTTGAGTTTTAGATACGTTTTTAGAAACGGATTGAAACTAAAAATTTGACCAAAAAATTGAATTTAAAGTCACAAACGCCATGCCAGATTTGATGCATTTAAATAATTCCTTTTTTGAGTTAAAGCGCTTATATGTTTCTAAAAGTACAGACCAAAAGTCAATCAACCACTTGTTGGATTTGCCTCAAAAATCGATATTTGTCTGCAACATAGATTTTCAATGTGGGTACAGAATTTTATACATCTAGCTCCCTTCGTTTTATAGGTATCGTGTTAACTTCTATTCGAACAATCAGACAGACAGACTTCCTCTGAGCGGATTTTGCTCAAAATTTGATAGAAATCTACAAAATTGGTATAAAATATGTACTAAATTTCATCCGTCTAGCTCAAAGTGGTTTTGAGTTATCTTTGTTATCTTTGACACAGACAGACAGATGGACATTTTCCAAAATTCCGTTTATCGAAATCGGGGAATTCTAAAAAGCGTAGATTCCTCAAAATATCAATTTTGAGATTTTTGACGATTTCTGTACTTTCTGTATATTATGGGAAACGAAAATTAAAAAGAGAAACACTGCTAGTTTTTTTAAATTGATTTATAAGCATATTTTTATTAATCAAAACAGATTCGTTTGATATCACGAAATTTTTAAAGAACAGATATAAATTCGTCAGAATAAAACTAAACCTTGCATATAGTTAGCTATTTAGTAGAGCTTCCACATAAAGAAAATAAACATAATCATTTTGCAAGTTTAAGACACACATAAGCAGTACAAAAGAATATCATAGAAAACGAAGTCTGATTCTCCTCTTGCGTGTTAGTTTCGTTTGCTTTATGTGCTGTCCGGCGAAATCCGGTCCTATATCCATCTGCCGTCTGTCCCTCGATTAAATGTAACAACAAACGAAAGATAAGTAATTCTCCTGTGACATCTTTCTCCTGGAATGTGACAATAGATAGAAGTAGAAAACATTAAGAAGGTTTTTTTCTCCTCTATTTTTTCAGCAACTTTTCTTACTTGTAATAAAAGTCACCGTGTTTGCATTTCTCTTATTTCACCTTTAGAACTTTCTTCAAAGACTTTGATGACATCTGCAACATCTTTTAAGCAATTTCAATAAATTCTTTTTTTTAATCTGCCAAGAAATATTTCAAAGAAAAAAAAAGAAAGAAAATATTTCAGATCTTCTAAAATTTTAAAGATTTTCTTCCGCATCGCGAAGGAGTTGTTTTAGATAAATTTAGATTTCAGATTTTCTTAGATGTAATGCACTAAACTCATGATCATGTGATAAACGTCATAAAACCAGAATGATATTACGTTTTCCTATGATAAAATTTTCTAATTTCTATGACAATATTTCCTATTTATTTCGTTGATTTTGGGAACTAAAAAGGATATATATGTATTTTTTATAAAACACGTGATTAATAAAGAAAGAAAGCAATCAAGACAGCCATTGTTATTGTAACAATCAGTTTAAGTATCATCTATATTTCACCCTTCACCTTCACTTGACCTCTAATCACCAAGAGGGTCATTGCCATATACCAACAGGTGGGATAGATCGTTTCAGGAAAGCTTTCATCTTGAGATAAAATTGATTGGTGTAGAATTGACAAGAAAGTTTATTCTCAGGCAAGAGATAAATTCAGACGTCTTCATAAAAAAAATAAAGAAGAAAGAAAGAAAAGTGAACACTGAAGGAAGGGAAAAAAACTAATTATATGGGAAATGATTATTTCTCCCCTCTTTGCCACTTTTTTACTTTCTCGTATATGTAGTGTAAAGAAAGCATCATAGTATTTATAAATTTCGAACTCGATATTTTAACCAATCTCCACAATTTTAACTAATTTGAGTTCGAAAAACATATTAGCGGAAAATATCTGTGACAAAAGTTGCTCAAAAAATCTTTCAGCTTGAAGGTAAAAATTTGGTATTTGGTCTTTGACCCACATTTGCATAATTCTATTCAATGTTGAAAAAAATCTGCTATGAATAAGTCTGTCTGTCCGGTTGGTTGAATATAAGTTAACAGGATAACTTCAAGATGGGAAGAACTAGATAGGTAAGCCACAGTACTTATATTTAATATTTATAGTGTAGCCACTAATCAAATTTCGAGTCAAATTCAGCGATATGGTGACCGTCTGTTGGTCTTTACATACAGAAAAATGTAAATGCGACAGTTCAAAAACGCTATGGCTTAAACATATCCAATTTGGTATGGAATTTTATGAGTATATATGTAGTTTTGTGTTTCCATAATTTTTGTTTTTATTTATGAAAAAAAAAACTCGTCTAAAACACAAATTCTATTTTTGGTTTCTATTCATTGCAAGCCAGGCATAATTTCCAAAGGCCTCGCCATGAAGGACACTATAGATTCATTAAAAACACTAAATGTTATTATTTTGCAATTATTATATATCAGTTCCATGGAAGGCGTTCTGTGAGATGACACCTTTTTTAAAAAGCATGCGAGAAAGTTTTAAGATCACCCCCCCACCCAGGTTTCTTCAAGAAGGTATCGACCTTCTTGTCTAAAGACTCAGAATTTTCTTTTCTTGCCTCAGAATCTCTATTTACGATAGCTTAAAAGCAAATATGTTTTTATCAAATACTGAAATTTTAGGATTTGAAAACATTTAAATCGTTTCATAATTAATTTTCGTCACTACTTTAAATGCTCTAATTCTATTTTAAAATTTCAATGTGCCAATTTCAACAATTTTAGTTCAACAATTAATAATGCATCGCGGAAAACTCGTTTTATTTAAGAAAACTTTTAAATCAATCGGTTAATTCTTTTACTAAATTCAACAAATAATATGGTTATAGTTCATAAAATTTTTTACATAATACATAAAGTTGTTTCCTATAACATTATTTACTTCCTTATAAAATTAATGTATTTTTTTCATTATTTGCATTAATGCTACGCTTACTTTATTTACTAAATATTTCTTTCTTCCTAGACATTGTATCAGCACAATTGACCATTCATTGCTTATACAAATTTAAGCTAATTAGTATTTCACCTCCGGTTTTGTTCAAATTCCGATAGGTCATAAAATTGACAAGAGTAGACAGAAAACTGAATTTATTTAAATATGTTATTGAAAATTATTCTTAACATCGACATAATCACCCTAAAGATATAGGTATTTGTCACATAGATGAACATAGTTTCCCAAGTCTTATTTGAAATACGTTGCCACCAGTGATATGAGGTTATCCCTAACGCTACTTTGAAGCTTCTCATAAGTTTTCAAGCAATGCACTTCTATCGAGGACTTCCTGCTTTTTTTTCTATCAAATTTCGAAAGCGACGAAAATAAATTAGCTCTAAGACACACTCTCGATGAAAAGTATCATGGACGCAGGTCTGTCACACCAAAATTTCTTATACAACAAGTGGAACATGAGATTCGAAAGAAACGGATTATTCTTGAACTCTAGAAATGAAGTAAGTAGACATCAAGATGAAAAAAAAATTGCAAAGGGCCATATTTTGGGAACATAGCTCCAATGCACTTGGTGTGAATGAAAATTCTGCAAAATAATTGCAGGAATCAACATAACGCTGGAAAGACAAAAATTGCAATAACTGCAAATATAATAATTGATTAATCCTAATAAGTGTTGTTGGAAGCGGTGACTGCAGAATTTATTTTGCTATCTACTACGATGTGAAAACAATTTCAGAATGCTCTCAAAGACATGAGGCATAGTTTTATTATGCGTCTCAACGACAACAGTTTAGGCTGTGGGATCATCCATTGTGTCTATAGCTGTCACCAACGAGTGATTAAAGGTGACCTCATATATAAAATTCATAGAGATTGAAATTAGGCAATTGTATTGTTCAAGGTATGGGTTGCGCTCATCTAGTCTACTTCCTTGGGTGTGTTAACATACAAGCAATTATGCATGTTGTGGGAGAATATTACGGATGCCCCATTATATATGAACCACAAGTATCAGTACATTGCGGCCGGCACACTTTGCAACATCTCTGGAAGAAATCTTTAAGAACAAGGTGCATTCTAGTTCAGGCAACAAATACTGCCCTAAGAGATAATTACCGATTTTTTTCTTGGTCCCCTCCCTCCGCTTATACTAGACCTAAACTGACATCTCATGGGAGACGTTGGCAAAAGGATCACTTTCATAATTTCATTACGTGAGTTGACAACGCTCTTTGGATGTAGAAACTCTATACGATTCGGATCATCTCAGTGCGGTTTATGACACAATACTATATACAATTTTCGATCCTACTAGAAATTCTCGGAGTTTACAGTTCTACGTTAGATCACCTTTTATTAATTAATACAAGATAAATAAATTAATTAATACAAGATTAATTAATTAATACAAAATAATTGAACTAATAGACAATTAATTAATTAATACAAGATAAGTAATTGCATTAGCGCATAAAGAAATTGAAAGAACGATACCAGAGCAGAAAAGATTTCGATATGATAGCAGATTACTTCTATAATCTCCAAACAAACTATGTAAGAATAGCAATCAAATTTCAGAAGACAAATAAATTCTCTTTTCTTTCATTTTTTTATCTGATTTTTCTCATTTTTAATTTTTATATAAGTTATTTTTGATTCCCCTAATCTTTTTCTCTCAGTTAATTTAAATGATGCATAAAATTTACAAAGGTAGATATTTTTTATAAATATTTTACCTATAACATAAACTTTATAAAATAATTTCATATAAATAAAATGGTTGTCATATTTGACAAAAAAGAATTAACGCACTCAAACGCTAATGTTATATTTTATTTCTGCTAATGAATTACCTAAAAAACTAGGTTGAAACATCTGAAGTGCCATAATATGTGCTGACCCGAGCCATTTGCATGTGCGCTGGCAGAGTTGCATGATTTAAATAAAATTCTTTTTTTATATTTTGTTAGATCTAATAAAAGGAATTAATATTAGTCATAAATACATTAAAAATATCATTTCATTTATGACTTTTTCAATTTTGAAAATTGGCGAATCAGATTAAGCCAACTTAAATAATTACGCATATTATTTCAAACAAAAATTAATATAAAAAAATTTACTAGAATAAACAGTTAACACTATCTGAACCGAAATATAATTTTTTAAAAACCCAACAATTATGTTCACAAAAATAAAAATATTTTTAAATTTATATTTATATAATTTAAGATAAAATTGATGGTAAAATTCTTTATTTAAAGTATATTTTATAAATGGTGAAAAGTTTATTGCAGATTTTTTCTTCATTTTCAAATGCTCTTAAGGGTTTTTATAACATTAAAAAAACGTTTTTAGCAAGAAAAACCAATTACACGAAACCAAAAATTTTTTATCTAATTCTATTGAAAACAAAAAGCCTTAATTCATATAAAAACCAATAACTGAATGCTTACTGAGCAAAATAAAGGTTTTAATAAAACAATAGATACTATAATTAAATGAGCCATAAAAATTCTCATCCGATTGAAAAAAAAAGCAAACATTTAAATAACAGACGTAGTATCTCTTTTTTTCTAAAAATAATTAAATTTTGTTCCTTATTCATATATGCTGGTAAAACTGAAAAAAAGAGCTAGTAATGTTAACAAAAAACTTTTTTCACATTTTATTACGTGTCCATTAAAAAAAAAAACGCTCTCTTTCAAAAATTCAAAAAAAAAAAAAACATTGAACTTTTCTTAATGAACAAAATTACTTCCTAAGCATAAAATCTTGTTCCTATTCGATGCTTTTTTTTCTTATTTTGTCTTCTATTGTTCTTTTTCAGAGCATCACTCTTTCTTCACACATTTATTCCAAGGTTTATTACTCTCCCGTTAAAAGCCTCTTTAAAAAAGAGTTTACTTGTTTTTAGTTTGCTTTGTGCATTTTTTACGAGTTCCTAAAGCCTTTTTTTACAGTTCCTTCGTTTTTTTTTCTTTACTTTTTCACTCTATTTACTTATACAACGAAAACAAACACCTACCTCTCGCTTCAATGAACGATTTTGGCGTCAGATGAATGCAAAATAAATGACACTTGGTGTCAAAGCTCTTTCCTTGTGAAAAGAAATACAGTTTCCTATCGTTTGGTGTTTTACATTTTCTCCATTTATCATCATTGGCTTGGTCGTTCATGGATGCTGCTTATATTGTTTAATTTGTTATTCAATATCTATTGGGGGGGGGGAGTGTTCTAGGGACTAATCTCTCAATTACCATTTTGGAATTTTAAAAAATGAATATTCGAAATTGATATACGAACATATTTTGAAGTTTCTCGTAGGTAAGATGAACTTAGGAACTTTTTTGCATATATGTTTATTGGCAGTTTGATGCGAACTATGGCTTTCGTAGGAAACCAGTAAATCGCACAAAAATATTTTTAACTTTAGCAATATTTTCACTGTTATTTGCCTTAAATACTGATATATATATACTGATATATAATATTATATATATATATATATATATATATATATATATATATATATATATATATATATATATATACAAGGCCGTTGTATCTAATTATGAGCTAATTTGTAAATTAATAAAAATAGGCATATAGTATCAGTAGCAAAACTGATGTAAATGTCTTAATAGAAAAAAATAAATGTATTTTGTATTGTTGTCAATCAAAGAAATGCTGAAACATTTACGAAATATAGATTTCCATACATTTCATCTGAATTATCAGTGAAATGTATTTAACAGGTAAATATTTTAAACAAAAGTTGAGGCGCATTTTTCCTACGAAAATAAACTAAGTTATTAACTTTTCAGTGCCATGATTCTAGAAGATTATAGACAATTTCAAGAATCAATTCATTGTAACTGTCCTATAACCTATTGTTCTTCGGAACAATAAAGTAATGGAATTTTTTGAAACTGGTGTAAAATAATGAAATTTAATGATTAATAAGAGCAATTTAGTACTTAGAAAGTTTAACTTTTCAGATTTAACGTTTCGGATTTTATATACTGTAAGCCTACCTTACTAATTTAAAATATTAGTGCACCGAGTAAATTCCTTAAAGTGATTAATAATAAAAGATAGGTGATTATAGAATATTGAGAGGGTTTTTCTTCTTTGTTTACATTAATGTATTTACTGATTGATTAAGCACAAATTATATTTTATTTAAATTATATTTTCAAATGGAAAGATATGTCTAACTCTAACCGCTTAGAAATTAGCTGTTAGGGCTTGCTTAAGTGTTCGCGCTGCATGTTTAAAAGATTAAATTGGGTTTCAGATTCCCTTTTTATCAGAGCAGCTTTCATTTACATGACGACAGAACAGAGAATTTAACATTGGCCAAATAGTTCTAAAAATCCGTCTAATGTCGGATAAATTTCTCAAATTGAAGCAAACATCAGGAAATAAATGCAGTGTAGAAATTATAATATTGGATTTTGACATCATATCTGGTCGTTATCTTTTGATTATCTTAACTGAAGCAAGTCTAACAAACTTCCAAATTTGTAAAGTAAGTCCCAAATTAACTCTTGGATCACTTCCAAATAAGCTATTAATCTGTCCAGACAAACATATAAATATATCTGAAGAAATTCCCTAAAACCTTTGATTTCATTCAACGAGTTTTAAAATGGTAAAAATTACTGACTAATATCTCGGATACATAATTGACTTAACACTTGTTTATGAGAATTCTTTTAATCATTTTACTTAATACAAAATTTTTCTATGAATTCTTTACACCTAGCATCAATTCAAATTTAAGCAGTAAAATAGCGATTTTTAAATTCCGTTCTCAATAACAGTTGGAAATAGTGTGAGCAATTATTTTTCCGTATAAAATAATTGTTCACGTTTTTCTGAATATTTTTTTAATATGTTGTGTAAACTTTTTGGTCCTTAACAAGTCAAAATTCTGAAATGGGCACTTGATGAATGATTCAACACAAAAATTATTCCTTTCTTGCTGCTTTCTAATAATCAGAAACAAAATAATGAGAAATTCATCAACACCTGTTCAATAATAAGATATGCAAAATTTAATTACCTATTAGAATGAAGTTACGTTTGTCATATAAATGCGTGCATGGGATCATTGAATTCTGCAGATGTGCGCGAAATCGTTTGGGAAATTTTAATTGATGAATGTTTCCAAAACATTCATCAATAATTGATGAATGTTTGATGAATGTAATTGATGAATGTTTCCAAAACATTCATCAATTTCAAATATTTCATTTAATTGATGAATGTTTTCAAAACATTCATCAATTTCAAATAATTCATATATTTTTTAATGTTTTAATTTTAACTATTTAACAACATTTATTCGATTCCATTTCTTCAAGGGACACGTTCGCTTTTGTGTAAAATATGTTTAAAATGCATGTTGCCAAAAGATAAATTCGAATAGTTGACTATAAAAAGGACGGTGGTGTTTATCACACACTCTTGCGAATTATTCACACACGGTTATGAGATTTGTTATGAATATGCAGCAAAATATAAATAGGTGGAATATTTTTAAAAAACTCTTTAAAGCGAAATCCATTTTTTTAAATAAAAAGAGATATTATTTCAAAAAATTTCAAATTATTTCAGGATACATAAATTTTAGTTTTTTTGATTATTTCTTTTTTTATTAGTCTATATAAATTTATTTGGAACAAAACTGTGTAGGATTTTATAATTAATTAAATATAATTAAAATTAAATGGTAGTAACAGATTTTTTTTTTATGCTAACACATTGAATTTTCATAAGATATTTTTTGTTTGTTTTTCTTTTAAGTAGCTAAGAAAAATTGAAACGTGCATGAAATGCATGTTCCTTTTAATTTGAATTGTCAACCGATGTGTTTATAAACAATTTAATTTAATTTCCTAAAAAATTAAGACACTTATAAAATTAGAAATATATTTTGATATAATTAGAATATTATTTTGTGAAAAGTCATTAAAATGTATTATTTTTCTTAAGGTCCCACAAAGATTCATTTTATTGTACAATACATTTTAAAATCATATTTCTGTTGAATATAAACATATATTTTGATAATAAATCAATAAAAAACAATATTTTCATTTTTCGTCCATTTTTGCTTATTTTAAAGTCCATTGACCACTTAACAATAGATTAATTAAATCTCCCTTAAATGGAAAAACTTTATTATGTAGATTTGTCTTTCAAAACATAGAGAAAATTGAAAACGCATTAATTAAAGATAAATAAACCAATAACACCAATAACTTTATAAAAAAAAAATACAATCTCAAATAATATCACATTTTTTGATACATCATTATAATAAATTAAATTAGAATGTTTCCTCACTGTTTAATTTTTCCTTAAGTAGATCAAAATTTAATGATCAGATTACGTTGAATAAAATATCTCGTTAAAGGTGAATGAATGTTGAAAGAAAATTATAATGAAAGGATTATTTATTTAAAAAATTAAATTAGAGATTTGACTGGATTAAAAAGACATTATAGGATTAAAGCACTTCGTTTTGTTTTTCATTATAATTGCGAATTAAAAAAATTTTTTCTTGAACATTAGAATTAATCTTATCAGTTCGTAAATTTCAAATTTTCAATCAAATTTTAAAAGTATTTTAAAATAGTGATTAAATTGTTTGATGAGGCTTTTGGTAATTTAAATATAAAATAATGATGTGATATAAAATAATGAATAAAATCAAAGACAAGAATGCCTTTCAGATTTCGAATTAATTAAAAGATAAATATTTATTTCCAAGGGATTTGCATTCAATGACAGTTTCACAATTTAATTTTGATAAAATAAGGAATTACAAATTACCGTTCACTAAGTTTGGTTAAAGAAGCTCAGATCTGAAAATTAGATCAATATATCTAAGCTGGTCATTTTGTCTGAATTTCCCTAATATGCCTTTCGGGTAGTGTTCAATCCATCAGGGATTTAACGTATGGTTATTTAGTCAAATATTTTTCAACGCAATGATAATTTCTTCAGATGTAATCCTACGAATCTGAATCTCCATTCAGTTAGACTCAAAGTAAGGAAAACTGTTTTGCAGACAACTCTAAAAGGTATTTAATAAATTGCTGAATTAATGACATCCAAACTTGGCGATCTCATTTTCTATCTTTTGGCGACTTATCAACAAATATGGTGAATATTTGTGATATGGCGAATATGGCAAATTTCCTTGAATAGGCGGGAATTTTGGCCATATCTCTTTTAGAACTTAAGGGCATTGAATTGTTTTCTCAACTTTTCAATGTCTTCTATTACTGTAATACACTTTTCAATTTAATAAAGGCAGAGATCACACCAGAGAAGTCATTGTGTGATTTATAACTTTGCAGTAGAGTGTCCAAACGCCGTTCTAATTTCGTCTAATTTATCAATATATATCTTTTGTATTTTTGCAGAAATTGTAAACATAATTTTATATTATTTTATAGATTACAAAAATATTCGCAATACTGTCTAAATATCAGAGATATATATTAATAATTTAGGCATTATCTGGAATTTTATAATTATGTTCATTCATTTCTTATTCCATTATAAAATTTTCATTTGTGAAAGCTTACGATTATTATTATGTTCTGTAATTATATAATTATCGTCATTTCTTATTCCATAATAAGATTTTTATTTGGGAAAGCTTATGATTATTATTATGTTCTCTAATTATGTAATTATCTTCATTCATTTCTTATTCAATTATAAGATTTTCATCTAGAAGAGCTTATGATTATTATTATGTTCAGCAATTATGTAATTATCTTCATTCATTTCTTATTCCATTATAAGATTTTCATCTAGGAAAGCTTATGATTATTATTTTGTTCTGCAATTATGTAATTATCGTCATTCATTTCTTACCCCATTATAAGATTTTCATCTAGGAAAGCTTATGATTATTATTGTGTTCTGCAATTATGTAATTATCGTCATTTCTTATTCCGTTATAAGATTTTGGTCTAGGAAAGCTTATGACTATTATTATGTTCTCTAATTATGTAAATATCTTCATTCATTTCTTATTCCATTATAAGGTTTTCATCTGGGAAAGCTAATGATAAAGCTGATGTCGAATTGATGTGCTTCATTTTTTTTCCTGAAAACATACATATCAATATTTTTATCGGCTATTTTTTCTATCTAAAACGAGTCTTTAATTTTTTACTCGGAGTCGTTAAGAATAAGGTGTGGAAATTTTAATAACAGTCTACCGCGTATAATGAACGCTCTGTTAATCTCATACGGATTAAATAAAAGATTTATAAAGGAAAAAAGTATATATATGCAATGAACTCTAAAATGTAATGATAGCATAATTGAAAGGCAAGTAAGTCAAAAAAACCCCTTTCCAATCTCTATCTACAGTAGAAAGAATGTTTCCGTGTGTTGTTAATTAAATATTTCATTAAAACTTTCATACGAAATATCTACTAAACAAGATCAAATTTGCGAAATGAATTTGAATTGAATAATTAAATCAATATTCTCTAAAATAATGTTCCTTATCATTCATATTTGTATAAGTTCTTTTTCTCTGAGTTTGTGAAAGCTTGATTGAGCAAATAAATAAGCTCGACGAATCGTCTTCACTGATACATTTGGTCTTTCATCTTTTCCCGCCATTCTTCCTGTATCTCCGGCAGAAGAACCCACTACGGCTGCTACCAGCATTATGTAACGATTCATGGTCAAAACTGGCAGCAACCAATAACAATGGAAGATAGATATCCTTCCACTAACCGCCAACTAATTTTTCTGAGAAATGCCCTTCCAAAATGAGATCCTCGGAAAAAAAATAGAAAAGTAGTCTTTTTAAAACTTTCACACATACTCTCTAATAAATTTGTTCTCCTCATCCCTGCCCCCTCCTCGAATAAACTTGTGGGCCTTGGTCAAAATCGTGAACCCAACTATGCTCATAGGTTCTATTTTTTAAAGCCTCACGCGTGAGAGTTCCGTGATTTAGAGTAAATAATGAAAAGTAAATATATATTTCGATGTATTTTTTTTTTCTTATCATCTGAGAAGAGGGTGTTATTTTTTTTAAAGCTAAGCAGATAAAATATTGCCACATTAAAAAAGTAATAAAGTTTGTATTCCTGCTTCTAAAATTTGAAAATGATTCTTTGGACATTGAGCAAAATTTAATGTAGCTCGAAGAAACTTAGATAAATAAATAAAAGAATAGATACATTTATTGGCAACATTATGCAGAAAGGATTAACTCAGGAGAATTCCAGGAGTTGTGTATGCTTTAGTTTTTTGATTTGCATTATTATTTTAATTTTTTTCCCTTTGAAGTGAAATTATAGGCTTTTCTATTTGTGCTTTCCTATTTTTTACTTTTAAAATAAACCAACTCGCACACTTACATTGCATTTTTTTCTTTATCTATATTTTTATTTTTATTTAATAATTAGAAGAAAAGATATAAAATTTCGCAGATGTTTCTTGCGGAATTATAACCGACGGGCTGTGTGTGAATATATAAACTGGCAGGCGGACAAATATTTGACAAATTTAGTTAAGAATTTGATTTAAAAAAATTTATATCTCATACATTAAAACTATGACCCAAATTTTATTTTTCTGGCCTTTTCCATTTTCTATTTATCGCATTCATTTTGCTATTTTTACTGAACTTCAATATTATTATTTTCTATTTATTGTATCGTATTTCTTTTTATCATATATATATTCGGGCAGCCAGAGAAACAAATTCCTTCAGGGTATGGATTTCATTGAAAATCTGATACAAATCTACATATTAGGTACAAAATATACGTATATCAAATTCCATCCGTCTAGCTAAAATTGTTTTTGTGTTATCGTGTTCACAGACTGATAGACAGACTTAATTCGAAAAATCCATTTGTCCATCTCAGGGAGAATCAGAAATTAATCAGAAAAAGTGAAGATTTTTCCAAACCTTGAATTTAATCAGAATAGAAAGAAAAAGTTAGTAGACTATAACTTCTTCTTTTTGGCTTAAAAAATGAATAGCTCTTTTAGTTAGGATGAAAGGCATAAGACATTGCGGTTTCTGATACCTTACGTTCAAATGTAGCTTCAAAGGCAGTACATAATAGCCAAATAGCGTAGTTTGCGTATTTGGCTGAAAGTTTTGTTTGATTCCATAGCGTAAAGTTTTGTTCAATTTTATAAACCCTGTAGATTTATATTTTTATCTCTTTATGTTTCACACTCCCAGATAAACAGCTGGCCCTTAAAAAACTCGCTGTCAAGAGTTTTTATAGTCAAGTAAAAGTATCATTATTAGAACTTCAGCAATTTTTTTCAGAAAAAAATTGCTTTTCTATAAGAGATATACATTATGAACTCCACAAAGAAATTCTTTCGTCTGGTGTAGTGTGGAAATATGGAGAGGGGGTGCCAACTCAGATGTCATCCTGGTCATCTGACCGGGGTTCAAAATTACAAGATCCATCCTAAAATAGCCATAATGCTGCTTTGAAACGGGATGTTAATATAACTAAAAGCTAAAACTACAAGAAATTCTAAATTTTTTTTATATTTTCCTTTATTTGGATGATATTTTCTCAATTTATTTATTGATATATTTAAATATAGAAATAAGGATACAAGAATTATTTTCCCATCTCTTTTGCAGATGTTTGCTTCATAATTTAAATTCATTTCCTACAATGTATGAGAGTCAAATTCCAAATTTTCAGTGGTGATTTTAAAGAAAACGACTTAAGTTTTTCAGCAATTGTCAAATTGTTCTAAGATTTTATAAATATAAATCCATAAATCTGTAGCTTGAGGAATTTAAACACTTTTCCCGAAATGAAATTATTATTGATTATTACGAAAAACTGAAATTAAGAAATATTAAAATATTTAATTTTTTTTAAATTATTCACTTAATTCAGATTAATTAGGTAATTTAAAACTATTCATTTACTTTCTAATAGCATCCGAATCATGTTAGTTTCTAGGCCCCTTCAAACCATCTTTAGTTAAAAGTAAAAGAAATTTAACTAACTTTTCTACTATGGCCGAATGATATTTTGACTTGACAAATTTGCCAGGATAAATTATAAAGAGACATAGACCTTATTATCATTAATTTTATTATGTTTGTATAAATTGTTTGAAAATTAGTAAATATTTCTTGAATTATTTTATATGAAAGAAGAATGTCGTTGAAAAAACCTATTTTAAACTAATAAGAAGGCATGTTAAGAGATAAGAAAATTATTATTAACAAACACAGACATACAAAGTGCAAACGTAAACAAAGAGTAATTATTATAATCGAAAACAATCTTAAGAAATGCAAAAGTATCTATTTCAATTAAAAAGTAAATAATTCAAAAAATGAATGTTTTTCACTTAATGTAAACAAATAAATTAGCTGCACTGAAATACTTTTTGACCAAAGGAAGTTTTCATTCTTTTAAAGAGAAAAGAATATTTGTTAAAAAATCAACTAAAGCAAAATTCCTAATCTTCTTATGATTTCAACTTCTTTTTCACAATAAATGGAAACACCATTCTTGAATAAAAGAAAACATTTAATACTTTATAAAATGATATTTTTCTGTTTCCTACATTTTTTTCTTCTGATATTTCCAGAAATGTTTCTTCCCATTAACAGCGCCTATATTTGAGAGAAATACAGATTATGTCCCAGGGATTATTGCTGTTCTTGTGTTTAATCTTTTGGCAGAGAGAAACGGAATGAAAACTTCAGTTCTTTCAAGGAAATAAATAAGGGAACAAACTTTAATCTGAACGCTTGCTCTGACATAATCTTCAGGTCTTATAAAAGCAGCTTTAAGTTTGTGCTTTCAAGGATGAAAAAAGAAATATGCAGAAGAATATTTGTAATTCCATTATTTATTTGGGCTCAGGATGTTTCTGTATTTCATTAGGTGTGAATTATTTTAGTTTTCAAGAAATCTGTGCTGAGGCATGCCAAATATGACGCTGGAATTTCAATAAATAAATAAAAAAATAAAACGTTTTGTAACATTTACATTATTCTATCTTATCTTTTGGATAATAGATGGCGATACATAATAAGATACGTATCTCATGGTTAGGGATTGCAATACCGGGCTAAAATTTCAATACCGGTATTCGGTATTTTTTAGATCGTAATACCGGGATACCGGTTTTAATACCGGTATTAGAAATTTTAGAAAAAGAAAGAAAACAAGGTGTTTCTTTGTTTTATTTGCCAGTTTTATAAGAGAGTGTAAATATCACAAAAAATAATATGTAACTTATAAATTATAACAGTATATAAAGAATCACAAAAAAGTAAAGGAGCATCTTATTTATTTAAATCACAAAAAAAGGATAAATATCACTATTCAGTCTGTGGTACTATTACAAATTTTTGAAATGTGATCTTAAAAAAAATAATGCATCAATCGCACTATCATTAAGCCTGTAAAGTAATTTTGGGTAAAAGTTACCAGCTGTCGAAAACACTCTTTCGATATCTACGCTAGTTGGTGATACTGTCAGCAATACGCGATATACTTTTTCCAAGTATTTACTTCTAAATCCCTCACCTTCAAATAAATCGATTTCTCGTCGGATGGTTTTGGATATAGCTGGTTTCTGTATTGTATTTTGGTTCGTTGATTTTTTATTTTTTTATTTATTGCTAATTCTAATTTTTGTTCATGACACAATTCCTTTCACTATCGACATTAGTGTCATCATAATCTTCGATAACTGAATCGAATTCTTCTGAATGTGGATAGGTTTGTGGGTAAAAAATTGTAAGAAAATTTACTATAAAAATCAGATTTGAATTGATTTTTTTTCTTCCTTTTCCTTTTCATTTTTAAAATCATTATAATTATGTAAATACCATAAGACATTTTCTATTTCGGTATGCCTTTCTTCTGTGCGATTTCTCAATGTAATATATAATTCTTCAGATAGTGATGTGTGCTGTTCTTTCATGATTGCAACATGAAATTTATTGTTGCTTTAGCTGTTAATAAATTAAAATCTCTCTGACATAATGCCTCAATAGTCAGTTTTATTGGAAGTAGAGCTGATATAGTTCTGGTAATTAAGTCAAATTCACTATCTGAAAAATTAATTTACAAGTTTAAGTCGATTATTGCTTTTTGGATTGCATTTCTAAATTTCAAAAACCGTTCCATCATTAGGAATAAACTGTTCCAATGTGTCTTAGAATCTGTTATTAACATATATTCTGTTTTATTTTCAGTTAGTATATATTTTTGTAATATGGCATTTTTTGTAGGGGAAAGTTTAAATATCTTAACAATTTTTCGAACTTTATAAATTATAGGAAGCAATTCTTGATGGGTAAATATTTCATCCTAACTAGCAATATCTTCTTCCACAATTACATTGGCATTATCTTCATTGTCAATATCACTCTCACTCTCACTCTCTTCAATGTCTTAATTCGAAGTTTCTATATCCACAGTATTTGGATTCTTCTGTTCTTTATTTTTTTTTTTGGTATAATACATCTATTACTCCTAATTAATTTAGATGAGGAAGCACAATTGCTGATTTGCACCAATCAACTTTCCAACTTTTTTCATAACTGTTGATCCATCAGTCGTTATGGATACAATATCTTCTTTCAGGAATAATCCATGTTTCGCTAATTTAGATTTAAGCAATTAATTAGTTAATTAATTTCGCCCGTTAGGGAGAGATGAAAACAAAAACGTATACTATTTACTATGTTGGCGATCCCTGAACATATAGTGGAGACAATTTAAAAAATTTCTAGTAAATACCGAAAAACCGGTATTTAAACTTGTGAATACCGGTATTACAAAATTGTAAAACGGCCCAAAATACCGGTATTCGGTATCCCGGTATTGCAATCCCTACTCATGGTGCACTGCTATTGTTATAATGAGAAAATCAGATGTTGTTCTGTTAAAGTGTGCGCGCGTTAATATCTTGTGTAGTCTTCGTGTTTTGTGTGACATGTGATCATTAAAGAAGTGTTCCCGGAAACATAGGTCTTTTTGCTTCCACTGCAGAGATCATAATAATCTTCATTTCACCACATTGGTGTCCAGCGAAAAAGGATTTATGATGAAAGAAATGAAATGAAAGTGAAGTCATCTCTACCATCGAAATAAACTTTTCCCTCTAGCAGCAAATTATGAAACGAAAGAGAAACGTGTCATTCTAACACATCCCATAAATTCCTTTTTTCCAGGAATGGTTGATTATTGTGTTCCAGACATCCAGTCTTCAAAGATAAATCAGCGTCTGCCATCTTCGCGTAGTTGATGTCCTAAGGAGTATTCTAGTATTCAGTTTTAAACTCTCTCTCGTACGGACGTCACCCCCTTTACCGAGTATAATTTATTATGTTGTTGTTGTTTATAATGGCACTTGCCATGGACAAGCTCGCTGACGAAGGCAGCGATTTTAAGCCAAGAGAGCGTCTCTTGTTTTAGTAGCGCCAACTAGAGCCAAGAGTACGTCTTAGCTATTCACGCACCACATTCGCTTGCACAACCCCTTTCTACAGGGAGGCACATTCACACGTCTCACAGACAGAACAGATGAAGAACAACCATGCCCAAACTGGGACTCGAACCATGGACACCCAGAACACGGGGAAGACGCGCTACCCCTATGCCAGGACGCTGGCATTTATTATGTGTGCATCTCCAGCAAAATTCTGCATTTAAATCTGGTGAAGAAAGTGTGTGTGCGAGTTTCAAATTTATAGCACGTAAAATTCATCATTCATCAGTTTTGTTTTTGATCGTTCCTGATCGATCCCAGGCAAGTGGTTGTAGCACTCGCATTAGTCTATCATCTCTTTTGGATAATATATGGAGACACCCATTTAGGTACGCATCCCATGGTGCAGTGCGATTGTAATTATTATGAGATGAGATGCTGTTCTGTTAAGGAGTGCGAGCATGAATGTCTTGTCTTGTCTTCGGGTTTTTTTGTTTATTTTGTGTGAAATGTGATCATTAGTTCCTGAAAACGCACGTCCTGTTTCTTCCACTGCACGGATCATAATGATCTTCATTCCACCACAGTATTTGTTAAAAAATATTTCTCAAGCTTTTTGAATCTTTGTTTTGCTAATTTATCACTTACTCACATGGCACAACTTTTTTATTCGAGAAGTGAAAGATTTCTTTTTTAGACAAAATTGTGAAAGTTTGAAGAAATCAATCCTGTTGGTTAATTATTCATTAGAATAAAGTTTAGGATTGAAAAAATATACCCTATAGAAACGTTAATGGAAAGAAAACAGCCCAAAATCTTTCCCACTTTCTTTCTTTTCGCCAAAGAAAATCCCGATATTGGAATCTCCAGGATTCTCTTTCAGTTAATTGGATATACGCGGAAAGATTTATTGAGAACAAGAGAAGTATTAAAGTTTACACCCAGCACACACATATGACAACAATGCACAATACAATAATAAAAGTCATATCACTGACTCTCCGACCCTCCCGAAGGCACACAGATAAATAATACTGAATGACTGGACCGCCGCAACAGCAACACCAACGGGAACTATGCTCGAGTCCAAAGGGTCATCACCGGCCTCGGTACAACCCTTTCGTAAGGAAGTACGTCCTGTCATCGAAGGGAGGAGCCAGACCCCCACTTTTCATGTGCCATCCTGGGTAGCGAGATCCAACCACCATATCGGAAACATCTCATCCTCATTTCGATGTGCAACCCGTTGGGAAATACAATAATGAAAAATGGAAATATTTGTGGGGAGTACAAGTTCAAAAATTTTGATGAAGTTAAGAATGATGAGGTCTTGATTGTAGTTCTTGGAGAAGGTCTTGATTGTAGAAACAAACAATTCAGGGTGTGGGTCTCAGAAAATAAAATCTTCGTTATCTTGTATAAGCAGTGCAAGATTTCTAGTTTTGATTTTGGGCATACTGTTTGATATCACTTTGATCCATCAAATTCTTTCGAGGTCGTGAGTGGATTTGTGGTGAGAGGGCAGCTGGTGGTATAATAAAGGGGATCGTCCACTTCAACGCAACCATAGTGATTCAATCCTTTAATATGGAATTGTTTGAAATAAGGAGGGAAAGGGCCATAGCCGGTTGCATATATCTATCATGCTCCATGATGCTGAGTTCAAGGAGACTTCGGGGATGATTTGATAAATGTTTCTACCAGTTAAGACATTGTCTTGTAGTGGATGTTATGAGCAAGGGTAGAACCTGGGACCTTGTGGTTCGCAGCTCAGTAACATGATCACAATACAAAAGCAAATGTTCTTGTAACGTAGCTGTTAACTGGCTTATAAACTTTCACTACAGACTCTCCCTCCAGTGAGTCGGAGGTGAGACGAACGATATGGCTGTTGAGCGGCGATGTATTAACTGTTAATTCTAATGCGCCTGCACCCATTTGAGTAGCGCCAAGCGTTTTGGCGAGCGTGTGTGGGTGAGTGGTTGCTGTTGCTGCGTCAAGTGAGTCTGACGACTTTGGTTTGCTGTGGGTAGTTGGCGCCACAACAGCTGTACGAAGGTTGAAGGTTCATCGTCCGAGGTCACCAATGTAGCTGATGTTATGAGCGATAATAGAACCTGGGACCTTGCGGCTCACAGACCAGTAACCTGACCACAATAGGAAAAAAATTGCTCGGTTAGCATGGCTATTAACTGGCTTATAAGCTTTCACCACAGTCTCATTCTTCTTGGAATCGCTTGTTGGATCAATTTATTGAATATTCTTTTTAAATGGCTCTCGGAGCTGGATATTGGAATTCTTGAAATGATCGAAATTCCCACTTTCAATTTTTTTTTTCGATTTATGTTAACATTTCTTAAAATTGTATTTATAATCTAACCTCAGAGTCGTTTAATGTTCATTTTTCTTTCACATTTTCCAGAATACAATTTTTTTTAAAATTTTGTGTTCCTTTTAGCAAAAAGAATATGCATCTCGCCCAGATGAAAGAAATATAATTCATTTTTTAAAAAGTTCACAATTCATTGTTTAAAAGAATTATATTATTTATTTATTTTAAATATCGTAGCAAAGAAATTACAATTTAAGAAGCAATTGTTAACATCGAAAATAAATAATATTGTTTCTTTACATCAGAACAATTTGTAAAGACGTTTTGATTCATAATATGTTTTACAACAGCATCATGACATTATGATGAATATTTCATGCGTATGATTTTAGGGAATTCTTAAATCATAAGATTTAAAAGGGTATAATTTAAATATCGTGTATTTAAAATATATCTAGATATATTTGCTGAATATAATTTGAAGCAAAACTAAGAATTGTTTTGCATTTCGTTAGTATTTTCACAAGATTTAGTAATTAACAAAGAAATTTGATACTAAAACAAAAAGAGAATATCTTAATAAGAGTTTTGTTAAACTAACATTTAGGGACATTGTCCCATTTTAAAAACTAAATTACTAATAAAAATGTTTGTATACGAAATTTAAATTTTATAGCTCTTGTTTACTTTCTTGTATTCGAAGTATAGAGGAAATATTATGATAACAAAAAGATGGAATCCCAGATTTTGTCTAATCTCCAAGTTTTAGATCTCCCTGATTTTGAAAAACTCATTTTTGTCTATGTATTGTCTATGTTTTGTCCATGTGCATGCCTGTTTGTCTATGAGCACTGTTACGCACACACTTTTTGAGATAGAACGAAGAAAATTTGGTATATGGATTTAACATAAAATAAGAATATTTCTATCAATTTTTTTTACTAAGGCTGTTTGTCTGTCCAAGTAAAAGGAACTCTACCACAGCAAAACGCGAAAATCTAAGCAGAAAACATTTGCACACATGTTTAGTATCTAATATATATATATATATATATATATATATATATATATATATATATATATATATATATATATATATTGTAACTATTGTTCGTCAGTGCTATCCAAGGCATTCCCGGCTTTATAATGATAACAGTTCTATGCGGTGGAGGGCGGTATAAGAATTTCATTGAAGCATATGCGAGGGACCTTAGGAATAACTCCTTCCATTTGTTATAATTTGATTGCCAAACACTTTTTTTCATTTATTCATTCAAAGAAATTATATTCATTTATTTTAAACTAAAAATACTACATTCCACTCCCGAGTAGTCAGCCTAATTTGGCGGAAGAGCAGGCCGGATAACAATAAAAGCCAAATAGGCTGAAGTTCTCATTTTTTTTGGCCTCCAATACCAGAAGACAAAGTTTTTATACCAAAACTCACTGTTATAAAAAGCATTTTTTCACTTCTTATTGAGTATTAAGACCATTTATCACAATCCACGTTGGAGTGTGAACACGACCGTGGCCCAGTGAATCATAGAAGCAGTTGCCTCTAACCTGTTGAATTGAAAAATGGTTTTAGTATACTGGAAGTTTATACATTTTTATATATTGCACTGAAATAATTTATTACAGAAAAAATAAACTAAAGGATATAGACTGTTCACATTTTAACGTGAATTCTGTACACTTCACTGCGGTATACTTAAAAAAATTTTGAGCATATTCCAGGAACAGTTTATGAATCCGGTACGTTCTGTGCAGTTATAATCAGGAACAGCGGCAACTGTTAAGGTCCGTTTCGCCCTGACGAAGCAATGAACAACGAGCACAACGCTGCTCTTTTATTGACACAACTTGTATATTTGCACACGACACGTAAGAGGATCGGAGCAGACGCCTGCTTCCAATGCTTTGGTAATGTTACATTCATCATTTAATTACGATAAAAGAAAACTAGGCCGGAAAGTACGGAACCCGGGGAGTCGCGAACCGGATACTCAGGATTGTATTGTATTTGATTTTTTCTTTAACATTTTCTTAAACTTTTCCGAAAATTTTGAGCGCTTTCTTATTTTTTGTAATCTTTTGCAAGAAAAGCAGATTTTTTTTTTTTAGTATAAGAAAATGATTCGCTAAAGTGTAAACTCAAACTCTTTTAAAAATGTACTTGGATATTGAAATCATTTTTTAATAATCCATATCCAACTTATCCAGAAGCATCCTCCCCATCTGTATATTTTTAACTTTTTAAAAGCTATTGGATTTTATCATTTTATATAGATTAAAGCTTGTTTTGCTTAACTTGTCTCTCATGTTTTGATTGTTGCTGTTTTGCTGACCTGAGCTTTAATGTAATTTTAAATTTCTCACGTGATATCATCTGAAACCATACGATTGGCGCAGTATAGCCTACCTTGGGCTCTTGCACCATTAAACCCGAATAAACGAACCAACCAACCAGAAGCTTAATAAAAATAAAATCAGCAAGTATTTATTCCTTCATACAATGAGGTGGAAAGCCTTTTTTTTTTTCGGTGATTTCTTTCTTTTTCTTTCTTTCTTTCTTTTTTTTTTTTTTAGTTTGGGTTTTTTGAACAGAAAACAGACTATGAATGTATTCATGTTTTCTTTTAATTTCTGTGGCAGTTTATCAAATTATTTTAAGCTTATCAAAAAAAAAAGAATTCTAAACCATTTTCAAGTTTTTGTTTCATTCAAAAACATAAGCTTTCTATTTTGTATTCAAAATACACGTGCATTTTTGAATTTTCTCTAATTATTTCCGCGATTCGTAATTCCAAGTACATTTTTTCGTTCTTATTTTTATAAAGCCTTTTTTTTACACCAGATATTTTTTTTGCTATATATTCCAGAAAGCATGATGAAGCTTCTTTCCTAGAATTTTATATTCTGCAGTCATTTAGTCCGTACTCAAGTGAGATAAAAACCTTTTTTTTTCTTCTCAGGATTTTTTTTTTCATTTTAATTTAAGAATCGAAATACGTGATCAAATTAACAAATACACCGTAAAAATAGACAAGCAGTCCTAATTTTTTAAGTAAAATTTGCCCTTTTCCAGAACATAAAATGGGCAGATTTTACATTAAAAAATGCACACAACAGAAATAAAGATGAACACGAAATGGAATTTTAATTCACTTTTTTCTTTAAGCAAGAATTGATTTAAATATAAACGAGAAAATCTATGTAAAAAACATCCTTTAATATTCCTAATGAACTGAAAAGGGAATAAGCATTGCAATGCTATGGAAGGAAGGAAATTATAAAATCTGTAAAAAAATATTTTCACTCTCAGACTTTTATAAATCAATTTAATAAAAAAGGTTTTTTAGAATTAATAATTTGATAATAATTTAGCTTTAAATTTTTAACTATAATAAAAGACGAAGTTTTGATAGCTTCATTTATTTCCGACTTCTTGTTCTTGAGCACCGATTTTTCTCAAAATCATTATACAACGGTTATTAACATAAAGCTAAGATAGTTAAATAAAAAAAAATATTATTTAACAAAGTTTTATTTTAGTTTAAAATTTTTATTAGAAAGTTGGAAATTTTCTTTAAAAAAGTTTTTTTTTTTTTTTTTTTTTTTTTTTTTTTAAGCTATGAACAACTTTTCTATGTGGTTCATGTGGAAGATAGGTCATAAATTGGAAGAAATGGAAGGAGGTTATACCATGTGTGGAGACATTTTATATTAAATTAGATGATTCTTTTATTTTATAAATTATTATTTTTTGCTTAATATCTATTTTTGTTCAATCGTGTAACAAAAATAGTTACATTATTGTTAATAGCATGTCTCCATTGATAATTTTTCGAAACTTAGTTTAACTAAAAATTAATCGAAAACTCTGAAAATAAGTATTGAGTTCTAATAATAAAAAAGCAATGTATTTCAATCAGAAACACCATTCTGAAAAAAAAATTCAGAATTCTATTGCATGAGTAATGTGAAAGAGAAAAAATCGGTAGTAAAAACTTCATTTAGTCAAACGTATCAGCTTAAGTTAATGTCGGGTTTACTCTCGGCCATGACGGCCATGCCGCTGTATTGCATTTTTCTCTTACTGCGCATGCGTTTGTAAAATTTCGCGGTTTTTTTTACATGAAAGAAAATTACTTATCACAGATTAATTCCACCATTTTTGCTCTTTGTTTCTTTATGATGCGAGGTTGTGTTTTGTTTTTTTCATTTTATTTACCATTTCTTTTCTATAGTTTTAAAATTTTAAGTATGTCAATCTTTTTTTTTATTTTACCATGTTTCTTTGGGTAAATATCCGTCATTTTAATACGATGCACAGTGTAAAAGAAAAATTCAGGACACAAAAATGGCAATTTATAACCAAGCATGGATTGCCTGATTCTATGTTATGAAATTGTGGCAAATATAAATCAGTCCCTTTCTGTGCATGCGCTGCCTATTGACCGTCTTATAAATAGCCGAAGGTAAACCCGGCAGTGTAAAAGTGTTTTATGAGAAACAATAGATTTTTGCAAATTTTGTAACACAAAATTGCAGAATCTGCTCATTTGAAAAGACTATACTCTTCTAAACTTTAAAAGTGATGTTTCGATAATAATATCTTTATTTGAAGCTTAAAAATAAAATAGAAACTTTATTTAGAATAATCCTGCATTTAAGTTGCTTTATGCATTTTTCTTTCAAAGTAAAAGGGACAGTTTTAAGATTTTCCATTAAATTTGATTTTAAAATAAATAAATTTACAATCTTAATAAAAATATTTTTATGATTTATTCTGCAGTATAAAAAATAAATTATTATTTTATACAGCTATTTACATCGAATTACTTGTTCACTGATTCTAAAATTAAAAAAAAAATTATATCAGTTATTTAAATTATGGTTCTTGATAATTTAGAGATGGCATGAGTTTTCATATTTTGTCCAGTAAATATATTTATTCCATTTAAAAACTTAATTTAATCGTAATTTTTTGAAAAAATATGGAAATTAGAAAAATTTAAGATAAAACTTTTTTTCAAGTAATAATTAATAAATTTCAATTTTAATTTTACATATAATTAGAATCCTCAGGTTAATCGGTGTTCATAATTTAACAGAAAAACTGATTTGTTAATAATGGAAAAGTGATTAATAAAGTTAAAATACAAAATAGTAAACTATTAAAGAAATGTAATCTGATACAATTTTAGCAGGACTTCTTGTATGTTAATCTAACTTTAAATGTCATAACAGTTATAGGTGTAAAATACATAAATATGCACAAGTAATGATGAATTTTATATTATGGATTACAAGAATTTTATATAAATATATCTTATGCAATTATTTATTTTCACTTTAAAGTAAATAAGTACATGCCTTACTTTCATTGTTCTTATTATTAAAAGTATTCATTTTTCATTGAAAAATATATGTCACATGTTTACATTTCTGCTTTCATTTTTTTTTAAATATCGTCAGCTTTTATCAGGTACATTTTTAATTTTAATAAGAAAATGCATAATACATGCTATTAATTTTATTTGATAAAGCATTGCTTCTGTTTAATTTTGCAAAATAATAAATACATTTCATGAATATATGTTCTGAACATAGGATGCTCATAATTCTAAATATTTTAGAATTTGAAATCTTTTTTAACTTTCAAAAATAAGTTGTTTTGTTATGTGTATTTTGTTTGCAGTATATTGTTTACAGGCAAGTATAACAAAAAAACTACAATGGAATAAATTTTTATTTTTTTCTTAAATGATACTTATTTAAAACTTAATTAATCAGTTACTTAATTTAGCATTATAAATCAAGTTAAAACTTTAAATTAAATTAAATTTTTAAATTAAAATATTAATTTAAATTAAATGTAATTTATATAAAAAATTAAAATATTATTTATCAAAAAATAAATAAAAATATTATATATAAATAAATTAAAATATTATATATCAAATTCTATTGATTTCTATATGAATATAAGAAAAACAGAACAACCTGCAGATTTTAGTTTGTTTTCTTTTAATTCAACTTTTTCTTAAAAAAAAACGATTTAATATTTTGATAATTAGGAGTTTTTTTCCTAACATTTTTCGCAATGTTCCATTTATAAACCTTATTACGTCAGAAGTATTCCAAAGGAATTATTTTAAAAATACTTTCAACCACACCGCATATAGTTTATAAAAAAATCGTCTATCATAAATGTTTTAAAAGGAATAGGAAAAAAAATGCATGAAGAAATAATTTTAAATGAATTGAAAGAAATTTTCTCATTTCTGATATTTCTGGAATTTCTCATTTCTGATATTTCTGGAATTTCTCATTTCTGATATTTCAAAAAATTAAAAAAACAAAAAAACATTAATATTCTTTCTGAATATTAAAAATATTATTTTAGTGCAAACGTATCTTTCTCTTTCTTTTGCATTAATAAATCGGATAAAAGTCCAAAATTTCGTATTTTCTAAAATTTAAGAATGGTAATTGAAATTATTAGTGAAAAAACTAGTTTCCAGATTTATTTTTTAAATTTTAATTTTAAAATTATTCTATAACTGCATCTATATTTATCCGTGTCTTAATTTTTTAAATAAGCGTTTTTTAAAACAATTTGAATTTTTTATTGTATTTTCAAATAATTTCACACAAAAAAACTTCCTAATAGTTGTAAAATTAAAACCAAGCTCACAAATATGTTTTTCTCTATTTTCAAAACTTTTTGTTTTCTCAATAATTCACTTCAAAACAATTTTGGAAAAAATCGTCTGTTACTTCATCAGTTTTATTTTTTAATTTCGAAAAGTAATACATTTTTCAAAGAAATGACTGTATATTTTTCTTTTAAATCATAATACGTATTTTTTAATCATGCATTTGATTTGTTATCAAGTAAAATAATACATTTTAATTTAATTCAGATAGACAGTTAATGTTTTAAATCTTAAACCTTTTTATAATTCGATTTAAGTATGTAAAATAAGCATCGGACAAATAAATTTCTTCTAAACATTTGCTTTTTTTTTCTTTTGGAAACTTTGGAAAAAGTAAATTGTCAATATTCCTAAAATTCTACAAGACACTCTTCTGTACGACGCGACACATTTTAATGCTTTGCTTTATTCAGGGCTATAAAAACCTACTTTACTGGCATTTTAACTCAAACTACATTTCTGTTTTATAGCAAAAAAAAAAAAAAAAAAAAAAAAAAAAAAAAAAAAAAACCTTTTACAGACGGACACAAGTTTTGATTATTCAGTCTAGACATTTCGAAAGGCAGAAATACAATATAATAAAATGGAAAAAAATATTTCAACTTTCTTAAAATATATTGACATTCAGCGTCTCAGCTGGAAAAAGACATTCCGCTTAAAAAAAGCATAAATATATCAAGATCTGCTTTTGTAAAGTGATCATATGTTGCATAAAAGAAAATTTTCAATATTTCTTATTCTTTCTTACGTCTTTTTACATAAACATTTCAATATGGTATCAGAAAACATTGTATCGTATTTATACTTCTAAATACGTTAAAGATATCAAATAAATGGAATTATTTATCGTCTGTTTTATTACATTTGATTTATTATGTTTACGTTTACAGGCTACAGAGACATAGCTGAAAAAATAAGTTATTTTAATTTTCGGTAAATATTGTCATTTTATTAGCTTATTTTCTACAATTGCTAGATTAATATTCTAAAAGTATCGTTGCTTTTCTTTATATTTATTTTATTTATTAAATAAATAGTGGCATATTCATTTTTTAAAATAATTTTGATAAAGATCGTGCCATATTAGTGCTTTGACTATAATGTCGTTTTCTAAAGAAAATGCAGTATTTCAATCACTGTTTTATTGTAACAATAAATGCAATCACAGGCGTTTGAAAAAAATGCTATAATTACGGCAAATATGATATACGTTATGATTATTTTTAAATTTCAAAATTTTGCTTCAGTATAATATTAAATTTGATTCAGAAAATTATAAATAGTGTTTTTATGGCAGTGCGATAAATTTATTACTATTTAAGTTATACATCAAAATGTATTCTTTATAATAATGATTTATCTCATAATATTTACACATACTTTTTTTTATTATCAGACATTTTCTTACATTAAGCTTTTATTCAAATATCTCTACATTATAATACTAACCTCTTTTATCTATAATGCTGTTCGTTGTAATTTTTTTTCATAAAGTACTCTCTCGAGTTATGGGAGGTTATTTTTATGTTATGGGAGGATATGCCGGATATAACATTAAAACCGGATACGCCGGAGCTGCATGAACTCATTTTTTTGTCCACCAATACCAGAAGACAAAGTTTTTATATCAAAGCTCACTGTTATAATACGTATTTTCTCACTTCTTATTCACAATAAACCCTCCATTTATTTCAAGCCAAGTGGAATGCGAACGCGGCCCATTGAATCATAGAAGCAGTTGCCGGTTTTTCCTGGTACACCAGAATCTACTCGCTGTATAGAGCGTAATTTCTCCTCCATAGACACTACAACTTTTTTTCGGCTATCACCCATTTTGAAATCTTTACTGTGGTACACTTAAAAACATTTCGCATATCCCGAAATCAATTTAGGTATATCGTAAGTACCGTGCACTTATAATCAGGAACAATAGCAACATTTGAATTCTGTTCCATGCTAACAAAACAATGAACAACGAGCAGAACGCTGTCACAACTTGCAATTTGCATATGACACGTTGGAGGAACGTAGATGATGCCTGCTTCTAATGCCTTGGCAATGTTGCCAATCCTAGACTTTGCCTTCCTCATTTAATTACGACAAAAAAAAAAAGATGCCAAATGATACAGAAGCCGGACACTCGAGAGTGTACTGCATTAAATTTAGATGAAATTTTATAATACATAACAAGTTTACGTTAACCCCAAATAAAATATTTTCAAGAATCAAATTTTGACAAATTAATGCCGTGTTATTTTAAAACTGTTATACCTGTTCTAGTTATTGTGCGTATGAACTATCTTATTGAAAGTTAAATAGTTGTCCTTCTCACAATTTGTTCCGTCTTCATTTACTTAATCTCTTAATGATTTGCACAAATAATTAAGAAAATAAAAATCCATTTCTTTCAATAACGTAAAAAAAAAACTACAAATTTAAACACTAATATAACCCAGTTTTCTTTTTATCTCAAAATTTATATAATTCTTGTCTTTCTAAAATACAAAGCAATTTTTATATTTGTAATTCAAAAATTAAACTACAATGTAATCTAAATATCAGCACATTTAGGTGATATGCTTTTTCTAATATTATTTGCATAGCCCTTTTTTTATTTGTCTTTTTTTATTCTTATATTTTACACTGCAACTTGACTTGTTTAACCTGAACGATGACTAATTAAAAAAATAATTTATTCCTTCTAACGCATCCCTGTTCTCTTAAAAATTGCTATAAATGGATGCAGACGGAAATAAATTGTATCAATTAATCATATTAATAAACTGTAGAGGAAAATATTTGCTTTCTTTTATTCCTCATTTTGTTTTATTTTTGAATTAATTAAAATATTTTAATTTCAAAAACATTTCTTAAAAATGATATATCTTTGAGATGTTTGAGACATTTTATGTTTTAGTATTTTTTTTAAAAAATTATATCATATATATCAGGCTAATTATTTATTTAATGGATAGCAGCTTTTTATTTGTATATACATGGGTCTCCCAAATGAAAGTGGTACTAGAGACGGTATAATAAATTATTTTATTATATTAATATAAATTAGTATATAAAAGAAAGAAGTAATACAGACGTAGCAGATAGGCTAGACAAAGTCATCTTGTAGGTTGAAAGAAGTGACCTAGTGCTCCATGAGATGATGGATACCCTAGGTGAAGAAGCTTTGAGGTTGGATGCGGAACCAAGTTTCAGCGGAAAATTGGACCTCATTATCGCCGCAAATTACACTTCTATTTAGAGCTTAGGGACCAAACATGTGGCATCCCATGGTGATAGATACGGGCTTTAAAGGGGATGTTCGAGAATTACCCAGCGGAATTGCTGAAAAAATGTTTGTTACGCCACAACCACATTAGGACGAGCATTATCATGCAAGAGGAAACCCCGCGTGACAGCATGCCACATCGGCTATCAAATAATTAGAAAAAATAAGGCTTCAGTGAAATATAAAAAATTAAAAGAAAAGAAAACTCCTTAATATATGTTTTTTTGTAACAAGTAATGAATATCCTTTTTTTCAAAAATCCTTTTAACAGTATATAATTAAAAGAATTAAAATTTTTCTATCAAAACTCTGGAGATTAATACAGTTATTGGAAAAACGCAATGAAAAAGTTACTCATTGGAGACTGTAAATTCATAATGAATTTCAGATGAATTAAAAATAATTCAAAGCTATTATCAGATATAAGTAACATACATAAAAAGAATGAAAACTCCACTTTGCTTAAAGCGTTTCAATCTAAAGGAATTATTACTTGCATGTTTAAACATTTTTTCTCTGAATTTTATAATATATATATGGTTAAAAAAATTTAATGTAAAATTGTATTCAATTTCGTAGAAAAAAAAACTATCATTGCATTAGATGTAAATTATCTTCCAGCTGATGATTGGTCATTGTAGTAAAGTAATATGATGAGAAAATGCTTTTATTTATCAAAATATCTTTAAAGGATCTTAAAATAAAACATTGCAATAAAAAAATTGGCAGAAAGTAAAATCAATAATTTTAATTTCTAAATAAAAAAATAATAAAAGAATAATTAAAAATAACTAAAAAAAACAATTTTGCTTCCTAAATAATAAAATATAATAAAAGAATAATTTAAATTAACAATTTCATTTTCTGTATAAAAATAATAAAAGAACAATTAAGAAATAATAAAAATAATAATTTTATTTTCTAAATAATAAAATAGAACATTTATTTCAAAACTTTTTCGTGGGAGAAGCATTAGATAGAATTTTCTTTTAAAATAAATGCATTCCTCCATTTCTTACAATTATCACCCGAAATCCTCAAATTGAAATTATAAAGTATTTATCTTCTTGAAATTACAGAGAAGATATAATTTTAAAAATTGAGAATGCATGATCTTCTATTTCTTGGAAATTATAATTCTAAATCTTTTACTCTTATATCATTATAAGTGAAAAAAAAACCGTTTTTGTTTCTTAACGGTAAGCTTCACTGATATATTTTTATCGAAAAAAATATCACCGTTGTCTCAAAAAAAAGAAAAAAAAAGAATCAAATCTGTTTTCTTGCAAAATTCTAGATTCGGTTAAGAAAAAGGAAAACTTGCTTCATGAAATCTAAGCGAAAAAAGAATGAAGGTTTATACGAAATAAGGAATAGGAAAACGTGTTTAAAGAAAACAAATAGCAGAAAGACAGAAGGTTTATACGAATTAAGAAAAATTCCAAATTGGGCAAAGAATAAAAACTAGCTAAAAGAAATCCAAGAGAAGAAAGAAAGAAGGTTTATACGAATTAAGAAAAATTCAAGATTTTGCTAAGAAAAAGGAAAACTTTCTTCATAAAATCCAAGAGAAGAAAGAAAGAATGTTTATACGAACTAAGAACACTTTCGCAAAGATGTTCCACTTAAAAAAAAAAAAATCGGATAGCTTGTAGGTGTTGTCAGACTGTAGAGAAATTAAGGTTATTCAAATGGGGCGAATATAAAATTGCTAAGTAAATATTGTCAGTTCTATTGTAATTTAAAATTTTCTCTATTCGTTTCAAGTGAAAAAGTTTTACTTTAACTGTTACATTCACAAAAAAACTAATGAAAAAAATATATAGCATATTTAATAAAAAACGGCTTCTGAATCATTCCTCTTTTATATACTCGTGTAAAAGATAGAGTTTGAATGTTGGTTTGTAAGGCCTCCAACCGAATCTACCATTCTTATAATTCTAAATCTTTTACTCTTATATCATTATAAGTGAAAAAAAAACCGTTTTTGTTTTTTAACGGTAAGCTTCACTGATATATTTTTATCGAAAAAAATATCACCGTTGTCTCAAAAAAAAAAAAAAGAATTACTTTAACTGTAAGAAAAGTTTTACTTTAACTGTTACATTTACAAAAAAACTAATGAAAACAAATATAAAGCATATTTAATAAAAAACGACTTCTGAATCATTCCTCTTTTATATACTCGTGTAAAAGATAGAAGTTGAATGTTGGTTTGTAAGGCCTCCAACCGAATCTACCATTCTTACAGCCGTAAGGCGTAGCATATAAGTAATTATAATGATATTTCATCTCAAAATCTAAATTCGATAGTTAAATGTACAGAGATAGTTAAATAGTTTGTATAATTTAATCGTTTGCCTTTACATTGAACTGGTTAACGATAGTTACTAAATATAGATCTTTGACGTGAATCTTTTACTATTTATCATGAGAGTATGTATTTTCAACTCCTTTTAGCCGGCCGGTTGGCGCCAAAGTTTAACACAAAACAGCTTCAGTAGTAACAAAATAGTATATGGCAATCATTGCATATATGAATTTTTGCGTTTACATACATACGAAAGTACATATCGACAGACGATCAATCGGTTAATGAAATTTGATATACATCTGTATTTTAGATGCTAAAAATGTGCAATAATTTTTTTTTCCATCTAGTTGCTTGCATTTGTAAGTTTCGAGTTCCCTTGTAAGCGAACAGAAATCCTATGAATCTATTTCATTAAAAATTTGATTGAAATCTACAAATATATACCAAATTTCATCCATCTAGCTCAAACATTTGCTGATTTCTCACGTTACATCCAGCACATAGACTGAAATAATGTCTAAAATATGCCTTGGAAATTCAAGGAATTCTGAAACGTTGAGATTTGTAAAATTCTCGTATTCGAATTTTATGAAACGAATGAATTATTACGAATTAAAAATAAAGCGCCAAATCTTTATAAAGCATTTACAATATGATATTGGATTGGAATCGAAATTAAATGAGTGTATGATGCAATAAGGCAGCTTAAATTATTCACTTTAGATTATTATTGTATTTAAGTATTCTAAATTGTTGTCCAGTTATAGTATGTAAATATCACAATCCTTCTAAATACTCAAATTGCGTTTATTTTTAAATATGTATGAATTTTGCATAAGATATAGAGCAAAAAGTATCGACCCTATATCGATCTTTCATCTAAGTAGGCTTAGTTTTGTCAACAATAAGATTACCAGTAAATCGATCGAAATATAAATATGCCAAAAAAATATCAACTCTGAAGACACTTGACAAGCAATTCTGACGCTCCAATTCCTATCCCGCCTTTTGGGAGTGTCTTATCTCTAAGAAACCCGAAGCTGCTACCAACTCTAAATAAGGAGGGTGGGGGAGGGGAATATATATAAAAAAAGAAGAAAACCAATGTTACGCTCCTTAGAAAAAAAGTTAAGGGAGTTTTATCTATGATGTGATTCTTATCTTTTTAGAGTAGTTCTCCTTTTTTCTTCTTTGGAATATTGATCTTCATTTTGATAATGTTTCCCATTTTCATTAAATTTAATAATTTGAAACTCTTTTCTTTTAGATTGGGTTTTGCTCCAGATCGTTTACTACAGCATGGAAAATAAGTTGATGAATAGATTAGAATGGCTAAGGTTTTTTATTTAAATATTTTGTTGGCATTGATTATAAGGTGTCCTTAAGAATATGTTGTAAGAAATGGTTTTATTTTATTATTTCATAGCTACCTTTGAAGAAATATTTTCACTGTTCTGTTTTTTCTACGGGATTTATTGATATTGGAAGTAAAGAATAAACCCAGATTTTGAGGTAATGCAAATATAAGTTTAGATGAATAATAAATATAGAATCTCTTGTTTCATAAATTTATCTGAGAATTTTTTAAAAGTAATATACAGACTGACCATTAAAGTTCTTATGCTTCACATTAACTTGAGAACACCGACAGCTATTGCCACTAAATTGGTGTCTAGGCTCAGGGGAATAATCATACACTACAGGGTGATATCTGTAGCGGCGTTACCTGGCTGCAAACAACGAAGTTAAGGTTTATGTACACACTTGAAACTTCGAAAATCGTTCAAAATATCGACTATTTTTTTTACTGCTTAATAATGTTCTCTGATCCTTTAGCTTTCAAACAATACCAAGATGTTGTCAATATTCGAAATATTTCTCGAGTTATAATTATTTTTCTTGGGGTGCTTTCATTAAAAACTCTAGTTACGGGTTTTTTAAGCTCATTTTATGAAGAATGATATTTTTCCACTATGTTGCTTCATTCAAACAATCATAACTCAACAAGAAATGAACCAAATACAATTATTTATATATCAAAATAATCTGTATGAAACAGTGTATTTGTGCCTCAATCAAAGTTATATTTATAGAAATAAATTTTTAATATTTTAAGTTAAAATTACAGATAAAATCTCGCTTTTTCTATTCATCGTTGATGAAAAAATGATTTTAAAAAAACTTTATATTTTTATAACTTGATTGTGACAGACAACATGAAGACTCATATTAGGCATCATTTCCAACTAGAATTGTGTGTCTGTACAAATTAGAATTTGAGATATCATGTTTCTAAAAATAGTCTAATTAGCTCATTAAATATTATTTAATTAATTAATAATTAGTGTAATATGGTTTTTCTCACTGAAATGAGTTTAAACATATATTAATGACCTACTGTTAAAAAACTGGAATTTTAACGTTAAAGTTCAAAAAAAAATCTTCTATTGTGTACGTACACCTTAATGCTCCTATATCGAAAACTGTTCAAAATAGAATTTAAAAAAACGGTAGAAAATTGTAGAACTTCTTAATCTTAGTATAAAAAGACACCTTGACTGCAATATTGATACAACAAAAAGGCATAAAACAAGCATATGTTTGGTCGCGATTTTCAACATTCTTCTGATAAAAAATCGTTACAAATAAAGTAAAACAGTTCGTTATTTGCAGATACATTTATCTCCGCTGAATGAAATGGTATCCATTATACGCAGTTTGCAACTGAAAGAATATCTTCTGAATCCTGTCTTTTCTTCTCACGAGTTCATTTCACAGATTTCGGAAGTATCAGGCAAACAAATGCTTGTTTTGCACGTTTTGGTCACAGCAATTTGCGCTCTAAACATTATTTATACAAAGAAAAAGATTCTCTACAATTTTATTATTGACTTTTTCCACTTACCTTGGATGGAAACACTAACTCAATTATTTATCATCTGATGACGCTTTCACTGATAGCTCATAGTCACTTTACTATATATTGATACCAAATTAATGGTGATAAATCTGTAGGGCACTGCATGTTAGAAGGACTAATATAGAAGGGACATTGTGCGTCTATAATTAATTAGAATTGCCACAATCAAAATGCAAAGAAATTAGAAATCTAGAAAACTAAACTAATGTTATTAAATGCACTTTTATGATTCGATCCTCAAATTCCTTTCGCGCATATGTTGGAAATACCGACCTTCTTTTTCTAAGTTAAAAACATCCCTCCCCCTTTACCTGAAGTGCCGAAATGACTGAGCATGTTCTTAAAGGATCAGCTTAGCTAATGGCCATTAAACAAAAGTATATTCGGACATCCTTTGAGAATTCTCAGATAGCTTCTCGTTTTTCCAATCCCATCTGAGTTAGCACTTCTAACATTTCATAATTAATAAGAGAAGGAGGAAATTTCGCAGCTATTCAGACCTCTTAGACGCCCACAATAGGTACTTCCGTTAAACGGGTGTTTGGAGCCATTCTGTATTGATGGAGTTAGGAGAAACTAAGCTACTAAAATCGAAGGATCAATCTGGAATTTAACTAATCAATTAATTTATTTAATTTAAGTTACCTGAAACCAATCCGCCAAATTAATTAACTAAATTAGATTAACTAAGTCAATTACGTAAATAAACCTAATAAAATACCTAAATAAATTACCTAAACCTCAGAAAAACAAAGAAATGGAATTAAAATTACCAAATTACTAGATTAGTTCGAACTAAGGTTATTCAGATGCAATAATAAATTTAATGAAATTAAACAAATGTAAAGCAAATTGTAGCTTTATTAGAAAGCTATATCATTTATAATTAAATGATGCTCTAATTTAAAATATATATAATTATATAATATATGAACTTTTTTATTAATAACGACTTAGTATAACTTTTAAAACTCAAATATTTAGCATGACACTGCTATGTGATAATTGCAATGTACAGCATTATAATTCACTAAATAATTATTTCAGATACATTTCCAATTGAAGAGATCAGTTTAGATATTGCCGCGGAGATGAACCATGTGTTAGCTAAAGTCATAAATAACACTCGCTTGAATAAACTCCAGACTTTATCCTTTACTTGAATAAACTCCAGACTTTATTCAAGTAACTAGGCTTATATATATTTTTATCCACAAGACGAAACGAATCTTCCAGATTTAGGAAGATACAGAAATTATAAGAACAATCAAGAAATAACAAAAAGAAAATCAATAACAAAATATTATTTGCAAATCACCTGCATTCAGACACGAACTTGCGATCAATCTCTTTCAGCTCAGAGCATTTTACCATTGAGCTATTCAGTCCTCGCCAAAATAGAACAGATTTCGTTACAACATTTAAGAAAAGTAAAACGTCCATAAATGAAATCCTGACTAAAAGAGATTAAATTATTTTTTTTCTTAAAAAATACCTCATCTTTATTGCCGAATGGATCGCATTGTTTGAACATATATGAATATGCTATTATGTAAATAAATCTGCTTTAACCTCTTTTGAATGAAAATAACTTTCCCCAATTGCTCCAATTTCTAATTTACGATCGTTCAGAATAAAAGAGACATGATCAAAGGTTTATTTAAAGCTCATTAGCTCTGCTCACTTTTATTGTTCTTCAGATAAACAAGAACTGTTCCCTTATCTTCGAAAAGCTTTAGATGTTCTTTGGAAGAAGTTTAGATGCCATTTCCCTTACAATTTACTACGACATTACCATTTTATTGGGAAACACTTATTGATGAATGACATCAATAAAATAAGAGAAATATTGCCTAACTCATTTTTATTGAACGTAGAATTTGTTTACTGAAGCAGTTTTGAAAACGTTTTCTTTAATTAAAAGCGAACGGAAATACTCTATTCTTTTATAGAGATCATAAAATTAAGACTTAAACTGTCTAATGTCAGCATTATTTTAAACTCATAAAAAGTGTTGTGCAGCCTCTTAAAATGTGTTCCTATTCGGACATATATTTATTTCTTGTTAGTTATTATTTGCGCACAAAAAATTTCAATTTCTATAAAAGTTCTTTGTTTCTGATTTATTTGAATCAGTTTAGAATGCCGAGACTAAAAATAAAATATAAAGACATTGACATATGTTAAGGCATACATTAAAAACACATTATTGACTGACAATCACATTTTTGTTTTTTAATCTAATATCGCCTGTTCAGTTAAGTTAGGCCTAAAAAATCGTTTTCTATTTTATATTTACGATAAGTAGAAATGAAAATAAAGACATTTGAATAGAACTTCATAGATGAAAATAGAATTGTAATCAATAATATAAACAAGATTTTTTTCATTGTTTTTACTTAGATTATTTAAAAATCATCATCTTTTAATATATTTTACTATATAAAATATGATATTTTGGAATATTCTTAGCATCGATTTCTTTGTTTAGGATGTCGTTGTTATAAATTTAAATACTCCTGAAAATATCAGTTAAATCATCAAAAAATGAAATCAGGAGCATTCTATAAAAGCAGGCTGATAATAAAATTCTTCTTGTTTAGAAGTTTATGAAATTATTTAATCAAAAAGTTTGCAGATAAGAAATATACCACCTACATTCTTAAATAAAAAATCATGCTGTTTAGCTGTTGTCTTTTGACATTTTAAAATGAAAAAAGCTTCTTTTTTTTCATTTTAAAATGTTAAAAGACAACAGCTAAACAGCATGATTTTTTGAATTAATTTAAGTATTGAAACAGTAAGACATTTTTAAAAATTAAAAGCAGATTGTTTATTGTGCTGTTTAAATTCTGAATAGCCTTTTTAGAAATTATTTTACCAAATTTGAACAAAAAATATATGCATCAGTTTTCATTCTTTGCGGTAATTTGCAAAACGATCTTACAAATTTTAGAATTTGAAAAAAATTACATTTAAAAATATAAAATATCATTGAAACATAAACTATTCAAGAATAAAACTAAGTGTGAACTGCAAAAAGTTCAATATATATATATTTCCAACGGAGTCAATTCAAGATATGGAAAAAAATTATTGTCCTGATAATCGTATGCTTATTCTAAGATCTTATAGCAATTTTTAATTTATTCCTATGTTTTTCTTTTGGAAATAGCATTTATTATTTCATTTGTCTATTTGTAGAAGCTATATTAAATATTTTTAAGAGACTCAATTTTAAAACCCATATCACTTTTTTAGCAACGTTTTCTGCTATCTGATGCATCCATAAAGCAAGAAATACTGTTAAAATGCAAATAAATCTATATTTTTATAGCAATTATTTTTGCCTAAGTAATACATTATTAGTATTAGTAAAGAATTTCAAAGTAAATGCAGTTGGTTAGCTTAAATCATTAGAAAGACTTTTACATCCGAAGAATTTATCGTGAAAAATCTACTCAAAAAAACCACATGATAATGTATTAGTATCGAATTTTCTATGTATTTATTATATTTGAAATTCATTCTTAATTACTGTGTAAACTAAACGCATAATGCAGGTGCGTAAATGCAGGAATCTGAATACTGAATATATTAAATGGTTGACGCAAAATATATTTAAAAATAATTATCAAATCTATTAAACTAAGTGAAAAGGTTTTAATTATAGAGAAATTAATTCCACTGTGTTGTTAATTAAATGAAATTTTAAGCGGTGTAAAAATGGTTTTTTTACAATTATATACTGAGAATTTTTTAATGAAAATTTTTAAAAAAATTGATTTTGAATTTAAAAATTAATTCAAATTTAATAAGCCCTTTCGTTAGAAAGTCTCTACTGACCACGCAACAATAACCTGCCACATTAGTGACTGAAGCTCTGTAAAGCTTCATGAATCAATTTTACTTTCTCCTATAGAGTAGTATAGAGAAAGTATATTAATCGTTAAAAAACTCAGACACGAGAGTTTTATGTATGTCCATGTTTTAGACCCCCATAAGTTCGAAAAACATATTTTTGGAAAATGTCTGTCTGTCTGAGACAAAGATAATTAAAAACGCTTTGACCTGGGCAGTTGAAATTTAAAATACGTTCTTTCCGCCAAATGTTCGGTATTCTTTCATATTTTGATTAAACTTTGTTCAGAAGAAGTTCATCTGTCCGGCTGGTCGGATATAAGTTAAAACCATAAATATATAATGAAGAGAGCTAGATAAATATTATTTGGTACACTAAATCAACCTATAGTGTAGACACTTGTCAACGTTTGAACCAAATCCAATGAGGGGTTGACCGTTTGTCTGCCTGTACTTTCAGAAACATATAAATATAGTCAAAAATGCAATCAGTTAAATATATTAAATTTGCTATAGGATTTTGTGGCTATAAGTGTAGCTTTAAGAAAAATTGTTCCAATAGATTGGGAAAATGTATCTAAATTATTGATTCGATTTTCGGATGTTAATTACCGCAGCAAGGAGTTATTCTCCAAATAACTCTCCAAAAAAGATTCAATAAAAATGCCAAATTTACGCCAAAGGGTAATATTTCGTAACTATGCGCCAAAGCCATGCAAAGCATTCTCTGTTATTGTTTGTTTCTTATGGCACTTGCCACTGACAAGCCCGCTGTTACGAAGACAGCGATTTAAGCCTGAGGGGGAACGTCTCTTATTTTTTATAGCAGCGCCAACTAGGGCCAAGAGTACGACTTTGCCACTCACGCATCATTCATTCGCTTGCACAACTCCTTTTTACAGGAGGGCACATTCACACATCTCACAGATAGAACAACCATGCCCAAACCGGGACGCCCAGATCACGGGGAAGACGCGCTACCCCTATGCCAGGACGCCGGCATTCTCTGTTATAATACCTTTATTAGACAGTGCGAGAGAAAGTTTTGGGTTGGAAAAGTTTTGCCTCTGGTATTCCATCGTAAATGGCGTCTCCACCCTACATAAAATCGTACAATTTACAAATATTATTCGTTTTAGAAATATTTACACGCTACTATTTGAAAAAACAAACATTAAAAACATTTTATCTCACAATGGCATATTTGTCATATTTATAGTCTTCAACAACTGTATAATGCTTAACTCAAATGATCCGTCTTACTATATTTCTTACTATACTACTATATTTCTCGAACAAACAGGGTGTGAAAATCAGGTTGTATTTAATACACGAGCCCTATTTTCTTCTACGTTCATACATATTAAACACACAGCGGATATTCTGCGAGGCGATCGGCAGTCAATGGCTCTGTGTATCTCGAATGCGTTGTTCTTGACATAATAGTAAGACTAGTTGGCTTAAGCGTTTTAGGAAGGAATGTTCAGAAATTATTCAGATTATGTATTTCATAAAAATATTGTAAGTATCAGATGACAAGTACTGTTTCCACTCGACCAAAATCTAATTAAGTCTGAAAAAATTAAGAACATTTTTATTTCTACGCAGGTACAATATTAAATACACTATATTAAACACTAAATTCTGATAAAATATAAATCGTGGTGTGATCTGAAAATAACTGCAAAAATATTTCTATATATAGCTACTTTTCAGACGTTACCCCAAAAATCTACAAGCCACATATTGTCATTCGCACACTTTCTCTAAAAATTTCTTTGTTTTTGGTACTGTGGTATCCAAAATGCGTGGTGTTATTTCTGTATTCTATAAAAATATATCATCAATTTAATTCCTGTGAGTCATATCAGAATTAAATGTGCAAGTTAGAAAAAATATGTTTTAAGAAAAAAGAAATAAATATAAATGAGGATTGCAAAATAAAAGTATTGTAATATTTGGTTCTCTCTCAGTACTAATATCCACTTTATTTAATTCAATAAATTGATAAAAATTTTATATTTGATTCAATACGTTTACTGGCATATTAAATCATTGTTCGTTTTAGGTTGTGCACATTTCCGGATAAAATTTATTGCTAAATGTAACCATATCTTCCTTTCATCTTTTCTCTCACCCGTATTTTGTCGAATTAAACTCATCCTAACGCATGCGCAAAACCGCGGAAGGTTTTATAATCCGTTGGCAAACAATAAACGAATAAATAATTCATTTATTTCTAACTGAATGTAAAAATAACGAATTCAGGTTATCTTACCCGAAGAAAGTATGATTTTTGAAATTGATTCAAAACAATTAAAACAAAAAGAATCTCGAAGCATGTTCAATTAATTATGTTATTATTACTATAGTTGCAGTATCAGGACTGGCATTGAATATTGATAAAGACATCTTGAAATTGATCTTTTTATTCAGCATCGTAAATAGGATTCAATATACAATTTTCTTTTGAAGAAAATTTTCTTTCTGGCATGCCAAAAGATTTCTTTTTTAATTTTCACATTCAACTCTATAGATTTTCAGAAACAATTTTTTCAGCACCCCACAACCCCATCCCCCCCCCCCATGGAGAAAGGTCTAAATAATATCGTTCTTCTTCCTAATAGTAAACAATATGAAGCTGGAATTCAGAACAACAATAAGGAATGCAGTAAACCTTCCTCAAACAAATCATCTTTTTATGACTCGTTGATCTTTGCAAATGTTTTGTGTCCCCAGCAGACAGCAGGGAATTCCGCTGTGATGGTAAGTACTGCTTTTTATTCTTCAAACCACATTAAGTAAATCGCTTTAGGAAAAAAAAAGAAAAATATATATGCAGTCATTTATTCTGTTGATTGGTCTCAAAGAAGGCATATAAGGGTACTTCCTTTTTTCCCTTATCGTTGCGTTTAATTTTTATTGGTTAAAGAAATTTGAGGTCACATTTTATTGATTTATGAGACAGTGGTTCATTCTTCAAAATTTATATTTTGGGAAAGGTTAATATACGTGTGAGAGTCGCGACATGAGAACTTAATGCTTTGTAAGTTCTAGCTCGTGATAAAATCTAGAATTTCATATTGATTTTTATAACTTGTCTATATAGGGAGTCTTTAAGAACTAAATGTTATGACAAACCGGCCTAACATTTCCTCCCATACTTTCTAATAAAAGAGTTATCAATCCTCCATCTGTGCATAAAATTAGCAAGGAGAACAAGTAAGTAAACTGTGCATAAAATCAGTAAGGCCGTGAACCGCATGGCCTTTTCGGATCTATAGCTACGAATATAAAGTTCTGACGTGAATTTAAAATGTTTACTGAATCTGTTCGAGTTTTTTGGTGCAAAAACCACTTTTGACTATGCTACGCCAATTAGTTAGTTATATTAACGTCTTGTTTGAAGCAACACTAGGGCTATTTTGGGACGGACCTCGTCATTTTGAACTACTGTCAGATGACGAAGACGGCACTTGAACGGGCATCTCCCTCTCCACACCACACTAACAGGAGGGCGTTTGGCCCTGACGGATTTACCGTGCAACAGACCCCCCTTTCACGTCGATTCTTCTGTGGAATGAAGTCTCGAACCTGAAACTCTACGGCTCCCAAGCCGAGACCTTACCACGTCCCTGCGTTGCGCCAGACTCATTGCATTAAATCATACCTATCCATTTATAATAAAAGATGAAATGAAAATTTGGACAATGATGTGAAAACATGAAAATGTGGAGCAAATAGTAGACATTCTACTAAAATGTAAAAGACAGACACAGGACAATTCTAATGCGGACATACAGGTGCAGATTCGCCTCGGGGTAGAAATTGGTGAGTGAACCCAGTACTGACTCTACCATGCAATCTTTAATCATTATCTGCTGGCATGAGATTAAGATAAAACTTCCCTAAAATAAATATGTATTTTAGGCTCTCTTTTTCTGATTGACTTTCGCCAAAATTTGGCATAGAACTATAATTATGATAACACAATCACTTATCAAATTTATTTAAGTCATTGCACATTTATTAATGTGTTTGCATGCACACCAAAAAAACAGCCCTATAGGCGATCAGCTGTCACGAATTTCACACTGTCCTCCAGCTTAACATTGTATGGCTAAAATTACAGAAATCATATTCTAAAAGCGTGGTAAAGACAAACCCCTGCTCAGTTGGAAAGTTAAAATAAGGTTTGAATTAAAAAATGGAAAAATAATGAATTCTAAGAAGTTGTATAAATTGAATTTATTACCAGTATGTTCAACACAAATAGTGATTTCATAATAATATATTAAGAGTTAACATGGCTTAGTTATTACATTCCTTGCCTTATCCAATAGCTTATTCCCCATCTGGGGTTTGGATGGATTTAATTTAATAATGGCTGTGTGGCTTCATTTATAAGATCGCAGAAATTGGTTGACAACCACAGAAAAATACACAATAGGTATATTGTTGCGAATCTGTAATACTGCTTCCCAGCACAGTTAGTACCATTGCAGGAAAGATAGTTTTACGGATACTTTATTGGATGCTGAATGGATGCCATATCAGTGTCCCACCGGGCTTGGCGACAATTTGAAGTCGAATTCGGCGACTTTGGCAATAAAATGGATGGTGCTAGATGTTTCAGGAATTTTGCGGATACAGTCAATAGGAGACGAATTATATTGATTCTTCGAGAATCTTCCAATACCTTGCTCCCGAAACTATAAAAGGTTGCCAGATCAAACCGGAGGAAGACGTATAATGTGAGTGAAGATGTGTTGAGTCTAATAGTTAGTCAGATTTGAGTCAACGACGAAATAATCGGATCAGTCCAACTTAGCTCAAGCGATTACTGGACTCAGAATTGAGCTGCGCGCATAGTCTTGGATATAAACATAGAAACAACAGTGAATGAGTGTTGAGTAGACAACTAGTTGTATAGTAATGAGTCAGGTGACTGTTGGAGCATAGAAACAACAGTGAGTGAGTGTTGAGTAGACACCTAGTTGTATAGTAATGAGTCAGGTGACTGTTGGAGCATAGAAACAACAGTGAGTGAGTCTTGAGTAGACACCTAGTTGTATAGTAGTGAGTCAGGTGACTGTTGGAGCATAGAAACAACAGTGAGTGAGTGTTGAGTAGACACCTAGTTGTATAGTAATGAGTCAGGTGACTGTTGGAGCATAGAAACAACAGTGAGTGAGTGTTGAGTAGACACCTAGTTGTATAGTAATGAGTCAGGTGACTGTTGGAGCATAGAAACAACAGTGAGTGAGTGTTGAGTAGACACCTAGTTGTATAGTAATGAGTCAGGTGACTGTTGGAGCATAGAAACAACAGTGAGTGAGTGTTGAGTAGACACCTAGTTGTATAGTAATGAGTCAGGTGACTGTTGGAGCATAGAAACAACAGTGAGTGAGTCTTGAGTAGACACCTAGTTGTATAGTAGTGAGTCAGGTGACTGTTGGAACATAGAAACAACAGTGAGTGAGTGTTGAGTAGACACCTAGTTGTATAGTAATGAGTCAGGTGACTGTTGGAACATAGAAACAACAGTGAGTGAGTGTTCAGTAGACAACTAGTTGTATAGTAATGAGTCAGGTGACTGTTGGAACATAGAAACAACAGTGAGTGAGTGTTGAGTAGACACCTAGTTGTATAGTAATGAGTCAGGTGACTGTTGGAGCATAGAAACAACAGTGAGTGAGTGTTGAGTACACCTAGTTGTATAGTAATGAGTCAGGTGACTGTTGGAGCATAGAAACAACAGTGAGTGAGTGGTGAGTAGCCAACCAATTGTATAGTGATGAGTCAGCTGTTGGGTACACCTAATGTGATAAGACAGTTAAGAATAGCAGACGTTAGAGAGATCTTAGTGAATAGTTACGCGGGTTCTCTCCTCCTGCTGAGTTCTGTCTCATCACTTTGTTGTGATTATTTATTACCGATTACTACTTGTGGACTGTTCATTGTTGTAATGGCAGCTGAGTATTGCTTGTGTACGTCTTGGCTGTGTTTCGTTGTCTGTGTTCATGTTAATAAAATCGTTATTTGTTATTGAAGCATGTTGAATATACCTCCATACATCCGCTAGGCGAACGAACCCGTTCGAGTTTATAAAATATCCGTAATTATATATTTATATCATCAGACTAGGCCTTTTTATAAGAAAATTATGCGCCGCCAGATCAAAATGTATTTTGAAAATATTAAACATACTCTTTGCTTTCATAATTTACTTCATAGAATGAAAAAATCTTTACTAAGCAATATACAAATTATTTTTAATAAGTTTTAAATAATGAGTTACTAAAACAGTTGAAACATAGCATCGCAAATTTCCTTTATAGAATGAAACAATCATTAATGACTAGTTCTCGATTTCATTTTAATTGGTTTTAAATAATGAGTTACTAAAATAACTGAACAAAATTTCCTTAATTAATTTAATGCCATGAAGCAACTTTTACCAATTTGAATTCGATTTCTTTTTAATTGAGTTTAGGTTACATAAATTACTGAATTGGTTTCAACTTAGCATGTAACACTTATTATCATCCTCCTATGTTTGATTTGATGATGAAATACCAAAGGAACACCTTATTCTCTTATTTTAAATTTCTTTTATTACATTAATCAAGTTTATTTCATAATCAATTCATACATTTGATTTGATTGGGAAACACCAAAGGAGCACATTATTCTCTTATTTTATATATTAATCAAGTGTGTTTTTAAATGTTAAAGAGAGTATTAAATCTCGGATTGAGTACATTTAACGATCTCGAACATCCATTAAGAAGTCATAAATTATGTAATTTAATGGTAATTAAATTTTACCCAAATCATCTGCTTTTCATTTCGAAATAGTTTGGACTGAATCTCTTTAAACCCATATAAATCAATATGAACATATACTACATTTCGTGCATATTAAACCGTCATAAATTATGATAATTTTTGTTGGCTAAATTGAATTGAGTTATAACTGCAAGTATTAACGTCAGATTAATGAGGATCTTGTTGATGGTTTGAAAAAAAATGGCTTTATCATCAATATTGACAATAGGATGAAATATTTCATCTTATTAATTGATATAATGAAGAAAATTGATTACTTTATCAATTAACTTAAATTCCAATAAGCTTTTATATGTATCAATTAATGAAAGATGATATTCTTTATCTAACTCTGAACATTCAAAAAACCAATTCAAGGTGTTTTTTTTTAAAGAACTTTTAAAAAATAGTTTCTATTAAAAAGATAAAAATAATTTTTATATTATATTTTTGTACCATTATTTTTTATTTTTCTTATATGCATTTGTTGTTCTGGTATAAATCAAAAGGTACAAATTATTTATCATCATAAATCAAAATCAAAATACCCATTAAAGTCCTGTTGGGGGAACTCAATCAATGTCCGAAACGAATTAATGGATTGAAAATGCAGATCATAAAAGCGCAATTTCAACTTCGGATATAAAAAAGTCACTCGGTGCTATATAAAGTAGAAACGGAGCTTATAGAACCAAATTTCACTGTTTTTTGTCAAAACCTCACGAATTAAAAGGGCATTGTGAAAAGACGTTTCATATCGAGCACAGTCTATAAGTTATTCCTCCACAGTTTTTGTTAGTTTCCACATTATTCATTTAAAAGCTTGTCAATAGAACTTCTTATTTTTAAAACACAGTCATTAAAAATCAGTTCTGTAATATAATCAACATATTAAGTGTAGGTGAAGTGGAGAACCCTTCAGAGCATTATTCATCCATGAAGTATTCACTGCCTTTTTTATATATTTTAATTCATTGAAACGCGTTTGTTTTTGAAAAAAAAATTCTATTAAAGGCTTTTAACAACATTCCGATTATATTTGCTGTAAGAATTTTTTTGCAGAAATAAATTTTAATAGTTTTTTTTAAACAATTACATTCGGCGTTTCGGACAATCTATAAAGTTAAACTCATATCCCATCAAAAACAAATTTATTTTCAAACGATAAAATAAAATTAATATTTAACTGTTGCCAAATGTTTATAAAAATAGTAAAAAAGTTTGATAAAAGTTCGCAGACGATATCTGCTACAAATACATTTTAAATGAAACATTCTAGATATTTTTTTTTATCAGACTAGTACTTCAGTTTGATAAATATTATGGAATCCTGAAGTCTATTTTTATCGTGAATTCATTGTGAGAATCAAGTTTTATGTATGAAGAAAGTTTAATACAAGTATTAAATTATGTTTCAACTAAGAGATCAGAACATAAAATAACACTAGAATCTAGAATACACCGATGCTATAATTTTAAAACTCTAGAATAGAAGGAAATGAGGGGGAAATATATTCGGAAAAATCTATTCATACAAACATAAGTAAGACAAATTCGTTTAAATTACTAAGTAAACAATCTCAATAACTGAACAAGAAAACATTTTTACATAAATTTTGGAATCATACGTCATTAAAAATACTTTTTTAAAGATTTGAAAATTTCTGCAAAAAACAAAGAAAATGTTTAAAAAACTTTGTTTCTATCAATTTGATTTCAGCTGCCTATCCTCAAACAGAAGTAAAATTTAATCAAATTAGTTGATTAAATTTTAAGCCAGATGTACAATTATGATAATACTGTTTGTTCATCGAAAACACACAGATGTAAGAATTTCAAAATTTCAACACATCCAAAGCTGAAAGAAAAATCAATGACATAATTTTATCTATACGAAACTTGAAATAAGTGGCATTAAATAAAAGTGTTTAAAATTTAAAGTTTTCAAAACTAACACTGTTTTTGGTAAATATTTTTTAGTGGAACAAACGAATTCTTTTCTTAAATTTAATAAAATTCAAATTTTTTGGTAAATATTTTTTAGTGGAACAAACGAATTCTTTTCTTAAATTTAATAAAATTCAAATTTTTTGGTAAATATTTTTTAGTGGAACAAACGAATTCTTTTCTTAAATTTAATAAAATTCAAATAAAAAAATAAAATTTAAAAAAATAATCATAATAAAAAATTAACAAAATAAAATTAAGTAATTCATTCTTTTATTATATGCAATATTTTAATATTATATTAAATAGCAATTGTTGAAGATTATTGATCAGATATTTCTATATTCCAAGAGAAAAATCAATAATAATGTAGTAGTTCATTTACCTTTCAGCCAGATAATTCAGTTTCCCTTTAGTAAATTAATATTAGCTGTTTTAGTAATTAGATTTTGGCATCCCTATCAAGACAAGCGAAGAGCCAGGAAATGTGGAAAAGCTTGAAGTAATGAAGTCCCGTGTCCTTTTCAGAAATGACTCAATAAGCGACTAAATATATTTTTCATTTTTAAGCCTCTATAATTAGTATTTTCTATCTGCAAACTTAATGATGCCATTATTTCAAATGCGTAATTTATCGATTTCAGATGAGTAAAATGTATATCAATTAAAGAAAAACGATGGAAACAATTTTATTTTATTTAATTTGCATACTTATTTAGTTTTATTTAACCCTTAACTGTGGAGGTAAAAATTTAGGACTTAACGGTGCGGTCTACGAGATCACACTTTCTTTACACTCAAATTAACTGTTTAATGAGGCCAGCCAATATAAAATTAGGCTAATATACTCTGAAGTTATTTTTCTTGATACATAAATATATTTTAGAATTTTTTCAAAATGCATAATTACTATAAAAAATTATATATATATATATATATATATATATATATATATATATATATATATATATCAGAATCAGTCGAATGTTAACATACATCGAAAAATTCTTCTGTACAATTATCCTCATCACTAAAAGCCATTTCTGCTTCATTTAAAAGTCTCTGGAGTTCTAATTGATAACGGGGATCGGTAGGTTGGATGGTATTTCGAGGACCAAGTTTCAGATCCATCTGCTAAGCCTTGTATAATATTGGAACACTGAAAGGGTGATGCGGTCTCACAGACGTCGCGCAAAGAAATAGCTGAAATATTTAAGAAAAAGACACTGATGAAACCGATTGAAGAAGTGCACGTGTAGTGAAGGTCACGGAACAAGAAGCTTCAGGGTTATTCATTCGATTGAGCAAAAAATAGAATAGGGATGACCGAAATTCCATCCTTAATGGTTTGAGATACCGCATCTCCTCAGATAAGAGATAATTCAGTTATTACTACATACCATCATGCTGAAAGGATCATCGAAATTAAAATTATACAATTTGCTATCGAACGCATGCATCTTATTTATCATTGGCTTTTATCTAAAATAGAATAGAAAAAATCTGTAAAGTACTGATAAAAATATTTATATAATATAGCAAGAATTTAAATTCCTTTACAGTAAACGGATCAATATAATCCTGAAAGGGACTTTAAACATGATTTTTTGTAATATTTATTTTTTACTATTTTAAATATAATAATATTAGTACATCATTAAAAGAAAATAATTTAAAGTATTCTTAAGAAAATATCTTCATTCCTTTATTATTTCAAAATAAATTCTATTTCTTGGAAACAATGGTGTGAACCAAATTTCCTGATATTAGAATATTTAGTAACTAGGTAATGGAATATTAAAGTTGGGTTATTTAATTTATTTTGATGATATTCTATAGTCCCATTACGCAAAGGTTTTATATGCTCATTGTCAGAACTCGGATTTCATTAAGGATTATACGTAGTCTGTTGCTATGGCAACAATAATACGTTATATTTTTCATTAATCTAAATATGAAAGTAAAATTCAATTTCAAAAAATATATATCATCTTTAAGATGAATGTATGTAAGGACAATGGATTGATAACCACAGAAGCTAAATATGTCTAAGTGTAAAATAACTATTATGAAACTGATTAAAATGATTTTTACCGAACATCATAACAGTATAAATATGATTTCGATTTTTTTTCCTTTTCCTAAACTCTTTGTTTTCAATTCCTACTATTAGTTAACACTCTCCCTATATATATCTTGTTCAAATTGTTAATCGTTAATAAAATACTTTTTATTCATCCACTCAAGTTCAAATACATTTTTTTGAAAATTTGCAGTAGATGACAATTGATGTTAATACAGTGTTTTCAAATATTAATTCATTAATTATTAAATTTAATTAATTTTAATTACTTTAAATAGAGTTTTAGCAGATTGTCATGAAAATTTTCATCAACAGGCAGTAGCCCAATCGATAAAATGCAAGGATTTCAGTATTTTTCACTTGAAGGTGAAAAAGGCGAATTCAATTCTTGCGAAAATCACTAATTTTTTTGATAATTATTTAATAAAAAGTAATTAAAATAAAAAATTTCTTTGTTGAACTAAGTAGGAATTGAATTTAAAAAAAATTATATTACTTGTTTCTTCCTCTTTTATTTTATGGCCCTTTTTGCAATTAAAAGTAAGGGATATATTATTAAATACAACAAAGCATTATCCGATAGTAATAATGATAATATCTTTAATAAATACAGATTTAAGCCCAATAAAATAATACCTTGACTATTTTAAGAATAATTTTATATGTCTGTTTTCTCAAATAACAATTTTCATCCACCCTCATTTCAATTCTAAAAGAATCGAATCAGGAGAAAGAGAATATATCAGAAGTTTCAAATTCAATTCACAGAGAATTCGAAAGACGCCGAGGAGACTTTTCATGTTTACTCTATTGAATATTTTCGTTTTATTTCAAAAGTTTCCGAAGATAGTTTTGAGAAACCGCTGTGGGGAAAGTCTCCCCCAGAAATATTTTCAGATTCACTTAAAATATAAAGAATTGCAATAAGTTCTTTCGTTTAAATAAAATTCAAAAAGATTTCGAACCATTCAGAAAATGAATTCGGAGAGGATTTTGGAGTTTCGCTATTTGCTCAATAAACCCTTGATGCTTACAACTTTTAAAATTTTCCAGAATTCGTAGAAGCAATTCATAAGGCTATAGAGAATGAAAAGCAAATCATTTAATCATAGTAAATGGTTCCTCCAAATCTTCTTTTTAACAATTCTACACAAGAAGAAGCTCTAACACTTTTGCATTTACAATATCTATGACAGCAAGTGAATATTGGCAAAAAGGGACATAATTCTATAATTTCAAGCAACATATGTCTTGATAATATTATTCTCATCAATTATTTGTCAACAGTATTTTCCAAATTCTTTCTGATAATTTCCCAACTATTTTTTTCGGACTTCCACCTAAAGGAGTGAAATGCCGCTAGAAATACTCTTTTGGAATTTATGAAGATAAATTAACTTATTATTCCCTATGAAATAGAAGAAATGGAATTCGATTAGTTTAAATAAGGAAATGGAATTATAATTATCTTCATTTGAAGATAATTGCAGAATTTAAGGCTTAATAATATATACTTGCATTAAAAAAGAAGCCCCAAATTTAATAAATCACCAAAAGAAAATTGAGGAAATATTCATTTCGTCAAGCGGCACTGATAATTATATAATCGAAGGAAAAAAAGCTTTTGATATTCTATAATTATTTCTTCAGATTATTTTATTACCTGTGATTAACTTTATGTTCAATATCTCAGAGGCAAATATCATTTCAAAAAGAAACTGATTAAGATAAATTGAAATCACACTCTCAAAATGATAGGAACCGATAAATATCTTTTTACTTAATTCGATTAAAATCGCAATCTTAATCTAAAAGTAATGCGTTTTTAATTCAGAAATGGAATTGGCAACGAAACGAAATGAGCAAAATAGAGTTTCAAAAAGTTAATTGAATGGTCTTTCCGAATGCTACAAAATTCATTTATTAATGAGATTTTTCGAGATCATTTCTTTTTCCGATAATGGAAACCTTAATTTAGCGACAAATGGAGAATTCTTTATTACGTTTTTAATTGCAATGAAATATTGCTAAACCAATATTAATTGGTGCAAAAAAGTATAAGCAAATTACATATTTTCTTCATTTATTTTATAACATACTTTTTTGTAAGGACGTGACATTCTAAACAGATTTGAGTATACATAGCGAAGTGAATAAAAGCATTAATAAGAAACTACGATTATTATTCTTTAAAGAGAAAAAAACGAATGAGAAAACCATTATATTTTAAAATTAGTCACCTTTGGTAATTGGCTGGTTCTAAAGGAGTAATGATCTCTTAAATTTTCAATTAAATATCTGTGTACCTTGTTTTCTTAATAACTTCTTCAGCAATATATAAGCTTCATATTTGGATAGTCCCATAATCCATATTACTATAGACACTTTTCGGTATTTTGTTCTTTGTATAATATATATCTCTAATTTGCTGTTAGCTGTCTGAATTTTGACATAGAAATGAATGAGATATAACTCCAATAAATGCGAAAACCTTTTTGAAGAAACCAAACTTATTTTCTAAAAATATAAATACAGAAAATTTAATTCCTCGGATAATTGTATGTGTTCCATAGAATTTTATTTTTGATGTATGTAACACTTCAAAGAATTATTCAATAGTTTTTTATAGATTTGTTATAAAATTCTATTTTACCTTTAAAAAATTTACATGAGGTATTACTTTATTTTAATCAATAGATGCATTTCTGAAAGTCATTATATTAGGAAAATCAACAATTTCATTATTTTAGACAGTCAGTCTAGGGAAAATGTTCAGGCTCAGATTAGTGCATTTTCTTCAAGATGGTTCATGGATAGGTCTAAAATCGCACGGCTTATGCAAAATAGAAATTCAAATTTTTATAACTGAATCAGTTTTATTTGCAAATGCGCAGAAATTTTTTTTAATTAAAAATATGAGTGTTTCAAGAATATTTCATTAAATATGACTCACAGAGTAGATGACCAGCATAAAATTTTAAAATTTATATTTCATTAGAACATTTATTGATGCAAATTTTATGAAATATAATTATTTATTTATTTACTACATATTGCCCTCATTCATTAAAGTTTTAGAAGTTAACTGCTGGGCTCTGATTAAAGTGGATATCTTATATATGTTAAATTATATTCGTCTTAAAAAAAAACAATTTCTGAATAAATAGCATAGATATGTAAAAAATCGCAGTAATTCTTATTGACATTAATTTTATTTAGAAGAGTCACATTTCTTACTTGTTCAATTCCATACAAACACTTTCAGAACATCGCATTAATTTTAATTTGAAGTAGGAGCTAACTTAATCGTTCAATTTGAGCTTTTGTCAACGTGATTGCAAAATTCTGATAAAAGCTATTTATCCCACACACTTATAACGTCCTGCTCGAGAAAGTTAAATTTTATTTATTTTGCAAAAAAAAATTGGTTAGAAAATGTGATTAAAGTATTTTTAAAAATCTTTTAACGATTGAAAATTAATATTTATAGGATAGTACTTTGGCATCATTGAAAAAATTATTTTTTGAATTTTAAGATCGTGTAAAATTCAGTTTTGTGATGCACTATTTTCGGAAGTTATCGCGAAAAAACACCAAAATTTCATTTGAATGTCAATTAATTAACCTTCCAAATTCTTCTAAATAATTCTAAATTCTTGAAATTTTAAAATATTACTGCTAGGCACACATTCTCCTCCTTCAAAGTTTATATGGGCCAAGTTTGTAGCTCTAGGTCATATGTAGGGATTGCAATACCGATATACCGGGATACCGAATACCGGTATTTTGAACCATTTTACAATTTTGTAATACCGGTATTCACAAGTTTAAATACCGGTTTTTCGGTATTTACTAGAAATTTTTTAAATTGTCTGCACTATATGCTTAGGGATCGCCAACATAGCAAAATAGTATACATTTTTATTTTTATGTCTCCCTAACGGGCGAAGTTAATTAGACTGCGAATACAAAGTTGCATCATACAATCAAGAGAAGTGATAAAATACTATTTGATAGCGGATTGTAAAACCCTCCGCGTTTTTGAGCATGCGTTAGGATGGGTTTCATTCGACAAAATAGGAGTGAGAGGAAAGATGAAAGGAGGAGATGTTTACATTTAACAATGAAGACTCGCGGTTTTATGACACGTGCACATTACAGATAATTAGTAATACAGAATGCCTTACAGTATTTACATAATTCTAATGATAATGAAAAAGAAGAAAAGAGACTAACCAATTTAAATCTGATCACGTTTATAGTAAATGTTCTTAAAATTTTTTGCACACAAACCTATCCACATTCAGAAGAATTCAGTACGGTTATCGAAAATTATGACCACGCTAATGTCGATAGTGAAAAGGAATTGTCTCTTGAACAAAAATTAGAATTAGCGATAAATAAATAAAAAAAAATCAACAAACCAAAATACAATACAGAAATCAGCTATATCCTAAACCATCAGACGAGAAATCGATTTATTTGAAGATGAGGGATTTAGAGGTAAATACGTGGAAAAAGTATATCGCGCATTGCTAACAGTACCACCCACAAGCGTAGATGCCGAAAGAGCGTTTTCGACAGCTCGTAATTTTTGCACAAAATTACGTTCCAGGCTTAATTACCGTACAATTGATGCATTATGTTTAAGATCACATTTCAAAAATTTGTCATAGTACCACAGACTAAATAGTGATATTTACACTTTTTTTGTGATTGAAATAAATAAGATTTTCCTTTACTTTTTTGTGATTCTTTATATACTGTTATAATTTATAAGTTACATATTATTTTTGTGATATTTACACTCTCTTATAAAATTGGCAAATAAAACAAAGAAACACCTGGGTTTTCTTTCTTTTTCTAAAATTTCTAATACCGGTATTAAAACCGGTATCCCGGTATTAAGATCTAAAAAATATCGAATACCGGTATTGAACTTTTGGTCCGATATTGCTATCCCTAGTCATATGGTATAGCGTGTAGAGGGTCAAAACATAAACACAAATACACATTCATCAAATAATCAAAAAACCTTGGAGTAATTGCTGGCACTGGCTGGCGTATTTTCTTGAAAACGGTGGATAGAAAATTCTGAAATCATATTTTTTATATAAAATAGTGACATTCTAAAAACAATTTCATAATCAGTAAGTTTACTGTTTTATTTACTTAATTAGAAAGCAAAACTTTTTATTTAAAATATAAGCAACTGATGAATATTTTGTTAAATATGAGTCACAGGCCAAAGGATCTATGTAAAAATCTGAAATTCGTCATTTATCAGATCATTTCTGACTCAAGTTGTATAAAATATATTTATTTACTTAATTTGAGCATTTTTAGCAAATATATTTTCTATTATTAAAGATTTACAAATTAGCCATTGGGCTATGATTAGAGCGAATATAGTATATGTATAAACCAAGGTTTGCCATAAATAAAGCTGATCTACTGAATTAATAATATGGATATTGTAAAAGATAATACACACACTCACACACATAGATTCAACTTTATTATAAACTAGCCGCCTTTGGCGACCAGCCGGTTCGCCAATCTTAATGCTCGTTAAAATTTTAATAATTAAATATTTTATGCAATTTCTACTTTAATAGCTTCTTCATCAAAATATTTTAAAACTTCACATTTTGATTATCATATAATTCATTCATAATATTATAAAGGCCTTCAGTCATAACGTAATATGAATATGATTACTGATAATAGAGTCACTGAGAATTTAAACTTCATGGGCACTAAAGAATATCTTTCTTAATTTATGTATTATCTCAAGAATTTGTCAACAAAATTTTCTCAGATTCATCATGAACAGATCGATTCATTAACAATGTTTCATTTTAAATGCATCAAACACTAAGAAAATAAAATGAATCGTTTAAAATAATCGGTCGAAAACAGGTTTAAAAAAACTACTTCAAAAACGATGTACTTAAAACTATAAGCATATACAAAAAATATATATAACTAACATAAATACAATTTAATTACAAAAGCATGCAACTAACCTAAAAATAATTTAAATCATTGAAAACAGGTTAAAAAAAACTACTTAAAAAACGATGTACTTAAAACTATGAGCATATACAAAAAATATATAACTAACATAAATACAATTTACTTACAAAAGCATGCAACTAACCTAAAAATAATTTAAATCGTCCGTTGATAATGGTTGTCATGGCAATAATCGGAACAGAATGCGCATGTGTGAATTTTCTTTGCCAATTAGGATAACGCAACTGCGTGAATTTTTCTACGCCAGTTGGGTTAACGCTATGCAGATTAGACATTTTTAATTTCCTTTATGCTGTGTTATTTTAATTCAAAAGTACTGCAGAATGAATCTAAACATGGATTAATTAACAATGTTTAATTTTAAATGCATAAAACATTAAGAAAATAAACAGATTCGTTTGAAATAATCCGTCGAAAAACGTTAACCCTAGCCTCATTTCTCTTGGGAGAAAAAAAAAAAACTGAAGCCTTACTCGTTTGGCGGTGGGGAAAATGGAAGATTTTTTTGGCGGGAAAGTTAGTTTTTAATTAATAATTAAAATTCTAATTAAAATTTCAAGAAAAGGGACCCCAGGTGCACATTCCCGACCTCTTAGGTATACATGTACCAAATGTGATAGCTGTATGTCAAATGACCTGGCCTGTAGAGCGCCAACACACACACACATTGAGCTTTATTATAAGTATAGATAGATTATTAAGGAGTATCGTTTTTCGACAGCAATATCTTGCTTACGTAAATTATCTATTTTTTTTTTTTTTTTTTTCCGCTTCCTTTTGATATTTTACTTCAGAAAGTTACATGCTCAGTTAACGTCCGGATCATCACTTATAAGAAGCACAATAGACAAATGTTTAAAAATAATTTTTCAAACATTGTAGAACAAGAAAAATTAAAAAAGTTTTAGCTAGAAAATAAAATTGAAAGCTGTAAAATCAATTGACAGAGTGATAAGTGATAATTCATCCTATATCATCAGAGAGTGAAGGCATTGCTATCTGATTGTGCGCTGATAATTACTGCAGTTACACATTAAAATTCTGAAAAACAGCAGAGAATATCTGCGGCGACAAATAAATTAATCCTGGTAATTACGGAAATGACATCAATGCTACAAAGGGAAGTAAATCATTTAGATAATAAATTTAATTAAGTCTACATGTTAAATTATTACACTTAGTAAAGCTATGTATATTTTTAATGATACTAAATTTATATTTGCAAATCATAAATTTATCAATCCAGAAAAGTTATTATAGCAAAATTCATTCTCTTCACCATTCTGACAAGAACACTGAAAGAAACGGTGAATTGCCAACACTCTGTCCATTAACCATACCCAGACATTTCATTTTTAGTCTTTCCATCTTTGAATAATATTGATACGAATTTGAAAATATTTTGTATTCTTATTGTATTTCTGTATAAATATTTCAGACGATTCAGATTTTTTGCGTTAATGCCCGCTAGCGAAGGATCTGTTTCTCCGTTTGCAGAGTTTCCGCTTGGCAATCAATTTGGCTACTTTATCACCGACTTGGCGAGATTTTTGGTGATTTTGGTGACATTTCTTAAGATTTCGAAAGTTCAAAAATCTAAGTTCTAGCAATAATATTTCGGAAGTTATTTTTCTAGAAATCAGAGGAATACTGCTGACGTCATACCTCATCAAGACAGGGTATAAACAGAATATGCAACAGGGAAGTGGGGAGAGGCGTGATCACTGAGAGTATTTTCTTTTGTGATCTGATCGTCTGAGATTTTTGGAAGTTTGTTATTCTGCTACTAGTTACTACTAAACTACGCTGTACTCAAGTGCGTAATTGTAATATTTGGTTTGTGTAAAATCCCGAATTTGCTGGAATTTTCCCGATTAAATATTTTAACTATTAGAGGATTGTTTCTTCATCGACTAACAAATCGAAAGACCCCCCCCCCGAATTCATAACAATATCATTTCACTCTAAATTATATCTCTGGCATTTGCCTCTCAAAAATATTTTGCCGCTATCTCTTCTCTAAATTGCACATTTTTGTCTGATCCGACCTGCGGAATCCCATTCGTTATCAAAATAACACTTTTGCATTTAAATAAATGTATTGACTATTCCAGATTTTCACCATCTCTTAAAAAGTGCAGATCTTTATTATGTCATAATAAAAGACAGACATTTCCTGAAGGTTCACATTGTCAGAAGCAAGAGAGTTATTACTTCTCATCTAAAGGAAGGGAGTTATTCCTCTCAAATAATATTAAGGATAAATGGTGCTAATAATGGAAATACATTTTGTAGAAATATCATTACTACTAATAAGAATGACAGTCAATAGATTTGCGTGACTTTTGAAAATAGAAAAATTGCCCGTATTGAGATTCAGTTTCAGAGAATCATTCTTTGAAACATTGATACAATAAATTTGATTCATGAAGGGGATTTTTTAATAAAATTTATGGTTTTAGGGCCACAGTGGCCTAGTGATAAGATTCCGATTTCTGGATAGTAAGAGTTTAGAATTGAAACTCAATTAAACTATGACCCGTCATATATCCGAGCCTGATTCACACTAAATCTGAAGCCATGAGCCGAACATACTGCCACTAGTGTGATTAAAAACAAATTCTAATTTAGATATCATTCTCGTCATTATATCAGGGTTCAAAATGGCGAGGTTAATCTCAAAATAGCCATAATAATGTTTTCAAGAGCGATGTTTAACCAACAAACTAATAATTGCTATATAGATTGTTATATAAATATTGATGATAATGACTCCCCTTTGATATTCTCATATATTTATACAATGTTAAAATTTTTGAATTTAGCATCAAAATATTCGTTTTGTGCGATGCCACGAGTACGTGGATGGAAAGTCATCATATAGTTGCCGAGTTTTCCTTTTTTGGAAGGAATAGCAAATTGGCGAGTTCACGACACCCCAATGCCGATTGTTATTTCTTACGAGGTTGAGATGAGACAAGGACGATGGTGGGAATTATCTACCTGCAAAAACAATATAAAAGTTTCAATCATTTCATACTATTATTCAAAATATGCGAGCATTAAAATAAATAAATTTAAACAAATAATTTCCACCCTAAAGACTAAAAGAAGAAAGTTATCAAATGACTACTTTTGATACTAATCTGAAAATCACTTAAAATTTCATACTTTAACTAATGAACTTTCCTGATATGCAATATAAATTTTAATTATAACCAGTTAGCTAATATTTAAATAATTTAAAATAAATATGTACATTATGATAATAAAATGGATTTAAATCTGAAAGAATTATATTGTACGATATGTACGTATACTATTAAATAAATTTGAAGTTTAAGTTATTCTACTATCTCTCCTACTTATTAATCACAGTAAAATAATATTAATAAACTATCATTTTAAACAAAAAAATGTTTCACTGGTCTGCAACTGAAACTGACTGATTTATGAAATCTTTAATATCAGTAATTTGGGGGATTCATCTAGAGAATGACATTAAAAAAACTGGGGGCGATTCTTGCTGCGTCAGTGTAATAGATTGATATCCTGACACTCAAAACTTCATATCTCGGGCAGTTTTGATTGCTGAGCATGAATTTTGAAAAACATATTATCGTGTCACATTTTTTCTAAATATGGCAAAGAATATTGTATAAAAATTGCAATTCCTTAATATTTTCAGCATTATATTTATTGACATAAATAACATGGAAAACAATTGGGAGCCATTTTTTTCTGTTTTGGGAGAATTTTTTCAGCTGGAAGTATCGGTTTAAAAATTAAACACGATTAAAGTAGGCACCTTAACATTTTACTACCTAACAGAATGAGTTCTTAGTCTATCAGGTGATTCTTTGATTTCAAAGTAAATGTATTCCAAATCCCCAAGTGTTCTATGTAAGCAATCAAAAACGTATGTGATAACTATTTCTAGTGCCGAATTCTTTCATTACAGGGAACAAAAATTCAAATTCTGCCTTAAATTACTAACCAGTTATCTATTTTTTTCAGTAATTTCTTACAGACTATAATTTGAAAAAAACTGTTTTCAGTATTATATAATACAAATGGCAAAATCCCCCAAAAATGTAATCAGTTTACTGATCTCAGCTATTCAATTTATATATTCAATTTTTTAAAGGCAAAACGGATAGTGATAACATTGTTTGATTACTAACATTATTTGAAATCATTTATGACTATATACAATAAGAATTTCGGTAATCTGTCTCATTTACATAAGTGAAATTTAATAAACAAAATTTACAAATTCGAATTTTCGAAGAAGTTTTAAAATTGAAATTCATCATTTTTAAAATTCAAATTTATTATTGACAATATACAACATCTATTTCAACAATATGTATTATTAACGTGAGTTCCTAATGAATAAGTATATTAAAAATATTTTAAATTATAATTAAATTATTTTACATTATTTTATTATTACACATTATTTTAAATTATATAAATATATCACATATTATTTAAAGTATTTTACCTGGTTTTTTAAATTCAGATTCATGCTTAACAAGTTTAACAAAAGTTTCAGTATTGTGTTTTATTTATATAAGTGAAAAATGAATAAAAACATTCACAGTTCCAATTTTTTAAAGAATTTTACATGCTTTTTTAAAATAGAAATCTTGTATACTGTTTATCATTTGAAAAAATACGCCTTATAGAATTGTATCTAGTCTTTAAAAGAACTAAGTCTAGCAAATAAGAAACAAGCTTATTGTAAAATGGCAATGCTCTTCGCAAAAGCTGGATTTAACTTTAACTGGCATACATCAGTAACTCTTGAACCTTGTCCTAACTCAACAACCTGTAAACAAACCAATTTTTTGAATTAGGTTCCCGCATTGCAAACCTGACTCCAGTTATATAAACAAAGCAATAAGTTATATAAACAAAACCAGTTATATAAACAAAAGTAAATAACTTTCAAGATCGTTTGATAGCAGCTTTAGTGTGTCTTTGAATTCTTCGCTTACAACATCAATCATTTTATCTTACAGTAAAAATAACGGTGTTTTGAGTTTTACCGAGAGTATCTTGAAATCCGATCGTCTGCAAAAATTCGAATATTGGGAATAACGAAAAAAAAGAAAAAAAAGGAATCCTTTCTTAGAGTGTTTTGAAAATTGCCTTATTTCTCTTTCAAATCCCCCGTTATTCAAAAAAATCGATTAGAATGAAAAAACCATGACGCTTATAAAGAATTTCATTTTTACTTGTCTCTTTTTTCTGACAAGAAAATAAAGTCGGTGAGCCTGGTTTATTTTAGCAAAGTCAGTTTTAGTTCACTTGTTTGTCACTAGTTAGGAATTTTTCTGGTTTCACATAGAAGAGTGTAAAAGATTCCTTGCTAGTTGACTTGCTTGCCACGGAGCTTGAATATGATTTCACATAGAAGAGTGTAAAAGATTCCTTGCTAGTTGACTTGCTTGTCACGGAGCTTGAATATGATTTCACATAGAAGAGTGTAAAAGATTCCTTGCTAGTTGACTTGCTTGCCACGGAGCTTGAATATGATTTCACATAGAAGAGTGTAAAAGATTCCTTGCTAGTTGACTTGCTTGCCACGGAGCTTGAATATGATTTCACATAGAAGAGTGTAAAAGATTCCTTGCTAGTTGGTTTGCTTGTCACGGAGCCTGAATATGATTTCACATAGAAGAGTGTAAAAGATTCCTTGCTAGTTGACTTGCTTGTCACGGAGCCTGAATATGATTTCACATAGAAGAGTGTAAAAGATTCCTTGCTAGTTGACTTGCTTGTCACGGAGCTTGAATAGGATTTCACATAGAAGAGTGTAAAAGATTCTTTGCTAGTTGACTTGCTTGTCATGGAGCTTGAATATGATTTCACATAGAAGAGTGTAAAAGTTATCTTTCCGGAATTTTTAAAATGAAGAAAGTTACCTGATATAACCAGCTACAATGATCTCCCCAAAACGTGTTCGCATATTCTGTAATAAAGTTTTCATGCCAAAGAACGCGTTACATGGCATTAGCGTACAATAGTTACGAAATATGAATCTTTGGCGCGAATTTAGAATTCTTACCGAATCTACCGTGTCGTCAATGGCGAGTTTTTTGGCGATTAATCTCTGAAATATGTTAATAGTATCCAGATATCGAATTTATGTTTTAGGTACGTTTTTTTCAACCGATTGATACAACAATGTAACACAAGATTTCACTTGCAATCAAAAATACCAATACCTAATTTAATATATTAAATCAATGTATTTTTGAATAATCACGCTTACTTATTTCTGAAAGTAAAGACCGACAGACATTCAACCCGTTGTAGGATTTGGCTCATACATTAACAGATGTCTACACTATAAAATTGAGTAACGAATTTCAGCTGCCAACCCCTCATCATTTTGTAATTATCGTGTTGAGTTCGAACTGTCGGACAAAGAGACCTCCTCTGAACAGATTTTCCTCAAAATTTGATAGAAATCTATAAAGTTGGTGTAAAGACCAAATAAAAAAATTCAAACGTTTAGCTGAAGTCGTTTTGTTGTTAGCTTTGTCACAGACTGACAAGGGACATTTTTCAAAAATATAGTTTTCAAATTCAAAGAGGTCTAAAACTCAGAAATTCGTCGAAATCTCGAGTTTGAATTTTTCGAAGACTAGTATATTCTCTCTAATCTATGCATTAGTGAAAGTAAGATATCAGCTTCGGAACCGGAGGGGTTCAGGTTCGCGACCGGATTTTACTGAAGAACCATCGTGTAATCCGTCTGTGCCTCCTGCTTTGCGGTGTAGAAGTTTGGAAATGAGGTGCCACTTCAGGTGCCATCCTCGCCATATGAACGCGGCTCAAAATTATAAGGTCCGTTTCGAAATAGCGCAAGTGTTAAAAGATATTTCTTGTAAGGAGATCGGGTCACAAAATCCTTCCAGTTTCGAGGCCGAAACTTGATCGAAGATCTTCTTTAAAGCATTGATAAAGTTGTTTGATGTTGTATTTCAGATAACGAGCTGGCTGACAAACATGCCAAAGTTGCGATTTCCAAAATGGAAATTTTAGGTATTCATACATAGTATAAAATGAAATCTTCCGAAAAACATCTATATGTTTAAATGAGAAAAACTAGAGAAATACTTAACTGATATTGGAGATATTTGTACCATTTTGTAGGGCATTTATTGGGAGGATTTTAGTATATTGATGTCATATCTAAGTAAAAAATTTTATAATTGCGGTTTTTATTTATTTTCCTACTACGATTTACGCATGCGTAAAACAGCAATATCTGTTCTTTGCACTTATCCGCGCATGTGCGAAAACCTGGAATTAACATAAGCTAAGAATGTTTTTCTCATGGACAACTTTATGTGGCACTTTCTAGAGTTCAATCCAAACAAATTTCTTTTGTCTTGATATCAGGAGGGAAAGCAGACAATATAGTTCACAAAGAAATATTATGAATTAAGCTTAGTTTTATTTTCATATCATATTGTACACTGTTGATAAACAAATGTGGAACAGAGGGTATAATGAGTTATTTGTATATTTTTAAAATTTAAAACAGCTTTTCTATTGTATATTTTTAGTGAATTTTTTTGTCTATGAACATATATTTTTACCTTTTTAACAGTCTAAATATTTCTGAATGTGTGCTATTAAAAATTATTTTGTGATTGCTATTAAAAATTATTTTGTGATTGCTATTAAAAATTGTTTTTGATGATTTCTAAATATATTTTTGTGTTTGTTAGATATTTCGTGACATGCCCATGTCATATCGGGCGGAAGATAGACTTAAGTTTAAAGCAAATTTTCCCTCTTGGATGTTATGCCATGGGCAACGGTTGCTAATTAAAAATAAATGTTTCCTGAAAGGAACTTTTTAAGAATTTCCAGATTAATAAGAAGATTTTACACATTTGTTCATCACTTTTTTAACTTTACAATTCAGGTTTTATTTCTTTCCAATTCTGTTTTTTTTTAATTTAATAAATTACTGAGCAAAATATATTTATTGTGTTTCTTTTAAACATGTTGCAGCAAAGGAATTCTGAAAAATTCAAATTTCAATTATAAAATGCATCACATTTCTATTAATATCAGATGTGCAACAACAAATTTATAACATTGCTAAATTAATTCCATTTGCAGAGTGCAGAAAAAATGTTAATGGATGTATATTCACGATTCAAAGGGATTTAAAACATGGGGAAAAAATGAGACCCGAAATTAGTATAAACATGAATTATTAAATAAAACAATGTAAGAATGCCGACTTACACCACTCTGTCTGCCATTCCAGAAGAAGAATGAATTAAGAAGCTACAAAGTTGGTTAGCAGACTATTCATTGTTTTTTATAGACTATCCATAACATCTAACCGTAACCGAACCTAACCATTAATCCCCCGCAGGATACCCTGCTGGTATCTTTCTTTCTGCTACTTTTTATCTATTAAAAAGGTTTATTGCATCATAGTATAAAGGCCTCAGCACATTTTGCGGTTTACTTCCTGTTTTCGCTTTCTTGAAACATTAAACTGAAGTTCAAAGAAGTGTGCAATTATTTTTCAAGACATTGGATGTGACTGGATTACTGGGATATATTAAAATTAATGATAAAAATTGATAAATTTTAAGAACAGTTTTTTCCACCTTGAAGTAAATGAATGTTTAAAAAAACAATAGACTGAATATCAATATATTAAACGTTATGGTGGTAAAACATATTAAAATGTTTTAGTTTTACTTCGCGGAATTTTATTAATATGTTTCCATATAAATATTTCATTAGTATTTATTGTGCATGACTAAAATAAAAATAATTAATATTTAGCATGCAGTGCATGCTTAAGGTGGTGTTAAGCGGATTCCATACGGATTGTTTTTTGATTGTTCCTGCATTTGTGAAACATATATCGTAATCACAATAATTAATATTCGATATGAATTTCTGTTTTTATTTTTTCTTAAATAACTATCCATTTGTAAGATTTCTGTGCATATAGAACTACTATGATACAGAAAAATAAATTATCGACTTACTATTAAATCAAACAAGGACAAAACCTTCGATTGTTCAGACGCAATATATATCTTCATTGTGTTTTACAGAAAATCTACAATTCCAAATGCTTTACACTGTTATCATAAGCGTGTCTTCGTTCATAGATTTCTAGATACTAATTAAAATAAAATTCTAGGACTTAATTTAATTGAAATTAACTAATAAATTACAATATATTCTGAGAGTAAGTAAATATGCTATAAATGTCCGATTTACTTAATTTTTTCCAAAGCTTTGTGGTATCTGCATGTCAAAGAATTATGATGCCTGTATTTGGACTAGAAACTATTAATGGGAGGAAATCAATGCTTTGAAAATAATTGAATTTCATTTACATTAATATTTTTAAAAAACAGTGTAAATTAATCAGGGTTTGAATAATATCTAAGAAATTCTTCTTTAAAATCGGAACCACCTAAATGAATAAAATTTAAATTAACTTCTAAAGGAATTAAAATATTTATTTCTTGCTACAATATAAAACATTTTCTAAGAAAACGAATGACTAGTGATTTTTGGGGCGTATGAAATTTTTCGTTTCTAAGGAATTAGAAGAGTCTTATTCTTAAAATTAAACCACAACAGAGAACAATTCCCAATCCCTCCCTGACTATTCATTCGGGTTCACAGAATGATCAACTCGAGTTCTAAGAAGTTAGAGACATAGAAATGTAGTGGAAACCTATCTAAGGACAAAACCCGACATACCATTACTATAGGGGGAAATTCGAAGCATCGGGACAATTGATTCTATTCCATTTCTACTTAAATTTAATATATTTTAACAAATACATAAAAACTAAAGTATTTTTAATTATATATAAATAAATATTTTTCACACTTAAAAATAATATCATCTGGTAGTAAAACTATTCAAAAATAGAAATAATTATTAAAATTCTTTATTGTCGATCAAAATATAACAAGGAAAATTTTAGATATCTCCATATAAAATTTAGAATACAATTCAAGAAACAATAATTATGCTCTAGAAATAAAATTATTAAGATTTCTTTGTCAATAATCTTCTTAAAAAAGAAGTATCATCTCAACATTTGATACTTTTCAAAATTTTCGAATTGAAGATTCAATCTACACTTTCATATAAACACAAAATCTTGAAATGTCAAGTATAACAAGACTACTGAGATCAGTTTGAGGGGATCCAAATGTGCAAACAAAGACAAACAGAATTCAATACCACCATATCTTCAACTAATAATAGCTCCAGGGCTTCACATAACCATACTTGCAATAAATTTTATTTTTTTCTATCCTCTCCATCCCTTATTCTCCACGAATCGAAAGATATTCTTCTCGTTGAATTCGATTTTCCGACCCATTATCGCTTGCATTATGCATTCTGCATAGCCCCATCCCATGACATCGATACACTCTGGTACCTCATTTTCTGAGGAATACGTCCCAGAAATTTAGCTGTCATCGTGTTTGAATAGAATCTGCTATTAGGGCTGTTTCGCTCCACAGTTACGGTTGCAGGGAGAGACATCGTATAAATAGAAAATATTTAAGCATTGCACCTTAATGAGCAAAGCTGCCGTGAATGGAACAAATGGCGTTCACACCCGAGTTTAACCCCTTCCAGTGCTCAAATTAGAGAGTCAATTAGAGAAGTGCTCTACAGAGAGAACAATTCGACTCGGAAGGACCCTTAAATTTTCCCAGAATGAATCTAACTCAAATGTGCTTAAATTGTGGTCTATTCACATGAGATTAATTTGTTGTTTAGATTCAGTGATGAGTTTCATGTTTTTATGATCGATGTTAGATGCTTCGAAATATTTTTGAAACATTTGATATGCATTTTTGATGTTAAAGTTTATTTTAAATAAGAAAAGTTCTTATAATATAAATATTTCTTCTTCACACACATTGCTTTCAACACAGTTTCTTTATAATAAAATAATTTATATCTCTAATAATAATAAAGATACAAGTTTGTGAGAATTAGAGTGCTCGTGTGTGCGTGCGTGCGTGAGTGCATGTTTGTGCGTGTGTGTGTTACAAGAATGTTGAGGTAAGAGCAATCCCTCTAGTTAAACTTCTACCATCTAAAGAAGTCCCACTTCGGAGAATTTTTAGACATATGGTATATTTTATATTTAATTTCGTAATATATTGAAGAAAAAGGGAAATGCATTTGAGACCTCTTCCCTTTGACCAATTGAAATGAAATAAATACATTTTCTACAATTCTGATGAAAAATTAAATACAATTTCTACCATTTTGATGCAAATAAAAAGTTAATACAAAATTTTAAGTGAAAGCTGGTTCCGTTTACAATTAATTGTAGAATTGTAAATAATTACAAAGACATGATTGCCAAAAATAATTTTTTAAAACGGCCTTTTAAAAAATACTTTGACCTACAAAGCTTGGAAGTCAATTTTTTCACACTAAAATATTTTTTCTTGTGTGTGCATGCGTGCGTGCATCATGCGTGTGTGTGTGTGTGTATTAGCGTTCCATACTTCCAACCATTTGATCCACAGCCAGCAACTTTAGAACAAATATACATTGGAGTTGTACAATGTATTCTTCGGAGAGAATTTTTAAACAATTTGATTAACAATTTAAATTAATTTAAAATTAAGTTGAATTTCGATATATTGCACAAAAATTAATTTTAAACAGTATCACATTTTAAAAACAATTGTAATCTAAGTGGTACCAAAGTAATAATAGTGCGAATTAAGGTTTTCAGAATTTTTTAAATTTTTCAAAAGTATTTTTTGTTTTGTTTTGTTTCAAACGTATTATTACCCTAGAATTTAAACCATTTTCTTTGTTTCGTCAAATATTGATTCGCGTGATTTTCTTCCATTGTTGAAAGTTAGCGAAGATTTATCTTGTTTCACTGTCTAGTTTACTTGATGAATAAAAAATGTTATGTAGCTATATTGATGTTTCTAATGGTGCTTGTTAAAAACAATCCGTAATCAGCCATTTTAAGCGGAGAGAGCATTTCTTGTTTTTCAGTAGCGCCATCTAGATCCAAGAATACATCTTAGCTACTCACATGTCACATGACTTTTTGCGGGGCGGACTTCATTCATGCATTTCACTCACTCATCCACAGATCGAAATTTAGAATTGAATCAGAAAACGATCCCCTCTGAACCAGTACCTCTAGTGGTACTGCTCTCGTCATGTAGGACTTTGTGACCACTACAGATTTATACGCACGCCAGCCACCACACTCACTAGGAGTCTTCGGCCGGCGTGATTCGAACTTGCAATGCAAGGAACACGAATCCAACGCTGTACCAACCAGGTTATCCTGACCTTCCAGGTAAGCTATAATATTGTATAATTTAAAAGATGGATGAATTGCACACTTTCATTTTTAGTTATTCTATAATTTTATAGGTATGATTTCCATTGAAAGTTTCATGTACACGATTAACTCCCCCCGGGGGGCACCTCGAAATGAGGATGAGATGCTTCCGGCATGGTGGTTGGATCTCGCCACCCTGGAGGGTACACTAATAGGTGGGGGATCTGGCTCCTCCCATCGATGACGGGACGTACTTCCTTCGGGGAGGGTTGTACCGTGGCCGGTGACGGCCCTTAGGACTCAACCACAGTTCCCGCCAATGTTGCTGTTGCGGCGGTCCGGTCATTCAGTTTTATGGTTTAAATCCGTGTGCCTTTGGGCGGGTCGGAGAGTTAGATGGTTGACTTGTACACGATTAACAGAATTAAAATAACACGGCTTTAATGCTAGACAATTTTGAGAAATCATGTTCCTGAAAATATAGAAAGAAAGGAACTATCACTCTAATACTTACATACTTTGAAATTAAAATCGGAAAAAATCTTCACTAAATATATATCCTCATCATCCTACTTATTGGCAATCCCACATTTCATTAAAGAATAAAGTGTTATTATGCAAACTTTTCTTGAATATATTATATTATATTTAAGATCTATCATCACTTATGCTCCTCAAATTTGGTGGCTTGCTGCTAAAACCAACGGAAAAAAAATTCAAATTTCACAAAATAAAATACTTTGCATCATTACCAATGCTCCCTGGTTTTTCAGGATGATATTTTAAACAGGTATTTTAAAGCACCAGAGCTAGATGATTTCATCAATGAACTTTCAAGATTTCTTTTTTATTGACTCAAAACTCCAGAAAATCTCACAATCAAGGAACAAATCAACTATGCTCACTGCAATGGAAAATACACATTTCCTTATTCCACTACTAAATGGAATTTGCCATTTAAACCTCTACAACTTCTTTCAAAATTTAAATTGCACCTAAAGAACTGTTTCAATTTACATCTTAAGCGCATATGCGCAATATTTTTTCTACCCAAATGACATACCAATAGTACATTACTTCTGTTTTTCGCTGTGCTACTAGCTACCTCAAACTGAGTAGAAGTGTCCAGGCATTAAGTCCCGTCACACATCTAATACAATTTAAGTGCTAAATATAGATCAATTCCAACAACTATTGAAAAAAAGAGGTGATTCATTTTTAATTGAAATTTTTCGGTTGAATTCATTTCAACAAGATCCACATTTCAATAAAAATAAATATGCGAGGATATTGTCTTCCAAAGTACACTCAGACTTTTATTCATACCTTCTAAAATCATTTCGCTATTTTTCTGAATTGCTTCCCGCTACAAAAAAAAAAAAAAAAAAAAAAAAAAAAAATTCGAGCATCGAACACTTCGAGCTCAAGTGATTTATTCTGGTGGAGAGTCTCAAAATTCTCCTTCCCCAACGCAACCCCCAGTAACTCATTTCCTTCGGAATGAAATTCGAAATCGATAAAGTGTGAGTCTTCATTTTCGTATGGATGATATTTAAAAAGCTTCGAACGCCCTTTACATGCGCTTGCAGAAAACGATAACACTTCATTCGGTCCATAAAGTGAAGTGAAGTGGAAAGAAAAGTGTGTTCCATGATAGCCGAAGCAAGAAGGCATTACTCTTCAGGTAACGGAAGATTTATATAGAAGGGGATCCAATTTTTTCTTAAAAATTCGTATCCAATATTGCTTGTATGCCGAAAGGCATTATGGGGAAAATGATGATAGATCAACAGAATTTTGGCAAAGAGGAAATCTGGGGTTTTATGATTTGATGTTCAATCTATGAAAATAATTGTTTTTAATCTTCAAATCAAGTATGATAATGAAAAAAGATGAGAATCATGCAATTTGAAAAGAATTTAGCACAATTATGGGGCTTTATATGCAGAGAATTTTCAATTTTTGCTGATTCGGTATAATACAGAACTTAATACCCAGTGCTAATTAATTAATATTTAAAAAAAAGAAACAAATTCTGTGTTATACATGACTTAAATTAAGAATGCAATGTCAGAAAAATGAAATAAATTTCGAAAGTTTAAATGGGCGAGTAATCTACCATTTCGTGAAAAACTAGCTATAAAACGAAGTAAAAATAAAATAATTACAGATAATTATAAATTAATTAATCTATAGATAAACCAGAATTTATTTTAAAAATTTAAACATTTTGGTTTAAAAAATAAATGGTTATGAATTTTATAATAATTTTAAGAAGATATTTGGCATTTAAATGGGCTTTGTTAAATCTGAGGGACTGAAATATTATATTGATATATGTGGAAAAGGGATTTAATTACTCTTCTTCATTTAAGTAATGATCCCTACAAAAATGACAAAAAAAATAATATAGTTATCAAAGAGTTTATAGTAGCAATTTATCATTTGCAATTAGAAAATATTGTGAAAATGAGCTAAAATCAAAAAAAAAAAAAATTAAATGATATTTGTTGCATATTAAAAATGCATTGGAATCAGTGAAAATAAATACGTAAATAATTTAATAAATATAATTTATTGTTAACTCTATTCTAAAATGCCCCATTGCGAATATTTAAAAATTTACAATTATTTTGACATTTTAATATTGAATGCAATATATCCTGATTGCCTAATAAATATGATTACATTAGTGATGTTACTTATGATTTTTTTTTTGGAAAGTAAACGAAATGGTTATTATTTTATTTCTTTTTCTAAATTTAATTTTCCAGGTTTTTCAAAAATAATATTCTTTCATAAATCAATAAAAACTGATAAATCTTTTATCGTTTAAGAATTTATTTATTCTACGTTATTATTCTAAATTTTCTTATCATACATAAAGTTGTAAAGTTCAACCGTTTGCATCCGTAATGAGGATATGTGTTCGGTAAATATCATAATCTAAATCTGTTAATAGACATTTAGCAGACGATTCCTTTTTAGACATTTTATAACTGCTACTATTTTTATTTAATTAAAATATTATTAAAAGATAAAAACAAACGATTTTTTCTTTGATAAACATTTATTATTATTATTATTTCGTTTATTTTTTGTATAATAGCTGATGGTCAATTGCAAACCTTGTGGAATCTGGCAATGTTTGTAACATGCTGTTCAGTTGAAAAAATAAACAAGTCGATGGAATTCTAAAATGCTTGGAGTCTTAATTTAGTTTTTAAGAATTTAAGATGCTATGCAAGCTATAGTTTGAAGCTTACGAAAACGGATAGTTTTCTAGAAAGCATGCAAAAATATAAACAAACTGTTTAAAATATCACTGCAAGGGAAAAACAATTTTTAAAAGGAAGATTTCAATCACCAAAAAAATTAAGCTTTGTTTCTAAACAATATATATATATGAATGAATGAATGAAATAAGTATTGGATAGTGCTTTCCCCGTTTCCCTCACCTGATAACTTGCATTCAGGCAACATGTGACACATTATTAAGTGCCTCCGGGCTGCTAAATGGGGGATCCTTTTCGAAAGTAGAGTCATTGTGTCTGGTCATTAGATGAATCCACATAAGCAACTACAGGTGTGAATTTTGTAGTTTCAAAGAGACATATCATATCTTTAAGGCATGCGACATATCATATCTTTAAGGCATATCTTAAGGCATATCATATCTTAAGGGAACGACAAAACATCCAGATGTTAAACTTTTGTCCAGCTTTAAATGGACTCCTCACATCAATCACCAGAAACCGTTGTCATTAAGTTTCGAAGTCAGGTAGACTTTAACCGGTGTTAGCTGTGAATTGAATATAATTTACATGCGTTCGAGAAGGGTCAGCTACAAAGAGGAATCATAAATAGACATTCCCACGATCGGTTAGTGACCATTGAAGAAGCATTGCTGAACTGCTATTTGGGTGATAAGGAGCTCAAGTGCACCAATGAGAAATGAGAAGTGGAGATTTGACGGAAATAAAATGCGGTATTTTTTAAACACAGAGAGAGAGAGAAATAAAAGAGCAGTGAGAGACGTGGAAGAAGAAGTCGAAAAAACGTGAGTGTTTGAAGGTGTCCTTGATTTTGTGAGAAGCTCAGTGTGATTCGGATTTCTGTGTTAGGATCTAAACGATAAAGATAGGCGGATTTCTGAAGCTACCTCTGTAGCAGCCGTTTGAGCTAACAGCTTGTTAGCGTCTTTGTGGTGTTTATTCTCCGAATTGATCGATGAGAACTATTTCATGATTAATTTTCCACTGCAGAGTGAATTTTGTTACACTACTCTCTTATTTAATCAGTCAGGATCAAGACATTAAAATTCTCGACAAAAAGAAATTCCATTGTGTTTTAGACAGTATTCAACTATAAAGCGCACCTATTTCTGAATATAAAATTGTTATAAACAAATGTGTATGTACAAGTACTGACAGCAAGTGAACATACGAAAATAATAGATCAGGGGCTTTGAATAAATTGAATTATATTATAGACCAATTTAAATAGAAACTTCCATTAAAAACTTTTTTTTTTTAGATTTTACAGCGTGTTGATAAGATTTGAAAAAATGTTACATTTGAGGGAAACGTTTTTATATGAGAGATTAAATATGTTTTATGATTCATTTTTTCTTTATTTTCAGCTTAATTAATTAGATTCATTTTGAGAAAAAAATATCAAAAAACATTAGATTTCAGCTAATGGCTATTAAATATTCAATAGTTGTTTTTTCTGTTCTTTTTGCAAATATACAAAGATTTAACGGAGAATAAAACGAACCAAAAAAAAAAAAAATACCGCTGGTTTTTTTTTAAGTTATGATTCTACAAAATATTCCTTTAATAATAGTTTTTCGGAGAATTAATTTTTAAATACATGTCTCTCAATAATTTTAAACACATATATAATAAGTTAAAAGATTCAACTAATTATTGTTTTTATTAATTGAATTTTCCTCAATGTTCTTTAAAAAAATTATCCAAATGCAGAGTCCTTCGCTACTTTACCAAAAATTTTGATTTTTTAGAAATTCAGCAAACGTATGATTGGCTATATTTGGATATATTTTTAATAGTCAGTTTAAACTTCTCTTTAAAATTAATAATTTTCTTAATAAAATATGTTATTTTTCATTCATAAAAACAAAAATATTCGCTGCAAAGCAATTCAAGTAAAATAAAAATAACATTAAATTGCGATATTATCTGAAGTATATACATCTTCACAAATTAGAGCGCAAACTTAAAAAAAAAAACTACAATGTTAAATCTGTTATTTTCCAGTTTGTCCATCTGTTATTTATTTGTCCGTCGTTCACAATTTATTGATAATATAACAAACTGTACAAGTTATTTAAAATTAAATACTTATACGCGAATTCGATATTTCAAAATAAAACATTTAGATGAATGTTAAATATGTATGCATATTTTAATTTTAAAAAAATACTTATATATGAAATGAAAGTATTGATTTTTTTTCCTAAGACTATCTGCCTGACAATAAGATCGTAGATCGTCCCTAGGGCATAAAAATCGTTTATCCATCTAATGTCTATCAAGGAGAATGGTATATTAAACGTAGTAAAGGAAGTCATTCTTAAAAATAAAGATCCCAGATTGTTATCTTTATATTATGTTACATACGAAAATTATAAGATTTTAGAGCGTACTTCAAAGTTTTTTTTTTAATTTCAGCTATATTAACGCCCCGTTTTTAAAGCAACACTAAAGCAATTTTGAGACATATCTCATAATTCTGAACTACGATCAGACGCCGAGAACGATACCTGCGCAGAAACCCCCTCTCCCAAATTCCACAACAGCGGAGGAAGCTAGGCCTCGACTGATGTCACAGTCGTCAGGCCCGCTTAGACGGCTGTCCTACGGTGAATTCGGGTCTCAAACCTGAAATTCTCTGGTTCCGAAGCCGAGACCTTACTACTAAGCCACCGCGGTCCTATGTACTTCGAAAGAACGAATGGATTGATCGGTATGACAAATATCCAATAGGTCATCTCGATTAACATTAGAAATGCAAGGAAAGATGACAATTATACATTTTACACGGTTTTACCCTAAGGATGAATTGAAAACGTAAAAGTTGTAAACACCAGATTTGTACAAAAAAATGTTCTTTTTCTAATATATATATATATATTTAGTTCATTGTATACGTAGTCTATCTGTGACAAATATAGTGTAGATATATAACAAATATAACATCTATAGTGTAGACATAGTTCAAATTTAGAGTCAAATCCAATTAGGAATTCATCCTCTGCCGGTCTCTACTTTCGGAAATATGTAAATGAGAAAGCTTCAATGTGCAATGACTGAAATATATGAAATTTGGCATGGATATTATGACTACAAGTGCAGTTTTGTGTGAAATTTTGGTTTCAATTGGCTTAGTAAAACGTATTTAAAACAATAATTCAATTTTCAGATGCCATTAACCACATGCCATGAATTTATCGCCAAATAAACTCGACGATTACCCGATAGATTCAGTAAAAATGCCAAATTCACGTTAATGATTAATATTTCGTAGCTATTGTACGCCAATGTCATGTAGGGAGTAGGCATCACTCGTTTAAGAGAGAGTATGCGAAATAGTTTTGAGAGGACTATTCCTGTTGGTTTCTTTTATCACTTAATATATTTACCATCGTTAATTCTCCCCGAAATCAACAATATCCCTCTAATTACATTTTCCATATTCATTGGCATAACGTAGGTACGCAAGTAGCACTCGAAACTTAATAGGGTTATGTCTCTTTAATCTTTTAGCCACATTAATGATTGCTAGAACATGCTACAATTTTTGCGGTCTTACTTCATGTTTGAATTTAAACAGTAGTACAAATATAGTAGTGTTTTATGTCCCTCTAGCAGGTTGATCTGCCTGTCGATACTGCTTCGTTCAGCAGTAGATGGGTGATTGACTGTGCATAAGAAGAAGAAGTAGTAGTTAATCTGTGTTCCTTTCTATCTCTCCTGTAGTAAATCCCTCTATCTACAATATAGCAACAAAACAATGTTTGCTGCCATACATGAATATTGCTTATTGAATATTCAGAAAGTCTGCAGTCCTTGACCTGCATACCTTCAAGGAATTTTCTTGGTCTACATGAGGGTTTCTTCCTTGATACAAATTGATTCATATGATAAATTGTCAAATCGTGTAAAAGAACACCCAAACGTAGCCAACTAAGAGTAACCATATACATTTTCAGTTTGGATTTTACTTTGACATTCTAGTTTGGTCTTTACTTTGGTATTCTTGTCGTTTAATAGCGGTCGCTATGGAAATCAAGATGTACCTCTTTCTTTCCATTGTCCACTTATAAATTGATTTGCATTTTTCCAATATCCTTCAAGAAGATATTTTAATATCTCTTCTTTATAGGAATAAAATTGTATCCATCTATTCAAGCCTATGCTTACCTTTCTTTAAACAATTGCATATTTGTGTTATTTCATATGTATTTGCCACAGCTTTGAATTTAGTGAAATTATTTTTATACCACATTTTTCTGTGTAAACTTAGCGACCATGTTATGATCTAATCAAAAACAGAAAGCCTGAATTTACGATAAACTATACAATATTAAATTTTGATTTTTTGATTATTAGCTACTGTACTCAGTTTTTCTCGGAAGGATAACAAATTAAATTTTATATTTTAAATGCAAAGATATATCTTGTTCGCAATTTTAAAAAAGAGTTGGGGAAAAGTGTTGAAAATATGTTTCATTTTTTTTTAACAGATAGCAAAAAAAAAGTTATTTGCTGCTCTCTCTCATATCGTTTGATCATTTGTCTCAGATTTAAACATTTATCTCTCTATTTTTTTTTAAAGTATTTCGAAAGATGCCTCACTTATCTAAAATTATTTGGGTTCCTATTTTTCCCCCATCACAACTAAATTGATAAAAGATGCTCATTCATGTCATAAAATTCAATTCAGAAATCGAGAATACCATTTTCATCTTTTTGATGTTTCTGTGCACAATCGGAAAAATAAATTTCTAATTTTACTTTCAATCTCTTTATCTTTTTCTCAGGCGACACTTAAAACTGATTGGCCACTGATGCTTCTCAAAGTTATTTAAAGACTCGTAAGATTGAAACAAAAGCATAATAGAATTATATCGTTAATGTGCTGTAAGGATTATTGGAAGGAAGTTATGGTAAAAATTTGATTGAAATCATCGTAGATACTGGCTGAATCTTTTGATTTATTACAATACTAGCCGCCGTCGGCAACCAGCCGTTAGCCAGTATTAATACTCGCTAAAATGCTCAATTAATATTTTATGTAACTTATTCTCATAATATGTTTTTCATCAAATTATTTTAATCACATTTTGATAGTCATATTATCCACTTATGCTATTATATAAGCCTTAAGCCGTTCTGTTCATTGTATTATTACGTGTCTCTTTTTCATTTTCTATAAAGCAAGTAATATATATATATATATATATATATATATATATATATATATATATATATATATATATATATATATATATATATATATATATGAAGACAAAGGATAGAAATAAAAAAAAAGGGTGATGATGAAAAAAAGAAATGTATTGATCTCAAGTTGCAACTGCATCAGTCCAGGGCTTCATGTGATCAGCTGAAGTGGAAGTTGTCTCGGGCCCTTCATGAGATCCTACTTTTGCTACGTCGTAACAATCATGTGGCTTTATCTTGACCACTTTGTAAGGTCCAAGGAACTTAGGTCTTAGCTTCAGACCTTCTCCTAGCTGGGTTCTTTTAATTGCTACCAAGTCGTTTATTTTAGAGAGTGGGGCAATTCTACGATGTTTGTTATATTGCCGTCGGTTCTCTTCTTGAATTTTGAAGATATTTGCTTTGGCCTCCTCACGAATTGTTTCTTTTTCTTGAATCATGGAGTGCAAGAATTCTTGATCTAGGATTTCTTTGATTCTTAGGTCCGTTTTGTTTCGCATCTTCACACCTGTCCCGCGAATGACCTCTGGTTCCATCGTTTCCGGTACAACGATGAGTTCACGTCCATCCACCTGTACGTACAAGACATTTTCTTTTATATGGTAATCATCTTTGAGTTCTTTCTCGACCAGAGTTTTCAGCAATTGCATACGTTCGTCAGCTTCTTGTGCAGTTGCGATCTTAGATGTAATTTTGCTTTGGGAACGGGTGACCATGCACACTGCATTCCTGCTCAATGCATCTACCTGTTTATTTTCGGTGCTTACCAATTCATTATTCTGAATGAGACTCAGACATTTTGGCGGGAAAATTCCCTCCATTACTAATTGATCACTTATAACTGCCTCAATCTCAACGGGTTTACATTCCTCATTAAAAGCAAATGAAAAGGTTGCAGTTTGAGCAGAAATTTCATTTCCAAAACAAGTTTCAACTTGTATATTTCCCGTTGTTGTTTTGATAGGAAAAAATGATTTGTTCACAATTATAAGTTCACTTCCAGAATCTTTTAGAAATTTTACTTTTTTTCCATCCACAAAAATATCAATATATTCTAGCATATTTTTTGGCTTAGTTCCACTTCCCGATATAACAAATTTGTTTTCTGTCTCACTTTCATTTGTAGATTTTTCAAATCGTTTTGGACAGTTACGAGCGAAATGAAAGCTTTCCCCCTTTTCCCCGCATACATAACAAATCCTTTCCGGTTTAACATTTTGATATTTGTTTCGACGAAACGATTCACTTTCCATTGCCTGTTTTTGAAACCTTGATGCTTTCGTTTCACTACTATGTACATTAGAATTACTGACTTCAGATAACGATTTACCCCGAGATGAGAAAAATAAATCACATTCGCGACCCAACTGAGTTGGCGGAAACCATGTTTTTCCTTCCCGAATACCTACGTATTCTTTAGTTCGGAAATCCAAAGTTTCGTACAACTTATCTGCAACAATTAAATCACATAATTTTTTAAAATCTCTTTTTACTTCTCTTACCTGACAATAGTAATCAAATGTTGCAGTTAATCGCGATGCGAATTGTACGTGCGATTCGCTTGGTAAACGTTGAGCATTTTTAAAATTACTAAGACATTCTCGAGGTGTCGGCTGAAATTCAGCTAAAAATAACTCTTTTAATTTTTCATAATCCGACAAATCCTGCTCAGTTGCATACGTTAAAACATTATTAGCTTTAACCCCTAGCAAATTAATTAATATCTCAGCTTGGAAGTCTTTAGGAACTTCTTTAGTAATAAATGCCTTTTCTAAGGAAGTAAAAAACAAATGAAATGCCTCGGGTTTCTCAGGAACAGAAATTGTTAGTGTTTTAACACTTTTTATTAAACTTTCAAAACTAAAGGACACGTTTGTTTGCTCACCAGGCAATGTTTGTTTTTTCAGTTTTTCTAGCTCAATCTCCTTCTCGAGTCGGGCCAATTTTATTCTTTCAATCTCTAACTTGGATTGTTCAGTAACTGCCTTAGCCGTACGATCCTCAACGATCGATTTGATGACGCCACGGACAAATTCTTGATCCGTTTTAAAAACATCAGAATTCTCAATTAATTTCTTAAGTTCCAAAATTTTAGCATTTTCTGACACAGTTTCACCGAGTTCTTCGGCAAGTATTTTTAAATCACACTTCTTTAAATTATTTAAGATACTCATTTTCAGAAATATGGCAGAATAAATATAAAACAGGAGTAGCACAGTACCTTTTAAAATTTGTTGTTCACCGGCTCCGAGCCCCCATGGTTGTGGGTGTGATGGGTCTTAATGCATCAGTCCACTTGGATTAACTTAATCTTTTTATTCTTGATTAACAATTGATGATTCTGATGAACTTTACAAATGAGAATTCAATGATGAAGGAATTTATATTACATGAAGATGGATAGTTGATGTTGTTTAAAAAGGATCTTTCCCACCTACGCGTGGTACACTGACATTTGCAGAGGAATTCTTCAACGTAAGAATTCCAGTTTCGGCCCTTTCTCAGAGTATCACGGCTTCTCGGTTTCCGGTCGCACCCTTTTCGGCGGACGTCCGTTCTCTCCCCTCGTCTAGTGAACTCTGAACTCTGCCCTCCGACTGCTGGCTATCACCGGATGAACTCAGAGTGCCCTCTCGTGGAGTTAATTTACCACATATATATATATATATATATATATATATATATATATATATATATATATATATATATATATATATATATATATATATATATATATATATATATATATATATATATATATATATATATATATATATATATATATATATATATATATATATATATAAGACCTGAAAGCACAGTCATTGGGCATTGATATCTTATATGCACTACAGAATAATTGTCATAATTTGTAATATCTCAATTTGTAAACAGATGTACGTCTGTTACTAAAGATTTTCAAAAAAGTAGTTAAGCTCTAATAAGAGTTGCACGTATTAAACCATATTTGCCTTAAATAAAATTGTTTCATTGAATTAGTAATAAAGGTATTGATTGTAAAAGAACATAGAAAACTTTTTTTTTTTTTTTTTTGCATTTACTTTTCAAAAAATATGATTCCTATTTATTTAATTTCATACAGATACGTGCTGTAAATCACTCTTTTATATATTTACTTTGGAATGGTAGTTAACTTATTTTTTTAATTTGAGCTTCTTTCAGTATAATGCCAACACGTTGTAAAAGTTAATTTTTTCCCCATAAACGTGCAACGTTCTTGTGTAGCTAAAATTTTATTTTTATTTTGTGAATAATAATTTTTTAAAAATTATGATTAAATATTTTTTTGAAAATTTCTAGAAAAACAGAAATTTAAATTGTTTCTAACTTTAGTATCATTGAAAAGATAATTTTTAGAACTTTAACTTAATTTGAAAATCAATTTTGTGGTGTAATATTTTTGGAAGTTATAGTGGGAAAGCACTGAAATTTCGCTTAACTTTTAATTAATTAAATTTCTAATTAAAAATTCAAAAAAATCTCTCCGAGGTGCACATTTCTGACCTCCAACATGTACGCATGTGCCAAATTTTATAGTTGTAGATAAAATTATCTGACTTGTAGAGCTCCAACACACACACACATATACATGCACATTGAGCATTATTATAAGTATAGATTTTACAAAAATTTAACTTGTAAACTTTTAAATAGGTCATTTGAACTCTGGACCTTATTTGGCCCAGAGTGGCATGGACAAATTTCAAGACCATCACTGTTTCGATGGTACTGCGGTCACAAAAACGTACATATATTTTTTGTTTATTTTAAATGTGTTTGATTTTTTTGCAGCTTTTTTACTTGGCAGGATCAATGTGTTACAAGCTTTAAAGCACACGAAACATTCCTAAGAGTACATTCATAATTAAAATATTCTACTGTACGTAATTGTACATACAGTAGATACATTTTCCTATAGCCTATTTAAGAATGGGAGAAACAAAAATTTGTTATCAGAGCACGTGTTTTTCTTTATTCAATTATTTCAAAGAAACAAAAATGACTTTTAAAAAAGACGCAAGTCCATTAGTGGACACTAATTCAATGGAAGGTATAACTGAAGGATCCCCTCCCCCATTGTTGTAAATTATCTTTTCAAGAAAAACAACACTCCTTGAATGTATATATATATATATATATATATATATATATATACATTCAAGGAGTGTTGTTTTTCTTGAAAAGATATATATATATATATATATATATATATATATATATATATATATATATATATATATATATATATATATATATATATATATATATATATATTTGAATTTGTCACCATTCGCACACCACAGTAAAGTGTTGGCAATCCTATTGAAAAATCATTCAACAGCTGATAGTTAAAAAGGATCGGTTATTATGTTAACGAAAGATTTGAATTAAATAAAAAAATACAGTTTATTTTCTTTAAATTGTTTTTTTTTTATTTAATTATAAAGCGCATAGGATAGGGTTATGTATGGAATGCCACATAGGGAAAATGGTCTCCACCGCTTTGCTGGAACGCACTCTTTTGTCGAAATTTTACGTGACATTTGGCATAAATGTGGCTGAATTTCGTTGAAGGAGCTTTGCATTTTCTCCTTCAATGCACGCGGTTGGTATAGATCTTTGACTTCAAGTAACCCCATAAAAAGAAATAGAATGGTATTAAATCACACGATCTAAGAGGCTAATTCTCAAATTTTCGAACAGTGGCCGCCAGACTTTCACTATTTTTTAAATATTGTTCAACAATGAAAACATGTTGGTACATCGTGTAACGGTCTATTTTTACTAACCATAAACTATCAGCAGTCAAATGTTTTTTAATAGGGTTGCCAACACGTTACTGTAAAAATGGTAGCAAATTCATTTTGTCCATTAATTTTCGGACACTTCTTATATATATATATATATATATATATATATATATATATATATATATATATATATATATATATATATATATATATATATATATATATATATATATATATATATATAAGACCTGAAAGCACAGTCATTGGGCATTGATATCTTATATGCACTACAGAATAATTGTCATAATTTGTAATATCTCAATTTGTAAACAGATGTACGTCTGTTACTAAAGATTTTCAAAAAAGTAGTTAAGCTCTAATAAGAGTTGCACGTATTAAACCATATTTGCCTTAAATAAAATTGTTTCATTGAATTAGTAATAAAGGTATTGATTGTAAAAGAACATAGAAAACTTTTTTTTTTTTTTTTTTGCATTTACTTTTCAAAAAATATGATTCCTATTTATTTAATTTCATACAGATACGTGCTGTAAATCACTCTTTTATATATTTACTTTGGAATGGTAGTTAACTTATTTTTTTAATTTGAGCTTCTTTCAGTATAATGCCAACACGTTGTAAAAGTTAATTTTTTCCCCATAAACGTGCAACGTTCTTGTGTAGCTAAAATTTTATTTTTATTTTGTGAATAATAATTTTTTAAAAATTATGATTAAATATTTTTTTGAAAATTTCTAGAAAAACAGAAATTTAAATTGTTTCTAACTTTAGTATCATTGAAAAGATAATTTTTAGAACTTTAACTTAATTTGAAAATCAATTTTGTGGTGTAATATTTTTGGAAGTTATAGTGGGAAAGCACTGAAATTTCGCTTAACTTTTAATTAATTAAATTTCTAATTAAAAATTCAAAAAAATCTCTCCGAGGTGCACATTTCTGACCTCCAACATGTACGCATGTGCCAAATTTTATAGTTGTAGATAAAATTATCTGACTTGTAGAGCTCCAACACACACACACATATACATGCACATTGAGCATTATTATAAGTATAGATTTTACAAAAATTTAACTTGTAAACTTTTAAATAGGTCATTTGAACTCTGGACCTTATTTGGCCCAGAGTGGCATGGACAAATTTCAAGACCATCACTGTTTCGATGGTACTGCGGTCACAAAAACGTACATATATTTTTTGTTTATTTTAAATGTGTTTGATTTTTTTGCAGCTTTTTTACTTGGCAGGATCAATGTGTTACAAGCTTTAAAGCACACGAAACATTCCTAAGAGTACATTCATAATTAAAATATTCTACTGTACGTAATTGTACATACAGTAGATACATTTTCCTATAGCCTATTTAAGAATGGGAGAAACAAAAATTTGTTATCAGAGCACGTGTTTTTCTTTATTCAATTATTTCAAAGAAACAAAAATGACTTTTAAAAAAGACGCAAGTCCATTAGTGGACACTAATTCAATGGAAGGTATAACTGAAGGATCCCCTCCCCCATTGTTGTAAATTATCTTTTCAAGAAAAACAACACTCCTTGAATGTATATATATATATATATATATATATATATATATACATTCAAGGAGTGTTGTTTTTCTTGAAAAGATATATATATATATATATATATATATATATATATATATATATATATATATATATATATATATATATATATATATATATATATATATATATATATATATATATATATATATATATATATATATATATATTTGAATTTGTCACCATTCGCACACCACAGTAAAGTGTTGGCAATCCTATTGAAAAATCATTCAACAGCTGATAGTTAAAAAGGATCGGTTATTATGTTAACGAAAGATTTGAATTAAATAAAAAAATACAGTTTATTTTCTTTAAATTGTTTTTTTTTTATTTAATTATAAAGCGCATAGGATAGGGTTATGTATGGAATGCCACATAGGGAAAATGGTCTCCACCGCTTTGCTGGAACGCACTCTTTTGTCGAAATTTTACGTGACATTTGGCATAAATGTGGCTGAATTTCGTTGAAGGAGCTTTGCATTTTCTCCTTCAATGCACGCGGTTGGTATAGATCTTTGACTTCAAGTAACCCCATAAAAAGAAATAGAATGGTATTAAATCACACGATCTAAGAGGCTAATTCTCAAATTTTCGAACAGTGGCCGCCAGACTTTCACTATTTTTTAAATATTGTTCAACAATGAAAACATGTTGGTACATCGTGTAACGGTCTATTTTTACTAACCATAAACTATCAGCAGTCAAATGTTTTTTAATAGGGTTGCCAACACGTTACTGTAAAAATGGTAGCAAATTCATTTTGTCCATTAATTTTCGGACACTTCTTATATATATATATATATATATATATATATATATATATATATATATATATATATATATATATATATATATATTTCTCAGCACTAAGAAATATATATATTATTTTCATTGTATTTACATACATCTTAAAATATTAGCTGATGATACTTTATAGAAAATCCATTAATATACCCCCCACTAGCAAATAAATATTTGCGTTTTCTTTTTCTTAGTATTTTTGATGATAATACTGCTTTTGAATTCATTTATTGAATCCCAAAGATTTTCTTTGAAACAAACATATAGACGAAACGAAATTCCTGCATTTAAAGGTAAGCATTTTTAATTATTTTTAAGACATTTTCATTAGTTTTAATATTACTAAATTCTTCTAATATAAGAAAAATTGAAATGTCCATTCAAATGATTTTCGCAGTCAAATAACTAAAACCAGTTTATTTAAAATTATTTTAATAAAGGTTGGACATATGCTGCCTTCCTATAGGATGCCAGAAGCTGTAGATTCTATATATATACTACGTTTATACCTACTGACAATTTCTCATCACTACGCATTGTACAATAATAACTTTTAACAAAGATGATCTTTTTAAATATGACTTGGACTACTTTACTTTGTGATGCTCACGAGACTTCAGTTAAAGGGCTACAAAGTGGAACAGTAAACTATTCATTGCCCTTTTTTATTACCTGTCTGCAACGTGTAGCCGTAACTGTACCTGATCGTTAATCACTCCTTAGATTCTTCGCGTGTGTTCTCTCTTTCCGCTACTTTTATCTTTTAAAAAGGTTTATGACGTCATAGCTTGAAGGTGGAATTCAACATTAAATTGAAGTGCAACCGTGTGCAAACATTCTTTTGCTTGTAACTTTGCTTACATTAATGGAGCATCGAAATATTAAAATGATCATAAATAAGACAGTAAAACTTTTACGAGATTCAGCTGCAAAAGATTCAAACATTTAAACAAAACACGGAATATTAATATTATAAAAGTTGTGGTAGTAAATGTGCAATAAAATACAGTGAGCATTATTCTAAAGAGAATTTTTTTTTTAATGATGCACCTAGGTGATTCTGTTTTTTTTAATGATTTTTCGGTCCAAATGAGAATAAATTACTTAGTGCACATGTTTAAATTTTGACTTTGGGTATATCTTTGTTATTTTCATTTAACTATAGAAAAATATTGCATATAACCACAAAATTTTATTTTAGAAGAGAAATTTTCAATACTTCTTAATGTTTAAGTTACATTCTTTCAATTGTTTTAAGATTGGATTCTTTGTTTGAAAATTCTATGGCGATTGAGGGATTTGGCAATGAATTCTATGGTGAAGTATAGGGATTTGGCAAATTTCCTTTCATTCTGGTAGAAAGTGTTTGGATTCCGACATTATTTTCACCTGCATAATGATTTCAGCCCGTATAAAAGAGTAATTCTACAGGGAATCTAATTTTAAACCTTGTATTTTCTAGTTGTGGGCAAGATTCTGTTGCGACTATGGTCTCACATTTTTACTTACAAAAATTGCATATCCAACTAGTTAACAAATGTAAGCACAGATGGAGCCAGAAAAATAGCTAAAATTGTGACTACGATTGCACCAAAGTTAGATATCTATACATAGAATAAAACGAAGTCTCTTGAAAGAGTATATATGTTTGAAAGATAAAACCTCGAGTAATACTTAACTGATTCTGGAGATATTTGTACCAATTTTCAGGGCATTTATTGGGGGAGGTTTTAATATATTAAAGTCATATCAAAAGGAAAAAAGGAGTTTTTTAATTATGAGTTTAATTATTTTCCTACTACGATTCGTGCATGCGTAAAGCAGCAATATCTCTGCTTGGCCCTCATCCGCGCATGTGCGAAGACCTCAAACTGAGTATGTGCAAATAGCAAGAGTTGTGCTATGCATATCCGATACATTTCTTTGTTTACGTCTGACTTTAAACAGTGATTCAAAACTCTTTATGCCCCCCCCCCAAAAAAGGAAATCCAACCTTCACCGGAGGACATTAAATGCCAAAACACTTCGTCTGTTGCGCGATAATGTAAATATAGAGGAAATAAACGTTCGGTTAACAAATAACAGAGAAAGAATGTCCACACTTAGGGAATTAAAGTTTTCTGTTGAGCGAAGTAACCATCTCTTCTTAAATCGCACTGAAATTGAATTACAGAGACAGAATGAATCTCATAAGGAGCAAAGTGTTCGCCCAGTCAATATAGTTTACAAAGAAATATTATGAAACAAGCTGGATTTTATTTTCCTATCAGATACATAGTTGATAAACAATCGTAGAACAATGGATACAATGACTTATTTATTATATTTTTACATTTTTCTATTGCATATTTTCAGTGAATTGTTTTGTTTATCACCATATCATATTTTTATCTTTTTAACAGTCTAAATATTTCTGAATATGTAAAAAATTGTTTTGATTTCGAAATATATTTTTATGTTTGTTTGATGTTGCGTGACATGCCCATGTCATAATAGGTGGAGGCTAGACTTAATTTTTTTTCTCTGCATGTTATGCCATGGGCAACGCTGTGTGGGTAATGCTAGTGCTTTCATAAAATGTTAATTTGTTTTTTGAAATACATCAGGGCTGTAGCGTTTTTCAATAAAATACAAAGCATAATAATTATGAGATTTTTTTAAAGGAAAATAAATGAAATGCGATTGAATAAGAATAAAGGATAAATTATGAATTATAGTGAATATCTTCATGAGGAATCGAAGAAAACTAAACAATGAAGTTTATTCGGTTATTGATTATTTTTTTATTTCTCTAAAAATAGTTAAAATGCCTCACTAATAAAGTAGGAAGACTTTGCATTTTTTCAATATGCTTAGATTTAAAAAAACCTTCGAAAACAAATTTTCCTCTACCACACACCCTAAATACATAATCGGCTTTGTCCAGACGTTTTAAAATAACTTCGCATTCTTAGTATAATACAAAAACGTATTTATTACCTTTTAGATATCTCACCGACAATGATTGATTGAAATTTTTATAGATGTTTTAGAAGAATCCAATTCAGGAAAATTGTTGGAAATATAACGAAGAGAGAGAAATTTCTACAAAACATTCTCTCATACTTTCTAATAAACGTGTGAAGCCAGAGAACACATTGCATGATATTAGCTTACAATGACTATGAAATATTGACCTTTGATGTGAATTCATCATTTTTACTGAATTTATCCTGTGACCTTGGGAAATTCTTTTAAGATTTATCTTTGGCATGCGGTTAATAGTATCCGAAAATCGAATTTGCGTTTTCCCCAAACGATTGAAAACAAACCTTTGACACAAAACAGCATTTGTAGTCATAAAATATAACATACCTAATTTGATATATTTAAGGCATTACGTTTTTGAAATATCGAGTTCAGGTGTTTCTGAGTACAGAGCAACAGAAAGCCAATCCATTGTTGGGTTAGTCTCATATTTTGAAAGGTGTCTAAACTATAGATATAACGACCAATCAGCACAATTATTGGTTCCTTTTTTTAAATAAATTATATAATAAAAATAAGGTTATCATCGATATTACATTTTCATTCATTTCAATCATAAATGCTTTAAATTATATTTGAAATGTTACGCAAAGAACAGCTTTGATATCTAAATATATCACAAATAATTTATGCAAAGAAAATAAGTGAAAGTACATCTCACGTTTATGTTATACTAACCACATTGGCAACTATTTGATATGTCGTGATTGATGGTTGCTACAAATTTCAATTATTTCCTTGCCAAAATATTTTTTTAAAAAAAATCTTGATAGATATATAACATTATTTCAAAAGTCTTACACCGTGTCTTAATTGTCCTTTTCCTTTATTTAATTTTATAGCTACATCTTTATACAATTAAATATATTACAGTAAAAAGTAGCACCATTGTAAAATGAAGGCTAATTTAAAATATTTATAGCCTTTGCTTGAATCCGAAATTAAACCTTAATTTTAAAAGGAATGAAATATCATTAAAACTATTCAAGCATCTCTGATACTGAAAACTTACTTTACATAGAAAATTAAGCCGAATCTTCATATTTTGATCAAAACAATGGAAAAAAATCCAGTATGAATTATTAACAGTAACAACGAGAAACGTTTGAATTTTATTTCAGTAAGGAAATATATTATTTTAAAATAATTGAAAAATAGAACAAAAAATTAAATGCCAAAAATTTCGTTATCATTAAAAAGATTTTTTTTTAATATTAAGATTTTATAAATTTTTTCTATAATATTTTCGGAATTTATGACGGAAAATATACAAAATTTCACATAATTTCTAACCAATTAAAGTTCTCGATAAAATTTTCAAAATACTCGCTATAAGGTGCACATTTCAGCTCGTCAACATATACATATGCCGAGTGTTTTTAGCTCTAGGAAAAAATGTATATCCTGTAGAGCACTAATACGCAGACATTCTCTCATCTTTATTATTAGTACAGTTGCTCTTTTCATATTTTCCCTTTGATTAGTAGCCATTTTGTACGAAATTTGCAAAGTCAGTTGAAATTTATTATTATTATTGAAATTTATTATTAAAATATCCTAATTATGCATCTGCTACATTTTGACTCTATATAAAATAATTCTTCGATACATAAAATAACATTTCAAAAACTGAAGAACTGGAATTGAACAAGTTCAAGTTAGGTAGATAGACATAGGAAATCTACCTACTGCAATGCCCATATTATCTTATTAGCAAGATAACTAGAGTAAATTTGATTGGATTTTAACCGGCTTGGAAGATAGTGTGCAGCAAATAAAACGCATGGTATCTCTTTGAGGGCTCTCTACGAATTTCCAGAGAGCCATCTACCTGAAAGAGGAGTGAATGGAGGAATGCCGAGGTTTTCATTTTCATATAATTTTTTTTAATATTGAAGATAAAACATTAAATCAAATTAGTCGGATTAGCGCCTTTTTAAAACGGGCAACTTAAAGTATTTCGATGGCTGCAATTACTTAGAAATTAGGAACTAAAAGGAGATTTTCAATATCTAATTTTGAATGCTTCTATTATCAACAATATATATGTTGGCAATTTTTAAAAAAGAATGAAATAAAATTTCTACTTTTATTTCATTTCCATAATTTATCATTGTTTAAATGCACACGATCTAAAGTTTAAGACATAGAATAAAATTAATTAAATAAAAATAAAGTTTAAATGGCAGCCTTTTGTAAAATGAACAACTTAAAAATTTCCATAAGCTGCTCATACTTTAATTTATTTTGATACTAGCCGCCTTTGGCGACCAGCCGGTTCGCCAATCTTAATGCTCGTTAAAATTTTAATTATTAAATATTTTATGTAATTCCTACTTTAATAGCTTCTTCATCAAATATTTTAAAGCTTCAAATTTTGATAGTCATGTAATTCACTCATAATAATATAAAGTCCTTCAGCCATAACATAATATGTATCTCTCTAATTTTCTGTTAGTTCGGGTAGAATTTATGCTTAAAATTAAAATGGAAATGACTAAACTGCAATTAATATAATAATATTTTTTACTGAAACAAAGCATTTTTTTTAATAATATGATTACTGATAATAAAGTCACTGAGCGTTTAAACTTTATGGGCACTAAAGAATATCTTTCTTAAGTTATGTAATATCTCAAGAATTTGTCAACAAAATTTTCTCAGATTCATCATGAACAGATCGATTCTTTAACAATGTTTAATTTTAAATGCATCAAACTTTAAGAAAATAAAATGAATCGTTTAAAATAATCGGTCGAAAACAGGTTTAAAAAACTACTTAAAAAACGATGTACTTAAAACTATAAGCATATACAAAAAAATATATAACTAACATAAATACAATTTACTTACAAAAGCATGCAACTAACCTAAAAATAATTTAAATCATCCGCTGATAACGGTTGTCATGGCAACAATCAGAATGCGCATGCGGGAATTTTCTTCGCCAGCTCCGGTAACGCAAATGCGTGAATTTTTCTACGCCAGTTGGGGTAACGCTATGCAGATTATACATTTTTAATTTCCTTTATTCTGTGTTATTTTAATTCCAAAGTACTTCAGAATGAATCTGAAACATGGATTAATTAACAATGGTTAATTTTAAATGCATAAAACATTAAGAAAATAAACAGAATCGTTTGAAATAATCCGCCGAAAAATCTTAACCCTAGCCTCATTACTGTTGGGAGAAAAAAATAGCTGAAGTCTTACTCATTTGGCGTTGGCGAAAATGGAAGATTTTTTTGGCAGAAAAGTTGGCGGCGGGGAAAATGGAAGATTTTTTTGGCGGGAAAGTTAGTTTTTAATTAATAATTAAAATTATAATTAAAATTTCAAAAAAAGTGACCCCAGGTGCACATTTCCGACCTCTAAGGTATACATGTACCAAATTTGATAGCTGTATGTCAAATGACCTGGCCTGTAGAGCGCCAACACACACACACACATTGAGCTTTATTGTAAGTATATAGATATATTTTTATTTATAGTTTTTGATCTAGGAAACAAAAGTGTTTTTTAAATTAAATTATTTATTGAAACAACTTTTTTTTCGAGACAATACGTATTAGAATGAAATATCACTTATCGATCATTAGATTTATTTAACTATTAGGGATATTCTTGCAATTTTCCAGGTGTCTCTTGTCTCTTGAGTAGTCTAAAAATTGCCCGAAAGAATTAATTAACATTTTTACTATCCATAAGAAATACTTATTATGAAACTGACTAGTATGGTGATCAGTGGATTTACTAACTGAATGACAATTTTCTTACCAAAGTGTAAAATGGATTGATACACAAATTAACTATATTTTGCAATAATAATTACATAAAAAATGATTTCTTGCATAATTCTGCAAATTTTGTGCAGTGAACATACATTTTGCACTTTAAATGTATTTATTAAATAAATCTTGTTGCTCTAGAACTTGATTAATTTGGAAGTTCTTTATTTCAATGTCTACTGCATTACTAAGAGTATACTGAATTAAAAAAATACAATAATTATAGCTTTAACACATGTGTTAACTGTATAACAATGATAATCACCAAGTTGACATTTTAATTTATTGACTGTTTTCAACAATGACGTGAAGTGAAGTTTAAAGCAAAGGCAGTTGCAGGAAATTAATACAATTGCACCAAAAAAATATATATATTTTAAAAACTGATGATCTATTCCTTTTTATTCCAGTTAATATTTATGACTGAAACATTCAAAAGCTCATTAAATGATATCGTAATCCAACGTTAATTAAGAAACACGGACGACTTTCCCGTCTCTATAATCGAAAAAAATCAAACGATAAATCTTTAATTTTTATCATGAAACGTTATTCTCTGTATTTAATTGAAAGAAGAATAATTGCAAACGATAATTAAATTTTTCAAATATGCTAGAAATGTGGACGATAAATTTTCATTTCTTTCTTATATCTTTCTTTTTTAAACTTTAATGATTTCCTTAAAATTGTGCTCTTTTATATTACATTTTATTTTATTGTGAGCTTTCCTAAAATATAAACTTGGTAAGAAGCCTATATTTGTAAATTATTTTTATGTTTTTGAAATATGCGACAGAATAATGGCTGCTCCAATATATAACATTTCATTGTTATTTTTTCCCCTAAGGATTGAAATAAAATAGAAATCGATGTCTTAGATGATAAGGAATCTGCATTCTCTTTCCAGCTTGCCGAGGAGATTTTTTTTATTTATTTAAATTTGTAATACATATCTCTTAAACAAATGTAAAAATATATTATTATCTACATATTTTTGATATTACAACATCTTAGGTGTCATAGAATGCTTTGCTTACATTTCCCCTAATTTCCTATCTACGTCCTTTTACATAATCAAAAGGAATGACTTAATGTGCTTTCACATTTTTGAAAAGTTCCATAACATTCAAAACATTATAATATAGATATAGAAGTCTGTTAATATAATATAGAAGTCTGTTAATTTTATTTTAAATTTCTTAAATTAAATTATAATTACAGTAAAATCTCTTCTTTGCTACCTTTTCACACATATTAAATCATTGATGTTCAAAAGTTTTCATTCACAAATTTTGAAGAAATTCTATGATTCATATAAATAAAAATCAATATTATCAAATATTAAAGATTTTCTATAATATTTGATCTACGAAGAAGTATAAATTATTTTCTAATATCTTTACATCAATTTAACAATCTTAAAATAACTCAATTCGCAAGGTTAATTTAAAATTATGTAAGAATGACTGCCATAATTGGTAGACACTGATAACCTTATATTTTTAAATAAATTTTTATCAACAAATATGATTTCGAATAATGTAGAAAAAGCTGCAGTTTGTTAATCTTCATGTTATTTTAGATTAAACTCAGATTAATTGCAAAAAAATTTGAAAGAAGCTGGAAAATGGAACAATATAATTTTGCCAGTTGCGATATAGAAACAAAGTAATAAATGCTTAAGTAATTAATAAAGTGAAGAAAATGTTTAAAATTACAAAAATCGAATGAATAACATTTATTTTTATGGAAAGTTTTCAATTTTTCAAATTTTCCGAAAATGTTTTCAATGGATGAAAAATAAAGTAAAATATTGACATAACTAAAAAAGCAAACGAATAATAATTCATTTCTTAAAAATTCGTCGCGTTTTCTTGAAACGTAACACAAAAAAGTTTGAGTGCTAGAAGGTAATTTGAAACGGAAACAGTAATTAAAGTCACATTTTATGCATAACAATAAAATATCTGTCATGTCTATGTTTAGAAGACTATGACAAATTTCACTTTCGCGAAAATTGTGGGTTTTTTTCTTCTTTGCTTATAAGAGAAAAATAATTATGATGATGAATGTCTTCTTTCTTTCCGAAAGAAAAGATTTTTTTTGGAAAACGCCTTTGATTTTTTTTTATATGTGTGTCAGTGAGTGATTGAAATCGTTCAGATCTGTTTTTTGGCAAATATTATTACGATAAAAGAAATCTGATTAGATTGTCAGAAGAACTGAAAAGGATTCATTTTTATTCCGAAAATTAATTTTTTCTTTGCATTCTTAGAAATCCAGGCTGTATTTTTCATCCTTTTATATCAATCACTTCATTCTTTTTAACTTTTTTAAACGTTTCTGTCTTCTGTAAATTCGTTTACTTTAAATACCAGACTGTGGAAATATTTTTTACTACCCATTTCATTCTTATTATGTAATCTGCTATTTACAAAAGGAAAAATTAATATTTTGTGAGGTTTTGAAATCACTTAATCCAATTAAAAAATGAAACTATTTCAAAATCGGGTGGCATATTTTGGATTTGTTGCGTCATATTTATCTCCTTCCCCTAAGAATAAAACAAAGTTTGTGCAAAAAAGTTTGGAATAATTCACATTTAAATTAAAATATACATTTAGAATCTGATTGTCATTCGCTGTGGAATTCCATTTTTATGCAAATTATTATTTATAAAAAGAAAATAACCCTCTACATTGAAATTATATGAAAGAATGAGGTTGAAAAAAATTAATCAACTGAATTCTTCCCAAAACATTCTATTTTTATGGAAAGAATACTCAAGAGTTTGATTCTACTTATGATTGTAATGAAAAGGTAAGATACGTAAATTCTCCTTTCAATATTTTTCAAATATGAAGTATTTATTCGACAAAAAATAATTGATATTTCGAATTTTTTTCTATGAGTTTCTATTCTTTTTAATCTTAAAACTCAATATTTGTAGTAACTGCTTGTTCTTGTTTTCTAAAAATAGAGAAATCTGCAAGTAAGATAAGTCTATCTACAAAGTCGTTATTATTAATATTCAAAGAAATTCTTCGAAGCGATGTTGAAATATCCATCAGTATATATTTATACATTAGACTATCACTATATTTTGAACTAAAACTTCAAATCCTTTTCTTTTATACAGATAATCCAATTAGCAGAAGATATTCTATGATGTTATTTTAATGTTGTACTATATTTCAAATGCTATACAATATCGTTAAAATATCATAATCAAATATAGAGAATTTGATGTTAATAGGAAATAAGTCAGCTTCCTTTTTTTTCCTGAAAAAAAAATTGAAAAATAGATCTACATTTTTAGGCCAAGTTATTTTATTTCCAATTTTCAAACGGTAGAATATAATTATTTAATAATTCAAATTTCTTTTCAGAAAATATTAAATGAGTAAATAATTTGAAAATAGGGAATTCAAGACTCTCTAAAACAATGTCTGAAATCCGCCATATCTCAAAGACAGAAGATGGCCAGAATTAGCATAAAATGCAATACAAAATATTTGCTGAAACGATATTAAATTGCCCTAGAGACAACAAAAGCTGACAAGGTCAGATTATTTTTTACCTTAATAGCGTATACCAGCAAAATTAAGCTTTCTACCTTCAAAATCAAATAGAAAATGCTGCACGAATTCAGAAAAATTTCCATAAGAATTCTTTAAAGAACCGAAGCAATACCTAGGTCTTCGAGTTTAAAAATCGATTTGGATTGCAAATTTCTCAGATTAGAATGCTGATGGAAAACTGCCATCCCATTTCAATCCAAACCTATTCCCTCTAGAAAAAATATAATTCAAATTTCTAAAATAAGGTGGAATTAAATACTGCTTCTGAGTTTTCAGAAACTTCTGAACAATTTTGATTTCCTTTTCAATTTTACAAGCAAAGAAATTCCAAACATTAAACAGTGTTTCATCTGAAGCCAGTGTTGAACCTTTTTTAGAAAGCCAAATATGATGTTGTTGCTTTTTTAATTTGCAGGTATAATAAAATGTCGTATTAGTTTTTCTTCATTTAAATTAGATTTTTTTTCCAAGCGACTTTTTTTATTTTGGAATAATTGTATATATTCCTAGGAAATTCACTGAGTTTTTCTTTTTTTTTTACTTTCTCGTCGTATATGTAGTATAGAGAAAATATTGTAATTGCCAAATAGTCCAACTCGAGATTTTGACGAATCTCCATATTTTAGCCTTACTTGAGTTCGAAAAAAGGCATTTTTGAAATTATGTCCTCCTATCACAAAGATAACTCAAAAACACTTTGAGACAGACGACTGAAATTTAGTATACGGTCTTTACACGAAATTTGCAGCTATCTGTCAAACTGTGGATAAAATCCGTTCAGAGGAAATCCATCTGTTCGGCTATTCGGATTTAAGTTATCACGATATTTACAAAGCGAAAAGAGCTAAAAAGATAAAATCAGTACACATACTTAAAATCTATAGTGCCGGCATAAGGCTAGCGCGTCTTCCAGGTGATCTGAGCGTCCAGGTTTCGAGTCCCGGTTCGGGGATGGTTTTTCTTCATCTGTTCTATCTCGGAGATGTGTGAATGTGTCCCCCTGTAAAAAGGAGTTGTGCAAGCGAATGCGATGCGTGAGTTGCTAAAACGCACTCTTGGCCCGAGTTGGCGCTGCTAAAACAAGAGACGCTGCCTTGGCTTAAAATCCATTGTCCATGGTAAGTGCCATTATAAACAACAACAACATCTATAGTGCCATCTCCTGTTTATTGATTGTCTGTCGGTTTGCACTTTCAGAAAGGTGTTAACGCGATAGTTCAATAAAGCAATGGCTTAAATATATCAAATTAAGTATGGGATTTTACGACTACAAGCAGTGTTTTGTGTCAAATCTTTGTTTCAATCGATTAAGAAGAACGTGTCTAAAGCAAAAATCCGATTTTCAGATACTATCAATGGCATGCCAGGAAGTCATTGCCAAAACTTTCGCAAGGGACAAGTATATTCAATAAAATTACTAAATTCACGCCAAAAGTTAATATTTCGTAACTATTGTACGCCAATCCGAGGTAAGGCGTTCTCTGTCTAACAAGTTTATTGAGATTATGCCAGAAATTTCCGCAGAGACTACTCCTTCTTGGTTTAAAATTTTTTTTTCACAAAAGCTATTTTTCTTTTCCCAACACTAATCAATGCTTAAGATATTATATAAAATTTTATATGATAGAATTTTTAATATAAGCACTAATTAGTATACCCGACGTTTTTTGAAATTAAAACTTTTTAATGCATCATATTTTAAACGAAAAAGCTACATTTGCACAAAATATTTTACTATACGAATATTTTTATTCCCTGAAAGGCTTTTTGAATCAAAGTTAGAATGCTAATTGAACTAGAAGAGTTTAAAAACAATCGATTCTTATTTCACCATAATGTATTCATATTTTTTATATTAATTCTTCAATTTCTATTTCCAAATAATGAAATATTAGATAAGTTTTATCGAAAATGTTCAGACGATAAAATATATAAATGATATATATTTTATCATTTATATATTCCACTTTACAAGCAAATCGTTGTAAAGTGGAATTATGAATTTTAACATAGTGTTATAATATTTTTTCTATCATGAAATCTTTTAAAATTGCTGTATAATGCCAAATCATGGTTAATTTCTAACTGATTGAATATTTACTTTTTTAATCTGAAATATTGACTCTATTCTTCCTCTTATTTTAAATAATGAGTGTGAAAAATTGTTGTTAATTTAAGACTAGTTTTTTAGGAGGAAATATGAAGCATACATATGTGTATAGTTCTAAAAACTTTTATTAGTAATAAAAAGAGTCATAGATAACTTAAATTTCTCGTGTTTGAATTACATCATAAATTGTTTGCATATTTATTTTAATTTATAATTATGGAAAATATTATTTTGTACAAATAGATAACATGATATGTTTCATATTTTCTAGGTTTTTATTTTACAAATTTTATAATTCAATATTTTCCTTCGCTTTCCAATGACAAAAAGAATCGAGCTTACTAATGAGATTAAATATGTTCAGGAAGTTTATTTTAAACGCATTCGAAAATAAAAGCAATATTCAGATTGAAAGGGAAAAAAAACACTTGAACTTATTGGTGTTTCATTTTCTTGCCAAATAAGTCCGATTGTTATATTTTATAGACATAGAACCATCAGTAAAAAATATTCTTCGTTACTCTTCAATTCATATTTTCTTCAAAATAAAAATGAAGAAAATGGTTTTGATTAATTAATTTGTTAAAAAGTTGGGAGATATATATCTAAACGTTTTTTTTTCTCTTTTTTAATGTCTAATTTATCTATAGCTGTAATCTTATAATCAAATTTCATAAAATCTGAATTTGATATTTAAAACTCTTTCATTAAATAAATTTTATGCTCAAACTATGTTTGAAAATTAATAGTATCAATATATCAAAATTATTAATTTACTTATTATTGTTTATAATACGAGGGAGAGTCAAAAATAAAGGGACATTTGAGGAACGATGCATTTATCCTAATGATAGAAAACTGAAAAATATATTATTTTTCGAAAAATTACTATTGGAATAAAGAATTTTTGAAAAATGTTTCAGAACATCTAAATTATAAGTTTTTAAAATAATTAATCATGTTTACAAGTACACTTTAATGAAATATGCATTTTGCCTTAATTCTCATAATTAATTTTTTGCCTCATAATTAATTTCAAAAAAAGCTTAAAAATTACAAATTAATGATAAGTTTTAACTATTTCTCAAATGATGAAAGACCATAAGTATAAAGATATGATTTGACTTTATAGAATTCAGCCGGATAAAAAAATTGTACTTTAATTAATTGATCTTAACAGTGTTCCGGAAACAATCTCTAAATAAAATAAGATAAAAAAAAACATAGATTTTCGTAATAAATGTTTCAAAATATGAAAGACTTATTACAAAAAATTTAAAAAGATATAGTAAAAAGATCTGCTTTTAATTAAAATCTCTCTAGAAAATAAAACGTGAAAATTAAATTAATAATGAGCCGAAAAAAATCCTTAGGGTTTTTGAAATTTAAATTGACTTAGTTCAAACGTGATATTTAAAAAAACTGATAGAGAAAATGAAGGAATTCTCTAAGTTGAATAAATCTGGTAAAAAGACATTTATTACAAGAAATTTTAAAAAAATCTGAAAAAAAGAAATTAATAAATTTTTTATCTCATATTTGGTAATAATATCGTAACATAATGACTTATACAATATAGTTTTAGAGAGGTTTTAAATATACCGAAATGTCAGGTTTATATTTATTAATAAATAGCTTTACAATATAAAGGTACTGAAAAAAATTGGAACTTCCAGTTGAACAAAATTTAAGAAACTCACGGAATAATCATATTATGCATATTTTTTTTCTTTTTAAATGTTCAATGATATGTTTCAAATAAAAGAACTTCAATAATTATGTAACGAACTATTAATCTTAATTTTTTTATGAAATTTATTGCTCGATAATGCTGCTTAAAATTAAATGATGTTAAAAGGAAGAAATGAATATTGAAAAAACCTATCGTAATAAAGGTTTAACTTGAAAAATTTTGGATTTTTGCAAAAGGCTTTCATGAAATTGTTTAGAAAACACTACAACTTTCATACAAAACTCGATTGTGGTTATTTTTTTAAAAAAATAATGGATTTTTCTTAATGCTTCAAACGATGTTAAAACAGTTTTAATAAAGGCAGGATGAAATCACATGAAGCCAAGTTTCAGGTAGCTTTTCATGAATTTTATGCAAAAAATGAAAGATAGATTTGAAATTTTAGTGTATTAAATTGTGAATTATCTTAATGGATCAATATTAAACTAAAACAAAGGTATAAACTTTTCATTAAGTAAAATATTTTTAACATTTTCAGTAATCATATTCTCATCTCAGAATTGTGTGCCCAATCAATGTTTAAAAAGAAAATATTTTAAACTTAAACTTTTGCATATTTAAATTTAACAGACTCATTCAGAAATTAAAAATTGAGAAATGATACATTCTTTTAAGATATTATTACATTTTACTCATTCACAGGTTAAAAATTGAGAAATGACACCTTCTTTCACTTAAGAATAATTGCATTCATTATTAATTACTCTCCAGATTAGAAAGAATGTTTTGATAAAAAATAACAAATAATAAAATCGAAATAATAAAGTCAAATAATAAAGTTTTTTTATTATTTTGTTTGCAATACTTTTGAAATAATTTTATAACAGAAACTGAGCAACTGCTATAAAATGGCGAAATGATTTTTAGCGAATGATTTTTAAATCTCATAACAACCCAGAAAACATTCTCTTTTAAATTATTACTTGAGTCACTATTCATAGCAACACAAATAAGAACAAACCGATGAGGCTACAAAGTTGAGTGGAAACTATTCATAGTCTTTTTTTAGAATATTTCTATAACTCTTAACTGTAATTGTACCTGACCGTTAATCAGCCGTAAAATCTTTCACTTCTGTACTTTCTGCTACTTCTCTTCCTTCACTGGTTTATTGCATCATAAACCGAATGCCTCTACAATACTCAGCTCTAATTTCAATTTTGTATTCTACATTAAATTAAAGTGCTTCCATGAGTAAAAAGGATAATTTTTTTTCTGTTATGTCTTTTCCTAACATGTCAAAATCGTAAAATATTAAACAGAGAGATAAAAAAGTGGATACAATTTTTACGATTTGCATGCCTTAGCTTTACGAGATTTTAGATTTTAAAACAATAGAAGGAATGCCAATCTTATATAAATTGTAGCAGGAAAAAAGTATTAAGAATTTAATGGAGTTTTCTAGAATGGATTGTAAATGTTAGAACACAAAAACTACACATTAAGTTTAGTAGCACTTTGTCAAGAAATGAATAAGCTGATTCACGCGTAAATGTTGTTTGATTGCTATATTAAGGATTTTATTAAGATTCGAATCAAAAATTATATTTTAACATAATAATTTACTATATTGTTACAAAATTTTTCTTCTACAACAAATACCGCTAATCAATTGTAATAGCGCAGCACATTTAATTGCTATAGTTCAGCAGCTTTCCTGCTGTCTAATCCTCCAAGACCTCTACGTGTCGGCGACTCCGACTCTCACCACACACCGCCTCTTTTTACGATCCACACGACTTCTTCTTCCGATACACACGACTCCCCCATAGCTTCAGAGTTCCCGTCTTTTATAGTTCCGGGAGGCGGGGCTGGAATCTTCGGACCAATCAGGGCGTACCTGGCTGTATCTTGGGTCTTAGTGGATGGATCGTGAAAGTCCTCGAACTTTCCAGTAGTATCCATTTAGTCGCCAAACTCGCCAAATTCATCGCCAAGTTGCCAAATGGTCGCCAAGCTCACAGGTCATTGACGCACAGGACAGATCTTACAAAGGGTCTTTCTTACGGTGATACTAGCCGTGATGGGAAGCAAATTACAAGTTTGTAACAATATTATTACTATTTAAAGAAAAGACTATTGCGATATACTTTTCATGGAATTATTTAATTTTATATTTAACTTTTTTGAAATGTATGATGGGAAAAATATTATGTTTTGGGAATTTTCATTTGATTCATCTTATAAACAAGTAATACTATAATCAAATTTGAGAAAATTCTTGTTATGTTGAAGGGTTGAAATATATTCTCCTTCCGTATTCTCAACTGTAAAACAATTTTAATATTTTCATAAAATATTTACTTGTAAAAATTTACCAAATTAAATTTGTATCCAATATTCTTCATGCCATATTATAGTCAGTACAACAAACAATAGATATAAAGCATAAACTAAAATTAAAAAAAGAAAATTATTAAAATAAGAATTCTTTTTTTTTTTGAAAAAAAAATCTAAAAATGATTCCCATTAATTTATTTCTTTAAAACCATTTAATCAATAATTTAGTGCAAATATCTATTGAAATAATATCGGAAATATTTTTCTTAACCGATAAATAGAACAAGCAAAAAAAAAAATCAAAATAATTTTACTATATATCATTGAAAATTTAAGGTAAAACTCAAAATTTAAAGGTACAGCAAGACCACTGAAGAATGTAAAACATATGAAACGCATTCAAATAGAAAAAATATCGAGTCACAGAAGAAGACTCGTAGCAAATTCCAGTCTTCTTTATAATCCACAACACCGAAGCAAAATTATTCCGTTTTGCAAATTCAATTTTCGAATACATTTAGCTTCCATTAATATCCTTCCATCCTGTTTGAAAATGTTCTCCCACTAGTGTATTGATGTATTCAATCAACTTCAACAAAATGCAGATTTCCTTTGAGTTGCTGTTGAGCGGAGAGATATGCGGTAAAGAGAAAGTATCAAATTATTCTTATTCAATGGCAACATACTGTAAAGAAAAAATGGCAATGTATATTTAAGGGCAACATACTGTAAAGAGAAAATGGCAATGCATATTTAATGACAACGTACTGTACAGAGAAAATATCAAATTATTATTATTTAAGGGCACCTGGATGTAAATGGGACATCAAATTCCCACACTGAGTTTAACATTTCTTCTAGTGTTTGAATCAGTATTAGTAGCTATCAATTGATTCAATAAAAGTTGATTTAATTTTTCTTTTGTTGATCATTGACAGTGTTATCCAATTATTCAAAATCATTTCATTGAAAAAATGTCCTAGATGTGGTACTAGAAATGTCCTAGAAAGGTTCTTATGGTAAATTTAAAACGGACAAATTTAGAAAGATTTCTTTTTTTCTCTCTATTTAAAGAGCATTTTATAAATTGTTTATGAAGTTAAGGATTCAAAATAAACTTTCATTTTCAATATTAGTTATTTTAGTATATCCAAATATTAAAAAAAAAATCAACTAAGATATGTTTAGTTTCGATGTAGTAATTTCTCTCAAAATTATCCATTTAATATAAGCAGATTCTGTGAAGAAATTGCCCATTTGGATAAAATACTATAACTTTGAGAGTGTAAAAATAACGTTCTGAAGTAACACTAATCATTTGATGGGAATTAATTAGAATATGATATTATCCATCAATTGTTCTAAGTGCTTTTAGATGAAAATAGGTTATTCAGACGCAATAACGCCTACTGAGAGTTGCATTGGATTATCTATACATTTTTCAACACCTCGAGATTTTTTTTTATTTTTTAGAATTTGATAACTTTTTTCATAAACGTGGAATATTTTGAGAAATTTAATTATTTTCTATTAATTTGCCCCTCATTACTATGATTAATTAATAAAACGCTATCAATCATCATTATTTCTAAGATTAATAGAGTCTTCTTTCTCAATTATTCAATTTCGTATCTATGCCATGCAATTCTGCTTGTTTCCGCCCTTTATTTATTTTATATTGAATAAAAGAACATTACATTTCACAACCTATTTTTCTAAATTATAGGGACGCAAGTATTCTTTCCAGTTGGTTGGATAAATCAGATTTTTTGTGTTTATTATATGTTTATAAAAACATAAACATAAAAAACAATAAATATGTATGTTTATGATTATTAATAAGTAGCTTTAAAATACGAAGTTGAAAGATAACGGAAAAAATTGGAACTTTCAGTTGCTGTAAATTTAAGAAACACATGGAAAGAAGCTTATATTATGTACAATTTTCTTTTCTTTTTAAATGTTTAAAGGCTTGTTTCATAGGAAAGAATTTCAATGAATGTGTAAAGAATATTAATTCTTAATTTTTTAAGAATTTTAATGTTTGATATTGCTGTTTTAAAAATAGTGTTAAAAAGACAAAATGTATATTGTAAGAACTCGCAATAAAGGATTGAATTCAAAAATTCTGGATATATGAAAAATGTTTTAAAGAATATATTTAAAAATCCCTATAATTTTTGATCAGAAAACTGGATTCCAGTTATATAAAATTAAAAAATGTGATTTTTTTAAAATTCAAACGATATCAAAAAATTCTAATTCAGACAAAATGAAATCACGTCAAACCAAGTTTCAGGTAGATTTTCATCAATTTTGTGCAGAGAGTGAACAAATGATTTGGAATTTAAGGTTTTCAACTGCGAATTTTGTTATTAGCAATAAAAAACTAAATTAGAAGAAATTGAATAAAATATTAAAATTAGAATCTCATACGATTGTTAACATAACTACTCATTTATGAAATAAATATTTGTATTTTGTCAAATTTTCTTAATAGCCTTTTTTGATGAATGCTGTCTAACATTATCAACTCTTCAGATTATGTTACTTTAAATTTCAAAAGGATGTGGCTTTTACTGAAATATATATGTGTCATAAATATGTTTCAATTAGTAAACTTCAGGTTTTTAGTATTAAGAGAAATTATTTCAAAATGTTCAAAAGGAATTTCCTGATTCATTATTATCTAATGATTTCAATTATCTCTTTTGCGGTCCAAAACAGATAACTGAATCAAATTGGCATGCTATTCAAGCACTGTAAAGTTTCGGTTCTATGAGCAACGTAAAGGAAAAATTTAAATATGTTGATAAAAAGATAATTGATTCTAAATGTATTCCGCTTTAGCTGCAAATAATATCCATTTCATTATTAAAATATAATTTATAAAGGTTTATATATAAATGTGCTTATATATATATATATATATATATATATATCCTTTTATATTTTTTCGATGTTTGATGGTTCATATCACAGTTTTGTTTTTTTTCTTGAAAAAGTAATATCATAAAATTATACATTATAGAAAATATAATTATTCAAGATATTACTGAAATAACTTTTATACAGGAAATTTTATTACGACAAAAGTTGTAAAAGTGAATAGTTAAACGCATAGAAAGAGGTGATATACAAGCAATCTGACAGTAACACTTCATAATTAGTTGGGTAACCTTTAACTTTGATGACGGCTGTAAAAATCCTTCCCATGGAATGGACTCACTTTTTTTTTAAGTTCATCAGTTGTTATATTTGAAACCAAGGTTTAATTACTGTTTCTATTAACTGGGTTTTATTGGTGGTTTAATGCTCATGCATAAGTTTCTTCAGCCGCTTCCAAAAATTTTCGATTGGGTAAAGATCTTGGCAATTTGGTGGCCACTCCAGTAAAGAAATACGATTACCTTAATACCATTTTTTTCACACATTAGTGACCTGGCATGAAGATTAATCCTGTTTAAATATAAATAATTGATAGTCTTCGAAAAGATAATGAGAGTAAGGCTTAAATTTGGGCTCAAGCACTTGATTTATGTATTTTCGGGCATTTATATTTCCATTTATCACAATAATTAAATATACACTTTTTGATGTCCTGCAACCCCATATAATCACACTAACTGGGTTTTTCACTGTGGGTGTAATAAATTCAAGATACGTATCTTTTGCCTTTTTGCCTTGTATATCTATACTTATACTAAACTCTATATTAATAAGGCAGACCTTTCGACCTACAGCTACCATATTTGGCATATGTATACCTTGGAGGTCGAGAATGTGCACCTCGGAATCATTTTTTTCGAATTTGTAATTAAAATTTTAATTAATTACAAATGAAGCGAAATGTCGACGTTTTTCCGCTTTAATTTCCTAAAATATTGCAGCACAAAATTGATTTCTACATCATACTGAACATCAAAAAATTACCTTTTTAATGACACTAATGTTTTAACTTACAAATTAAATTTCATATTTAATGAATTTTTAAAAAACAATTTAATTATATTTTTCAACAACTTATTTCGTATAAAATTAAAATAAGATTTAACTTCCACGACCACGTTAAGCGTGCATGGCAAAAAATATCTAATTATTAGCTATTATCAACATTTCGCCTTCTTATTGACAAAAGCTCAAATTAAAAAATAAATCAATTGTTATTGCAAATTAAGTACATAAAAATGGAATTTTCAGTGCGTGTCTGTATGATATGAAATAGGTTATTTTCTAAAAAGTAAATGCAAAGAAAAGATTTCTAGGATCTTTTACAATATCATTATTATTAACTAGAAGTAACCGCAAAGCGTTGTGGGTGGCATAACATCTAAGAGGAAAAATTAGCTTTAGACTTAAGTCTAGCCTACGCCAATATGACATGGGAATGTCATGCGGGATCAAAAAGATATTTAGAAATCATCGAAAATAACTACAAAACAATTTTTATAACTCATATTCAGAAATATTTAGGGCTAAGCTTTGATATACAGTCATTTGGCGCCTTGCGAGGTAGGCAATTTTTTGGTGGCGCTTGTTTGAGGTTACATGGCCGCCATTTTTTTATGTTATTGTATGCTACTGTATTTCGATCTTTCCTGTTCATTTCCTTTCATTTTTTTCCTGCTGCACTTACTTCTTTTGCTTGCTTTCATTATTTTCGATTAAATATTTTGCATGCATTTCATTTTACTGCAATTATTGACTTTTTTTTTATATATTTTTGTTAAATTATTGCAGAGTTCCTCAGAATCTTTACAATAGAAAAGCTACTGCTGCCGTTCGCGCCATATTCAGCCATTTCGCTGAAATTTGACGATAAACTATTTTTTGGGTAAAAATGACTGTATATCAATGCTGTTCTATATTTAGACTGTTAAAATGGTTTCAATTTTCCCTTGTAAGCAACACATGCCTTTTGATTCATCTTTCCATTTTATAGCTGGGCTAAGCTTTGATGTATAGTCATTTTGCGCCTTGCGAGGTTAGCAATTTTTCAGTGTCACTTTTGCTACCGTTACCCTATTGCTGCCGTCCTCGCCACATTCGGCCATTTCACAAAATTTGGCGACAAATTATTTTTTTGACAAAAATGACTGTATATCAAAACTGTTCCTAAATCTGAACAATATGGATAGACTATAGACATTGTTCCTATTGAAGCCGAGGTATCATTTCTGTAATCCACACACGGATCGAAATTCCGAGCGGTGTACCCCTTTTCGGACCAAATATAAGGAATGTTTGTTCTTTTACTTCTTCTCCTGTGTCTCAAATTTAAATGCCTTTCTCTATCAGCAAATAGGCGACAGCGCTCCATTCCTCTTTCTGTCATAGATCCCATCCCCATATACTTACAATAAATTCTTTATTTTTTTAATTAACAACCCAAATATTCACTAGAAATAATTTATATGGCAGAACAACGTTTGGCAGGTCAGCTATTTTTCTTATGTATTTTAGGCCATTGCTACCATATAGAGAGACTTTGGTCTTATCACTCCAATAACATTGTCCCATTGTTCTGTTGTCGAATTTAAATGTGTTTTAACTCAGTTTAATATTTTCAACCTTTGTTTCAGAGATTAAAAAAAAAGGATTTTTTCTTTGGAATTCCGGGCATTTAGTCCAAAATCTTCCCGACTTCGTTGAACAGATTTTACATTAATTTTTATATTATGTAGTGTCATTTCTTCTTGTATACTGACGCATGATTTTCTTCTATAATCTAACCTTAGTTTTTAAATTCTCCTGTCATCACTTTCTTCATTTACCAGTTTTGATTACCAGATTTCAAGAGATTGAGTCTCTTCAAATTTTAGAAATGTCACCTTGTTAAGTTTCCATCAATTTTTATTCTAATTTCTCCATAACTGTAGCTTTGATCCCGTTAGAGAACTATTTTACATCGCTTTCTAGGTGACTAGTCAACTCTCTGTGCCATTTCTATATAATTTTATTATGTTTTGTAAAATAAATACAAAATAACAATAAAGAACAACTAATTTACTAGCAATAATTTAACCATCTGACAAAAGTTTTTGTTTGAACCCCAATAAATGATTTTATCCAAGTTTTATTTAATTAATTCGTTGCTAAAACGCAACGATAGCTGAATGTCTTTCTAATGACTCTTTGATGCATTCAGTTGACGAAAAGCTACTCATACCAAATTAAGGAAATTGGGCTTTTTTTCCCCTCATTATTTAGCTGTAACTTTTGATAGAATACAGATAATTATACAAACTTTATGGTATTATGTGCATAATAAAATTATTTTTCCAATGATACATAATGTTATGGCAATGCTCTACATGTATTGTAGATACCATCCCTTAAACCTTAAAAATAATGAAAATAATCTATTTTAGAGGGTTTCCATATATATATATATATATTATTTTATGACAAATAAAAAATTATATGAGGATGTTCTTTCTTTGATGTATTATCTTACGAAACTCATAGCAATTTAGGCGCAGTTTATCTGCTTCTTTACTCGGAGGAGACATAATCCAGACAACAACAGGCAGACAGTATTCATCTTGTCTATCACTGTCAGGTTTGATGAAGTGAGGCTATCTTAAATGCCTTTCATTAGTTTATTACTAGTTGAATTCTGTTATTAAGAGTTCTCTGATGCTTTCTCTTCTCTATGGAATCTGACAATAAGTTGAGTGGGAAAATGGCCCTTTTCGAAAAATCTCAACCGAAATTAATGTTGGTCGTTTATTATCAACCACAGTTGATTATCTGACAAAGACGTTATTTCGTCTTTCTTATTTAGTTAACCATAGAGTTCTTTCTTTCTTTCTCTCTCTCTCTCTCTCTCTTTTTTCTATAATCCATTAATAATAACATTTTTTGTCTCTAAAGCATCTGAAATGGTATCATTAATTTTGTTCATCGCTACAATAGTTGTTTCGCGAATTTTCTTAAGATTGCATTGATGGGTTCTTTCTGAAGTATATCAACTTTATTAGAGATGATATTTTGAAAGACTTTAAGATATATAAAATTTTCTGTCTTTTCTAAAAAATAGCAATGTTTAGTAAATATATATGCAATCGTATTATATATTTTTATCAATATAAAGCAAAGTTTAATAAATCTAAACAAAACCATACTGATAAAACAAACAATTTCTACACTCGTTTCCATAAATTAAGGATAATGCAAGTGCAGGAACAGAAAGAGTCAGAAGCAAAATCAATGTAACTTATTTGTGAAGCCTACTTATTAAACAAAAGATAAAGAGCAAAAAAGATGCTATTAATTTAATATCATTAATAAAAATTGCGATATTTTGCTCTCTGGAGCATGGTATGATGGTAAATACATAGTATGTCTCCCAGAGGATGCAATACAGTCCGTACAACGCTTAAGCATGCTGAGTATCAAATTATCGATCTGATCTTGGGGAATATTACACCACTCATCAAGCAATGCTGTCTGAAGTTTCGGTAGACATGTAGGAGGTGGTTGACGGACTGCAACTCGTCGACCAATCCTGTCCCACTTATGCTCCACTGGATTCAAGTCCGGGGAGAATGCTGGCCAGTCCATACGGGTGATATCCGCCGATCAAAGGCATTCATCTACGATGTTTGCACGGTAAGGACGGGCGTTGTCATCCATAAACACGAATTATGTGCCTATGGCACCCCGAAACTAACCAGAATGACATCCAGATATATTTGGCCTCTCATGGTTCCGATTTGAACATGCAGGTCAGTTCTGGAACCCAGAATAATTCCTCCCCAAACAAGCAATCCTGCACCACCGTAACGGTGTCGTTCAATGAGGTTTTCTAGATGGTAATGGGTACCTGGCGCTATCCATATGAAAGTCCGGCGAGAATCAGACTGCAAGCTAAACCAGGACTCGTCGGAAAACATCACACAAGGCCACTGTTGCAGTGTCCTCAATGCATGCTCTCTACTCCAGGCTAACGGCAGGCGACAGTGAGTTGCAGTAAGTGGAACACATCTGACAGGCCTAGGAGCATAAAGACCAATCTGCCCTAAGCATCTGTATACGGTCTGCCTTGAAACTGTCATACCAGTGGCTGAAGAGAACTGACGAGATAGGTATGATGCTGTGCTCCATCGTTTTCTTTTGGCAGTAATGGCAAATTAACGGTCCTTATTCGGCGTTGTAACTCAGTGGCGACCTGTGCTGTAACGTCTACTCACATTGCCATCGTTTGGAATCGTTGCCAAAGCCTGGTTTGGTTTGGCTTGGTTTGGTTTGGTTTAGTTATATTAACTTCCCGTTTTAAAGCAACATTAGGGCTGTTTTGGGACGGACCTCATAGTTTTGAACCGCCAAAGCCTGGAGATGACACTCTAGGCGATTCCAAGTTAATCGGATACTTCCAGCTGGGTACGCCCACATTCCAGACGGCCGATAATTATGCCACGTAAAAAAATCATCCAAATGCGTCCTTTGTATCACAATTTGTATTGTTTATGACACAATCGCATGGTTATGACACAACTTTGTGTCATAACTATGCGACGACTTATTTCACTGAAAGGCTCATAATGCGCTTGCGACCAATTTTACTTCTTTGCCTGTATTCCTTATATATAATTCTATTACACTCTCGTCATTGTGATGTGTGATGTACTATCGGTGAGATCTGGTGTATCTTCCTGCAATTTGCATATGATTTTTGAAGATGTGTGTGTCATTTTACGGATGATATATGTGTTTAAGTATTCGATTTCAGCGTGACTCTGAATTATCTTTAATTTATGGACATGAGTGTAAATTACATAACATATAATAAATGAAAATGATAAATCAAGACTACTTCGTTTTAGCTTCTGCATAAAAATATCAGGAGTATTAAGGACAAGCGTTGATCCATGAATGCTATTAATAATGGTATATAATTAAGTGGCAAGTTTATTTACAGGAAATTATTCGATGATATTTTCACCCTTTCATGGTTAGCGGCACGAATACTACTTTTGTCAGATGATATTTGGTTTCAAACCCTGTAATTGTCAAGATCAGTCGTCTGTAAGGCCCGCAGAGTAAAATGTTCAAATAATAGCAGCGAAAAATGCATGTGGCAGGTGCTTATAGAATGTTGCAGGTCGAGAAGACTTCTTAAAAACGCATCCTTTTATTTCTTGCGACAAACAAACATTTAATACATTATAAAATATCACATATTACACCGACACAGACTACGAACAGAAATGGAAAAAAAAAGAAGAAGAAGAATCTGAATCTACGTCTAAGTATGCGAGCACGAGTGCTTCCGCTCTTATATAGAGTGAAAAAACATTTGCATAACATTTGCATAAAACCGTCAAATAACATCTTGCATAAATAATTGGAAGCATCATTTCCCTTCATGTGATAAATCGTTGCGAACAGGGTTCGAATCTTTAACAGTTTGTGTACACGCATTCGGATGGAAAGAAAAACCCAATATGAAACGAGCATCTTATTTTTGCTAACAACTTTCAATTTCCCTTGAACGATCTCTGGTAAGTATATTTATCACCCCATATTTCTTAAATTAAATAACAATACATTTTTTTTTTGGAAAAAAATATATAAAAGGAAAGTGTTTTGATTTAACACATCAAATTAGTCTTTTTGAAATAAAATAATCTCCATAAATAAATCTTTCTATTCGTTTACAATTAAACGGTGCCTAATAAAAATAAAAACTCAAATATCTAATAAAACTTTAGACAAATAAAATTTGGTATTTCTGCTTTAAATTTTAGTTATTATTTTCGGTGTTGCCATGAAAAAGTTAAAAATAAAGTTGTAGACTCAAAAGTCAGAGAAAAAAAATGTATGTTCATACTGAAGGAAATTTCTCCTGTAACTCAATAGAATTAATAAGCTCAGAAAACATTATTATCTGATTTATTTATAGGGGTATTTTTAATGCAAATTATCCAAAATATTCTGCCTACCGTTTATTTTAAAATACGAAGTTCCCTAACGAGGTATTTTAACCCTTTATACGGCTTAACTCCTGAGCATCGGCGAAGAAAATTGTTCGGATTATATGATGATCAACTCATGATGTGAAAATCAAAAGTTCGCTAATTTGCTCCTTAATTTATGAAATAAGGGGTGGTAAATATATGTACAAGAGTTCATTCAAGGGAAATTGAAAATAACAACTTGCCTCTAAACTTGAAGGAAGTAAAAATATCATCGAATGTTCTCTGGTAAATAAACATACTACTTAATTTTAGGAATTTAAAGTTACTTTATTCATTTTTTTATTGTCTAGAAATCATGGAATTTCTATGGATTCAAATTCAGTCATGTCTCGCATTAAAGTTTGGAGTTCTTTTTTGAATCCAATAAGACGGCTTGGCGGATCGCTACATGGCATAAAAATAAAATCGCTTACAACATGATACAATTTTGTTAATAACATCTTAACGACGTTTTGCATTAAGAAATAAAGTAAAGTACAGAAAAACTGCAATATTATGAATGTCAACACTTCCAAAAGAAAATCAAAATATGTAGAAAAACATTAACAGAAAGATTCCGTATTTTAAAAACTTCAATTGCATCAACAGTGTTTTTTCATTTTAAAAAATGAATGTTGAATTTAAATAAAATAAGTTCAATAACAAACACTGATAATAAAACATAAGAACATCTTAGATATAAAGAACACAGAACAGTGGAGTTTCATTTCTGAAAACGAACATCGGAACTTACTGTCATTACGAAAACCATCGCACAGTGAAATAGTAGTAGCAAGCATGCTTACCATATTTAAATTTAAATAATATTTAACTATAGACAACGTATTTCTGAGCTGTGAGAGTGGTTAAATCGAACTTTAAGCATCTGTCTATCCTATTTATCATTTAAGACAATTTTGAGGCCTCCTAAAAATCGCTTTGTCTGCGGTAAACATACAAGGTGATCAAATTTAAAACACCCCAACTCTAATCTCTCTATACAGCGAATCACTCAGTGTAAAGACTCCAAAATGGGTGAACATACTGTTCAAGACCTGAGCAGACGGATTGCGTGAGAAATAAATTAGTTCAAGAAACACCGATAGATGGCGATGTACAACAGAAAACATGTTAAAAAGATACAAATAATCACACAAAAAAAAATATGCGGTATGACATTTTTCCTTTCTAGTTTCTATTGCTTAAATGAAAAAAAGGAAGATTAAAAAGTGAAGAAACTGAAATTGTAACTGCAAATTCGCACTGTAAGCACAAAAATTTGCATAAATCCTTGGGTTGCTGCTACTGTTCTGAACATAAGAGGGATGAAGCTGGTAAAATGTCATTCATATCAGCGATGACTCCGTACTTTGCTTGTGAAGTTGTTTTAGGAAAACAAAGGATATGCCTCAGCTGCACTTCGAGAGTTTCGTCGACTTGAGAATGTACGCAAAGGACCAGCAGGTATCAGAACATGCTCGAACATTTTGCTGTACCCCAAATGCAACAGCTCCAATGTCTTGATTCAATTACCTTTATGCAAGATGAAGCGCCTCCACACATTGGATTCTGTGTACAGCAGTTTCTTCAACAGCATTCTATTAATGATAGAGTAATTAATCGTGCTTTGACGGCAATCTAATCATCTCGTCATACACATCTGAATCCCTGCGAATTTTGGCTTGGAGGATACTTAAAAAATCTTGTTTATTGAGGACGTCTGGTAACCTTGGCAGATTTGAAAGGCAGTGTCACTCTGCATATGAGAAGCCTCTCAATCGACAAAATAGAATCCGCAGTTGAACAAGCTGATAAACGTCGATAAGGTCCTTATAATAGAATGTTTGATACTCTCGAATAAAATGTGTATTTTCAGCCTATCTTTTGTTACCGATAGATGGCCACAGTGACATCTATCGGTGTTTCTAGAACTATTTTTTGACGCATAATCAGTCTTCCCACGTTTTGTATAGTAAAAGCAATTTTGGAAGACTGAGTAGTTCGCTGTATAGAGAGCTCATAGTGGTGTTTAAATTTTAATCATCTTGTATATATGTGCTAGAGAGCTATAAAGGGTTAATGATATTTCTTTCCAAAACAGTTTTATACTTTATCATTGCATTTAAAATGAATTTTGCAAAACTTATCTAACTACACTTTCTTCTTTTATGAAGCAAAAACGCGTTCCATCTAGTTATCTAGAAGGTAACTATACTGAGGAAATCTCCATACACAATCCGTTCAGAAAGATAAACTTTTGAAAAATATCTCGCTGTTTCTGCCTAGGCAAATCTATTCATCAATTTCCCTCCGAGGCATCGGTTCCTCTTTCCATCGGTCTTCTGGCGCATTCGTAATCAAACAAACAATATGCTAATTGAAAGTACTCTCGCCAGATATTTCCCAGATGCATCAAACGGAAAATAAATCACCACCGACTTTCCAAATCCAGTCCCTGGCGTGAAAAGCATGGATGGTTTGGCATTAAATCTTCAATGCCCTTTTGCCTTTGATCTTATTTAAACCTTCCTCCGTATAAAGTAGAGATAGTGAGTGACCTTAAATCCATACCTCCACACCGCACACTCTCCTCCTCCATCAGCAAAGAAGAAGGGGGGTTTATCTCTTCATTCAAACCCCGGCCTTCCTTTTATGCTGGGAAGACGAGAAGGTGTATTGGGTGAAGCTTTCAATGAGAAAGCTGTATTGTTCGCTGGAAAAGCGTTGAAAATTCTTTTGTGATTTGCTAGGAGTTTTCAAGATTAGAGAGATAAAGTACTCATGAAGGAATATGTTATAATATTTTATTTGGAGGATGCTTAAATATTACAAGTGGCCTAAGTTTTTCATATTTATGAGAGGTAGATTGAACATAAATATTAATAAAATATGATATATCATTTTTATTTTTATGATTATTTAACCATTTAACAAAATTTAAATAATTTACAGGAAGATGATTTCGAATTCCTGAGTCTAAGAAAAAAAAATGTTCTTAAGTATTAAGAAGGTATTGGTATCATCTTTATACCATTGGACTGTTTTAGACACGTGACAAGGTGTCATGATAAAACTAGGATTCGAAAAACGCTCGCTGGCATATTGATTAATGACGGTGACTCTTAAAGAAGTGAACTTCAAGAAACGGTGAATTTATGAATTTCCAAGGCAACAATGTAATGTGGTATTGAAAATTAGTGAAAAAATGCTGCTTCTGCCAACATCTAGGGGCACTTTTCGCAACAACATACACGCACGCACAGACACATTCAATGTAATTTTTAGTCGAGATAAAAATGTGTTTATTATAACTCAACAAATCTGAAATTCCATAATTCATCAAAATCTCTGATCAAATGTTTGGACGATCATAATTCTTTTGCTCGTGTGTACAAAAAAAGGTTTTAAAAAAATGGCTAGTATTAAGAAGAATTTTACTTTTTATTTAAATGAAGATTTCAGAAATGATTTGTAGTTTTTTTTTTTTCTTTCAATAAATACCACAAAGAAAACTTTTCCCAACCACTGCAATGATCTTACGAAAATACAATAATCACCAAGAAAATACAATTCAAGACTTTGTCTGAAACATTGTGATGCTTTTTATGAAGTTGGAAAAGTGGAACGTGAGGGAGGATATATTAGATTCGAACTTAATGGTGGTCTGAGTTATTGGATCACGCCTTTACAGACAACGCAGCTCAGCGCTTTAGACGGTAAACTTCACCAGCGGAGAAAGGCACATTTATTCTGGCTGCTAACAGCGGGTGACACCCAAACATCCGGTAGAAAGGAATTCAATTTTCAAAAGTAAATGGAATTTTGAGCGGTCCCAACCAAGATGGTGGAATTTTAGACTTGAAAACCTGATCATGTCTTTTTTTAGAATTTCCTGTCAGATAAAGTAAATGCGCTATAAATCTTCTTTGTATTGTTTCAATTAAAATTTTACTTCTTCGTATATGAAATGCTCAAAAAAATGATCTAATGATAAAAAAAGAATAAATAAAAAAAAAATTAAATATAAAAAATATTAAAATTTGAGATTTTTAAGGATTTTCGCCTTTTGACCTCCACGTTTACAAAAAATACGTTTTATGAGTTATGTAATCTAGTTGGTGATTTCTGTCTCTGTCAGATAACTCACCAATCCTTTGAACTTGAAATGTCCTGATCTAGACTGATCAAATAACGAAGCAGAATTTCCAGACAATTCTTTATTTTACAGCGAACAACTTGTTCTAATCTTGGTTAAATAAATAGTTATTTACACCTGTAGTAGGAGATACAGCAGTCAAAATCGAAGGCTTTTCTTGAAACTCAGTTCTTCATCTCGTCAACACGACCAATCCAGGGGTAGTTTCTCAGACTCCGAACTGGTGGGTGTAGACCAACAGGTTCCTGCAATTCGTTTCTTCTCTCCTCTCTAAAAAAAAAATCTCCGCACTTTATTTCGGCGACAATTTTTGCCTCTTAATTTACATTGGTCATTTGAGCTCTCCTTCGGCCAATCGGGTCGTATGCTCTCTCAGCGGCGCCAGTGGATCTTGGGAAGGTCCTTTCACAAAGAGAAACATCTAGCATTCAGATGTGTGGACACCCCTTTCTCTTCGAAGGTACTATCAATACCTCTGAGACGAGGAATTCCATATGTGGTCTTTTATTGTAGTCGCTAATGAACATATGCAAGACCACCCAGGTAAAAATATCCACCATCTGGTTATCTCGAGGAGTTTAATAAGTAACAGCGACAACACAATGAATCAGTTCAACACAATGTCTTATCAGTACCGGGAAACGGGGAATGTTACAATCTATACTAGAATAAATGAAATTTGATATATGAGTTTTACACCAAATTTTATATTTTTATCATATTTTGAATGTAATCCTTTCAGATAAACTTTAATCTGACTGTCCAAGTACAAATGAACATGGTTCACTACACAATGCAAATATCAGATAAAATTTCGTTCACATTTTGAGAATCTAAAATGTAGAATAGAAACAAAGCTAAATCTGTGAAGAAAATAACCACCAGTTGGTCTGTAGTTTTGCATGCAAATAAAACTGGTAACTTAAAACCCAATGAATAAATCATGTCTGGTATGTGATTTCGTCAATATAAATATAGTCAGGGAAAAAATTTTGTTGGCCAATCAATCTGCTGGTACAACTCTCACATGAAAACTCAGAAAAGCATTTAGCTGGAGAGTAATATTTAGTTAATGGACTTTATACAAAATTCGGAAACATTTTGTTGCATTTTTAATTTTATTTTGAAAATTTTTTTCTGTCCTGCTGTCCTGGCACAGGGAGCATGATAACAAGAAAAACGAAATTAATTGGGCGTTTACAATTTGGTGTGAATGTGTAGCACCTAAAATATAGATCTATCAAATGTGAGACCATATCTGTTACCGGATTGTTTGTCTATATTGTCTTTCTCTCTGTACTTTTCGTGTATATAAACGCAATGATTTAAATTAATGGAATATGTACTAAGACCTTGTGAAACGTAATTAATTGGGCGTTTACAATTTGGTGTGAATGTGTAGCACCTAAAATATAGATCTATCAAATATGGGACCATATCTGTTACCGGATTGTTTGTCTATATTGTCTTTCTCTCTGTACTTTTCGTGTATATAAATGATTTAAATTAATGGAATATGTACTAAGACCTTGTGATAGCAATTGTGGTTTTGAATCAAATTTTGTTATCAACTTTTCAGGAAAAAGGCATCAAATTACATATTCAATTTGAGCGTGCAAGTATTTTAATAGCATGGCAGTGTTTAATATCCAAAAATCGCACACTAAATTTTGTAAAAACGCTAGATTAATGCTAAAAATTCATATTACTTCCCAGTGATATGCACTAAAGTTGGAAGAATCTGTTTTCTTTTCTATACTACGTAGCTCACAACTCTTATATATGGGATTCTGAAATACTATAAAACTCTAAGAACTCGAGACTTTTCTCACTTTCCGCAGAGAAGGGGAGGGATTAAAACTTTTTAGCGGGTGTGCGAGAATGTTTCGTGGAGACCAATCTCGCTGGCTTCTTGCAATACGAACAAATATTTTGAAATTCGTTTTTTATCTTTAAATAATCAGTTTGTTGAAAATTTGAAGGAACAATTGCTTAAGGAATCAATGGTTGAAGAAAATATAAAGTTTTATGAATTTTTTTTTTTAATTTTCAAGGAAAAATTGCTTATTATTTTTGAGTGAATCTCCTTTCGTTTTCTCTTAGAAGAATATATGAATCTTAAAACTTCTCAGTCTTAATACTCCAATGTTAATGTTACTCACAATTTTTTCTCTTTTTTTAACTACAGTTGGTTTAAAAACTATCCGAAAATGTTTGATTATTCGAAGTAACTCAAATAGAAATTGTGATGACTACACGATATAGTCTTGGCTTTAATAAAGATTCATCAGTAAAACTTCAATTTTCCTGTAGGCCAAATTTATCGCCGGAATGGGTGCATATTGAGTTTGGGAAAAGTAAAAAACCCCTACCCCTGACGGTAACACAGGTGTGATATAGAATTTCGGAGAGCTAATACCTCTTTAATAATTTTTCCCATCGTCTGCCAGCCGTTCAAGACTTTGAAAATAACTATCTAATCTCTTATGCCAGCGATGACCTTACCCAGGGTCCATAATTTTATTCGGGAAGAGGGTGGACACCACTTATAATAGGAAATATGCGATAAAATTTGGGACTACCACTATTATTGGTTTTTACCCTTTTTTTCAAATGAAAATACTTTTTTCTTTCTCCATTCGAGCATTCGATCCTATTTTCTGTTACATCCGCCAGATCGCGATACCTGTACAACGATGATCGAAACGAGGAACAAAGCAATTCAATCCAATTACATTTCAAGACCGGTGCTCGCTGACGAAAAACCAAACATGTTGCTGAGGTTTCCCGATCCATTCGATGTCTTACACGAGATTAGATTCTGAGGAAGCCGGAATTGTTTTTCCCTTTCTAAGCGAATAATCTCGCAATCAAATCCACCATCAAGTGATTCACCTCTGTAATTGAACTCCAGAAATGGGATTCATTTGTTTCTTTCTTTCTTTCAGCTTCAGAAAAATCAATTTATTGTCCTCGGTGGTAATCAATGAAAGGTGGGTGGAGACAATAATCAAATCATTATTAACCATCGTATTGTAGTTATCTAATATTAACCTGAGGGATGGTCGCCCCTAAACTTTCCAGTATGCTGTTTAATAAAGTTGTCATGCCAGAGAACGCCTTGATGACATTTGCTTGTAATCAGAAATATTAATTTTTGTCTTGAATTTATTGTAACATATTTTTATTTGCTCTTATAAATAGTAAAAAAGAAAGTATAGTAATCGTCAAAAAAATTCGAATTCGAAATTTTGAAAAATATCTACTTTTTATACTTTCTTGGGTTCGAAAAACGCATTGATAGAAAATGTCTGCATGTTGGTCTAAGATAACTCAAAAATGCTTTGAACTAGACTAATGTAATTTGGTATACGGTCTTTACATCAAATTTGCAGATTTCTATCAAATTTTGAGAGTACTGTCTGTTCAGAGGAAGTCCGGTTGTCCGACCGTTTGTATATGTTAACACAATAATTACAATACGAAGAGAACTAGATGGATAAAATTCAGCATACAAATTTAACAACTATAATATGAACACCTGACAAATGTTTAGCCAAATTTAACTACAGATTGATTTTTTAATCGGTCTGTACTTTCAGAAAACTTTAAAAAAAAGATAATTTAAAAACACAAAAACTTAAATATATCAAATTTGATAATGAATTTTGTGACTAAAAGTGAAGTTTTGAGTCATTTTTTTTTTCAATAACGAAACGTATTGAACGAGAAAAACGTATCTAAAACACAAATTCGATTTTCAGATATTATTAATTCACGTCCCGGATTAATAGCCAAATAACTCGCCAAGGATGAGAGATAGATTCAGCAAAAATCAGTTCCCGCCAAAACTTAATATTTAGTAACTATTATACGCCAATCCAACATAACGCCTCTTCTGGCATAGCAAGATTATTAGAGAGAACGCGAGAAAATTTTAAAGAGATCTTTGCTGACTCTTTTTTCATTGTAATATAGTTCACTTTCTTAAGACTTTGAAATTAAAGATGAAATGACTATGTGATCATATTATCAGTATCAGAATCGGCAGTTTGACCTAAAATAAAAATCGGAAAAAGATAATTATATGCCTAAAATCGAAAGAAAATTCGTCTGTAAATTTTTGAGAGTATATATGAACTTCTAGATTCAAAAACTAATCTCGACCGTTGAAATATAGCACATAATATAATCACTAGAATTGTAGATCTTTTCCAAATTCTGAATCAAACATGGCAATGAATTGTCTATTTCATGGTGAATAAGTGGGATAATTCAAATAGACTAAACCTTAGAGAAATAGATTTAAGTAAAGGATTTTGGCTCAAACAATGAAGAATTTTATCGAACTTTAGAAAAACTCTATGAGAAAACATCCAAAATTTCAAATTGAATATTTTTCTTTAACAATAAGTTGAATTGATGAAACTTAATTAACTTGATGAAGTTCTAAATTTTAGGAAAACTTGCAATAAAATCCATAAGCGAACACATCCACAGGCTGAATCATTTTGAAAACACAAATATTTTCTTGAAAATGCCATTTAGAATTTTATGAAAACTCTTCCTCGAACCAAAGATGTTCTTAGAAATATCTTTGATTAATTCTTCCTGGTTCAAGTTATTTTCCTTCTATATAATTCGGGAAAAAGAAAACTTGGAAATGTCGAAACGTAACATCAGAAGAAACTCCGTAGACATTTGTTTTTGAATATGTTTTGTTGTATTTAATGCTAAATATAACAAACTGTACATTTCAAACTGTAACATTTCTCAACTTGAGCTCTGTTTGAGCGCTTTGCTACGATTATTTATTAAGATTAGCTACTTGTAAATTGCTGATTATTTCAAATGATGTTACTGTGTACGTTTCGACTGTGTTTCGTCGTCTATCTGTGCGTGCCTTCGTGATGAATAGATATTTTTATTTGTTATTTAAATTGTGTACAATTTCAGCATACACCCATTACCCAGAAATCGTTGATTTTATGCTTGTTTATAATTTCCTTAATAATATGTATGTTTGTGAGTGAGTGTGTGTGTGTGTGTGTAAAGTAAACATTTCCCTCTTATATTATGGTGGTTTTTACTGTACCTTATGTACATGTTAGTAATGTTTGATATTGTAAGTTGGACTAATAAACAAAAAAAAATGACAAAAAATCGGAACTATACAAAATCCCATTGAATAATTTTTCTTTGGGGTTTTTCAATAATTTAAGGATTTTATCCAATTCTAAACACGCTATCAATCCCGTTTGTAACAAATATTGTGCTCTTCATTTTAATTTTAGATTTTCACAATGTATATTTATTATACTTTCACAACATAATAAGGCAAATTTTATTATATAAGATCAAACCGCTTTTCTGTTTCTGCATAGTTTCGATACAGGTCCGAATATCGCTTCGTAAAAATAAACAGAAACGGATTACTATTATCTCTTTCAAGAGCTTTTTTTTGCTTCCAGACCATCTATTTTATGTTCCTCTGGCCTAAATGTTATTTTATTCTTTTTTATTATTCTGGATATATCTTACACACATCGATCGGAAATAAATATGTTCTGTTGTGAGCTATCCCGAGGGAAACAAAATTACTCTTTCTTCGAAATGAAATCTAAAGCTCTTCCAAATCTCCGAACAGAAGATTCAGAGAGATTTGTTTCTCATTGTGTTTCGATTATAACAGAGCAAACATTAAAACTCTAATGTAGTGTGTGTAGGGTAAACAAGCATATCTAATGAAAATTCATTTGCTACTAAGATTAAAAAAATATAATCGAATAAATATAGAAATATTATGGATTAAAAAAAATATATCTCGTTCCTCAAAATTGCTTGAACCACATTCAGTTTTCCTCTCAATTTATTTGCTACCGATTTATATTTCTGCTTAGTATATACCTGTTTCAGTAAGTGTATGCTTCTGTATCTCTTTACTTCTTCTTGTGTACAGCTGACCATCCTGCCACCATTGAATTAGTATCTACAGTATATTTCTTTAATTGTCGCCTTTGCTAAAATTTTCAATTAAATATTTTATGTAACTTGGTATCTTAATAGTTTTTGCAGCAAAATCTTTTTAAGCTTCAAATTTTGTTAGACACACTCTTACAAATATGTAAATTTTGCTACCCGGCACAAATAATGTCATACTGGAAAAACTGTTAAAACCTTTGTAAAATCTGTCCTGTGCGTGCTGAGCGGGTGCCGCGTCAATGACCTCTGAGCTTGGCGACCAACTGGCGACTTGGAGACGAATTTGGCGAGTTTGGCGACTAAATGGATAATACCGGAAAGTTCGAGAACTTTCACGATCCATCCACTAACAACCGAGATTCACCCAGGTATGCCCTGATTGGTCTGAAGATTCTAGTCCCGCCTCCCGGAACTATAAAAGACGGCCACTCAGAAGCTGCAGTGTGTGTATCGTCAGAAGTGATGTGTGAGAGTAGTCGGAGTCGACGACACGTAGAGAAACTGAAGGATTAGACAGCAAGAACTATAGCAATTAATTGTGCTGCGTCATTATGATTGATCGACGGTATTTTGTAGTAGAAAAATTTTTGTAACAATACACTCATGATATCATAAGGTTACTGGCCTAAAGTTGTCGATGATTGTCATAAGGCAACTAGCCTTTGTTCCCGCGCTACTAAACCGCTGTATTAATTATTCATTGCACCAGGAAGTCTTGGCAGGATATGGATTGAGATTTTTGAGTAATCTTTAATATTATTATTTAACATTTCATGTGTAACATCTGAAGTTAGTTAATGTTTAAAAAAAATTCTAGAATTACATTATCGATATTAGTTTCAGATTTTACCTAGCCAAAATATTAAAGGGTTAGTTAAAGGTCAAAAGGAATAATAGCGCTCATAAATTGCTGTAATTAAATTGATATTAGTATTTATATAGACTCTTACTGTCACTTTTACGTAATTCATCATATCTTTTTAACGGGACGTTTTCCTTTTTAATATTGCTTTTATAAGAATGGGATTTCTGTACCTTCTAGTATTCGATCATCAATTCTTATTCTCTAAATACTCTCACAGACCACAGATCCAGTGCATTGCAAGGGCTCAAACGTGGAAAGAAGTAGTTTCAGCCAAATTATATTCTAGGATTGATATTTAAACCGACGAAAAACCAGACGCTCTTTTGGGGTTTTCCAATCAATTGCAATGTCTTCCGTTGCTAAAGGCGAAATTGGATTCTTTAAAATTCGAGCGTGGTTTCTTCTTACGACCAGAATGATCCCACATTTCAAGCACAAATCCAATTGATTCATCTGTGCAGTTGCAGTCACAAAAATGAGATTCACTTTTCCTCCTTTATTTTCACTTCGGAGAGAAAAATCGGCTTATCATTTTTCCGGTAATCGATAAGAATTGGATAAAGACAGCTCACATTTGATACTTATTTTGGCATTTTATCTTGGAAAAAAAAACAATCATGAGGGAAAAAATAAAAATATTACCGTTTCTTTCTTTTCTTTCATTCACAGAATGAATTTAAACGATAAAAATAAAGGAATTATCTTTTACTTTGAAATAAGCTCTAAAGATGTGAATTTTGGGGTGGTTAGATGAAGCTCTTTAATGAATATATGGTCCTTGATTCACACAGTATACATCACGGTTGTGTTTATAATGATCATGAAAGAAAGAATAAAAAATCAACATTTCTTTCTTTCTTTTTTTTTCATTCACAGAATGAATTCAAATGATAAAAATAAAGGAATTATCTTTTACTTCGAACTAAGCTCTAAAGATGTGAATTTTGGGGTGGTTAGATGAAGCTCTTTAATGAATATATGGTCCTTGATTCACACAGTATACATCACGGTTGTGTTTTCAATGATCATGAAAGAAAGAATAAAAAATCAACATTTCTTTCTTTCTTTTTTCTTCATTCACAGAATGAATTTAAACGATAAAAATAAAGGAATTATCTTTTACTTTGAACTAAGCTCTAAAGAAAATTTTTGGGTGGTTAGATAAAGCTCTTCGATGAATAGATGGCCCTTGATTATAGCTTTGCATACATCATGGTATACAAAAAATGTCGTGAGAATTGAAACAATGGTTTTACAAAATCCCATTCCCGATGTAAAAATGATGCGACGTATGTTTCACGATTTCGAATTCGAAAGAGTACTTGCTCAAGATCCCGAATTTTTAAAAATTATTTTTTGTACAAAGAGGAGAAACCAAACCAAATACCAAAAGACCTTGCTTTCAAAGACAAATTAAAGGTGTTTCCCTTTTAATCAAAATAATATTTGTAAGACCAAGTTTTGCTCGGAAGATATAGTGGTTTTTTTTAAATTTCTTTTGTTTTTTTAAAATCGTGTTTTTTTGTAGAAAATATTTAAATCATTACACATGAATATTTTTCAATCTTACCAACATATGATCTGGCCATTTAAATAAAAATATTATGATTACATTTATTTAACATGTTATTTGAAACAATTTGCTATATAACAGTATTCATTTTGCAGTTCATCTATCATTGCTTATATTTTTTTTAAAATTAACTCAGTTTTACCATGGGGAAATCGGGTCCGAGATAGCTCTATACGACATTGTCAGCATGTGTGCAAATGGAAAAAAGGCTCTAATAGTTAGTTAAAAAAATGATGTTTATTTTTTTTTTGTCTGTAAAATCGCTTTTTTTTTTAGGAAAGGCACCTATATAGATAAACTTAAAAAGCAAAAATATTAAATAAAAATTCATCAGCGAAAAATAAATCAAAAAGTAGCCTCAACACACGCGTCATTCATGTTGTTCTGACCACTGTACTGAACTGCTCTCACTTCGAAACAGAAGTTGAATTTTTATATATATGTATTTATATATATAATGTATCTATATATATATGTACATTATATTTTATATTATATAAGAAGTTTATTTGTATATATATATATATATATATATAAATAAGAGAATGAAATTACGTTATATATATATATATATATATATATATATATATATATATATATATATATATATATATATATATATATATATATATATATATATATATATATATATATATATATATATATATATATATATATATATATATATTTATACGGAATGATATTTTAAACTCTTAATTTCAACAAATTAATTTCCAAAACTTTATTTTAATTTAGCATATAGTAATTTCATTCTCTTATTTCTTGATCCAATTCCACTTTCTGTTTAATTAATTCAACTGAAGCTATGTAAAAATTTACTGAACTAGGGCGGTACATCTGTCAGAAGGTAACGCAGGTGTCCTAAGGCGAGCTCAGCGAGGACAGAAACCTCGCGTAGAATAAAAGGGCAAAAGCTGGCTTGATCTTGATTTTCAGTACGAATACGGACCGCGAAAGCGGGATCTATCGATCCTTTTGATTTTACGAGTTTTATGCAAGAGGTGTCAGAAAAGTTACCACAGCGATAACTGGCTTGTGGCGGCCAAGCGTTCATAGCGACGTCGCTTTTTGATCCTTCGATGTCGGCTCTTCCTATCATTGAGAAGCAGAATTCGCCAAGCGTTGGATTGTTCACCCACTAATAGGTAACGTGAGCTGGGGTTAGACCGTCGTGAGACAGGTTAGTGTGCTGACGCAATGTGATTTCTGCCCAGTGCTCTGAATGTCAAAGTGAAGTGTGTTTATCGTCATAGTGTGTGTGGTGAGAGTCGGAGTCGCCGACACGTAGAGGTCTTGGAGGATTAGACAGCAAGAAAGCTGAAAGCTGCGGAACTATAGCAATTAAATGTGCTGCGCTATTACAATTGATTAGCGGTATTTTTTGTAGAAGAAAAATTTTGTAACAATATATATATATATATATATATAGGAATACGATGTGAATATATATATATATATATTCACATCGTATTCGTAAGTAAGTATGAGAGTAAGTTTATTCGCAATATGTTCTTGACATTTTTCTGGATTAGTGGGAGATCAATCCATTTTTCCCCCTCACTTTTCAAATTCTTTGATTAATAGTTTAGAAAGATACGAATCGTATTGTATAGTGTTGATAAGTAGAATCTTGATTTGTTCCATAAATAAACGAGAAATCCTTCATTTCTTTTAAAAACCCGATATCTTTCTTAATTACAGATCTAAATTTACATTATTGATCCGTTTGTCAAAATATTTACATCTTTCCAGACATTTTATTTTTTATTCTTTGAGCACTGTTTAAATATTCTTGATTCGTTCCAGGAATAAACAACAAATCAGATATTCCTTTTTCCCGTACTTCAAGCTTCGGCCCATCTACTCTATAAAATTCTTGCGCGAATGAACTTACTCTCCGGATACTTCCTCAATCTTGATTGATATCTTGAGCGCATAAAACTGAAATAAATATCTTTTCCGGTAAACTATTCTAGATGGAAAACTATTCTTTCTTGAAATAGACCCAGAGCTGTCTTTCATTTTTATATAGAAATTTTTGAATTATTTCTGCATATAGAAGTATTTCAAAAGGGAAAGTATAGATAAATATAAATATGCTGAAATAGTGAATGTTTGTAAAAAATTAAAAAAAAAAAATATTGATGTGTTTTTATTTCGGATCGACGCATTATTTTCTTATATATAAAAGAGAAAATAAGGAATAATTACACATTTTATGAATGTTGTTAAAAAGTATTCTTGTCCAATGATGAATGAAAATTGAAACGAAAATTTTGAACGAAAAACAAATGAAAATTTTGAACGAAAAACAAATGAAAATTTTGGAACGAAAGTAAGTTTCATAATTTAAAAAAATTTAAATATTTTCGATTTTTTTAGTATTTACGATTCTTGTCTTTCACCCATCTTTGATCATTGATGAATGAGTTTAAAGATTTGCTATAACAAATAAAAAATATATATATATAGAAATAAATAATCTTCATTGCTTAATGGCAATGGAGCATGTCCTTTTGCAGTTGCAATAATAAGCCGCCATATTTGGGGATGAAAAAAGAATTTTAAAACCTGAACGTTGGAACTTTCCTTTGTTTGAGCTGCAATTACTAAGAACTATTCATCTCACTCAAGCATTTTAACTTAAAATTCAACTGAAGGATCACTGTACATTGAAACTCATGGACAATAATATTATTTGTAAAACACGTTTTCTAGAAGCTAGCTAAATAATAAACGGTTTGGCTTTTACTACATTTAAAGCATTTTAGTTCTAAGGCTTTTAATTCTATACGAAATATCATAGATATTTTAATCAAAATGCACTTAAATGTCAGATTTGATAATTACATTAAGAAATCTATTAGACTGGTTTTCATATTGTTAGGAATTTGGGATTCTTTAGATTTGTTAGTTAATGAAGAAACAGTCCTTAGTAACGAATGACAACTTTATTAACACGAAGAAACTAATGCACAGAAGCAAATGCACAGCTGAAAAGGACACACAAAATACACAGCAGTAAATTACAAAAAACAGTAGAGTACAAGTAGTAATCTGTAGTAATAACAACTACAGCACACAAAGCAGCCAGACAGAATGCAGCAGGAGGGAGGAATCTTCGGAGCAACACTTTACAGTCTCTCCAAACGCCTGCAATCACCCACTGTCTCCTCGCTTCAGCTGTATCCAACTGCCGACTCATTACTATACGATTGACTACTTCACACACGATTCAATTCCAGTATTATCTATTTTGTCGTCAAATTCGTCACCAAATTTGTCGCCAAGCTCTGGGATCACTGATTCAGCATCCAACAGAGCTGACTGTAAAACGGTCTTTCCAGTGATTGAACTAACCGTGCTGGGAAGGAACATTACAGATTTGTAACAATATGAATATATTAAATCTATTTGAAAAATTATCCTAATTTGGCATATTTTTATTTTATTTCTATTTCTTATGCACAAGTGGATTCAAATATTTTTTTTAACTGCCGAGGAAGTTAAACAAACTGACTTAGATAAATATGATCAAAAATGTCGTCCACAGGAGGAGATGGCGCAGCTTTGTGTAGTTATTGTTGCATCTGACGCCTCTCAATATTCAAGAATTTCTTCTTATTTAAAAAAATCCTTAAAATCATGGCGATGTTTTTCTTTTCTTAGGATTAGGCATTTTGGAAAGAATTAACCGATTCATGTGCCACCATTTTAAACTTGCATGACTGCGATCTGTATGAATGTTTAACTGTTTATGTGAGGTTGGAAATTAAGCACATTATATCTAAGTAGAAAGCCTTGTAAAAGATACAATTTTCTTCAATTATTAAAATCGTGTCTTGTCATGGAACCGTTTTTTGTTGATGCAGTCCTGTGTGGATCTCGGATTTTGTATATGAGTTTCTATTTTCTTAAAAAAACCTGTGTAATTAATTTTTCTTCCAGCGTAGATGAAATTTTAGATTATGTCACGAAATTGTCATCAAATTCACAAAAAGGCTCTATCTTTGATAGAGTGTTTAACGTACAGTCGAAAACGTCGTTTACTAAACAGTCACAAAAACTGGTACGTTATCTATCTCAAAATAAAGTTTATGTTTTATATTATCTGATTGCTAATGCCACTCACTTTATTTGAATCCCAGATTCTTTGCGCAATAAAGTAGATATTCTTAATAAAAGCGAGAAGCTAACAACCAATCGATTTCAGTATATTTTTAGAATATTACAAAAGCGTTGCCACTTTCACCAAATTAAAAAAAAAATGTATCAACGTTGTCATTCACTTAAACTTTTGAATTAAAAATTCATTTTTTTTTTAAAATTATTTTTTAAAAAAATTAAACATATTTATCAGCAATTTAGCTCGTGCAAAATGATAATAAAATTTAACCTACACGAGAACGTTACGCGTACATGAGAAAAAAATTAGCTTTTATCAACGAGTTGCTATCACATTGACGAAAGCACAATTCAAAAATAAGTTAAATGGCATTGCAAATGAAATAAATATTAAATATCATTTTTTAAAAAAGAAAATGTAAAATATAACAGAATGAATGCACATAATTCCTTTAGGGAGAAAAACAATTTTTTTGTTTTATACGGTTGCGATTTAAATTTTACGGATTGTCACATGTAGCGAATTACCGCTGAAAAAAATTTGTCCATACCATAATTCATCAGGATTAGATATTGAGAATTATTATCTCGAAATTGAAGACGGCAGTGTTTTGACTCCGCGTTGTTCATTAGGTTCGATTATCACGTGGTATTTCGTCCTTGAATACAATAATCTCGTCAGTACCTTCAATTTGCTCTTTTAGCAGTATTTTGGTAAAATTCAAAATATGAACACTCTCGAATCAACGAGTTATTCCTTTTCAAAGTGTTTGTTGTTATTAATGGAGTCATTGATTTCATGTCTCTGAAACTGTTTTTAATTTGAATAATATCAAAAGAATAAATAAATATTCTTTAAAAGAATTATTTTGAAATATTGTATTCTTCATTTTTGTTTGTTCAGTTCTAACAGTTATTAACATTAATGTAATTCCGTAATATCTAAAAGAAGTAAATACTCATTCAAAGATTGTGTAGGTTTTTCGTATAACATCTTTCCAATATTTATTATTATAACATTCAACAATTTTAATATTAATATTTTTGGTAACTACATCATCTGTAGAATGTACTGTGTTTCCAAAATAAATCCCAATGCTATTTACAAAAGACAAAAAAGAAAAATAACAATGGCGTCATTTCACTCCATGACTGTGGCCGTGTGAGGAAATTCCTGTCTCTCGTTACGGGCTAAAGATTATTCAAGTTAACAAACCAAGAATAAAATTTAATATCAAAAAATGAATAAGAATGAACTTAAATGTTCTGAAACTTTCCATCCTTCCTAATTACATTGTTTATTAAAGAAGATTGTCTTCACTCTGAAACCTTCGTCTTGAGAAATAAAGAGCAATGTATTAATCAAATTATGCAAATGTTCTCAGTGAAAATGAGAATAAACGAAGTAGATGCGAATTCATTAATAATTGACTAAAATTTGTTTAACACAATTTCCACAGGACTTGCAAATAAGCAGAATATTTCATTAATAGTCTGTCTAATTAGGAAACATCAATGTATGAATCTTCTTTCTATTCCAAATAAAGATACTTAAATCAATTTCATTTGGTTCGCAATTTTTCTTCAGTGTCAGGTGCTCTCTTAAGACATTAATTAGTTAAATATTTATTTCTGTATTTAATTGAATTTCCAAATGAACTTCGTTCCTTTTTTGTATTTTAATTTTATAAATCTTTGATTATTTTTGCTTTAATAAATTCCATAACGACTTTAAAAAGTAGTTTATTGCTTGACTAATACTCAGGTCCTAACATAAAAAAGTCTTTGAAAGTATTGTTTTATCAAACAGTTTAAATTCTATTAAAATTACATTAAAAAAATTTTTAACCGTGTCTGGAGACACCAATTTACTCAAGCGACAAAAGAGATTGATTCTAAATAACTACATTGTTACTTTTCTTTTTTGTTTTTTCTAAACAGCATTGGAATTTATTTTGGAAACCCTGTACATTCTGGAAATCATGTATGTACCAGAAATATTAAAAATAAATTAGAAAATCTAAAAAAATCTTTTAATGAGAATTTATTACTTTTAGATATTAGAAAATATCGATAATGCTTATAAATGTTAGAATATAGCAAAAACAAATAAAATGAAGAACACAATAATTTAAATGTTATTTAAAGAATATTTCGTTTTTTTAAAAACAACAACAAAAATAATTTTATAAATAACAATAAAAACTTTCAAAACAATCTGTTAGATCGTTTATAAGCACGTGATCATACATAGACTTTCGCTGTAAATCTGTAAATTCGCTCTGAACTGTAAATTGGATGATATTTTGGGGCCCAAATTTTAGCGCCATCTCCAAAGCCTTGTTTATCCCTGGTTCACGAACAGGGAGGTGCGATCCTAGAGACCGCGCTGAAAAAAGTAATTAAATTATTATAAAAAGCATACTTTGAAATCGTTTGAAAAAGTACATATATATGGAATATCACAAAACATTTACAGGGTATATAAATTCAATTGAGCAAAAGTAGAAAAAGAGTGGAATAAAACCAATAGCTTGTGGTCTCACAGACCGCAAGTCTGTAGTTAAGGGTAAAAACAGTTAATAAATAAAATATATAACATTACAACTTACTCTGCAGGAAAGATGCTTGAAGTATGAAGGACAGTGAAAATTCAGCACGGCACTCACAACTCTCCAACAACCCACCCTCGTCTACAAAAGATATAAACGGTGGAAATTAAAAGATTAACATCGGTTCGGGAATGCGTAGAGTTTGATGGTGGTGTGGAATATAAATGAATCTATTCAACACTTACCCATTAGAGAAGGAGTCCCTCCGGATAAGCTGAATTTCCAGCATGTCCCTGCGTTTTGCGCTTCTTCATTAGATTTTCGGAATCTGGATTTTCTTCCTTCCCCTGGAAATCCCTCTCCACCCACCCCCCTTGAACGCTAGAAAAGAAAAAAATATACAGAGTAGATACAGCTATATTTAAAACAGTAAATAAATAAAATATGTAAAACTATAACTTACTCTGCAGGAACGCTGCTTGAAATGTGAAGGACAGTGAAAATTCAGCACGGCACTCACAACTCTCCAACAACCCACCCTCATCTACAAAAGAAATAAACTGTTGATATTAAAATATTAACGTTGGTTCGAGAATGCGCAGAATTTGATGGTGGTGTTGAATATAAATGAATCTATTCAACACTTACCCTATAGAGAAGGAGTGCCTTCGGATAAGCTGAATTTCCAGCATGTTCCTAAGTTTTAGGCTCCTTCATTATATTTTTGGAATCTGGATTTCCTTCCTCTGGAAATCCTTCTCAAGACGCCAGTGTTGTTCTCTATATAAAATAAAAAATACAGAGTAGATACAGCTATATTTAAAACAGTAAATAAATAAAATATGTAAAATTATAACTTACTCTGCAGGAACGCTGCTTGAAGTGTGAAGGACACTGAAAATTCAGCACGGCACTCACAACTCTCCAACAACCCACCCTCATCTACAAAAGAAATAAACGGTGGATATTAAAAGATTAAAACCGGTTCGAGAATGCGTAGAGTTTGATATTGGTGTGGAATATAAATGAATCTATTCAACACTTACCCTATAGAGAAGGAGTGCCTTCGGATAAGCTGAATTTCCAGCATGTTCCTAAGTTTTAGGCTCCTTCATTATATTTTTGGAATCTGGATTTCCTTCCTCTGGAAATCCTTCTCAAGACGCCAGTGTTGTTCTCTATATAAAATAAAAAATACAGAGTAGATACAGCTATATTTAAAACAGTAAATAAATAAAATATGTAAAATTATAACTTACTCTGCAGGAACGCTGCTTGAAGTGTGAAGGACACTGAAAATTCAGCACGGCACTCACAACTCTCCAACAACCCACCCTCATCTACAAAAGAAATAAACGGTGGATATTAAAAGATTAAAACCGGTTCGAGAATGCGTAGAGTTTGATATTGGTGTGGAATATAAATGAATCTATTCAACACTTACCCTATAGAGAAGGAGTGCCTTCGGATAAGCTGAATTTCCAGCATGTTCCTAAGTTTTAGGCTCCTTCATTATATTTTTGGAATCTGGATTTCCTTCCTCTGGAAATCCTTCTCAAGACGCCAGTGTTGTTCTCTATATAAAATAAAAAATACAGAGTAGATACAGCTATATTTAAAACAGTAAATAAATAAAATATGTAAAATTATAACTTACTCTGCAGGAACGCTGCTTGAAGTGTGAAGGACACTGAAAATTCAGCACGGCACTCACAACTCTCCAACAACCCACCCTCATCTACAAAAGAAATAAACTGTTGATATTAAAATATTAACGTTGGTTCGAGAATGCGCAGAATTTGATGGTGGTGTTGAATATAAATGAATCTATTCAACACTTACCCTATAGAGAAGGAGTGCCTTCGGATAAGCTGAATTTCCAGCATGTTCCTAAGTTTTAGGCTCCTTCATTATATTTTTGGAATCTGGATTTCCTTCCTCTGGAAATCCTTCTCAAGACGCCAGTGTTGTTCTCTATATAAAATAAAAAATACAGAGTAGATACAGCTATATTTAAAACAGTAAATAAATAAAATATGTAAAATTATAACTTACTCTGCAGGAACGCTGCTTGAAGTGTGAAGGACACTGAAAATTCAGCACGGCACTCACAACTCTCCAACAACCCACCCTCATCTACAAAAGAAATAAACTGTTGATATTAAAATATTAACGTTGGTTCGAGAATGCGCAGAATTTGATGGTGGTGTTGAATATAAATGAATCTATTCAACACTTACCCTATAGAGAAGGAGTGCCTTCGGATAAGCTGAATTTCCAGCATGTTCCTAAGTTTTAGGCTCCTTCATTATATTTTTGGAATCTGGATTTCCTTCCTCTGGAAATCCTTCTCAAGACGCCAGTGTTGTTCTCTATATAAAATAAAAAATACAGAGTAGATACAGCTATATTTAAAACAGTAAATAAATAAAATATGTAAAATTATAACTTACTCTGCAGGAACGCTGCTTGAAGTGTGAAGGACACTGAAAATTCAGCACGGCACTCACAACTCTCCAACAACCCACCCTCATCTACAAAAGAAATAAACGGTGGATATTAAAAGATTAAAACCGGTTCGAGAATGCGTAGAGTTTGATATTGGTGTGGAATATAAATGAATCTATTCAACACTTACCCTATAGAGAAGGAGTGCCTTCGGATAAGCTGAATTTCCAGCATGTTCCTAAGTTTTAGGCTCCTTCATTATATTTTTGGAATCTGGATTTCCTTCCTCTGGAAATCCTTCTCAAGACGCCAGTGTTGTTCTCTATATAAAATAAAAAATACAGAGTAGATACAGCTATATTTAAAACAGTAAATAAATAAAATATGTAAAATTATAACTTACTCTGCAGGAACGCTGCTTGAAGTGTGAAGGACACTGAAAATTCAGCACGGCACTCACAACTCTCCAACAACCCACCCTCATCTACAAAAGAAATAAACTGTTGATATTAAAATATTAACGTTGGTTCGAGAATGCGCAGAATTTGATGGTGGTGTTGAATATAAATGAATCTATTCAACACTTACCCTATAGAGAAGGAGTGCCTCCGGATAAGCTAAATTTCCAACATGTTCCTCCGTTTTGGGCTACTTAATTAGATATTCGGAGTCTGGATTTTCTTCCTTCCCCTGGAAATCCCTCTCCACCCGCCCCTCTTGTTCTCTAGAAAATATAAAAAATACAGAGTAGATACAGCTATATTTAAAACAGTAAATAAATAATATATATAAAATTATAACTTACTCTGCAGGAACGCTGCTTGAAGTGTGACGGACAGTGAAAATTCAGCATGGCACTCACAACTCTCCAACAACCCACCCTCATCTACAAAAGAAATAAACGGTGGATATTAAAAGATTGACATCGGTTCGAGAATGCGTAGAGTTTGATGGTGGTGTGGAATATAAATGAATCTATTCAACACTTACCCTATAGAGAAAGAGTGACTCCGGATAAGCTGAATTTCCAGCTTGTTCCTCCGTTTTGGGCTCCTTCATTAGATCTTCAGAGTCTGGATTTTCTTCCTTCCCCTGGAAATAACTCTCCACCGGCCCCTCTTGTTCTCTAGAAAATATAAAAAATACAGAGTAGATACAGCTATATTTAAAACAGTAAATAAATAAAATATGTAAAATTATAACTTACATTTCAGGAACGCTGCTGAAGTGTGAAGGACACTGAAAATTCAGCACGGCACTCACAACTCTCCAACAACCCACCCTCATCTACAAAAGAAATAAACGGTGGATATTAAAAGATTGACATCGGTTCGAGAATGCATAGAGTTTGATGGTGGTGTGGAATATAAAAGAATCTATTCAACACTTACCCTATAGAGAAGGAGTGACTCCGGATAAGCTGAATTTCCAGCTTGTTCCTCCGTTTTGGGCTCCTTCATTAGATTTTCGGAGTCTGGATTTTCTTCCTTCCCCTGGAAATCAATCTCCACCCGCCCCTCTTGTTCTCTAGAAAATATAAAAAATACAGAGTAGATACCGCTTTATTTAAAACAGTAAATAAATAAAATATGTAAAATTATAACTTACATTTCAGGAACGCTGCTTGAAGTGTGAAGGACACTGAAAATTCAGCACGGCACTCACAACTCTCCAACAACCCACCCTCATCTACAAAAGAAATAAACGGTGGATATTAAAAGATTGACATCGGTTCGAGAATGCATAGAGTTTGATGGTGGTGTGGAATATAAAAGAATCTATTCAACACTTACCCTATAGAGAAGGAGTGCCTCCGGATAAGCTGAATTTCCAACATGTTCCTCCGTTTTGGGTTACTTCATTAGATATTCGGAGTCTGGATTTTCTTCCTCCCCCTGGAAATCCCTCTCCACCCGCCCCTCTTGTTCTCTAGAAAATATAAAAAATACAGAGTAGATACAGCTATATTTAAAACAGTAAATAAATAAAATATGTAAAATTATAACTTACTCTGCAGGAACGCTGCTTGAAGTGTGAAGGACAGTAAAAATTCAGCACGGCACTCACAACTCTCCAACAACCCACCCTCATCTACAAAAGAAATAAACGGTGGATATTAAAAGATTAACATCGGTTCGAGAATGCGTAGAGTTTGATGGTGGTTTGGAATATAAATGAATCTATTCAACACTTACCCTATAGAGAAGCGGTGCCTCCGGATAAGCTGAATTTCCAACATGTTCCTCCGTTTTGGGCTACTTCATTAGATATTCGGAGTCTGGATTTTCTTCCTTCCCCTGGAAATCCCTCTCCACCCGCCCCTCTTGTTCACTAGAAAATATAAAAAATACAGAGTAGATACAGATATATTTAAAACAGTAAATAAATAAAATATGTAAAATTATAACTTACTCTGCAGGAAAGCTGCTTGAAGTGTGAAGGACAGTGAAAATTCAGCACGGCACTCACAACTCTCCAACAACCCACCCTCATCTACAAAAGAAATAAACGGTGGATATTAAAAGATTGACATCGGTTCGAGAATGCCTAGAGTTTGATGGTGGTGTGGAATATAAAAGAATCTATTCAGCACTTACCCTATAGAGAAGGAGTGACTCCGGATAAGCTGAATTTCCAGCTTGTTCCTCCGTTTTGGGCTCCTTCATTAGATTTTCGGAGTCTGGATTTTCTTCCTTCCCCTGGAAATCAATCTCCACCCGCCCCTCTTGTTCTCTAGAAAATATAAAAAATACAGAGTAGATACCGCTTTATTTAAAACAGTAAATAAATAAAATATGTAAAATTATAACTTACATTTCAGGAACGCTGCTTGAAGTGTGAAGGACACTGAAAATTCAGCACGGCACTCACAACTCTCCAACAACCCACCCTCATCTACAAAAGAAATAAACGGTGGATATTAATAGATTAAAATCGGTTCGAGAATGCGTAGAGTTTGATATTGGTGTGGAATATAAATGAATCTGTTCAACACTTACCCTATAGAGAATGAGTGCCTTCGGATAAGCTGAATTTCCAGCATGTTCCTAAGTTTTAGGATCCTTCATTATATTTTTGGAATCTTGATTTCCTTCCTCTGGAAATCCGTCTCAAGACGCCCCTGTTGTTCTCTATATAAAATAAAAAATACAGAGTGGATAAAGCTATATTTAAAACAGTAAATAAATAAAATATGTAAAATTATAACTTACTCTGCAGGAAAGCTGCTTGAAGTGTGAAGGACAGTGAAAATTCAGCTTGGCACTCACAACTCTCCAACAACCCACCCTCATCTACAAAAGAAATAAACTGTTGATATTAAAAGATTAACGTTGGTTCGAGAATGCGTAGAATTTGATGGTGGTGTTGAATATAAATGAATCTATTCAACACTTACCCTATAGAGAAGGAGTGCCTCCGGATAAGCTGAATTTCCAACATGTTCCTCCGTTTTGGGCTACTTCATTAGATATTCGGAGTCTGGATTTTCTTCCTTCCCCTGGAAATCCCTCTCCACCCGCCCCTCTTGTTCTCTAGAAAATATAAAAAATACAGAGTAGATACAGCTATATTTAAAACCGTAAATAAATAAAATATGTAAAATTATAACTTACTCTGCAGGAACGCTGCTTGAAGTGTGAAGGACAGTGAAAATTCAGCACGGCACTCACAACTCTCCAACAACCCACCCTCATCTACAAAAGAAATAAACTGTTGATATTAAAAGATTAACGTTGGTTCGAGAATGCGTAGAATTTGATGGTGGTGTTGAATACAAATGAATCTATTCAACACTTACCCTATAGAGAAGGAGTGCCTCCGGATAAGCTGAATTTCCAACATGTTCCTCCGTTTTGGGCTACTTCATTAGATATTCCGAGTCTGGATTTTCTTCCTTCCCCTCGAAATCCCTCTCCACCCGCCCCTCTTGTTCTCTAGAAAATATAAAAAATGCAGAGTAGATACAGCTATATTTAAAACCGTAAATAAATAAAATATGTAAAATTATAACTTACTCTGCAGGAACGCTGCTTGAAGTGTGAAGGACAGTGAAAATTCAGCACGGCACTCACAACTCTCCAACAACCCACCCTCATCTACAAAAGAAATAAACTGTTGATATTAAAAGATTAACGTTGGTTCGAGAATGCGTAGAATTTGATGGTGGTGTTGAATACAAATGAATCTATTCAACACTTACCCTATAGAGAAGGAGTGCCTCCGGATAAGCTGAATTTCCAACATGTTCCTCCATTTTGGGCTACTTCATTAGATATTCGGAGTCTGGATTTTCTTCCTTCCCCTGGAAATCCCTCTCCACCCGCCCCTCTTGTTCTCTAGAAAATATAAAAAATACAGAGTAGATACAGCTATAATTAAAACAGTAAATAAATAAAATATGTAAAATTATAACTTACTCTACAGGAACGCTGCTTGAAGTGTGAAGGACAGTGAAAATTCAGCACGGCACTCACAACTCTCCAACAACCCACCCTCATCTACAAAAGAAATAAACGGTGGATATTAAAAGATTGACATCGGTTCGAGAATGCATAGAGTTTGATGGTGGTGTGGAATATAAAAGAATCTATTCAACACTTACCCTATAGAGAAGGAGTGACTCCGGATAAGCTGAATTTCCAGCTTGTTTCTCCGTTTTGGGCTCCTTCATTAGATTTTCGGAGTCTGGATTTTCTTCCTTCCCCTGGAAATCAATCTCCACCCGCCCCTCTTGTTCTCTAGAAAATATAAAAAATACAGAGTAGATACAGCTATATTTAAAACAGTAAATAAATAAAATATGTAAAATTATAACTTACTCTGCAGGAACGCTGCTTGAAGTGTGACGGACAGTGAAAATTCAGCATGGCACTCACAACTCTCCAACAACCCACCCTCATCTACAAAAGAAATAAACGGTGGATATTAAAAGATTGACATCGGTTCGAGAATGCATAGAGTTTAATGGTGGTGTGGAATATAAAAAAATCTATTCAACACTTACCCTATAGAGAAGGAGTGACTCCGGATAAGCTGAATTTCCAGCTTGTTCCTCCGTTTTGGGCTCCTTCATTAGATTTTCGGAGTCTGGATTTTCTTCCTTCCCCTGGAAATCAATCTCCACCCGCCCCTCTTGTTCTCTAGAAATTATAAAAAATACAGAGTAGATACAGCTATATTTAAAACAGTAAATAAATAAAATATGTAAAATTATAACTTACTCTGCAGGAACGCTGCTTGAAGTGTGAAGGACAGTAAAAATTCAGCACGGCACTCACAACTCTCCAACAACCCACCCTCATCTACAAAAGAAATAAACTGTTGATATTAAAATATTAACGTTGGTTCGGAGAATGCGTAGAATTTGATGGTGGTGTTGAATATAAATGAATCTATTCAACACTTACCCTATAGAGAAGGAGTGCCTCCGGATAAGCTGAATTTCCAACATGTTCCTCCGTTTTGGGTTACTTCATTAGATATTCGGAGTCTGGATTTTCTTCCTCCCCCTGGAAATCCCTCTCCACCCGCCCCTCTTGTTCTCTAGAAAATATAAAAAATACAGAGTAGATACAGCTATATTTAAAACAGTAAATAAATAAAATATGTAAAATTATAACTTACTCTGCAGGAACGCTGCTTGAAGTGTGAAGGACAGTAAAAATTCAGCACGGCACTCACAACTCTCCAACAACCCACCCTCATCTACAAAAGAAATAAACGGTGGATATTAAAAGATTAACATCGGTTCGAGAATGCGTAGAGTTTGATGGTGGTTTGGAATATAAATGAATCTATTCAACACTTACCCTATAGAGAAGCGGTGCCTCCGGATAAGCTGAATTTCCAACATGTTCCTCCGTTTTGGGCTACTTCATTAGATATTCGGAGTCTGGATTTTCTTCCTTCCCCTGGAAATCCCTCTCCACCCGCCCCTCTTGTTCACTAGAAAATATAAAAAATACAGAGTAGATACAGATATATTTAAAACAGTAAATAAATAAAATATGTAAAATTATAACTTACTCTGCAGGAAAGCTGCTTGAAGTGTGAAGGACAGTGAAAATTCAGCACGGCACTCACAACTCTCCAACAACCCACCCTCATCTACAAAAGAAATAAACGGTGGATATTAAAAGATTGACATCGGTTCGAGAATGCCTAGAGTTTGATGGTGGTGTGGAATATAAAAGAATCTATTCAGCACTTACCCTATAGAGAAGGAGTGACTCCGGATAAGCTGAATTTCCAGCTTGTTCCTCCGTTTTGGGCTCCTTCATTAGATTTTCGGAGTCTGGATTTTCTTCCTTCCCCTGGAAATCAATCTCCACCCGCCCCTCTTGTTCTCTAGAAAATATAAAAAATACAGAGTAGATACCGCTTTATTTAAAACAGTAAATAAATAAAATATGTAAAATTATAACTTACATTTCAGGAACGCTGCTTGAAGTGTGAAGGACACTGAAAATTCAGCACGGCACTCACAACTCTCCAACAACCCACCCTCATCTACAAAAGAAATAAACGGTGGATATTAATAGATTAAAATCGGTTCGAGAATGCGTAGAGTTTGATATTGGTGTGGAATATAAATGAATCTGTTCAACACTTACCCTATAGAGAATGAGTGCCTTCGGATAAGCTGAATTTCCAGCATGTTCCTAAGTTTTAGGATCCTTCATTATATTTTTGGAATCTTGATTTCCTTCCTCTGGAAATCCGTCTCAAGACGCCCCTGTTGTTCTCTATATAAAATAAAAAATACAGAGTGGATAAAGCTATATTTAAAACAGTAAATAAATAAAATATGTAAAATTATAACTTACTCTGCAGGAAAGCTGCTTGAAGTGTGAAGGACAGTGAAAATTCAGCTTGGCACTCACAACTCTCCAACAACCCACCCTCATCTACAAAAGAAATAAACTGTTGATATTAAAAGATTAACGTTGGTTCGAGAATGCGTAGAATTTGATGGTGGTGTTGAATATAAATGAATCTATTCAACACTTACCCTATAGAGAAGGAGTGCCTCCGGATAAGCTGAATTTCCAACATGTTCCTCCGTTTTGGGCTACTTCATTAGATATTCGGAGTCTGGATTTTCTTCCTTCCCCTGGAAATCCCTCTCCACCCGCCCCTCTTGTTCTCTAGAAAATATAAAAAATACAGAGTAGATACAGCTATATTTAAAACCGTAAATAAATAAAATATGTAAAATTATAACTTACTCTGCAGGAACGCTGCTTGAAGTGTGAAGGACAGTGAAAATTCAGCACGGCACTCACAACTCTCCAACAACCCACCCTCATCTACAAAAGAAATAAACTGTTGATATTAAAAGATTAACGTTGGTTCGAGAATGCGTAGAATTTGATGGTGGTGTTGAATACAAATGAATCTATTCAACACTTACCCTATAGAGAAGGAGTGCCTCCGGATAAGCTGAATTTCCAACATGTTCCTCCGTTTTGGGCTACTTCATTAGATATTCCGAGTCTGGATTTTCTTCCTTCCCCTCGAAATCCCTCTCCACCCGCCCCTCTTGTTCTCTAGAAAATATAAAAAATGCAGAGTAGATACAGCTATATTTAAAACCGTAAATAAATAAAATATGTAAAATTATAACTTACTCTGCAGGAACGCTGCTTGAAGTGTGAAGGACAGTGAAAATTCAGCACGGCACTCACAACTCTCCAACAACCCACCCTCATCTACAAAAGAGATAAACTGTTGATATTAAAAGATTAACGTTGGTTCGAGAATGCGTAGAATTTGATGGTGGTGTTGAATACAAATGAATCTATTCAACACTTACCCTATAGAGAAGGAGTGCCTCCGGATAAGCTGAATTTCCAACATGTTCCTCCATTTTGGGCTACTTCATTAGATATTCGGAGTCTGGATTTTCTTCCTTCCCCTGGAAATCCCTCTCCACCCGCCCCTCTTGTTCTCTAGAAAATATAAAAAATACAGAGTAGATACAGCTATAATTAAAACAGTAAATAAATAAAATATGTAAAATTATAACTTACTCTACAGGAACGCTGCTTGAAGTGTGAAGGACAGTGAAAATTCAGCACGGCACTCACAACTCTCCAACAACCCACCCTCATCTACAAAAGAAATAAACGGTGGATATTAAAAGATTAACGTTGGTTCGAGAATGCGTAGAATTTGATGGTGGTGTTGAATATAAATGAATCTATACAAAACTTACCCTATAGAGAAGGAGTGCCTCCGGATAAGCTAAATTTCCAACATGTTCCTCCGTTTTGGGCTACTTTATTAGATATTCGGAATCTGGATTTTCTTCCTTCCCCTGGAAATCCCTCTCCACCCGCCCCTCTTGTTCTCTAGAAAATATAAAAAATACAGAGTAGATACAGCTATAATTAAAACAGTAAATAAATAAAATATGTAAAATTATAACTTACTCTGCAGGAACGCTGCTTGAAGTGTGAAGGACAGTGAAAATTCAGCACGGCACTCACAACTCTCCAACAACCCACCCTCATCTACAAAAGAAATAAACGGTGGATATTACAAGATTAACGTTGGTTCGAGAATGCGTAGAATTTGATGGTGGTGTTGAATATAAATGAATCTATTCAACACTTACCCTATAGAGAAGGAGTGCCACCGGATAAGCTAAATTTCCAACATGTTCCTCCGTTTTGGGCTACTTCATTAGATATTCGGAGTCTGGATTTTCTTCCTTCCCCGAGAAATCCCTCTCCACCCGCCACTCTTGTTCTCTAGAAAATATAAAAAATACAGAGTAGATACAGCTATATTTAAAACAGTAAATAAATAAAATATGTAAAATTATAACTTACTCTGCAGGAACGCTGCTTGAAGTGTGAAGGACAGTGAAAATTCAGCACGGCACTCACAACTCTCCAACAACCCACCCTCATCTACAAAAGAAATAAACTGTTGATATTAAAAGATTAACATTGGTTCGAGAATGCGTAGAATTTGATGGTGGTGTGGAATATAAATGAATCTATTCAACTCTTACCCTATAGAGAAGGAGTGCCTCCGGATAAGCTGAATTTCCAACATGTTCCTCCGTTTTGATCTACTTCATTAGATTTTCGGAGACTGGATTTTCTTCCTTCCCCTGGAAATCCCTCTCCACCCGCCCCTCTTGTTCTCTAGAAAATATAAAAAATACAGAGTATATACAGCTATATTTAAAACAGTAAATAAATAAAATATGTAAGATTATAACTTACTCTGCAGGAACGCTGCTTGAAGTGTGAAGGACAGTGAAAATTCAGCACGGCACTCACAACTCTCCAACAACCCACCCTCATCTACAAAAGAAATAAACTGTTGATATTAAAAGATTAACATTGGTTCGAGAATGCGTAGAATTTGATGGTGGTGTGGAATATAAATGAATCTATTCAACTCTTACCCTATAGAGAAGGAGTGCCTCCGGATAAGCTGAATTTCCAACATGTTCCTCCGTTTTGGGCTACTTCATTAGATATTCGGAGTCTGGATTTTCTTCCTCCCCCTGGAAATCCCTCTCCACCCGCCCCTCTTGTTCTCTAGAAAATATAAAAAATACAGAGTAGATACAGCTATATTTAAAACAGTAAATAAACAAAATATGTAAAATTATAACTTACTCTGCAGGAACGCTGCTTGAAGTGTGAAGGACAGTAAAAATTCAGCACGGCACTCACAACTCTCCAACAACCCACCCTCATCTACAAAAGAAATAAACGGTGGATATTAAAAGATTAACATCGGTTCGAGAATGCGTAGAGTTTGATGGTGGTTTGGAATATAAATGAATCTATTCAACACTTACCCTATAGAGAAGCGGTGCCTCCGGATAAGCTGAATTTCCAACATGTTCCTCCGTTTTGGGCTACTTCATTAGATATTCGGAGTCTGGATTTTCTTCCTTCCCCTGGAAATCCCTCTCCACCCGCCCCTCTTGTTCACTAGAAAATATAAAAAATACAGAGTAGATACAGCTATATTTAAAACAGTAAATAAATAAAATATGTAAAATTATAACTTACTCTGCAGGAAAGCTGCTTGAAGTGTGAAGGACAGTGAAAATTCAGCACGGCACTCACAACTCTCCAACAACCCACCCTCATCTACAAAAGAAATAAACGGTGGATATTAAAAGATTGACATCGGTTCGAGAATGCCTAGAGTTTGATGGTGGTGTGGAATATAAAAGAATCTATTCAGCACTTACCCTATAGAGAAGGAGTGACTCCGGATAAGCTGAATTTCCAGCATGTTCCTAAGTTTTAGGATCCTTCATTATATTTTTGGAATCTTGATTTCCTTCCTCTGGAAATCCGTCTCAAGACGCCCCTGTTGTTCTCTATATAAAATAAAAAATACAGAGTGGATATAGCTATATTTAAAACAGTAAATAAATAAAATATGTAAAATTATAACTTACTCTGCAGGAAAGCTGCTTGAAGTGTGAAGGACAGTGAAAATTCAGCTTGGCACTCACAACTCTCCAACAACCCACCCTCATCTACAAAAGAAATAAACTGTTGATATTAAAAGATTAACGTTGGTTCGAGAATGCGTAGAATTTGATGGCGGTGTTGAATATAAATGAATCTATTCAACACTTACCCTATAGAGAAGGAGTGCCTCCGGATAAGCTGAATTTCCAACATGTTCCTACGTTTTGGGCTACTTCATTAGATATTCGGAGTCTGGATTTTCTTCCTTCCCCTGGAAATCCCTCTCCACCCGCCCCTCTTGTTCTCTAGAAAATATAAAAAATACAGAGTAGATACAGCTATATTTAAAACCGTAAATAAATAAAATATGTAAAATTATAACTTACTCTGCAGGAACGCTGCTTGAAGTGTGAAGGACAGTAAAAATTCAGCACGGCACTCACAACTCTCCAACAACCCACCCTCATCTACAAAAGAAATAAACTGTTGATATTAAAAGATTAACGTTGGTTCGAGAATGCGTAGAATTTGATGGTGGTGTTGAATACAAATGAATCTATTCAACACTTACCCTATAGAGAAGGAGTGCCTCCGGATAAGCTGAATTTCCAACATGTTCCTCCGTTTTGGGCTACTTCATTAGATATTCCGAGTCTGGATTTTCTTCCTTCCCCTCGAAATCCCTCTCCACCCGCCCCTCTTGTTCTCTAGAAAATATAAAAAATGCAGAGTAGATACAGCTATATTTAAAACCGTAAATAAATAAAATATGTAAAATTATAACTTACTCTGCAGGAACGCTGCTTGAAGTGTGAAGGACAGTGAAAATTCAGCACGGCACTCACAACTCTCCAACAACCCACCCTCATCTACAAAAGAAATAAACGGTGGATATTAAAAGATTAACGTTGGTTCGAGAATGCGTAGAATTTGATGGTGGTGTTGAATATAAATGAATCTATACAAAACTTACCCTATAGAGAAGGAGTGCCTCCGGATAAGCTAAATTTCCAACATGTTCCTCCGTTTTGGGCTACTTTATTAGATATTCGGAGTCTGGATTTTCTTCCTTCCCCTGGAAATCCCTCTCCACCCGCCCCTCTTGTTCTCTAGAAAATATAAAAAATACAGAGTAGATACAGCTATAATTAAAACAGTAAATAAATAAAATATGTAAAATTATAACTTACTCTGCAGGAACGCTGCTTGAAGTGTGAAGGACAGTGAAAATTCAGCACGGCACTCACAACTCTCCAACAACCCACCCTCATCTACAAAAGAAATAAACGGTGGATATTAAAAGATTAACGTTGGTTCGAGAATGCGTAGAATTTGATGGTGGTGTTGAATATAAATGAATCTATTCAACACTTACCCTATAGAGAAGGAGTGCCACCGGATAAGCTAAATTTCCAACATGTTCCTCCGTTTTGGGCTACTTCATTAGATATTCGGAGTCTGGATTTTCTTCCTTCCCCTGGAAATCCCTCTCCACCCGCCCCTCTTGTTCTCTAGAAATTATAAAAAATACAGAGTAGATACAGCTATATTTAAAACAGTAAATAAATAAAATATGTAAAATTATAACTTACTCTGCAGGAACGCTGCTTGAAGTGTGAAGGACAGTGAAAATTCAGCACGGCACTCACAACTCTCCAACAACCCACCCACATCTACAAAAGAAATAAACTGTTGATATTAAAAGTTTAACATTGGTTCGAGAATGCGTAGAATTTGATGGTGGTGTGGAATATAAATGAATCTATTCAACTCTTACCCTATAGAGAAGGAGTGCCTCCGGATAAGCTGAATTTCCAACATGTTCCTCCGTTTTGATCTACTTCATTAGATTTTCGGAGACTGGATTTTCTTCCTTCCCCTGGAAATCCCTCTCCACCCGCCCCCCTTTTCTCTAGAAAATATAAAAAATACAGAGTATATACAGCTATATTTAAAACAGTAAATAAATAAAATATGTAAAATTATAACTTACTCTGCAGGAACGCTGCTTGAAGTGTGAAGGACAGTGAAAATTCAGCACGGCACTCACAACTCTCCAACAACCCACCCTCATCTACAAAAGAAATAAACTGTTGATATTAAAAGATTAACATTGGTTCGAGAATGCGTAGAATTTGATGGTGGTGTGGAATATAAATGAATCTATTCAACTCTTACCCTATAGAGAAGGAGTGCCTCCGGATAAGCTAAATTTCCAACATGTTCCTCCGTTTTGGGCTACTTTATTAGATATTCGGAGTCTGGATTTTCTTCCTTCCCCTGGAAATCCCTCTCCACCCGCCCCTCTTGTTCTCTAGAAAATATAAAAAATACAGAGTAGATACAGCTATAATTAAAACAGTAAATAAATAAAATATGTAAAATTATAACTTACTCTGCAGGAACGCTGCTTGAAGTGTGAAGGACAGTGAAAATTCAGCACGGCACTCACAACTCTCCAACAACCCACCCTCATCTACAAAAGAAATAAACTGTTGATATTAAAAGATTAACGTTGGTTCGAGAATGCGTAGAATTTGATGGTGGTGTTGAATACAAATGAATCTATTCAACACTTACCCTATAGAGAAGGAGTGCCTCCGGATAAGCTGAATTTCCAACATGTTCCTCCATTTTGGGCTACTTCATTAGATATTCGGAGTCTGGATTTTCTTCCTTCCCCTGGAAATCCCTCTCCACCCGCCCCTCTTGTTCTCTAGAAAATATAAAAAATACAGAGTAGATACAGCTATAATTAAAACAGTAAATAAATAAAATATGTAAAATTATAACTTACTCTACAGGAACGCTGCTTGAAGTGTGAAGGACAGTGAAAATTCAGCACGGCACTCACAACTCTCCAACAACCCACCCTCATCTACAAAAGAAATAAACGGTGGATATTAAAAGATTAACGTTGGTTCGAGAATGCGTAGAATTTGATGGTGGTGTTGAATATAAATGAATCTATACAAAACTTACCCTATAGAGAAGGAGTGCCTCCGGATAAGCTAAATTTTAACATGTTCCTCCGTTTTGGGCTACTTTATTAGATATTCGGAGTCTGGATTTTCTTCCTTCCCCTGGAAATCCCTCTCCACCCGCCCCTCTTGTTCTCTAGAAAATATAAAAAATACAGAGTAGATACAGCTATAATTAAAACAGTAAATAAATAAAATATGTAAAATTATAACTTACTCTGCAGGAACGCTGCTTGAAGTGTGAAGGACAGTGAAAATTCAGCACGGCACTCACAACTCTCCAACAACCCACCCTCATCTACAAAAGAAATAAACGGTGGATATTAAAAGATTAACGTTGGTTCGAGAATGCGTAGAATTTGATGGTGGTGTTGAATATAAATGAATCTATTCAACACTTACCCTATAGAGAAGGAGTGCCACCGGATAAGCTAAATTTCCAACATGTTCCTCCGTTTTGGGCTACTTCATTAGATATTCGGAATCTGGATTTTCTTCCTTCCCCTGGAAATCCCTCTCCACCCGCCCCTCTTGTTCTCTAGAAAATATAAAAAATACAGAGTAGATACAGCTATATTTAAAACAGTAAATAAATAAAATATGTAAAATTATAACTTACTCTGCAGGAACGCTGCTTGAAGTGTGAAGGACAGTGAAAATTCAGCACGGCACTCACAACTCTCCAACAACCCACCCTCATCTACAAAAGAAATAAACTGTTGATATTAAAAGATTAACATTGGTTCGAGAATGCGTAGAATTTGATGGTGGTGTGGAATATAAATGAATCTATTCAACTCTTACTCTATAGAGAAGGAGTGCCTCCGGATAAGCTGAATTTCCAACATGTTCCTCCGTTTTGATCTACTTCATTAGATTTTCGGAGACTGGATTTTCTTCCTTCCCCTGGAAATCCCTCTCCACCCGCCCCTCTTGTTCTCTAGAAAATATAAAAAATACAGAGTATATACAGCTATATTTAAAACAGTAAATAAATAAAATATGTAAAATTATAACTTACTCTGCAGGAACGCTGCTTGAAGTGTGAAGGACAGTGAAAATTCAGCACGGCACTCACAACTCTCCAACAACCCACCCTCATCTACAAAAGAAATAAACTGTTGATATTAAAAGATTAACATTGGTTCGAGAATGCGTAGAATTTGATGGTGGTGTGGAATATAAATGAATCTATTCAACTCTTACCCTATAGAGAAGGAGTGCCTCCGGATAAGCTAAATTTCCAACATGTTCCTCCGTTTTGGGCTACTTTATTAGATATTCGGAGTCTGGATTTTCTTCCTTCCCCTGGAAATCCCTCTCCACCCGCCCCTCTTGTTCTCTAGAAAATATAAAAAATACAGAGTAGATACAGCTATATTTAAAACAGTAAATAAATAAAATATGTAAAATTATAACTTACTCTTCAGGAACGCTGCTTGAAGTGTGAAGGACAGTGAAAATTCAGCACGGCTCTCACAACTCTCCAACAACCCACCCTCATCTGCAAAAGAAATAAACTGTTGATATTAAAAGATTAACATTGGTTCGAGAATGCGTAGAATTTGATGGTGGTGTGGAATATAAATGAATCTATTCAACACTTACCCTATAGAGAAGGAGTGCCTCCGGATAAGCTGAATTTCCGACATGTTCCTCCGTTTTGTGCTACTTCATTAGATTTTCGGAGTCTGGATTTTCTTCCTTCCCCTGGAAATCCCTCTCCACCCGCCCATCTTGTTCTCTAGAAAATATAAAAAATACAGAGTAGATACAGCTATATTTAAAACCGTAAATAAATAAAATATGTAAAATTATAACTTACTCTGCAAGAACGCTGCTTGAAGTGTGAAGGACAGTGAAAATTCAGCACGGCACTCACAACTCTCCAACAACCCACCCTCATCTACAAAAGAAATAAACTGTTGATATTAAAAGATTAACATTGGTTCGAGAATGCGTAGAATTTTATGGTGGTGTGGAATATAAATGAATCTATTCAACTCTTACCCTATAGAGAAGGAGTGCCTCCGGATAAGCTGAATTTCCAACATGTTCCTCCGTTTTGATCTACTTCATTAGATTTTCGGAGTCTGGATTTTCTTCCTTCCCCTGGAAATCCCTCTCCACCCGCCCCTCTTGTTCTCTAGAAAATATAAAAATTACAGAGTAGATACAGCTATATTTAAAACCGTAAATAAATAAAATATGTAAAATTATAACTTACTCTGCAGGAACGCTGCTTGAAGTGTGAAGGACAGTGAAAATTCAGCACGGCACTCACAACTCTCCAACAACCCACCCTCATCTACAAAAGAAATAAACTGTTGATATTAAAAGATTAACGTTGTTTCGAGAATGCGTAGAATTTGATGGTGGTGTTGAATATAAATGAATCTATTCAACACTTACCCTATAGAGAAGGAGTGCCTCCGGATAAGCTGAATTTCCAACATGTTCCTCCGTTTTGGGCTACTTCATTAGATATTCGGAGTCTGTATTTTCTTCCTTCCCCTGGAAATCCCTCTCCACCCGCCCTTTTTGTTCTCTAGAAAATATAAAAAATACAGAGTAGATACAGCTATAATTAAAACAGTAAATAAATAAAATATGTAAAATTATAACTTACTCTACAGGAAAGCTGCTTGAAGTGTGACGGACAGTGAAAATTCAGCATGGCACTCACAACTCTCCAACAACCCACCCTCATCTACAAAAGAAATATACTGTTGATATTAAAAGATTAACGTTGGTTCGAGAATGCGTAGAATATTATGGTGGTGTTGAATATAAATGAATCTATTCAACACTTACCCTATAGAGAAGGAGTGCCTCCGGATAAGCTGAATTTCCAACATGTTCCTCCGTTTTGGGCTACTTCATTAGATTTTCGGAGTCTGGATTTTTTTCCTTCCCCGGGAAATCCCTCTCCACCCACCCCTCTTGTTCTCTAGAAAATATAAAAAATACAGAGTAGATACAGCTATATTTAAAACAGTAAATAAATAAAATATGTAAAATTATAACTTACTCTGCAGGAACGCTGCTTGAAGTGTGAAGGACAGTGAAAATTCAGCACGGCACACACAACTCTCCAACAACCCACCCTCATCTACAAAAGAAATAAACTGTTGATATTAAAAGATTAACATTGGTTCGAGAATGCGTAGAATTTGATGGTGGTGTGGAATATAAATGAATCTATTCAACTCTTACCCTATAGAGAAGGAGTGCCTCCGGATAAGCTGAATTTCCAACATGTTCCTCCGTTTTGATCTACTTCATTAGATTTTCGGAGTCTGGATTTTCTTCCTTCCCCTGGAAATCCCTCTCCACCCGCCCCTCTTGTTCTCTAGAAAATATAAAAATTACAGAGTAGATACAGCTATATTTAAAACCGTAAATAAATAAAATATGTAAAATTATAACTTACTCTGCAGGAACGCTGCTTGAAGTGTGAAGGACAGTGAAAATTCAGCACGGCACTCACAACTCTCCAACAACCCACCCTCATCTACAAAAGAAATAAACTGTTGATATTAAAAGATTAACGTTGGTTCGAGAATGCGTAGAATTTGATGGTGGTGTTGAATATAAATGAATCTATTCAACACTTACCCTATAGAGAAGGAGTGCCTCCGGATAAGCTGAATTTCCAACATGTTCCTCCGTTTTGGGCTACTTCATTAGATATTCGGAGTCTGGATTTTCTTCCTTCCCCTGGAAATCCCTCTCCACCCGCCCCTTTTGTTCTCTAGAAAATATAAAAAATACAGAGTAGATACAGCTATAATTAAAACAGTAAATAAATAAAATATATAAAATTATAACTTACTCTGCAGGAACGCTGCTTGAAGTGTGAAGGACAGTGAAAATTCAGCACGGCACTCACAACTCTCCAACAACCCACCCTCATCTACAAAAGAAATAAACTGTTGATATTAAAAGATTAACGTTGGTTCGAGAATGCGTAGAATTTGATGGTGGTGTTGAATATAAATGAATCTATTCAACACTTACCCTATAGAGAAGGAGTGCCTCCGGATAAGCTGAATTTCCAACATGTTCCTCCGTTTTGGGCTACTTCATTAGATATTCGGAGTCTGGATTTTCTTCCTTCCCCTGGAAATCCCTCTCCACCCGCCCCTTTTGTTCTCTAGAAAATATAAAAAATACAGAGTAGATACAGCTATAATTAAAACAGTAAATAAATAAAATATGTAAAATTATAACTTACTCTACAGGAACGCTGCTTGAAGTGTGAAGGACAGTGAAAATTCAGCACGGCACTCACAACTCTCCAACAACCCACCCTCATCTACAAAAGAAATAAACGGTGGATATTAAAAGATTAACGTTGGTTCGAGAATGCGTAGAATTTGATGGTGGTGTTGAATATAAATGAATCTATTCAACACTTACCCTATAGAGAAGGAGTGCCTCCGGATAAGCTAAATTTCCAACATGTTCCTCCGTTTTGGGCTACTTCATTAGATATTCGGAGTCTGGATTTTCTTCCTTCCCCTGGAAATCCCTCTCCACCCGCCCCTCTTGTTCTCTAGAAAATATAAAAAATACAGAGTAGATACAGCTATATTTAAAACAGTAAATAAATAAAATATGTAAAATTATAACTTACTCTGAAGGAACGCTGCTTGAAGTGTGAAGGACAGTGAAAATTCAGCACGGCACTCACAACTCTCCAACAACCCACCCTCATCTGCAAAAGAAATAAACTGTTGATATTAAAAGATTAACATTGGTTCGAGAATGCGTAGAATTTGATGGTGGTGTGGAATATAAATGAATCTATTCAACACTTACCCTATAGAGAAGTAGTGCCTCCGGATAAGCTGAATTTCCGACATGTTCCTCCGTTTTGTGCTACTTCATTAGATTTTCGGAGTCTGGATTTTCTTCCTTCCCCTGGAAATCCCTCTCCACCCGCCCATCTTGTTCTCTAGAAAATATAAAAAATACAGAGTAGATACAGCTATAATTAAAACAGTAAATAAATAAAATATGTAAAATTATAACTTACTCTGCAGGAACGCTGCTTGAAGTGTGAAGGACAGTGAAAATTCAGCACGGCACTCACAACTCTCCAACAACCCACCCTCATCTACAAAAGAAATAAACGGTGGATATTAAAAGATTAACGTTGGTTCGAGAATGCGTAGAATTTGATGGTGGTGTTGAATATAAATGAATCTATTCAACACTTACCCTATAGAGAAGGAGTGCCTCCGGATAAGCTGAATTTCCAACATGTTCCTCCGTTTTGATCTACTTCATTAGATTTTCGGAGTCTGGATTTTCTTCCTTCCCCTGGAAATCCCTCTCCACCCGCCCCTCTTTTTCTCTAGAAAATATAAAAAATACAGAGTAGATACAGCTATATTTAAAACCGTAAATAAATAAAATATGTAAAATTATAACTTACTCTGCAGGAACGCTGCTTGAAGTGTGAAGGACAGTGAAAATTCAGCACGGCACTCACAACTCTCCAACAACCCACCCTCATCTACAAAAGAAATAAACTGTTGATATTAAAAGATTAACATTGGTTCGAGAATGCGTAGAATTTGATGGTGGTGTTGAATATAAATGAATCTATTCAACACTTACCCTATAGAGAAGGAGTGCCTCCGGATAAGCTGAATTTCCAACATGTTCCTCCGTTTTGGGCTACTTCATTAGATATTCGGAGTCTGGATTTTCTTCCTTCCCCTGGAAATCCCTCTCCACCCTCCCCTCTTGTTTTCTAGAAAATATAAAAAATACAGAGTAGATACAGCTATATTTAAAACAGTAAATAAATAAAATATGTAAAATTATAACTTACTCTGCAGGAACGCTGCTTGAAGTGTGAAGGACAGTAAAAATTCAGCACGGCACTCACAACTCTCCAACAACCCACCCTCATCTACAAAAGAAATAAACGGTGGATATTAAAAGATTAACATTGGTTCGAGAATGCGTAGAATTTGATGGTGGTGTTGAATATATATGAATCTATTCAACACTTACCCTATAGAGAAGGAGTGCCTCCGGATAAGCTGAATTTCCAACATGTTCCTCCGTTTTGATCTACTTCATTAGATTTTCGGAGTCTAGATTTTCTTCCTTCCCCTGGAAATCCCTCTCCACCCGCCCCTCTTGTTCTCTAGAAAATATAAAAAATACAGAGTAGATACAGCTATAATTAAAACAGTAAATAAATAAAATATGTAAAATTATAACTTACTCTGCAGGAACGCTGCTTGAAGTGTGAAGGACAGTGAAAATTCAGCACGGCACTCACAACTCTCCAACAATCCACCCTCATTTACAAAAGAAATAAACGGTGGATATTAAAAGATTAACGTTGGTTCGAGAATGCGTAGAATTTGATGGTGGTGTTGAATATAAATGAATCTATTCAACACTTACCCTATAGAGAAGGAGTGCCTCCGGATAAGCTAAATTTCCAACATGTTCCTCCGTTTTGGGCTACTTCATTAGATATTCATAGTCTGGATTTTCTTCCTCCCCCTGTAAAACCCTCACCACCAGCCTCTCTTGTTCTCTAGAAAATATAAAAAATACAGAGTAGATACAGCTATATTTAAAACAGTAAATAAATAAAATATGTAAAATTATAACTTACTCTGCAGGAACGCTGCTTGAAGTGTGAAGGACAGTGAAAATTCAGCACGGCACTCACAACTCTCCAACAACCCACCCTCATCTACAAAAGAAATAAACTGTTGATATTAAAAGATTAACGTTGGTTGGAGAATGCGTAGAATTTGATGGTGGTGTTGAATACAAATGAATCTATTCAACACTTACCCTATAGAGAAGGAGTGCCTCCGGATAAGCTGAATTTATAACATGTTCCTCCGTTTTGATCTACTTCATTAGATTTTCGGAGTCTGGATTTTCTTCCTTCCCCTGGAAATCCCTCTCCACCCGCCCCTCTTGATCTCTAGAAAATATAAAAAATACAGAGTAGATACAGCTATAATTAAAACAGTAAATAAATAAAATATGTAAAATTATAACTTACTCTGCAGGAACGCTGCTTGAAGTGTGAAGGACAGTGAAAATTCAGCACGGCACTCACAACTCTCCAACAATCCACCCTCATTTACAAAAGAAATAAACGGTGGATATTAAAAGATTAACGTTGGTTCGAGAATGCGTAGAATTTGATGGTGGTGTTGAATATAAATGAATCTATTCAACACTTACCCTATAGAGAAGGAGTGCCTCCGGATAAGCTAAATTTCCAACATGTTCCTCCGTTTTGGGCTACTTCTTAGATATTCATAGTCTGGATTTTCTTCCTCCTCCTGTAAAACCCTCACCACCAGCCCCTCTTGTTCTCTAGAAAATATAAAAAATACAGAGTAGATACAGCTATATTTAAAACAGTAAATAAATAAAATATGTAAAATTATAACTTACTCTGCAGGAACGCTGCTTGAAGTGAGAAGGACAGTGAAAATTCAGCACGGCACTCACAACTCTCCAACAACTACCCTCATCTAAAAGAGAAATAAACTGTTGATATTAAAAGATTAACGTTGGTTCGAGAATGCGTAGAATTTGATGGTGGTGTTGAATACAAATGAATCTATTCAACACTTACCCTATAGAGAAGGAGTGCCTCCGGATAAGCTGAATTTCCAACATGTTCCTCCGTTTTGGGCTACTTCATTAGATATTCGGAGTCTGGATTTTCTTCCTTCCCCTGGAAATCCCTCTCCACCCGCCCCTCTTGTTCTCTAGAAAATATAAAAAATACAGAGTAGATACAGCTATATTTAAAACAGTAAATAAATAAAATATGTAAAATTATAACTTACTCTGAAGGAACGCTGCTTGAAGTGTGAAGGACAGTGAAAATTCAGCACGGCACTCACAACTCTCCAACAACCCACCCTCATCTGCAAAAGAAATAAACTGTTGATATTAAAAGATTAACATTGGTTCGAGAATGCGTAGAATTTGATGGTGGTGTGGAATATAAATGAATCTATTCAACACTTACCCTATAGAGAAGTAGTGCCTCCGGATAAGCTGAATTTCCGACATGTTCCTCCGTTTTGTGCTACTTCATTAGATTTTCGGAGTCTGGATTTTCTTCCTTCCCCTGGAAATCCCTCTCCACCCGCCCATCTTGTTCTCTAGAAAATATAAAAAATACAGAGTAGATACAGCTATAATTAAAACAGTAAATAAATAAAATATGTAAAATTATAACTTACTCTGCAGGAACGCTGCTTGAAGTGTGAAGGACAGTGAAAATTCAGCACGGCACTCACAACTCTCCAACAACCCACCCTCATCTACAAAAGAAATAAACGGTGGATATTAAAAGATTAACGTTGGTTCGAGAATGCGTAGAATTTGATGGTGGTGTTGAATATAAATGAATCTATTCAACACTTACCCTATAGAGAAGGAGTGCCTCCGGATAAGCTGAATTTCCAACATGTTCCTCCGTTTTGGGCTACTTCATTAGATATTCGGAGTCTGGATTTTCTTCCTTCCCCTGGAAATCCCTCTCCACCCTCCCCTCTTGTTTTCTAGAAAATATAAAAAATACAGAGTAGATACAGCTATATTTAAAACAGTAAATAAATAAAATATGTAAAATTATAACTTACTCTGCAGGAACGCTGCTTGAAGTGTGAAGGACAGTAAAAATTCAGCACGGCACTCACAACTCTCCAACAACCCACCCTCATCTACAAAAGAAATAAACGGTGGATATTAAAAGATTAACATTGGTTCGAGAATGCGTAGAATTTGATGGTGGTGTTGAATATATATGAATCTATTCAACACTTACCCTATAGAGAAGGAGTGCCTCCGGATAAGCTGAATTTCCAACATGTTCCTCCGTTTTGATCTACTTCATTAGATTTTCGGAGTCTAGATTTTCTTCCTTCCCCTGGAAATCCCTCTCCACCCGCCCCTCTTGTTCTCTAGAAAATATAAAAAATACAGAGTAGATACAGCTATAATTAAAACAGTAAATAAATAAAATATGTAAAATTATAACTTACTCTGCAGGAACGCTGCTTGAAGTGTGAAGGACAGTGAAAATTCAGCACGGCACTCACAACTCTCCAACAATCCACCCTCATTTACAAAAGAAATAAACGGTGGATATTAAAAGATTAACGTTGGTTCGAGAATGCGTAGAATTTGATGGTGGTGTTGAATATAAATGAATCTATTCAACACTTACCCTATAGAGAAGGAGTGCCTCCGGATAAGCTAAATTTCCAACATGTTCCTCCGTTTTGGGCTACTTCATTAGATATTCATAGTCTGGATTTTCTTCCTCCCCCTGTAAAACCCTCACCACCAGCCCCTCTTGTTCTCTAGAAAATATAAAAAATACAGAGTAGATACAGCTATATTTAAAACAGTAAATAAATAAAATATGTAAAATTATAACTTACTCTGCAGGAACGCTGCTTGAAGTGTGAAGGACAGTGAAAATTCAGCACGGCACTCACAACTCTCCAACAACCCACCCTCATCTACAAAAGAAATAAACTGTTGATATTAAAAGATTAACATTGGTTCGAGAATGCGTAGAATTTGATGGTGGTGTTGAATATATATGAATCTATTCAACACTTACCCTATAGAGAAGGAGTGCCTCCGGATAAGCTGAATTTCCAACATGTTCCTCCGTTTTGATCTACTTCATTAGATTTTCGGAGTCTAGATTTTCTTCCTTCCCCTGGAAATCCCTCTCCACCCGCCCCTCTTGTTCTCTAGAAAATATAAAAAATACAGAGTAGATACAGCTATAATTAAAACAGTAAATAAATAAAATATGTAAAATTATAACTTACTCTGCAGGAACGCTGCTTGAAGTGTGAAGGACAGTGAAAATTCAGCACGGCACTCACAACTCTCCAACAATCCACCCTCATTTACAAAAGAAATAAACGGTGGATATTAAAAGATTAACGTTGGTTCGAGAATGCGTAGAATTTGATGGTGGTGTTGAATATAAATGAATCTATTCAACACTTACCCTATAGAGAAGGAGTGCCTCCGGATAAGCTAAATTTCCAACATGTTCCTCCGTTTTGGGCTACTTCATTAGATATTCATAGTCTGGATTTTCTTCCTCCCCCTGTAAAACCCTCACCACCAGCCCCTCTTGTTCTCTAGAAAATATAAAAAATACAGAGTAGATACAGCTATATTTAAAACAGTAAATAAATAAAATATGTAAAATTATAACTTACTCTGCAGGAACGCTGCTTGAAGTGTGAAGGACAGTGAAAATTCAGCACGGCACTCACAACTCTCCAACAACCCACCCTCATCTACAAAAGAAATAAACTGTTGATATTAAAAGATTAACGTTGGTTGGAGAATGCGTAGAATTTGATGGTGGTGTTGAATACAAATGAATCTATTCAACACTTACCCTATAGAGAAGGAGTGCCTCCGGATAAGCTGAATTTATAACATGTTCCTCCGTTTTGATCTACTTCATTAGATTTTCGGAGTCTGGATTTTCTTCCTTCCCCTGGAAATCCCTCTCCACCCGCCCCTCTTGATCTCTAGAAAATATAAAAAATACAGAGTAGATACAGCTATAATTAAAACAGTAAATAAATAAAATATGTAAAATTATAACTTACTCTGCAGGAACGCTGCTTGAAGTGTGAAGGACAGTGAAAATTCAGCACGGCACTCACAACTCTCCAACAATCCACCCTCATTTACAAAAGAAATAAACGGTGGATATTAAAAGATTAACGTTGGTTCGAGAATGCGTAGAATTTGATGGTGGTGTTGAATATAAATGAATCTATTCAACACTTACCCTATAGAGAAGGAGTGCCTCCGGATAAGCTAAATTTCCAACATGTTCCTCCGTTTTGGGCTACTTCTTAGATATTCATAGTCTGGATTTTCTTCCTCCTCCTGTAAAACCCTCACCACCAGCCCCTCTTGTTCTCTAGAAAATATAAAAAATACAGAGTAGATACAGCTATATTTAAAACAGTAAATAAATAAAATATGTAAAATTATAACTTACTCTGCAGGAACGCTGCTTGAAGTGAGAAGGACAGTGAAAATTCAGCACGGCACTCACAACTCTCCAACAACTACCCTCATCTAAAAGAGAAATAAACTGTTGATATTAAAAGATTAACGTTGGTTCGAGAATGCGTAGAATTTGATGGTGGTGTTGAATACAAATGAATCTATTCAACACTTACCCTATAGAGAAGGAGTGCCTCCGGATAAGCTGAATTTCCAACATGTTCCTCCGTTTTGGGCTACTTCATTAGATATTCGGAGTCTGGATTTTCTTCCTTCCCCTGGAAATCCCTCTCCACCCGCCCCTCTTGTTCTCTAGAAAATATAAAAAATGCAGAGTAGATACAGCTATATTTAAAACCGTAAATAAATAAAATATGTAAAATTATAACTTACTCTGCAGGAACGCTGCTTGAAGTGTGAAGGACAGTGAAAATTGAGCACGGCACTCACAACTCTCCAACAACCCACCCTCATCTACAAAAGAAATAAAATGTTGATATTAAAAGATTAACGTTGGTTCGAGAATGCGTAGAATTTGATGGTGGTGTTGAATACAAATGAATCTATTCAACACTTACCCTATAGAGAAGGAGTGTCTCCGGATAAGCTGAATTTCCAACATGTTCCTCCGTTTTGGGCTACTTCATTAGATATTCGGAGTCTGGATTTTCTTCCTTCCCCTGGAAATCCCTCTCCACCCGAACCTCTTGTTCTCTAGAAAATATAAAAAATGCAGAGTAGATACAGCTATATTTAAAACCGTAAATAAATAAAATATGTAAAATTATAACTTACTCTGCAGGAACGCTGCTTGAAGTGTGAAGGACAGTGAAAATTCAGCACGGCACTCACAACTCTCCAACAACCCACCCTCATCTACAAAAGAAATAAACTGTTGATATTAAAAGATTAACGTTGGTTCGAGAATGCGTAGAATTTGATGGTGGTGTTGAATATAAATGAATCTATTCAACACTTACCCTATAGAGAAGGAGTGCCTCCGGATAAGCTGAATTTCCAACATGTTCCTCCGTTTTGGGCTACTTCCTTAGATATTCGGAGTCTGGATTTTCTTCCTTCCCCTGGAAATCCCTCTCCACCCGCCCCTCTTGTTCTCTAGAAAATATAAAAAATACAGAGTAGATACAGCTATAATTAAAACAGTATATAAATAAAAAATGTAAAATTATAACTTACTCTACAGGAACGCTGCTTGAAGTGTGAAGGACAGTGAAAATTCAGCACTGCACTCACAACTCTCCAATAACCCACCCTCATCTACAAAAGAAATAAACTGTTGATATTAAAAGATTAACGTTGGTTCGAGAATGCGTAGAATTTGATGGTGGTGTTGAATATAAATGAATCTATTCAACACTTACCCTATAGAGAAGGAGTGCCTCCGGATAAGCTGAATTTCCAACATGTTCCTCCGTTTTGGGCTACTTCATTAGATATTCGGAGTCTGGATTTTCTTCCTTCCCCTGGAAATCCCTCTCCACCCGAACCTCTTGTTCTCTAGAAAATATAAAAAATGCAGAGTAGATACAGCTATATTTAAAACCGTAAATAAATAAAATATGTAAAATTATAACTTACTCTGCAGGAACGCTGCTTGAAGTGTGAAGGACAGTGAAAATTCAGCACGGCACTCACAACTCTCCAACAACCCACCCTCATCTACAAAAGAAATAAACTGTTGATATTAAAAGATTAACGTTGGTTCGAGAATGCGTAGAATTTGATGGTGGTGTTGAATATAAATGAATCTATTCAACACTTACCCTATAGAGAAGGAGTGCCTCCGGATAAGCTGAATTTCCAACATGTTCCTCCGTTTTGGGCTACTTCCTTAGATATTCGGAGTCTGGATTTTCTTCCTTCCCCTGGAAATCCCTCTCCACCCGCCCCTCTTGTTCTCTAGAAAATATAAAAAATACAGAGTAGATACAGCTATAATTAAAACAGTATATAAATAAAAAATGTAAAATTATAACTTACTCTACAGGAACGCTGCTTGAAGTGTGAAGGACAGTGAAAATTCAGCACTGCACTCACAACTCTCCAATAACCCACCCTCATCTACAAAAGAAATAAACTGTTGATATTAAAAGATTAACGTTGGTTCGAGAATGCGTAGAATTTGATGGTGGTGTTGAATATAAATGAATCTATTCAACACTTACCCTATAGAGAAGGAGTGCCTCCGGATAAGCTGAATTTCCAACATGTTCCTCCGTTTTGGGCTACTTCATTAGATATTCGGAGTCTGGATTTTCTTCCTCCCCCTGTAAAACCCTCTCCACCCGCCCCTCTTGTTCTCTAGAAAATATAAAAAATACAGAGTAGATACAGCTATATTTAAAACAGTAAATAAATAAAATATGTAAAATTATAACTTACTCTGCAGGAACGCGGCTTGAAGTGTGAAGGACAGTGAAAATTCAGCACGGCACTCACAACTCTCCAACAACCCACCCTCATATACAAAAGAAATAAACTGTTGATATTAAAAGATTAACGTTGGTTCGAGAATGCGTAGAATTTGATGGTGGTGTTGAATACAAATGAATCTATTCAAAACTTACCCTATAGATAAGGAGTGCCTCCGGATAAGCTGAATTTCCAACATGTTCCTCCGTTTTGGGCTACTTCATTAGATATTCCGAGTCTGGATTTTCTTCCTTCCCCTGGAAATCCCTCTCCACCCGAACCTCTTGTTCTCTAGAAAATATAAAAAATGCAGAGTAGATACAGCTATATTTAAAACCGTAAATAAATAAAATATGTAAAATTATAACTTACTCTGCAGGAACGCTGCTTGAAGTGTGAAGGACAGTGAAAATTCAGCACGGCACTCACAACTCTCCAACAACCCACCCTCATCTACAAAAGAAATAAACTGTTGATATTAAAAGATTAACGTTGGTTCGAGAATGCGTAGAATTTGATGGTGGTGTTGAATATAAATGAATCTATTCAACACTTACCCTACAGAGAAGGAGTGCCTCCGGATAAGCTGAATTTCCAACATGTTCCTCCGTTTTGGGCTACTTCCTTAGATATTCGGAGTCTGGATTTTCTTCCTTCCCCTGGAAATCCCTCTCCACCCGCCCCTCTTGTTCTCTAGAAAATATAAAAAATACAGAGTAGATACAGCTATAATTAAAACAGTAAATAAATAAAAAATGTAAAATTATAACTTACTCTACAGGAACGCTGCTTGAAGTGTGAAGGACAGTGAAAATTCAGCACTGCACTCACAACTCTCCAACAACCCACCCTCATCTACAAAAGAAATAAACTGTTGATATTAAAAGATTAACGTTGGTTCGAGAATGCGTAGAATTTGATGGTGGTGTTGAATATAAATGAATCTATTCAACACTTACCCTATAGAGAAGGAGTGCCTCCGGATAAGCTGAATTTCCAACATGTTCCTCCGTTTTGGGCTACTTCATTAGATATTCGGAGTCTGGATTTTCTTCCTCCCCCTGTAAAACCCTCTCCACCCGCCCCTCTTGTTCTCTAGAAAATATAAAAAATACAGAGTAGATACAGCTATATTTAAAACAGTAAATAAATAAAATATGTAAAATTATAACTTACTCTGCAGGAACGCGGCTTGAAGTGTGAAGGACAGTGAAAATTCAGCACGGCACTCACAACTCTCCAACAACCCACCCTCATATACAAAAGAAATAAACTGTTGATATTAAAAGATTAACGTTGGTTCGAGAATGCGTAGAATTTGATGGTGGTGTTGAATACAAATGAATCTATTCAACACTTACCCTATAGATAAGGAGTGCCTCCGGATAAGCTGAATTTCCAACATGTTCCTCCGTTTTGGGCTACTTCATTAGATATTCCGAGTCTGGATTTTCTTCCTTCCCCTGGAAATCCCTCTCCACCCGAACCTCTTGTTCTCTAGAAAATATAAAAAATGCAGAGTAGATACAGCTATATTTAAAACCGTAAATAAATAAAATATGTAAAATTATAACTTACTCTGCAGGAACGCTGCTTGAAGTGTGAAGGACAGTGAAAATTCAGCACGGCACTCACAACTCTCCAACAACCCACCCTCATCTACAAAAGAAATAAACTGTTGATATTAAAAGATTAACGTTGGTTCGAGAATGCGTAGAATTTGATGGTGGTGTTGAATATAAATGAATCTATTCAACACTTACCCTACAGAGAAGGAGTGCCTCCGGATAAGCTGAATTTCCAACATGTTCCTCCGTTTTGGGCTACTTCCTTAGATATTCGGAGTCTGGATTTTCTTCCTTCCCCTGGAAATCCCTCTCCACCCGCCCCTCTTGTTCTCTAGAAAATATAAAAAATACAGAGTAGATACAGCTATAATTAAAACAGTAAATAAATAAAAAATGTAAAATTATAACTTACTCTACAGGAACGCTGCTTGAAGTGTGAAGGACAGTGAAAATTCAGCACTGCACTCACAACTCTCCAACAACCCACCCTCATCTACAAAAGAAATAAACTGTTGATATTAAAAGATTAACGTTGGTTCGAGAATGCGTAGAATTTGATGGTGGTCTTGAATATAAATGAATCTATTCAACACTTACCCTATAGAGAAGGAGTGCCTCCGGATAAGCTGAATTTCCAACATGTTCCTCCGTTTTGGGCTACTTCATTAGATATTCCGAGTCTGGGTTTTCTTCCTTCCCCTGGAAATCCCTCTCCACCCGAACCTCTTGTTCTCTAGAAAATATAAAAAATGCAGAGTAGATACAGCTATATTTAAAACCGTAAATAAATAAAATATGTAAAATTATAACTTACTCTGCAGGAACGCTGCTTGAAGTGTGAAGGACAGTGAAAATTCAGCACGGCACTCACAACTCTCCAACAACCCACCCTCATCTACAAAAGAAATAAACTGTTGATATTAAAAGATTAACGTTGGTTCGGGAATGCGTAGAATTTGATGGTGGTGTTGAATATAAATGAATCTATTCAACACTTACCCTATAGAGAAGGAGTGCCTCCGGATAAGCTGAATTTCCAACATGTTCCTCCGTTTTGGGCTACTTCCTTAGATATTCGGAGTCTGGATTTTCTTCCTTCCCCTGGAAATCCCCCTCCACCCGCCCCTCTTGTTCTCTAGAAAATATAAAAAATACAGAGTAGATACAGCTATAATTAAAACATTAAATAAATAAAAAATGTAAAATTATAACTTACTCTACAGGAACGCTGCTTGAAGTGTGAAGGACAGTGAAAATTCAGCACGGCACTCACAACTCTCCAACAACCCACCCTCATCTACAAAAGAAATAAACGGTGGATATTAAAAGATTAACGTTGGTTCGAGAATGCGTAGAATTTGATGGTGGTGTTGAATATAAATGAATCTATTCAACACTTACCCTATAGAGAAGGAGTGCCTCCGGATAAGCTAAATTTCCAACATGTTCCTCCGTTTTGGGCTACTTCATTAGATATTCGGAGTCTGGATTTTCTTCCTTCCCCTGGAAATCCCTCTCCACCCGCCACTCTTGTTCTCTAGAAAATATAAAAAATACAGAGTAGATACAGCTATATTTAAAACAGTAAATAAATAAAATATGTAAAATTATAACTTACTCTGCAGGAACGCTGCTTGAAGTGTGAAGGACAGTGAAAATTCAGCACGGCACTCACAACTCTCCAACAACCCACCCTCATCTACAAAAGAAATAAACTGTTGATATTAAAAGATTAACATTGGTTCGAGAATGCGTAGAATTTGATGGTGGTGTGGATTATAAATGAATCTATTCAACTCTTACCCTATAGAGAAGGAGTGCCTCCGGATAAGCTGAATTTCCAACATGTTCCTCCGTTTTGGGCTACTTCATTAGATATTCGGAGTCTGGATTTTCTTCCTTCCCCTGGAAATCCGTCTCCACCCGCCCCTCTTGTTCTCTAGAAAATATAAAAAATACAGAGTAGATACAGCTATATTTAAAACCGTAAATAAATAAAATATGTAAAATTATAACTTACTCTGCAGGAACGCTGCTTGAAGTGTGAAGGACAGTGAAAATTCAGCACGGCACTCACAACTCTCCAACAACCCACCCTCATCTACAAAAGAAATAAACTGTTGATATTAAAAGATTAACGTTGGTTCGAGAATGCGTAGAATTTGATGGTGGTGTTGAATATAAATGAATCTATTCAACACTTACCCTATAGAGAAGGAGTGCCTCCGGATAAGCTGAATTTCCAACATGTTCCTCCGTTTTGGGCTACTTCCTTAGATATTCGGAGTCTGGATTTTCTTCCTTCCCCTGGAAATCCCTCTCCACCCGCCCCTCTTGTTCTCTAGAAAATATAAAAAATACAGAGTAGATACAGCTATAATTAAAACAGTAAATAAATAAAAAATGTAAAATTATAACTTACTCTACAGGAACGCTGCTTGAAGTGTGAAGGACAGTGAAAATTCAGCACGGCACTCACAACTCTCCAACAACCCACCCTCATCTGCAAAAGAAATAAACTGTTGATATTAAAAGATTAACATTGTTTCGAGAATGCGTAGAATTTGATGGTGGTGTGGAATATAAATGAATCTATTCAACACTGACCCTATAGAGAAGGAGTGCCTCCGGATAAGCTGAATTTCCAACATGTTCCTCCGTTTTGGGCTACTTCATTAGATATTCGGAGTCTGGATTTTCTTCCTTCCCCTGGAAATCCCTCTCCACCCGAACCTCTTGTTCTCTAGAAAATATAAAAAATGCAGAGTAGATACAGCTATATTTAAAACCGTAAATAAATAAAATATGTAAAATTATAACTTACTCTGCAGGAACGCTGCTTGAAGTGTGAAGGACAGTGAAAATTCAGCACGGCACTCACAACTCTCCAACAACCCACCCTCATCTACAAAAGAAATAAACTGTTGATATTAAAAGATTAACGTTGGTTCGAGAATGCGTAGAATTTGATGGTGGTGTTGAATATAAATGAATCTATTCAACACTTACCCTATAGAGAAGGAGTGCCACCGGATAAGCTGAATTTCCAACATGTTCCTCCGTTTTGGGCTACATCATTAGATATTCGGAGTCTGGATTTTCTTCCTTCCCCTGGAAATCCCTCTCCACCCGCCCCTCTTGTTCTCTAGAAAATATAAAAAATACAGAGTAGATACAGCTATATTTAAAACAGTAAATAAATAAAATATGTAAAATTATAACTTACTCTGCAGGAACGCTGCTTGAAGTGTGAAGGACAGTGAAAATTCAGCACGGCACTCACAACTCTCCAACAACCCACCCTCATCTACAAAAGAAATAAACTGTTGATATTAAAAGATTAACGTTGGTTCGAGAATGCGTAGAATTTGATGGTGTTGTGGATTATAAATGAATCTATTCAACTCTTACCCTATAGAGAAGGAGTGCCTCCGGATAAGCTGAATTTCCAACATGTTCCTCCGTTTTGATCTACTTCATTAGATTTTCGGAGTCTGGATTTTCTTCCTTCCCCTGGAAATCCCTCTCCAAACGCCCCTCTTGTTCTCTAGAAAATATAAAAAATACAGAGTAGATACAGCTATATTTAAAACCGTAAATAAATAAAATATGTAAAATTATAACTTACTCTGCAGGATCGCTGCTTGAAGTGTGAAGGACAGTGAAAATTCAGCACGGCACTCACAACTCTCCAACAACCCACCCTCATCTACAAAAGAAATAAACTGTTGATATTAAAAGATTAACGTTGGTTCGAGAATGCGTAGAATTTGATGGTGGTGTTGAATATAAATGAATCTATTCAACACTTACCCTATAGAGAAGGAGTGCCTCCGGATAAGCTGAATTTCCAACATGTTCCTCCGTTTTGGGCTACTTCATTAGATATTCGGAGTCTGGATTTTCTCCCTTCCCCTGGAAATCCCTCTCCACCCGCCCCTCTTGTTCTCTAGAAAATATAAAAAATGCAGAGTAGATACAGCTATATTTAAAACCGTAAATAAATAAAATATGTAAAATTATAACTTACTCTGCAGGAACGCTGCTTGAAGTGTGAAGGACAGTGAAAATTCAGCAGGGCACTCACAACTCTCCAAAAACCCACCCTCATCTACAAAAGAAATAAACTGTTGATATTAAAAGATTATCGTCGGTTCGAGAATGCGTAGAGTTTGATGGTGGTCTGGAATATAAATGAATCTATTCAACACTTACCCTATAGAGAAGGAGTGCCTCCGGATAAGCTGAATTTCCAACATGTTCCTCCGTTTTGGGATACTTCATTAGATATTCGGAGTCTGGATTTTCTTCCTTCCCCTGGAAATCCCTCTCCTCCCGCCCCTCTTGTTCTCTAGAAAATATAAAAAATACAGACTAGATACAGCTATATTTAAAACAGTAAATAAATAAAATATGTAAAATTATAACTTACTTTGCAGGAAAGCTGCTTGAAGTGTGAAGGACAGTGAAAATTCAGCACGGCACTCACAACTCTCCAACAACCCACCCTCATCTACAAAAGAAATAAACTGTTGATATTAAAAGATTAACGTTGGTTCGAGAATGCGTAGAATTTGATGGTGGTGTTGAATATAAATGAATCTATTCAACACTTACCCTATAGAGAAGGAGTGCCTCCGGATAAGCTGAATTTCCAACATGTTCCTCCGTTTTGGGCTACTTCATTAGATATTCGGAGTCTGGATTTTCTTCCTTCCCCTGGAAATCCCTCTCCACCCGCCCCTCTTGTTCTTTAGAAAATATAAAAAATACAGAGTAGATACAGCTATATTTAAAACCGTAAATAAATAAAATATGTAAAATTATAACTTACTCTGCAGGAACGCTGCTTGAAGTGTGAAGGACAGTGAAAATTCAGCAAGGCACTCACAACTCTCCAACAACCCACCCTCATCTACAAAAGAAATAATCTGTTGATATTAAAAGATTAACGTTGGTTCGAGAATGCGTAGAATTTGATGGTGGTGTTGAATATAAATGAATCTATTCAACACTTACCCTATAGAGAAGGAGTGCCTCCGGATAAGCTGAATTTCCAACATGTTCCTCCGTTTTGGGCTACTTCATTAGATATTCGGAGTCTGGATTTTCTTCCTTCCCCTGGAAATCCCTCTCCACCCGCCCCTCTTGTTCTTTAGAAAATATAAAAAATACAGAGTAGATACAGCTATATTTAAAACCGTAAATAAATAAAATATGTAAAATTATAACTTACTCTGCAGGAACGCTGCTTGAAGTGTGAAGGACAGTGAAAATTCAGCACGGCACTCACAACTCTCCAACAACCCACCCTCATCTACAAAAGAAATAAACGGTGGATATTAAAAGATTAACATTGGTTCGAGAATGCGTAGAATTTGATGGTGGTGTGGAATATAAATGAATCTATTCAACACTTACCCTATAGAGAAGGAGTGCCTCCGGATAAGCTGAATTTCCAACATGTTCCTCCGTTTTGATCTACTTCATTAGATTTTCGGAGTCTGGATTTTCTTCCTTCCCCTGGAAATCCCTCTCCACCCGCCCCTCTTGTTCTCTAGAAAATCTAAAAAATACAGAGTAGATACAGCTATAATAAAAGCAGTAAATAAATAAAATATGTAAAATTATAACTTACTCTGCAGGAACGCTGCTTGAAGTGTGAAGGACAGTGAAAATTCAGCACGGCACTCACAACTCTCCAACAACCCACCCTCATCTACAAAAGAAATAAACGGTGGATATTAAAAGATTAACGTTGGTTCGAGAATGCGTAGAATTTGATGGTGGTGTTGAATATAAATGAATCTATTCAACACTTACCCTATAGAGAAGGAGTGCCTCCGGATAAGCTAAATTTCCAACATGTTCCTCCGTTTTGGGCTACTTCATTAGATATTCGGAGTCTGGATTTTCTTCCTCCCCCTGTAAAACCCTCTCCACCCGCCCCTCTTGTTCTCTAGAAAATATAAAAAATACAGAGTAGATACAGCTATATTTAAAACAGTAAATAAATAAAATATGTAAAAATATAACTTACTCTACAGGAACGCTGCTTGAAGTGTGAAGGACAGTGAAAATTCAGCACGGCACTCACAACTCTCCAACAACCCACCCTCATCTACAAAAGAAATAAACTGTTGATATTAAAAGATTAACATTGGTTCGAGAATGCGTAGAATTTGATGGTGGTGTGGAATATAAATGAATCTATTCAACACTTACCCTATAGAGAAGGAGTGCCTCCGGATAAGCTGAATTTCCAACATCTTCCTCCGTTTTGATCTACTTCATTAGATTTTCGGAGTCTGGATTTTCTTCCTTCCCCTGGAAATCCCTCTCCACCCGCCCCTCCTGTTCTCTAGAAAATATAAAAAATACAGAGTAGATACAGCTATATTTAAAATAGTAAATAAATAAAATATGTAAAATTATAACTTACTCTGCAGGAACGCTGCTTGAAGTGTGAAGGACAGTGAAAATTCAGCACAGCACTCACAACTCTCCAACAACCCACCCTCATCTACAAAAGAAATAAAATGTTGATATTAAAAGATTAACATTGGTTCGAGAATGCGTAGAATTTGATGGTGGTGTGGAATATAAATGAATCCATTCAACACTTACCCTATAGAGAAGGAGTGCCTCCGGATAAGCTGAATTTCCGACATGTTCCTCCGTTTTGATCTACTACATTAGATTTTCGGAGTCTGGATTTTCTTCCTTCCCCTGGAAATCCCTCTCCACCCGCCCTCTTGTTCTCTAGAAAATATAAAAAATACAGAGTAGATACAGCTATATTTAAAACCGTAAATAAATAAAATATGTAAAATTATAACTTACTCTGCAGGAACGCTGCTTGAAGTGTGAATGACAGTGAAAATTCAGCACGGCACTCACAACTCTCCAACAACCCACCCTCATCTACAAAAGAAATAATCTGTTGATATTAAAAGATTAACGTTGGTTCGAGAATGCGTAGAATTTGATGGTGGTGTTGAATATAAATGAATCTATTCAACACTTACCCTATAGAGAAGGAGTGCCTCCGGATAAGCTGAATTTCCAACATGTTCCTCCGTTTTGGGCTACTTCATTAGATATTCGGAGTCTGGATTTTCTTCCTTCCCCTGGAAATACCTCTCCACCCGCCCCTCTTGTTCTCTAGAAAATATAAAAAATACAGAGTAGATACAGCTATATTTAAAACAGTAAATAAATAAAATATGTAAAATTATAACTTACTCTGCAGGAACGCTGCTTGAAGTGTGAAGGACAGTGAAAATTCAGCAGGGCACTCACAACTCTCCAAAAACCCACCCTCATCTACAAAATAAATAAACTGTTGATATTAAAAGATTATCGTCGGTTCGAGAATGCGTAGAGTTTGATGGTGGTCTGGAATATAAATGAATCTATTCAACACTTACCCTATAGAGAAGGAGTGCCTCCGGATAAGCTGAATTTCCAACCTGTTCCTCCGTTTTGGGCTACTTCATTAGATATTCGGAGTCTGGATTTTCTTCCTTCCCCTGGAAATCCCTCTCCACCCGCCCCTCTTGTTCTCTAGAAAATATAAAAAATACAGAGTAGATACAGCTATATTTAAAACCGTAAATAAATAAAATATGTAAAATTATAACTTACTCTGCAGGAAAGCTGCTTGAAGTGTGAAGGTCAGTGAAAATTCAGCACGGCACTCACAACTCTCCAACAACCCACCCTCATCTACAAAAGAAATAAACTGTTGATATTAAAAGATTAACGTTGGTTCGAGAATGCGTAGAATTTGACGGTGGTGTTGAATATAAATGAATCTATTCAACACTTACCCTATAGAGAAGGAGTGCCTCCGGATAAGCTGAATTTCCAACATGTTCCTCCGTTTTGGGCTACTTCATTAGATATTCGGAGTCTGGATTTTCTTCCTTCCCCTGGAAATCCCTCTCCACCCGCCCCTCTTGCTCTCTAGAAAATATAAAAAATACAGAGTAGATACAGCTATAATTAAAACAGTAAATAAATAAAATATGTAAAATTATAACTTTCTCTGCAGGAACGCTGCTTGAAGTGTGAAGGACAGTGAAAATTCAGCACGGCACTCACAACTCTCCAACAACCCACCCTCATCTACAAAAGAAATAAACGGTGGATATTAAAAGATTAACATTGGTTCGAGAATGCGTAGAATTTGATGGTGGTGTGGAATATAAATGAATCTATTCAACACTTACCCTATAGCGAAGGAGTGCCTCCGGATAAGCAGAATTTCCAACATGTTCCTCCGTTTTGATCTACTTCATTAGATTTTCGGAGTCTGGATTTTCTTCCTTCCCCTGGAAATCCCTCTCCACCCGCCCCTCTTGTTCTCTAGAAAATCTAAAAAATACAGAGTAGATACAGCTATAATAAAAACAGTAAATAAATAAAATATGTAAAATTATAACTTACTCTGCAGGAACGCTGCTTGAAGTGTGAAGGACAGTGAAAATTCAGCAGGGCACTCACAACTCTCCAAAAACCCACCCTCATCTACAAAATAAATAAACTGTTGATATTAAAAGATTATCGTCGGTTCGAGAATGCGTAGAGTTTGATGGTGGTCTGGAATATAAATGAATCTATTCAACACTTACCCTATAGAGAAGGAGTGCCTCCGGATAAGCTGAATTTCCAACCTGTTCCTCCGTTTTGGGCTACTTCATTAGATATTCGGAGTCTGGATTTTCTTCCTTCCCCTGGAAATTCCTCTCCACCCGCCCCTCTTGTTCTCAAGAAAATATAAAAAATACAGAGTAGATACAGCTATATTTAAAACCGTAAATAAATAAAATATGTAAAATTATAACTTACTCTGCAGGAAAGCTGCTTGAAGTGTGAAGGTCAGTGAAAATTCAGCACGGCACTCACAACTCTCCAACAACCCACCCTCATCTACAAAAGAAATAAACTGTTGATATTAAAAGATTAACGTTGGTTCGAGAATGCGTAGAATTTGACGGTGGTGTTGAATATAAATGAATCTATTCAACACTTACCCTATAGAGAAGGAGTGCCTCCGGATAAGCTGAATTTCCAACATGTTCCTCCGTTTTGGGCTACTTCATTAGATATTCGGAGTCTGGATTTTCTTCCTTCCCCTGGAAATCCCTCTCCACCCGCCCCTCTTGCTCTCTAGAAAATATAAAAAATACAGAGTAGATACAGCTATAATTAAAACAGTAAATAAATAAAATATGTAAAATTATAACTTTCTCTGCAGGAACGCTGCTTGAAGTGTGAAGGACAGTGAAAATTCAGCACGGCACTCACAACTCTCCAACAACCCACCCTCATCTACAAAAGAAATAAACGGTGGATATTAAAAGATTAACATTGGTTCGAGAATGCGTAGAATTTGATGGTGGTGTGGAATATAAATGAATCTATTCAACACTTACCCTATAGAGAAGGAGTGCCTCCGGATAAGCAGAATTTCCAACATGTTCCTCCGTTTTGATCTACTTCATTAGATTTTCGGAGTCTGGATTTTCTTCCTTCCCCTGGAAATCCCTCTCCACCCGCCCCTCTTGTTCTCTAGAAAATCTAAAAAATACAGAGTAGATACAGCTATAATAAAAACAGTAAATAAATAAAATATGTAAAATTATAACTTACTCTGCAGGAACGCTGCTTGAAGTGTGAAGGACAGTGAAAATTCAGCACGGCACTCACAACTCTCCAACAACCCACCCTCATCTACAAAAGAAATAAACGGTGGATATTAAAAGATTAACGTTGGTTCGAGAATGCGTAGAATTTGATGGTGGTGTTGAATATAAATGAATCTATTCAACACTTACCCTATAGAGAAGGAGTGCCTCCGGATAAGCTAAATTTCCAACATGTTCCTCCGTTTTGGGCTACTTCATTAGATTTTCGGAGTCTGGATTTTCTTCCTTCCCCTGGAAATCCCTCTCCACCCGCCCCTCCTGTTCTCTAGAAAATATAAAAAATACAGAGTAGATACAGCTATATTTAAAATAGTAAATAAATAAAATATGTAAAATTATAACTTACTCTGCAGGAACGCTGCTTGAAGTGTGAAGGACAGTGAAAATTCAGCACAGCACTCACAACTCTCCAACAACCCACCCTCATCTACAAAAGAAATAAAATGTTGATATTAAAAGATTAACATTGGTTCGAGAATGCGTAGAATTTGATGGTGGTGTGGAATATAAATGAATCCATTCAACACTTACCCTATAGAGAAGGAGTGCCTCCGGATAAGCTGAATTTCCGACATGTTCCTCCGTTTTGATCTACTACATTAGATTTTCGGAGTCTGGATTTTCTTCCTTCCCCTGGAAATCCCTCTCCACCCGCCCTCTTGTTCTCTACAAAATATAAAAAATACAGAGTAGATACAGCTATATTTAAAACCGTAAATAAATAAAATATGTAAAATTATAACTTACTCTGCAGGAACGCTGCTTGAAGTGTGAATGACAGTGAAAATTCAGCACGGCACTCACAACTCTCCAACAACCCACCCTCATCTACAAAAGAAATAAACGGTGAATATTAAAAGATTAACGTTGGTTCGAGAATGCGTAGAATTTGATGGTGGTGTTGAATATAAATGAATCTATTCAACACTTACCCTATAGAGAAGGAGTGCCTCCGGATAAGCTGAATTTCCAACATGTTCCTCCGTTTTGGGCTACTTCATTAGATATTCGGAGTCTGGATTTTCTTCCTTCCCCTGGAAATCCCTCTCCACCCGCCCCTCTTGTTCTTTAGAAAATATAAAAAATACAGAGTAGATACAGCTAAATTTAAAACCGTAAATAAATAAAATATGTAAAATTAAAACTTACTCTGCAGGAACGCTGCTTGAAGTGTGAAGGACAGTGAAAATTCAGCACGGCACTCACAACTCTCCAACAACCCACCCTCATCTACAAAAGAAATAATCTGTTGATATTAAAAGATTAACGTTGGTTCGAGAATGCGTAGAATTTGATGGTGGTGTTGAATATAAATGAATCTATTCAACACTTACCCTATAGAGAAGGAGTGCCTCCGGATAAGCTGAATTTCCAACATGTTCCTCCGTTTTGGGCTACTTCATTAGATATTCGGAGTCTGGATTTTCTTCCTTCCCCTGGAAATACCTCTCCACCCGCCCCTCTTGTTCTCTAGAAAATATAAAAAATACAGAGTAGATACAGCTATATTTAAAACAGTAAATAAATAAAATATGTAAAATTATAACTTACTCTGCAGGAACGCTGCTTGAAGTGTGAAGGACAGTGAAAATTCAGCAGGGCACTCACAACTCTCCAAAAACCCACCCTCATCTACAAAATAAATAAACTGTTGATATTAAAAGATTATCGTCGGTTCGAGAATGCGTAGAGTTTGATGGTGGTCTGGAATATAAATGAATCTATTCAACACTTACCCTATAGAGAAGGAGTGCCTCCGGATAAGCTGAATTTCCAACCTGTTCCTCCGTTTTGGGCTACTTCATTAGATATTCGGAGTCTGGATTTTCTTCCTTCCCCTGGAAATCCCTCTCCACCCGCCCCTCTTGTTCTCTAGAAAATATAAAAAATACAGAGTAGATACAGCTATATTTAAAACCGTAAATAAATAAAATATGTAAAATTATAACTTACTCTGCAGGAAAGCTGCTTGAAGTGTGAAGGTCAGTGAAAATTCAGCACGGCACTCACAACTCTCCAACAACCCACCCTCATCTACAAAAGAAATAAACTGTTGATATTAAAAGATTAACGTTGGTTCGAGAATGCGTAGAATTTGACGGTGGTGTTGAATATAAATGAATCTATTCAACACTTACCCTATAGAGAAGGAGTGCCTCCGGATAAGCTGAATTTCCAACATGTTCCTCCGTTTTGGGCTACTTCATTAGATATTCGGAGTCTGGATTTTCTTCCTTCCCCTGGAAATCCCTCTCCACCCGCCCCTCTTGCTCTCTAGAAAATATAAAAAATACAGAGTAGATACAGCTATAATTAAAACAGTAAATAAATAAAATATGTAAAATTATAACTTTCTCTGCAGGAACGCTGCTTGAAGTGTGAAGGACAGTGAAAATTCAGCACGGCACTCACAACTCTCCAACAACCCACCCTCATCTACAAAAGAAATAAACGGTGGATATTAAAAGATTAACATTGGTTCGAGAATGCGTAGAATTTGATGGTGGTGTGGAATATAAATGAATCTATTCAACACTTACCCTATAGAGAAGGAGTGCCTCCGGATAAGCAGAATTTCCAACATGTTCCTCCGTTTTGATCTACTTCATTAGATTTTCGGAGTCTGGATTTTCTTCCTTCCCCTGGAAATCCCTCTCCACCCGCCCCTCTTGTTCTCTAGAAAATCTAAAAAATACAGAGTAGATACAGCTATAATAAAAACAGTAAATAAATAAAATATGTAAAATTATAACTTACTCTGCAGGAACGCTGCTTGAAGTGTGAAGGACAGTGAAAATTCAGCACGGCACTCACAACTCTCCAACAACCCACCCTCATCTACAAAAGAAATAAACGGTGGATATTAAAAGATTAACGTTGGTTCGAGAATGCGTAGAATTTGATGGTGGTGTTGAATATAAATGAATCTATTCAACACTTAGCCTATAGAGAAGGAGTGCCTCCGGATAAGCTAAATTTCCAACATGTTCCTCCGTTTTGGGCTACTTCATTAGATATTCGGAGTCTGTATTTTCTTCCTCCCCCTGTAAAACCCTCTCCACCCGCCCCTCTTGTTCTCTAGAAAATACAAAAAATACAGAGTAGATACAGCTATATTTAAAACAGTAAATAAATAAAATATGTAAAATTATAACTTACTCTACAGGAACGCTGCTTGAAGTGTGAAGGACAGTGAAAATTCAGCACGGCACTCACAACTCTCCAACAACCCACCCTCATCTACAAAAGAAATAAACTGTTGATATTAAAAGATTAACATTGGTTCGAGAATGCGTAGAATTTGATGGTGGTGTGGAATATAAATGAATCTATTCAACACTTACCCTATAGAGAAGGAGTGCCTCCGGATAAGCTGAATTTCCAACATGTTCCTCCGTTTTGATCTACTTCATTAGATTTTCGGAGTCTGGATTTTCTTCCTTCCCCTGGAAATCCCTCTCCACCCGCCCCTCTTGTTCTCTAGAAAATATAAAAAATACAGAGTAGATACAGCTATATTTAAAATAGTATATAAATAAAATATGTAAAATTATAACTTACTCTGCAGGAACGCTGCTTGAAGTGTGAAGGACAGTGAAAATTCAGCACGGCACTCACAACTCTCCAACAACCCACCCTCATCTACAAAAGAAATAAAATGTTGATATTAAAAGATTAACATTGGTTCGAGAATGCGTAGAATTTGATGGTGGCGTGGAATATAAATGAATCCATTCAACACTTACCCTATAGAGAAGGAGTGCCTCCGGATAAGCTGAATTTCCGACATGTTCCTCCGTTTTGATCTACTTCATTAGATTTTCGGAGTCTGGATTTTCTTCCTTCCCCTGGAAATCCCTCTCCACCCGCCCTCTTGTTCTCTAGAAAATATAAAAAATACAGAGTAGATACAGCTATATTTAAAACAGTAAATAAATAAAATATGTAAAATTATAACTTACTCTACAGGAACGCTGCTTGAAGTGTGAAGGACAGTGAAAATTCAGCACGGCACTCACAACTCTCCAACAACCCACCCTCATCTACAAAAGAAATAAACTGTTGATATTAAAAGATTAACATTGGTTCGAGAATGCGTAGAATTTGATGGTGGTGTGGAATATAAATGAATCTATTCAACACTTACCCTATAGAGAAGGAGTGCCTCCGGATAAGCTGAATTTCCAACATCTTCCTTCGTTTTGATCTACTTCATTAGATTTTCGGAGTCTGGATTTTCTTCCTTCCCCTGGAAATCCCTCTCCACCCGCCCCTCTTGTTCTCTAGAAAATATAAAAAATACAGAGTAGATACAGCTATATTTAAAATAGTAAATAAATAAAATATGTAAAATTATAACTTACTCTGCAGGAACGCTGCTTGAAGTGTGAAGGACAGTGAAAATTCAGCACAGCACTCACAACTCTCCAACAACCCACCCTCATCTACAAAAGAAATAAAATGTTGATATTAAAAGATTAACATTGGTTCGAGAATGCGTAGAATTTGATGGTGGTGTGGAATATAAATGAATCCATTCAACACTTACCCTATAGAAAAGGAGTGCCTCCGGATAAGCTGAATTTCCGACATGTTCCTCCGTTTTGATCTACTTCATTAGATTTTCGGAGTCTGGATTTTCTTCCTTCCCCTGGAAATCCCTCTCCACCCGCCCTCTTGTTCTCTAGAAAATATAAAAAATACAGAGTAGATACAGCTATATTTAAAACAGTAAATAAATAAAATATGTAAAATTATAACTTACTCTGCAGGAACGCTGCTTGAAGTGTGAATGACAGTGAAAATTCAGCACAGCACTCACAACTCTCCAACAACCCACCCTCATCTACAAAAGAAATAAACTGTTGATATTAAAAGATGAACATTGGTTCGAGAATGCGTAGAATTTGATGGTGGTGTGGAATATAAATGAATCTATTTAACACTTACCCTATAGAGAAGGAGTGCCTCCGGATAAGCTGAATTTCCAACATGTTCCTCCGTTTTGATCTACTTCATTAGATTTTCGGAGTCTGGATTTTCTTCCTTCCCCTGGAAATCCCTCTCCACCCGCCCCTCTTGTTCTCTAGAAAATCTAAAAAATACAGAGTAGATACAGCTATAATAAAAACAGTAAATAAATAAAATATGTAAAATTATAACTTACTCTGCAGGAACGCTGCTTGAAGTGTGAAGGACAGTGAAAATTCAGCACAGCACTCATAACTCTCCAACAACCCACCCTCATCTACAAAAGAAATAAAATGTTGATATATTAAAGATTAACATTGGTTCGAGAATGCGTAGAATTTGATGGTGGTGTGGAATATAAATGAATCTATTCAACACTTACCCTATAGAGAAGGAGTGCCTCCGGATAAGCTGAATTTCCGACATGTTCCTCCGTTTTGATCTACTTCAATAGATTTTCGGAGTCTGGATTTTCTTCCTTCCCCTGGAAATCCCTCTCCACCCGTCCCTCTTGTTCTCTAGAAAATATAAAAAATACAGAGTAGATACAGCTATAATTAAAACAGTAAATAAATAAAATATGTAAAATTATAACTTACTCTGCAGGAACGCTGCTTGAAGTGTGAAGGACAGTGAAAATTCAGCACGGCACTCACAAATCTCCAACAACCCACCCTCATCTACAAAAGAAATAAACTGTTGATATTAAAAGATTAACGTTGGTTCGAGAATACGTAGAATTTGATGGTGGTGTTGAATACAAATGAAGCTATTCAACACTTACCCTATAGAGAAGGAGTGAATCCGGATAAGCTAAATTTCCAACATGTTCCTCCGTTTTGGGCTACTTCATTAGATATTCGGAGTCTGGATTTTCTTCCTTCCCCTGGAAATCCCTCTCCACCCGCCCCTCTTGTTCTCTAGAAAATATGAAAAATACAGAGTAGATACAGCTATATTTAAAACAGTAAATAAATAAAATATGTAAAATTATAACTTACTCTGCAAGAACGGAGCTTGAAGTGTGAAGGACAGTGAAAATTCAGCACAGCACTCACAACTCTCCAACAACCCACCCTCATCTACAAAAGAAATAAAATGTTGATATTAAAAGATTAACATTGGTTCGAGAATGCGTAGAATTTGATGGTGGTGTGAAATATAAATGAATCTATTCAACACTTACCCTATAGAGAAGGAGTGCCTCCGGATAAGCTGAATTTCCGACATGTTCCTCCGTTTTGTGCTACTTCATTAGATTTTCGGAGTCTGGATTTTCTTCCTTCCCCTGGAAATCCCTCTCCACCCGCCCCTCTTGTTCTCTAGAAAATATAAAAAATACAGAGTAGATACAGCTATATTTAAAATAGTAAATAAATAAAATATGTAAAATTATAACTTACTCTGCAGGAACGCTGCTTGAAGTGTGAATGACAGTGAAAATTCAGCACGGCACTCACAACTCTCCAACAACCCACCCTCATCTACAAAAGAAATAAACGGTGGATATTAAAAGATTAACATTGGTTCGAGAATGCGTAGAATTTGATGGTGGTGTGGAATATAAATGAATCTATTCAACACTTACCCTATAGAGAAGGAGTGCCTCCGGATAAGCAGAATTTCCAACATGTTCCTCCGTTTTGATCTACTTCATTAGATTTTCGGAGTCTGGATTTTCTTCCTTCCCCTGGAAATCCCTCTCCACCCGCCCCTCTTGTTCTCTAGAAAATCTAAAAAATACAGAGTAGATACAGCTATAATAAAAACAGTAAATAAATAAAATATGTAAAATTATAACTTACTCTGCAGGAACGCTGCTTGAAGTGTGAAGGACAGTGAAAATTCAGCACGGCACTCACAACTCTCCAACAACCCACCCTCATCTACAAAAGAAATAAACGGTGGATATTAAAAGATTAACGTTGGTTCGAGAATGCGTAGAATTTGATGGTGGTGTTGAATATAAATGAATCTATTCAACACTTAGCCTATAGAGAAGGAGTGCCTCCGGATAAGCTAAATTTCCAACATGTTCCTCCGTTTTGGGCTACTTCATTAGATATTCGGAGTCTGTATTTTCTTCCTCCCCCTGTAAAACCCTCTCCACCCGCCCCTCTTGTTCTCTAGAAAATACAAAAAATACAGAGTAGATACAGCTATATTTAAAACAGTAAATAAATAAAATATGTAAAATTATAACTTACTCTACAGGAACGCTGCTTGAAGTGTGAAGGACAGTGAAAATTCAGCACGGCACTCACAACTCTCCAACAACCCACCCTCATCTACAAAAGAAATAAACTGTTGATATTAAAAGATTAACATTGGTTCGAGAATGCGTAGAATTTGATGGTGGTGTGGAATATAAATGAATCTATTCAACACTTACCCTATAGAGAAGGAGTGCCTCCGGATAAGCTGAATTTCCAACATCTTCCTCCGTTTTGATCTACTTCATTAGATTTTCGGAGTCTGGATTTTCTTCCTTCCCCTGGAAATCCCTCTCCACCCGCCCCTCTTGTTCTCTAGAAAATATAAAAAATACAGAGTAGATACAGCTATATTTAAAATAGTATATAAATAAAATATGTAAAATTATAACTTACTCTGCAGGAACGCTGCTTGAAGTGTGAAGGACAGTGAAAATTCAGCACGGCACTCACAACTCTCCAACAACCCACCCTCATCTACAAAAGAAATAAAATGTTGATATTAAAAGATTAACATTGGTTCGAGAATGCGTAGAATTTGATGGTGGCGTGGAATATAAATGAATCCATTCAACACTTACCCTATAGAGAAGGAGTGCCTCCGGATAAGCTGAATTTCCGACATGTTCCTCCGTTTTGATCTACTTCATTAGATTTTCGGAGTCTGGATTTTCTTCCTTCCCCTGGAAATCCCTCTCCACCCGCCCTCTTGTTCTCTAGAAAATATAAAAAATACAGAGTAGATACAGCTATATTTAAAACAGTAAATAAATAAAATATGTAAAATTATAACTTACTCTACAGGAACGCTGCTTGAAGTGTGAAGGACAGTGAAAATTCAGCACGGCACTCACAACTCTCCAACAACCCACCCTCATCTACAAAAGAAATAAACTGTTGATATTAAAAGATTAACATTGGTTCGAGAATGCGTAGAATTTGATGGTGGTGTGGAATATAAATGAATCTATTCAACACTTACCCTATAGAGAAGGAGTGCCTCCGGATAAGCTGAATTTCCAACATCTTCCTTCGTTTTGATCTACTTCATTAGATTTTCGGAGTCTGGATTTTCTTCCTTCCCCTGGAAATCCCTCTCCACCCGCCCCTCTTGTTCTCTAGAAAATATAAAAAATACAGAGTAGATACAGCTATATTTAAAATAGTAAATAAATAAAATATGTAAAATTATAACTTACTCTGCAGGAACGCTGCTTGAAGTGTGAAGGACAGTGAAAATTCAGCACAGCACTCACAACTCTCCAACAACCCACCCTCATCTACAAAAGAAATAAAATGTTGATATTAAAAGATTAACATTGGTTCGAGAATGCGTAGAATTTGATGGTGGTGTGGAATATAAATGAATCCATTCAACACTTACCCTATAGAAAAGGAGTGCCTCCGGATAAGCTGAATTTCCGACATGTTCCTCCGTTTTGATCTACTTCATTAGATTTTCGGAGTCTGGATTTTCTTCCTTCCCCTGGAAATCCCTCTCCACCCGCCCCTCTTGTTCTCTAGAAAATATAAAAAATACAGAGTAGATACAGCTATATTTAAAATAGTAAATAAATAAAATATGTAAAATTATAACTTACTCTGCAGGAACGCTGCTTGAAGTGTGAATGACAGTGAAAATTCAGCACAGCACTCACAACTCTCCAACAACCCACCCTCATCTACAAAAGAAATAAACTGTTGATATTAAAAGATGAACATTGGTTCGAGAATGCGTAGAATTTGATGGTGGTGTGGAATATAAATGAATCTATTTAACACTTACCCTATAGAGAAGGAGTGCCTCCGGATAAGCTGAATTTCCAACATGTTCCTCCGTTTTGATCTACTTCATTAGATTTTCGGAGTCTGGATTTTCTTCCTTCCCCTGGAAATCCCTCTCCACCCGCCCCTCTTGTTCTCTAGAAAATCTAAAAAATACAGAGTAGATACAGCTATAATAAAAACAGTAAATAAATAAAATATGTAAAATTATAACTTACTCTGCAGGAACGCTGCTTGAAGTGTGAAGGACAGTGAAAATTCAGCACAGCACTCATAACTCTCCAACAACCCACCCTCATCTACAAAAGAAATAAAATGTTGATATATTAAAGATTAACATTGGTTCGAGAATGCGTAGAATTTGATGGTGGTGTGGAATATAAATGAATCTATTCAACACTTACCCTATAGAGAAGGAGTGCCTCCGGATAAGCTGAATTTCCGACATGTTCCTCCGTTTTGATCTACTTCAATAGATTTTCGGAGTCTGGATTTTCTTCCTTCCCCTGGAAATCCCTCTCCACCCGTCCCTCTTGTTCTCTAGAAAATATAAAAAATACAGAGTAGATACAGCTATAATTAAAACAGTAAATAAATAAAATATGTAAAATTATAACTTACTCTGCAGGAACGCTGCTTGAAGTGTGAAGGACAGTGAAAATTCAGCACGGCACTCACAAATCTCCAACAACCCACCCTCATCTACAAAAGAAATAAACTGTTGATATTAAAAGATTAACGTTGGTTCGAGAATACGTAGAATTTGATGGTGGTGTTGAATACAAATGAAGCTATTCAACACTTACCCTATAGAGAAGGAGTGAATCCGGATAAGCTAAATTTCCAACATGTTCCTCCGTTTTGGGCTACTTCATTAGATATTCGGAGTCTGGATTTTCTTCCTTCCCCTGGAAATCCCTCTCCACCCGCCCCTCTTGTTCTCTAGAAAATATGAAAAATACAGAGTAGATACAGCTATATTTAAAACAGTAAATAAATAAAATATGTAAAATTATAACTTACTCTGCAAGAACGGAGCTTGAAGTGTGAAGGACAGTGAAAATTCAGCACAGCACTCACAACTCTCCAACAACCCACCCTCATCTACAAAAGAAATAAAATGTTGATATTAAAAGATTAACATTGGTTCGAGAATGCGTAGAATTTGATGGTGGTGTGAAATATAAATGAATCTATTCAACACTTACCCTATAGAGAAGGAGTGCCTCCGGATAAGCTGAATTTCCGACATGTTCCTCCGTTTTGTGCTACTTCATTAGATTTTCGGAGTCTGGATTTTCTTCCTTCCCCTGGAAATCCCTCTCCACCCGCCCCTCTTGTTCTCTAGAAAATATAAAAAATACAGAGTAGATACAGCTATATTTAAAATAGTAAATAAATAAAATATGTAAAATTATAACTTACTCTGCAGGAACGCTGCTTGAAGTGTGAATGACAGTGAAAATTCAGCACGGCACTCACAACTCTCCAACAACCCACCCTCATCTACAAAAGAAATAAACGGTGGATATTAAAAGATTAACGTTGGTTCGAGAATGCGTAGAATTTGATGGTGGTGTTGAATATAAATGAATCTATTCAACACTTACCCTATAGAGAAGGAGTGCCTCCGGATAAGCTAAATTTCCAACATGTTCCTCCGTTTTGGGCTACTTCATTAGATATTCGGAGTCTGGATTTTCTTCCTCCCCCTGTAAAACCCTCTCCACCCGCCCCTCTTGTTCTCTAGAAAATATAAAAAATACAGAGTAGATACAGCTATATTTAAAACAGTAAATAAATAAAATATGTAAAATTATAACTTACTCTACAGGAACGCTGCTTGAAGTGTGAAGGACAGTGAAAATTCAGCACGGCACTCACAACTCTCCAACAACCCATCCTCATCTACAAAAGAAATAAACTGTTGATATTAAAAGATTAACATTGGTTCGAGAATGCGTAGAATTTGATGGTGGTGTGGAATATAAATGAATCTATTCAACACTTACCCTATAGAGAAGGAGTGCCTCCGGATAAGCTGAATTTCCAACATCTTCCTCCGTTTTGATCTACTTCATTAGATTTTCGGAGTCTGGATTTTCTTCCTTCCCCTGGAAATCCCTCTCCACCCGCCCCTCTTGTTCTCTAGAAAATATAAAAAATACAGAGTAGATACAGCTATATTTAAAATAGTAAATAAATAAAATATGTAAAATTATAACTTACTCTGCAGGAACGCTGCTTGAAGTGTGAAGGACAGTGAAAATTCAGCACAGCACTCACAACTCTCCAACAACCCACCCTCATCTACAAAAGAAATAAAATGTTGATATTAAAAGATTAACATTGGTTCGAAAATGCGTAGAATTTGATGGTGGTGTGGAATATAAATGAATCCATTCAACACTTACCCTATAGAAAAGGAGTGCCTCCGGATAAGCTGAATTTCCGACATGTTCCTCCGTTTTGATCTACTTCATTAGATTTTCGGAGTCTGGATTTTCTTCCTTCCCCTGGAAATCCCTTTCCACCCGCCCTCTTGTTCTCTAGAAAATATAAAAAATACAGAGTAGATACAGCTATATTTAAAACAGTAAATAAATAAAATATGTAAAATTATAACTTACTCTGCAGGAACGCTGCTTGAAGTGTGAATGACAGTGAAAATTCAGCACAGCACTCACAACTCTCCAACAACCCACCCTCATCTACAAAAGAAATAAACTGTTGATATTAAAAGATGAACATTGGTTCGAGAAAGCGTAGAATCTGATGGTGGTGTGGAATATAAATGAATCTATTCAACACTTACCCTATAGAGAAGGAGTGCCTCCGGAAAAGCTGAATTTCCAACATGTTCCACCGTTTGGATCTACTTCATTAGATTTTCGGAGTCTGGATTTTCTTCCTTCCCCTGGAAATCCCTCTCCACCCCCCCTCTTGTTCTCTAGAAAATATAAAAAATACAGAGTAGATACAGCTATATTTAAAACAGTAAATAAATAAAATATGTAAAATTATAACTTACTCTGCAGGAACGCTGCTTGAAGTGTGAAGGACAGTGAAAATTCAGCACAGCACTCATAACTCTCCAACAACCCACCCTCATCTACAAAAGAAATAAAATGTTGATATATTAAAGATTAACATTGGTTCGAGAATGCGTAGAATTTGATGGTGGTGTGGAATATAAATGAATCTATTCAACACTTACCCTATAGAGAAGGAGTGCCTCCGGATAAGCTGAATTTCCGACATGTTCCTCCGTTTTGATCTACTTCAATAGATTTTCGGAGTCTGGATTTTCTTCCTACCCCTGGAAATCCCTCTCCACCCGCCCCTCTTGTTCTCTAGAAAATATGAAAAATACAGAGTAGATACAGCTATATTTAAAACAGTAAATAAATAAAATATGTAAAATTATAACTTACTCTGCAAGAACGGAGCTTGAAGTGTGAAGGACAGTGAAAATTCAGCACAGCACTCACAACTCTCCAACAACCCACCCTCATCTACAAAAGAAATAAAATGTTGATATTAAAAGATTAACATTGGTTCGAGAATGCGTAGAATTTGATGGTGGTGTGAAATATAAATGAATCTATTCAACACTTACCCTATAGAGAAGGAGTGCCTCCGGATAAGCTGAATTTCCGACATGTTCCTCCGTTTTGTGCTACTTCATTAGATTTTCGGAGTCTGGATTTTCTTCCTTCCCCTGGAAATCCCTCTCCACCCGCCCCTCTTGTTCTCTAGAAAATATAAAAAATACAGAGTAGATACAGCTATATTTAAAACAGTAAATAAATAAAATATGTAAAATTATAACTTACTCTGCAGGAACGCTGCTTGAAGTGTGAAGGACAGTGAAAATTCAGCACGGCACTCACAACTCTCCAACAACCCACCCTCATCTACAATAGAAGTAAACTGTTGATATTAAAAGATTAACATTGGTTCGAGAATGCGTAGAATTTGATGGTGGTGTGGAATATAACTGAATCTATTCAACACTTACCCTATAGAGAAGGAGTGCCTCCGGATAAGCTGAATTTCCAACATGTTCCTCCGTTTTGATCTACTTCATTAGATTTTCGGAGTCTGGATTTTCTTCCTTCCCCTGGAAATCCTTCTCCACCCGCCCCTCTTGTTCTCTAGAAAATATAAAAAATACAGAGTAGATACAGCTATAATTAAAACAGTAAATAAATAAAATATGTAAAATTATAACTTACTCTGCAGGAACGCTGCTTGAAGTGTGAAGGACAGTGAAAATTCAGCACAGCACTTACAACTCTCCAACAACCCACCCTCATCTACAAAAGAAATAAACTGTTGATATTAAAAGATGAACATTGGTTCGAGAATGCGTAGAATTTGATGGTGGTGTGGAATATAAATGAATCTATTCAACACTTACCCTATAGAGAAGGAGTGCTTCCGGATAAGCTGAATTTCCAACATGTTCCACCGTTTTGATCTAATTCATTAGATTTTCGGAGTCTGGATTTTCTTCCTTCCCCTGGAAATCCCTCTCCTACCGCCCCTCTTGTTCTCTACAAAATATAAAAAATACAGAGTAGATACAGCTATATTTAAAACAGTAAATAAATAAAATATGTAAAATTATAACTTACTCTGCAGGAACGCTGCTTGAAGTGTGAAGGACAGTGAAAATTCAGCACAGCACTCACAACTCTCCAACAACCCACCCTCATCTACAAAAGAAATAAAATGTTGATATATTAAAGATTAACATTGGTTCGAGAATGCGTAGAATTTGATGGTGGTGTGGAATATAAATGAATCTATTCAACACTTACCCTATAGAGAAGGAGTGCCTCCGGATAAGCTGAATTTCCGACATGTTAATCCGTTTTGATCTACTTCATTAGATTTTCGGAGTCTGGATTTTCTTCCTTCCCCTGGAAATCCCTCTCCACCCGCCCCTCTTGTTCTCTAGAAAATATAAAAAATACAGAGTAGATACAGCTATATTTAAAACAGTAAATAAATAAAATATGTAAAATTATAACTTACTCTGCAGGAACGCTGCTTGAAGTGTGAAGGACAGTGAAAATTCAGCACAGCACTCACAACTCTCCAACAACCCACCCTCATCTACAAAAGAAATAAAATGTTGATATATTAAAGATTAACGTTGGTTCGAGAATACGTAGAATTTGATGGTGGTGTTGAATACAAATGAAGCTATTCAACACTTACCCTATAGAGAAGGAGTGAATACGGATAAGCTAAATTTCCAACATGTTCCTCCGTTTTGGGCTACTTCATTAGATATTCGGAGTCTGGAATTTCTTCCTTCCCCTGGAAATCCCTCTCCACCCGCCCCTCTTGTTCTCTAGAAAATATAAAAAATACAGAGTAGATACAGCAATATTTAAAACAGTAAACAAATAAAATATGTAAAATTATAACTTACTCTGCAGGAACGCTGCTTGAAGTGAGAAGGACAGTGAAAATTCAGCACAGCACTCACAACTCTCCAACAACCCACCCTCATCTACAAAAGAAGTAAACTGTTGATATTAAAAGATTAACATTGGTTCGAGAATGCATAGAATTTGATGGTGGTGTGGAATATAAATGAATCTATTCAACACTTACCCTATAGAGAAGGAGTGCCTCCGGATAAGCTGAATTTCCAACATGTTCCTCCGTTTTGATCTACTTCATTAGATTTTCGGAGTCTGGATTTTCTTCCTTCCCCTGGAAATCCTTCTCCACCCGCCCCTCTTGTTCTCTAGAAAATATAAAAAATACAGAGTAGATACAGCTATAATTAAAACAGTAAATAAATAAAATATATAAAATAATAACTTACTCTGCAGGAACGCTGCTTGAAGTGTGAAGGACAGTGAAAATTCAGCAGGGCACTCACAACTCTCCAAAAACCCACCCTCATCTACAAAATAAATAAACTGTTGATATTAAAAGATTATCGTCGGTTCGAGAATGCGTAGAGTTTGATGGTGGTCTGGAATATAAATGAATCTATTCAACACTTACCCTATAGAGAAGGAGTGCCTCCGGATAAGCTGAATTTCCAACCTGTTCCTCCGTTTTGGGCTACTTCATTAGATATTCGGAGTCTGGATTTTCTTCCTTCCCCTGGAAATCCCTCTCCACCCGCCCCTCTTGTTCTCTAGAAAATATAAAAAATACAGAGTAGATACAGCTATATTTAAAACCGTAAATAAATAAAATATGTAAAATTATAACTTACTCTGCAGGAAAGCTGCTTGAAGTGTGAAGGTCAGTGAAAATTCAGCACGGCACTCACAACTCTCCAACAACCCACCCTCATCTACAAAAGAAATAAACTGTTGATATTAAAAGATTAACGTTGGTTCGAGAATGCGTAGAATTTGACGGTGGTGTTGAATATAAATGAATCTATTCAACACTTACCCTATAGAGAAAGAGTGCCTCCGGATAAGCTGAATGTCCAACATGTTCCTCCGTTTTGGGCTACTTCATTAGATATTCCGAGTCTGGATTTTCTTCCTTCCCCTGGAAATCCCTCTCTACCCGCCCCTCTTGTTCTCTAGAAAATATAAAAAATACAGAGTAGATACAGCTATAATTAAAACAGTAAATAAATAAAATATGTAAAATTATAACTTACTCTGCAGGAACGCTGCTTGAAGTGTGAAGGACAGTGAAAATTCAGTACGGCACTCACAACTCTCCAACAACCCACCCTCATCTACAAAAGAAATAAACGGTGGATATTAAAAGATTAACGTTGGTTCGAGAATGCGTAGAATTTGATGGTGGTGTTGAATATAAATGAATCTATTCAACACTTACCCTATAGAGAAGGAGTGCCTCCGGATAAGCTAAATTTCCAACATGTTCCTCCGTTTTGGGCTACTTCATTAGATATTCGGAGTCTGGATTTTCTTCCTCCCCCTGTAAAACCCTCTCCACCCGCCCCTCTTGTTCTCTAGAAAATATAAAAAATACAGTGTAGATACAGCTATATTTAAAACAGTAAATAAATAAAATATGTAAAATTATAACTTACTCTACAGGAACGCTGCTTGAAGTGTGAAGGACAGTGAAAATTCAGCACGGCACTCACAACTCTCCAACAACCCACCCTCATCTACAAAAGAAATAAACTGTTGATATTAAAAGATTAACATTGGTTCGAGAATGCGTAGAATTTGATGGTGGTGTGGAATATAAATGAATCTATTCAACACTTACCCTATAGAGAAGGAGTGCCTCCGGATAAGCTGAATTTCCAACATCTTCCTCCGTTTTGATCTACTTCATTAGATTTTCGGAGTCTGGATTTTCTTCCTTCCCCTGGAAATCCCTCTCCACCCGCCCCTCTTGTTCTCTAGAAAATATAAAAAATACAGAGTAGATACAGCTATATTTAAAATAGTAAATAAATAAAATATGTAAAATTATAACTTACTCTGCAGGAACGCTGCTTGAAGTGTGAAGGACAGTGAAAATTCAGCACAGCACTCACAACTCTCCAACAACCCACCCTCATCTACAAAAGAAATAAACTGTTGATATTAAAAGATTAACATTGGTTCGAGAATGCGTAGAATTTGATGGTGGTGTGGAATATAAATGAATCTATTCAACACTTACCCTATAGAGAAGGAGTGCCTCCGGATAAGCTGAATTTCCAACATCTTCCTCCGTTTTGGGCTACTTTATTAGATTTTCGGAGTCTGGATTTTCTTCCTTCCCCTGGAAATCCCTCTCCACCCGCCCCTCTTGTTCTCTAGAAAATATAAAAAATACAGAGTAGATACAGCTATATTTAAAATAGTAAATAAATAAAATATGTAAAATTATAACTTACTCTGCAGGAACGCTGCTTGAAGTGTGAAGGACAGTGAAAATTCAGCACAGCACTCACCACTCTCCAACAACCCACCCTCATCTACAAAAGAAATAAAATGTTGATATTAAAAGATTAACATTGGTTCGAGAATGCGTAGAATTTGATGGTGGTGTGGAATATAAATGAATCTATTCAACACTTACCCTATAGAGAAGGAGTGCCTCCGGATAAGCTGAATTTCCAACATGTTCCTCCGTTTTGGGCTACTTTATTAGATATTCGGAGTCTGGATTTTCTTCCTTCCCCTGGAAATCCCTCTTCACATGCCCCTCTTGTTCTCTAGAAAATATAAAAAATACAGAGTAGATACAGCTATATTTAAAACAGTAAATAAATAAAATATGTAAAATTATAACTTACTCTGCAGGAACGCTGCTTGAAGTGTGAAGGACAGTGAAAATTCAGCACGGCACTCACAACTCTAAAACAACCCACCCTCATCTACAAAAGAAATAAACTGTTGATATTAAAAGATTAACATTGGTTCGAGAATGCGTAGAATTTGATGGTGGTGTTGAATATAAATGAATCTATTCAACACTTACCCTATAGAGAAGGAGTGCCTCCGGATAAGCTGAATTTCCAACATGTTCCTCCGTTTTGGGCTACTTCATTAGATTTTAGGAGTCTGGATTTTCTTCCTTTCCCTGGAAATCCCTCTACACCCGCCCCTCTTGTTCTCTAGAAAATATAAAAAATACAGAGTAGATACAGCTATATTTAAAACAGTAAATAAATAAAATATGTAGAATTATAACTTACTCTGCAGGAACGCTGCTTGAAGTGTGAAGGACAGTGAAAATTCAGCACGGCACTCACAACTCTCCAACAACCCACCCTCATCTACAAAAGAAATAAACGGTGGATATTAAAAGATTAACGTTGGTTCGAGAATGCGTAGAATTTGAGGGTGGTGTTGAATATAAATGAATCTAATCGACACTTACCCTATAGAGAAGCAGTGCCTCCGGATAAGCTGAATTTCCAACATGTTCCTCCGTTTTGGGCTACTTTCTTAGATATTCGGAGTCTGGATTTTCTTCCTTCCCCTGGAAATCCCTCTCCACCCGCCCCTCTTGTTCTCTAGAAAATATAAAAAATATAGAGTAGATACACCTATATTTAAAACAGTAAATAAATAAAATATGTAAAATTATAACTTACTCTGCAGGAACGCTGCTTGAAGTGTGAAGGACAGTGAAAATTCAGCACGGCACTCACAACTCTCCAACAACCCACCCTCATCTACAAAAGAAATAAACGGTGGATATTGAAAGATTAACGTTGGTTCGAGAATGCGTAGAATTTGATGGTGGAGTTGAATATAAATGAATCTATTCAACACTTACCCTATAGAGAAGGAGTGCCTCCGGATAAGCTAAATTTCCAACATGTTCCTCCGTTTTGGGTTACTTCATTACATATTCGGAGTCTGGATTTTCTTCCTTCCCCTGGAAATCCCTCTCCACCCGCCCCTCTTGTTCTCTAGAAAATATGAAAAATACAGAGTAGATACAGCTATATTTAAAACAGTAAATAAATAAAATATGTAAAATTATAACTTACTCTGCAGGAACGCTGCTTGAAGTGTGAAGGACAGTGAAAATTCAGCACGGCACTCACAACTCTCCAACAACCCACCCTCATCTACAAAAGAAATAAACTGTTGATATTAAAAGATTAACATTGGTTCAAGAATGTGTAGAATTTGATGGTGGTGTGGAATATAAATGAATCTATTCAACACTTACCTTATAGAGAAGGAGTGCCTCCGGATAAGCTGAATTTCCGACATGTTCCTCCGTTTTGTGCTACTTCATTAGATTTTCGGAGTCTGGATTTTCTTCCTTCCCCTGGAAATCCCTCTCCACCCGCCCCTCTGGTTCTCTAGAAAATATAAAAAATACAGAGTAGATACAGCTATAATTAAAACAGTAAATAAATAAAATATGTAAAATTATAACTTACTCTGCAGGAACGCTGCTTGAAGTGTGAAGGACAGTGAAAATTCAGCACGGCACTCACAACTCTCCAACAACCCACCCTCATCTACAAAAGAAATAAACTGTTGATATTAAAAGATTAACATTGGTTCGAGAATGCGTAGAATTTGATGGTGGTGTGGAATATAAATGAATCTATTCAACACTTACCCTATAGAGAAGGAGTGCCTATGGATAAGCTAAATTTCCAACATGTTCCACCGTTTTGATCTACTTCAATAGATTTTCGGAGTCTGGATTTTCTTCCTTCCCATGGAAATCCCTCTCCACCCGCCCCTCTTGTTCTCTAGAAAATATAAAAAATACAGAGTAGATACAGCTATATTTAAAACAGTAAATAAATAAAATATGTAAAATTATAACTTACTCTGCAGGAACGCTGCTTGAAGTGTGAAGGACAGTGAAAATTCAGCACAGCACTCATAACTCTCCAACAACCCACCCTCATCTACAAAAGAAATAAAATGTTGATATATTAAAGATTAACATTGGTTCGAGAATGCGTAGAATTTGATGGTGGTGTGGAATATAAATGAATCTATTCAACACTTACCCTATAGAGAAGGAGTGCCTCCGGATAAGCTGAATTTCCGACATGTTCCTCCGTTTTGATCTACTTTAATAGATTTTCGGAGTCTGGATTTTCTTCCTTCCCCTGGAAATCCCTCTCCACCCGCCCCTCTTGTTCTCTAGAAAATATGAAAAATACAGAGTAGATACAGCTATATTTAAAACAGTAAATAAATAAAATATGTAAAATTATAACTTACTCTGCAGGAACGCTGCTTGAAGTGTGAAGGACAGTGAAAATTCAGCACAGCACTCACAACTCTCCAACAAACCACCCTCATCTACAAAAGAAATAAAATGTTGATATTAAAATATTAACATTGGTTCGAGAATGCGTAGAATTTGATGGTGGTGTGGAAGGTAAATGAATCTATTCAACACTTACCCTATAGAGAAGGAGTGCCTCCGGATAAGCTGAATTTCCGACATGTTCCTCCGTTTTGTGCTACTTCATTAGATTTTCGGAGTCTGGATTTTCTTCCTTCCCCTGGAAATCCCTCTCCACCCGTCCCTCTTGTTCTCTAGAAAATATAAAAAATACAGAGTAGATACAGCTATAATTAAAACAGTAAATAAATAAAATATGTAAAATTATAACTTACTCTGCAGGAACGCTGCTTGAAGTGTGAAGGACAGTGAAAATTCAGCACGGCACTCACAACTCTAAAACAACCCACCCTCATCTACAAAAGAAATAAACTGTTGATATTAAAAGATTAACATTGGTTCGAGAATGCGTAGAATTTGATGGTGGTGTTGAATATAAATGAATCTATTCAACACTTACCCTATAGAGAAGGAGTGCCTCCGGATAAGCTGAATTTCCAACATGTTCCTCCGTTTTGGGCTACTTCATTAGATTTTAGGAGTCTGGATTTTCTTCCTTTCCCTGGAAATCCCTCTACACCCGCCCCTCTTGTTCTCTAGAAAATATAAAAAATACAGAGTAGATACAGCTATATTTAAAACAGTAAATAAATAAAATATGTAGAATTATAACTTACTCTGCAGGAACGCTGCTTGAAGTGTGAAGGACAGTGAAAATTCAGCACGGCACTCACAACTCTCCAACAACCCACCCTCATCTACAAAAGAAATAAACGGTGGATATTAAAAGATTAACGTTGGTTCGAGAATGCGTAGAATTTGAGGGTGGTGTTGAATATAAATGAATCTAATCGACACTTACCCTATAGAGAAGCAGTGCCTCCGGATAAGCTGAATTTCCAACATGTTCCTCCGTTTTGGGCTACTTTCTTAGATATTCGGAGTCTGGATTTTCTTCCTTCCCCTGGAAATCCCTCTCCACCCGCCCCTCTTGTTCTCTAGAAAATATAAAAAATATAGAGTAGATACACCTATATTTAAAACAGTAAATAAATAAAATATGTAAAATTATAACTTACTCTGCAGGAACGCTGCTTGAAGTGTGAAGGACAGTGAAAATTCAGCACGGCACTCACAACTCTCCAACAACCCACCCTCATCCACAAAAGAAATAAACGGTGGATATTGAAAGATTAACGTTGGTTCGAGAATGCGTAGAATTTGATGGTGGAGTTGAATATAAATGAATCTATTCAACACTTACCCTATAGAGAAGGAGTGCCTCCGGATAAGCTAAATTTCCAACATGTTCCTCCGTTTTGGGTTACTTCATTACATATTCGGAGTCTGGATTTTCTTCCTTCCCCTGGAAATCCCTCTCCACCCGCCCCTCTTGTTCTCTAGAAAATATGAAAAATACAGAGTAGATACAGCTATATTTAAAACAGTAAATAAATAAAATATGTAAAATTATAACTTACTCTGCAGGAACGCTGCTTGAAGTGTGAAGGACAGTGAAAATTCAGCACGGCACTCACAACTCTCCAACAACCCACCCTCATCTACAAAAGAAATAAACTGTTGATATTAAAAGATTAACATTGGTTCGAGAATGTGTAGAATTTGATGGTGGTGTGGAATATAAATGAATCTATTCAACACTTACCTTATAGAGAAGGAGTGCCTCCGGATAAGCTGAATTTCCGACATGTTCCTCCGTTTTGTGCTACTTCATTAGATTTTCGGAGTCTGGATTTTCTTCCTTCCCCTGGAAATCCCTCTCCACCCGCCCCTCTGGTTCTCTAGAAAATATAAAAAATACAGAGTAGATACAGCTATAATTAAAACAGTAAATAAATAAAATATGTAAAATTATAACTTACTCTGCAGGAACGCTGCTTGAAGTGTGAAGGACAGTGAAAATTCAGCACGGCACTCACAACTCTCCAACAACCCACCCTCATCTACAAAAGAAATAAACTGTTGATATTAAAAGATTAACATTGGTTCGAGAATGCGTAGAATTTGATGGTGGTGTGGAATATAAATGTATCTATTCAACACTTACCCTATAGAGAAGGAGTGCCTCCGGATAAGCTAAATTTCCAACATGTTCCTCCGTTTTGGGCTACTTCATTAGATATTCGGAGTCTGGAATTTCTTCCTTCCCCTGGAAATCCCTCTCCACCCGCCCCTCTTGTTCTCTAGAAAATATAAAAAATACAGAGTAGATACAGCTATATTTAAAACAGTAAATAAATAAAATATGTAAAATTATAACTTACTCTGCAGGAACGCTGCTTGAAGTGAGAAGGACAGTGAAAATTCAGCACAGCACTCACAACTCTGCAACAAACCACCCTCATCTACAAAAGAAATAAAATGTTGATATTAAAAGAGTAACATTGGTTCGAGAATGCGTAGAATTTGATGGTGTTGTGGAAGATAAATGAATCTATTCAACACTTACCCTATAGAGAAGGAGTGCCTCCGGATAAGATGAATTTCCGACATGTTCCTCCGTTTTGTGCTACTTCATTAGATTTTCGGAGTCTGGATTTTCTTCCTTCCCCTGGAAATCCCTCTCCACCCGTCCCTCTTGTTCTCTAGAAAATATAAAAAATACAGAGTAGATACAGCTATAATTAAAACAGTAAATAAATAAAATATGTAAAATTATAACTTACTCTGCAGGAACGCTGCTTGAAGTGTGAAGGACAGTGAAAATTCAGCACGGCACTCACAACTCTCCAACAACCCACCCTCATCTACAAAAGAAATAAACTGTTGATATTAAAAGATTAACGTTGGTTCGAGAATACGTAGAATTTGATGGTGGTGTTGAATACAAATGAAGCTATTCAACACTTACCCTATAGAGAAGGAGTGAATCCGGATAAGCTAAATTTCCAACATGTTCCTCCGTTTTGGGCTACTTCATTAGATATTCGGAGTCTGGAATTTCTTCCTTCCCCTGGAAATCCCTCTCCACCCGCCCCTCTTGTTCTCTAGAAAATATAAAAAATACAGAGTAGATACAGCTATATTTAAAACAGTAAATAAATAAAATATGTAAAATTATAACTTACTCTGCAGGAACGCTGCTTGAAGTGAGAAGGACAGTGAAAATTCAGCACGGCACTCACAACTCTCCAACAACCCACCCTCATCTACAAAAGATGTAAACTGTTGATATTAAAAGATTAACATTGGTTCGAGAATGCATAGAATTTGATGGTGGTGTGGAATATAAATGAATCTATTCAACACTTACCCTATAGAGAAGGAGTGCCTCCGGATAAGCTGAATTTCCAACATGTTCCTCCGTTTTGATCTACTTCATTAGATTTTCGGAGTCTTGATTTTCTTCCTTCCCCTTGAAATCCTTCTCCACCCGCCCCTCTTGTTCTCTAGAAAATATAAAAAATACAGAGTAGATACAGCTATAATTAAAACAGTAAATAAATAAAATATGTAAAATTATAACTTACTCTGCAGGAACGCTGCTTGAAGTGTGAAGGACAGTGAAAATTCAGCACGGCACTCACAACTCTCCAACAACCCACCCTCATCTACAAAAGAAATAAACGGTGGATATTAAAAGATTAACGTTGGTTCGAGAATGCGTAGAATTTGATGGTGGTGTTGAATATAAATGAATCTATTCAACACTTACCCTATAGAGAAGGTGTGCCTCCGGATAAGCTAAATTTCCAACATGTTCCTCCGTTTTGGGCTACTTCATTAGATATTCGGAGTCTGGATTTTCTTCCTTCCCCTGGAAATCCCTCTCCACCCGCCCCTCTTGTTCTCTAGAAAATATAAAAAATACAGAGTAGATACAGCTATATTTAAAATAGTAAATAAATAAAATATGTAAAATTATAACTTACTCTGCAGGAACGCTGCTTGAAGTGTGAAGGACAGTGAAAATTCAGCACGGCACTCACAACTCTCCAACAACCCACCCTCATCTACAAAAGAAATAAACTGTTGATATTAAAAGATTAACATTGGTTCGAGAATGTGTAGAATTTGATGGTGGTGTGGAATATAAATGATTCTATTCAACACTTACCTTATAGAGAAGGAGTGCCTCCGGATAAGCTGAATTTCCGACATGTTCCTCCGTTTTGTGCTACTTCATTAGATTTTCGGAGTCTGGATTTTCTTCCTTCCCCTGGAAATCCCTCTCCACCCGCCCCTCTGGTTCTCTAGAAAATATAAAAAATACAGAGTAGATACAGCTATAATTAAAACAGTAAATAAATAAAATATGTAAAATTATAACTTACTCTGCAGGAACGCTGCTTGAAGTGTGAAGGACAGTGAAAATTCAGCACGGCACTCACAACTCTCCAACAACCCACCCTCATCTACAAAAGAAATAAACTGTTGATATTAAAAGATTAACATTAGTTCGAGAATGCGTAGAATTGGATGGTGGTGTGGAATATAAATGTATCTATTCAACACTTACCCTATAGAGAAGGAGTGCCTCCGGATAAGCTGAATTTCCAACATGTTCCTCCGTTTTGGGCTACTTTATTAGATATTCGGAGTCTGGATTTTCTTCCTTCCCCTGGAAATCCCTCTCCACCCGCCCCTCTGGTTCTCTAGAAAATATAAAAAATACAGAGTAGATACCGCTATAATTAAAACAGTAAAAAAATAAAATATGTAAAATTATAACTTACTCTGCAGGAACGCTGCTTGAAGTGTGAAGGACAGTGAAAATTCAGCACGGCACTCACAACTCTCCAACAACCCACCCTCATCTACAAAAGAAATAAACGGTGGATATTAAAAGATTAACGTTGGTTCGAGAATGCGTAGAATTTGATGGTGGTGTTGAATATAAATGAATCTATTCAACACTTACCCTATAGAGAAGGAGTGCCTCCGGATAAGCTGAATTTCCAACATGTTCCTCCGTTTTGGGCTACTTTATTAGATATTCGGAGTCTGGATTTTCTTCCTTCCCCTGGAAATCCCTCTCCACATGCCCCTCTTGTTCTCTAGAAAATATAAAAAATACAGAGTAGATACAGCTATAATTAAAACAGTAAAAAAATAAAATATGTAAAATTATAACTTACTCTGCAGGAACGCTGCTTGAAGTGTGAAGGACAGTGAAAATTCAGCACGGCACTCACAACTCTCCAACAACCCACCCTCATCTACAAAAGAAATAAACGGTGGATATTAAAAGATTAACGTTGGTTCGAGAATGCGTAGAATTTGATGGTGGTGTTGAATATAAATGAATCTATTTAACACTTACCCTATAGAGAAGGAGTGCCTCCGGATAAGCTGAATTTCCAACATGTTCCTCCGTTTTGGGCTACTTTATTAGATATTCGGAGTCTGGATTTTCTTCCTTCCCCTGGAAATCCCTCTTCACATGCCCCTCTTGTTCTCTAGAAAATATAAAAAATACAGAGTAGATACAGCTATATTTAAAACAGTAAATAAATAAAATATGTAAAATTATAACTTACTCTGCAGGAACGCTGCTTGAAGTGTGAAGGACAGTGAAAATTCAGCACGGCACTCACAACTCTAAAACAACCCACCCTCATCTACAAAAGAAATAAACTGTTGATATTAAAAGATTAACATTGGTTCGAGAATGCGTAGAATTTGATGGTGGTGTTGAATATAAATGAATCTATTCAACACTTACCCTATAGAGAAGGAGTGCCTCCGGATAAGCTGAATTTCCAACATGTTCCTCCGTTTTGGGCTACTTCATTAGATTTTAGGAGTCTGGATTTTCTTCCTTTCCCTGGAAATCCCTCTACACCCGCCCCTCTTGTTCTCTAGAAAATATAAAAAATACAGAGTAGATACAGCTATATTTAAAACAGTAAATAAATAAAATATGTAGAATTATAACTTACTCTGCAGGAACGCTGCTTGAAGTGTGAAGGACAGTGAAAATTCAGCACGGCACTCACAACTCTCCAACAACCCACCCTCATCTACAAAAGAAATAAACGGTGGATATTAAAAGATTAACGTTGGTTCGAGAATGCGTAGAATTTGAGGGTGGTGTTGAATATAAATGAATCTAATCGACACTTACCCTATAGAGAAGCAGTGCCTCCGGATAAGCTGAATTTCCAACATGTTCCTCCGTTTTGGGCTACTTTCTTAGATATTCGGAGTCTGGATTTTCTTCCTTCCCCTGGAAATCCCTCTCCACCCGCCCCTCTTGTTCTCTAGAAAATATAAAAAATATAGAGTAGATACACCTATATTTAAAACAGTAAATAAATAAAATATGTAAAATTATAACTTACTCTGCAGGAACGCTGCTTGAAGTGTGAAGGACAGTGAAAATTCAGCACGGCACTCACAACTCTCCAACAACCCACCCTCATCTACAAAAGAAATAAACGGTGGATATTGAAAGATTAACGTTGGTTCGAGAATGCGTAGAATTTGATGGTGGAGTTGAATATAAATGAATCTATTCAACACTTACCCTATAGAGAAGGAGTGCCTCCGGATAAGCTAAATTTCCAACATGTTCCTCCGTTTTGGGTTACTTCATTACATATTCGGAGTCTGGATTTTCTTCCTTCCCCTGGAAATCCCTCTCCACCCGCCCCTCTTGTTCTCTAGAAAATATGAAAAATACAGAGTAGATACAGCTATATTTAAAACAGTAAATAAATAAAATATGTAAAATTATAACTTACTCTGCAGGAACGCTGCTTGAAGTGTGAAGGACAGTGAAAATTCAGCACGGCACTCACAACTCTCCAACAACCCACCCTCATCTACAAAAGAAATAAACTGTTGATATTAAAAGATTAACATTGGTTCAAGAATGTGTAGAATTTGATGGTGGTGTGGAATATAAATGAATCTATTCAACACTTACCTTATAGAGAAGGAGTGCCTCCGGATAAGCTGAATTTCCGACATGTTCCTCCGTTTTGTGCTACTTCATTAGATTTTCGGAGTCTGGATTTTCTTCCTTCCCCTGGAAATCCCTCTCCACCCGCCCCTCTGGTTCTCTAGAAAATATAAAAAATACAGAGTAGATACAGCTATAATTAAAACAGTAAATAAATAAAATATGTAAAATTATAACTTACTCTGCAGGAACGCTGCTTGAAGTGTGAAGGACAGTGAAAATTCAGCACGGCACTCACAACTCTCCAACAACCCACCCTCATCTACAAAAGAAATAAACTGTTGATATTAAAAGATTAACATTGGTTCGAGAATGCGTAGAATTTGATGGTGGTGTGGAATATAAATGTATCTATTCAACACTTACCCTATAGAGAAGGAGTGCCTCCGGATAAGCTAAATTTCCAACATGTTCCTCCGTTTTGGGCTACTTCATTAGATATTCGGAGTCTGGAATTTCTTCCTTCCCCTGGAAATCCCTCTCCACCCGCCCCTCTTGTTCTCTAGAAAATATAAAAAATACAGAGTAGATACAGCTATATTTAAAACAGTAAATAAATAAAATATGTAAAATTATAACTTACTCTGCAGGAACGCTGCTTGAAGTGAGAAGGACAGTGAAAATTCAGCACAGCACTCACAACTCTGCAACAAACCACCCTCATCTACAAAAGAAATAAAATGTTGATATTAAAAGAGTAACATTGGTTCGAGAATGCGTAGAATTTGATGGTGTTGTGGAAGATAAATGAATCTATTCAACACTTACCCTATAGAGAAGGAGTGCCTCCGGATAAGATGAATTTCCGACATGTTCCTCCGTTTTGTGCTACTTCATTAGATTTTCGGAGTCTGGATTTTCTTCCTTCCCCTGGAAATCCCTCTCCACCCGTCCCTCTTGTTCTCTAGAAAATATAAAAAATACAGAGTAGATACAGCTATAATTAAAACAGTAAATAAATAAAATATGTAAAATTATAACTTACTCTGCAGGAACGCTGCTTGAAGTGTGAAGGACAGTGAAAATTCAGCACGGCACTCACAACTCTCCAACAACCCACCCTCATCTACAAAAGAAATAAACTGTTGATATTAAAAGATTAACGTTGGTTCGAAAATACGTAGAATTTGATGGTGGTGTTGAATACAAATGAAGCTATTCAACACTTACCCTATAGAGAAGGAGTGAATCCGGATAAGCTAAATTTCCAACATGTTCCTCCGTTTTGGGCTACTTCATTAGATATTCGGAGTCTGGAATTTCTTCCTTCCCCTGGAAATCCCTCTCCACCCGCCCCTCTTGTTCTCTAGAAAATATAAAAAATACAGAGTAGATACAGCTATATTTAAAACAGTAAATAAATAAAATATGTAAAATTATAACTTACTCTGCAGGAACGCTGCTTGAAGTGAGAAGGACAGTGAAAATTCAGCACGGCACTCACAACTCTCCAACAACCCACCCTCATCTACAAAAGAAGTAAACTGTTGATATTAAAAGATTAACATTGGTTCGAGAATGCATAGAATTTGATGGTGGTGTGGAATATAAATGAATCTATTCAACACTTACCCTATAGAGAAGGAGTGCCTCCGGATAAGCTGAATTTCCAACATGTTCCTCCGTTTTGATCTACTTCATTAGATTTTCGGAGTCTGGATTTTCTTCCTTCCCCTGGAAATCCTTCTCCACCCGCCCCTCTTGTTCTCTAGAAAATATAAAAAATACAGAGTAGATACAGCTATAATTAAAACAGTAAATAAATAAAATATGTAAAATTATAACTTACTCTGCAGGAACGCTGCTTGAAGTGTGAAGGACAGTGAAAATTCAGCACGGCACTCACAACTCTCCAACAACCCACCCTCATCTACAAAAGAAATAAACGGTGGATATTAAAAGATTAACGTTGGTTCGAAAATGCGTAGAATTTGATGGTGGTGTTGAATATAAATGAATCTATTCCACACTTACCCTATAGAGAAGGTGTGCCTCCGGATAAGCTAAATTTCCAACATGTTCCTCCGTTTTGGGCTACTTCATTAGATATTCGGAGTCTGGATTTTCTTCCTTCCCCTGGAAATCCCTCTCCACCCGCCCCTCTTGTTCTCTAGAAAATATGAAAAATACAGAGTAGATACAGCTATATTTAAAACAGTAAATAAATAAAATATGTAAAATTATAACTTACTCTGCAGGAACGCTGCTTGAAGTGAGAAGGACAGTGAAAATTCAGCACAGCACTCACAACTCTGCAACAAACCACCCTCATCTACAAAAGAAATAAAATGTTGATATTAAAAGAGTAACATTGGTTCGAGAATGCGTAGAATTTGATGGTGTTGTGGAAGATAAATGAATCTATTCAACACTTACCCTATAGAGAAGGAGTGCCTCCGGATAAGATGAATTTCCGACATGTTCCTCCGTTTTGTGCTACTTCATTAGATTTTCGGAGTCTGGATTTTCTTCCTTCCCCTGGAAATCCCTCTCCACCCGTCCCTCTTGTTCTCTAGAAAATATAAAAAATACAGAGTAGATACAGCTATAATTAAAACAGTAAATAAATAAAATATGTAAAATTATAACTTACTCTGCAGGAACGCTGCTTGAAGTGTGAAGGACAGTGAAAATTCAGCACGGCACTCACAACTCTCCAACAACCCACCCTCATCTACAAAAGAAATAAACTGTTGATATTAAAAGATTAACGTTGGTTCGAAAATACGTAGAATTTGATGGTGGTGTTGAATACAAATGAAGCTATTCAACACTTACCCTATAGAGAAGGAGTGAATCCGGATAAGCTAAATTTCCAACATGTTCCTCCGTTTTGGGCTACTTCATTAGATATTCGGAGTCTGGAATTTCTTCCTTCCCCTGGAAATCCCTCTCCACCCGCCCCTCTTGTTCTCTAGAAAATATAAAAAATACAGAGTAGATACAGCTATATTTAAAACAGTAAATAAATAAAATATGTAAAATTATAACTTACTCTGCAGGAACGCTGCTTGAAGTGAGAAGGACAGTGAAAATTCAGCACGGCACTCACAACTCTCCAACAACCCACCCTCATCTACAAAAGAAGTAAACTGTTGATATTAAAAGATTAACATTGGTTCGAGAATGCATAGAATTTGATGGTGGTGTGGAATATAAATGAATCTATTCAACACTTACCCTATAGAGAAGGAGTGCCTCCGGATAAGCTGAATTTCCAACATGTTCCTCCGTTTTGATCTACTTCATTAGATTTTCGGAGTCTGGATTTTCTTCCTTCCCCTGGAAATCCTTCTCCACCCGCCCCTCTTGTTCTCTAGAAAATATAAAAAATACAGAGTAGATACAGCTATAATTAAAACAGTAAATAAATAAAATATGTAAAATTATAACTTACTCTGCAGGAACGCTGCTTGAAGTGTGAAGGACAGTGAAAATTCAGCACGGCACTCACAACTCTCCAACAACCCACCCTCATCTACAAAAGAAATAAACGGTGGATATTAAAAGATTAACGTTGGTTCGAAAATGCGTAGAATTTGATGGTGGTGTTGAATATAAATGAATCTATTCCACACTTACCCTATAGAGAAGGTGTGCCTCCGGATAAGCTAAATTTCCAACATGTTCCTCCGTTTTGGGCTACTTCATTAGATATTCGGAGTCTGGATTTTCTTCCTTCCCCTGGAAATCCCTCTCCACCCGCCCCTCTTGTTCTCTAGAAAATATGAAAAATACAGAGTAGATACAGCTATATTTAAAACAGTAAATAAATAAAATATGTAAAATTATAACTTACTCTGCAGGAACGCTGCTTGAAGTGAGAAGGACAGTGAAAATTCAGCACAGCACTCACAACTCTGCAACAAACCACCCTCATCTACAAAAGAAATAAAATGTTGATATTAAAAGAGTAACATTGGTTCGAGAATGCGTAGAATTTGATGGTGTTGTGGAAGATAAATGAATCTATTCAACACTTACCCTATAGAGAAGGAGTGCCTCCGGATAAGATGAATTTCCGACATGTTCCTCCGTTTTGTGCTACTTCATTAGATTTTCGGAGTCTGGATTTTCTTCCTTCCCCTGGAAATCCCTCTCCACCCGTCCCTCTTGTTCTCTAGAAAATATAAAAAATACAGAGTAGATACAGCTATAATTAAAACAGTAAATAAATAAAATATGTAAAATTATAACTTACTCTGCAGGAACGCTGCTTGAAGTGTGAAGGACAGTGAAAATTCAGCACGGCACTCACAACTCTCCAACAACCCACCCTCATCTACAAAAGAAATAAACTGTTGATATTAAAAGATTAACGTTGGTTCGAAAATACGTAGAATTTGATGGTGGTGTTGAATACAAATGAAGCTATTCAACACTTACCCTATAGAGAAGGAGTGAATCCGGATAAGCTAAATTTCCAACATGTTCCTCCGTTTTGGGCTACTTCATTAGATATTCGGAGTCTGGAATTTCTTCCTTCCCCTGGAAATCCCTCTCCAACCGCCCCTCTTGTTCTCTAGAAAATATAAAAAATACAGAGTAGATACAGCTATATTTAAAACAGTAAATAAATAAAATATGTAAAATTATAACTTACTCTGCAGGAACGCTGCTTGAAGTGAGAAGGACAGTGAAAATTCAGCACGGCACTCACAACTCTCCAACAACCCACCCTCATCTACAAAAGAAGTAAACTGTTGATATTAAAAGATTAACATTGGTTCGAGAATGCATAGAATTTCATGGTGGTGTGGAATATAAATGAATCTATTCAACACTTACCCTATAGAGAAGGAGTGCCTCCGGATAAGCTGAATTTCCAACATGTTCCTCCGTTTTGATCTACTTCATTAGATTTTCGGAGTCTGGATTTTCTTCCTTCCCCTTGAAATCCTTCTCCACCCGCCCCTCTTGTTCTCTAGAAAATATAAAAAATACAGAGTAGATACAGCCATAATTAAAACAGTAAATAAATAAAATATGTAAAATTATAACTTACTCTGCAGGAACGCTGCTTGAAGTGTGAAGGACAGTGAAAATTCAGCACGGCACTCACAACTCTCCAACAACCCACCCTCATCTACAAAAGAAATAAACGGTGGATATTAAAAGATTAACGTTGGTTCGAAAATGCGTAGAATTTGATGGTGGTGTTGAATATAAATGAATCTATTCAACACTTACCCTATAGAGAAGGTGTGCCTCCGGATAAGCTAAATTTCCAACATGTTCCTCCGTTTTGGGCTACTTCATTAGATATTCGGAGTCTGGATTTTCTTCCTTCCCCTGGAAATCCCTCTCCACCCGCCCCTCTTGTTCTCTAGAAAATATGAAAAATACAGAGTAGATACAGCTATATTTAAAACAGTAAATAAATAAAATATGTAAAATTATAACTTACTCTGCAGGAACGCTGCTTGAAGTGTGAAGGACAGTGAAAATTCAGCACAGCACTCACAACTCTCCAACAACCCACCCTCATCTACAAAAGAAATAAACTGTTGATATTAAAAGATTAACATTGGTTCGTGAATGTGTAGAATTTGATGGTGGTGTGGAATATAAATGAATCTATTCAACACTTACCCTATAGAGAAGGAGTGCCTCCGGATAAGCTGAATTTCCGACATGTTCCTCCGTTTTGTGCTACTTCATTAGATTTTCGGAGTCTGGATTTTCTTCCTTCCCCTGGAAATCCCTCTCCACCCGCCCCTCTGGTTCTCTAGAAAATATAAAAAATACAGAGTAGATACAGCTATAATTAAAACAGTAAATAAATAAAATATGTAAAATTATAACTTACTCTGCAGGAACGCTGCTTGAAGTGTGAAGGACAGTGAAAATTCAGCACGGCACTCACAACTCTCCAACAACCCACCCTCATCTACAAAAGAAATAAACTGTTGATATTAAAAGATTAACGTTGGTTCGAGAATGCGTAGAATTTGATGGTGGTGTTGAATACAAATGAATCTATTCAACACATACCCTATAGAGACGGAGTGCCTCCGGATAAGCTAAATTTCCAACATGTTCCTCCGTTTTCGGTTACTTCATTAGATATTCGGAGTCTGGATTTTCTTCCTTCCCCTGGAAATCCCTCTCCACCCGCCCCTCTTGTTCTCTAGAAAATATGAAAAATACAGAGTAGATACAGCTATATTTAAAACAGTAAATAAATAAAATATGTAAAATTATAACTTACTCTGCAGGAACGCTGCTTGAAGTGTGAAGGACAGTGAAAATTCAGCACGGCACTCACAACTCTCCAACAACCCACCCTCATCTACAAAAGAAATAAACTGTTGATATTAAAAGATTAACATTGGTTCGAGAATGTGTAGAATTTGATGGTGGTGTGGAATATAAATGAATCTATTCAACACTTACCCTATAGAGAAGGAGTGCCTCCGGATAAGCTGAATTTCCAACATGTTCCTCCGTTTTGATCTACTTCATTAGATTTTCGGAGTCTGGATTTTCTTCCTTCCCCTTGAAATCCTTCTCCACCCGCCCCTCTTGTTCTCTAGAAAATATAAAAAATACAGAGTAGATACAGCTATAATTAAAACAGTAAATAAATAAAATATGTAAAATTATAACTTACTCTGCAGGAACGCTGCTTGAAGTGTGAAGGACAGTGAAAATTCAGCACGGCACTCACAACTCTCCAACAACCCACCCTCATCTACAAAAAAAATAAACGGTGGATATTAAAAGATTAACGTTGGTTCGAGAATGCGTAGAATTTGATGGTGGTGTTGAATATAAATGAATCTATTCAACACTTACCCTATAGAGAAGGTGTGCCTCCGGATAAGCTAAATTTCCAACATGTTCCTCCGTTTTCGGTTACTTCATTAGATATTCGGAGTCTGGATTTTCTTCCTTCCCCTGGAAATCCCTCTCCACCCGCCCCTCTTGTTCTCTAGAAAATATGAAAAATACAGAGTAGATACAGCTATATTTAAAACAGTAAATAAATAAAATATGTAAAATTATAACTTACTCTGCAGGAACGCTGCTTGAAGTGTGAAGGACAGTGAAAATTCAGCACGGCACTCACAACTCTCCAACAACCCACCCTCATCTACAAAAGAAATAAACTGTTGATATTAAAAGATTAACATTGGTTCGAGAATGTGTAGAATTTGATGGTGGTGTGGAATATAAATGAATCTATTCAACACTTACCCTATAGAGAAGGAGTGCCTCCGGATAAGCTGAATTTCCAACATGTTCCTCCGTTTTGATCTACTTCATTAGATTTTCTGAGTCTGGATTTTCTTCCTTCCCCTGGAAATCCCTCTCCACCCGCCCCTCTTGTTCTCTAGAAAATATAAAAAATACAGAGTAGATACAGCTATATTTAAAACAGTAAATAAATAAAATATGTAAAATTATAACTTACTCTGCAGGAACGCTGCTTGAAGTGTGAAGGACAGTGAAAATTCAGCACGGCACTCACAACTCTCCAACAACCCACCCTCATCTACAAAAGAAATAAACTGTTGATATTAAAAGATTAACATTGGTTCGAGAATGTGTAGAATTTGATGGTGGTGTGGAATATAAATGATTCTATTCAACACTTACCTTATAGAGAAGGAGTGCCTCCGGATAAGCTGAATTTCCGACATGTTCCTCCGTTTTGTGCTACTTCATTAGATTTTCGGAGTCTGGATTTTCTTCCTTCCCCTGGAAATCCCTCTCCACCCGCCCCTCTGGTTCTCTAGAAAATATAAAAAATACAGAGTAGATACAGCTATAATTAAAACAGTAAATAAATAAAATATGTAAAATTATAACTTACTCTGCAGGAACGCTGCTTGAAGTGTGAAGGACAGTGAAAATTCAGCACGGCACTCACAACTCTCCAACAACCCACCCTCATCTACAAAAGAAATAAACTGTTGATATTAAAAGATTAACATTGGTTCGAGAATGCGTAGAATTTGATGGTGGTGTGGAATATAAATGTATCTATTCAACACTTACCCTATAGAGAAGGAGTGCCTCCGGATAAGCTGAATTTCCAACATGTTCCTCCGTTTTGGGCTACTTTATTAGATATTCGGAGTCTGGATTTTCTTCCTTCCCCTGGAAATCCCTCTCCACCCGCCCCTCTGGTTCTCTAGAAATTATAAAAAATACAGAGTAGATACAGCTATAATTAAAACAGTAAAAAAATAAAATATGTAAAATTATAACTTACTCTGCAGGAACGCTGCTTGAAGTGTGAAGGACAGTGAAAATTCAGCACGGCACTCACAACTCTCCAACAACCCACCCTCATCTACAAAAGAAATAAACGGTGGATATTAAAAGATTAACGTTGGTTCGAGAATGCGTAGAATTTGATGGTGGTGTTGAATATAAATGAATCTATTCAACACTTACCCTATAGAGAAGGAGTGCCTCCGGATAAGCTGAATTTCCAACATGTTCCTCCGTTTTGGGCTACTTTATTAGATATTCGGAGTCTGGATTTTCTTCCTTCCCCTGGAAATCCCTCTCCACATGCCCCTCTTGTTCTCTAGAAAATATAAAAAATACAGAGTAGATACAGCTATAATTAAAACAGTAAAAAAATAAAATATGTAAAATTATAACTTACTCTGCAGGAACGCTGCTTGAAGTGTGAAGGACAGTGAAAATTCAGCACGGCACTCACAACTCTCCAACAACCCACCCTCATCTACAAAAGAAATAAACAGTGGATATTAAAAGATTAACGTTGGTTCGAAAATGCGTAGAATTTGATGGTGGTGTTGAATATAAATGAATCTATTCAACACTTACCCTATAGAGACGGAGTGCCTCCGGATAAGCTAAATTTCCAACATGTTCCTCCGTTTTCGGTTACTTCATTAGATATTCGGAGTCTGGATTTTCTTCCTTCCCCTGGAAATCCCTCTCCACCCGCCCCTCTTGTTCTCTAGAAAATATGAAAAATACAGAGTAGATACAGCTATATTTAAAACAGTAAATAAATAAAATATGTAAAATTATAACTTACTCTGCAGGAACGCTGCTTGAAGTGTGAAGGACAGTGAAAATTCAGCACGGCACTCACAACTCTCCAACAACCCACCCTCATCTACAAAAGAAATAAACTGTTGATATTAAAAGATTAACATTGGTTCGAGAATGCGTAGAATTTGATGGTGGTGTGGAATATAAATGTATCTATTCAACACTTACCCTATAGAGAAGGAGTGCCTCCGGATAAGCTGAATTTCCAACATGTTCCTCCGTTTTGGGCTACTTTATTAGATATTCGGAGTCTGGATTTTCTTTCTTCCCCTGGAAATCCCTCTCCACCCGCCCCTCTGGTTCTCTAGAAATTATAAAAAATACAGAGTAGATACAGCTATAATTAAAACAGTAAAAAAATAAAATATGTAAAATTATAACTTACTCTGCAGGAACGCTGCTTGAAGTGTGAAGGACAGTGAAAATTCAGCACGGCACTCACAACTCTCCAACAACCCACCCTCATCTACAAAAGAAATAAACGGTGGATATTAAAAGATTAACGTTGGTTCGAGAATGCGTAGAATTTGATGGTGGTGTTGAATATAAATGAATCTATTCAACACTTACCCTATAGAGAAGGAGTGCCTCCGGATAAGCTGAATTTCCAACATGTTCCTCCGTTTTGGGCTACTTTATTAGATATTCGGAGTCTGGATTTTCTTCCTTCCCCTGGAAATCCCTCTCCACATGCCCCTCTTGTTCTCTAGAAAATATAAAAAATACAGAGTAGATACAGCTATAATTAAAACAGTAAAAAAATAAAATATGTAAAATTATAACTTACTCTGCAGGAACGCTGCTTGAAGTGTGAAGGACAGTGAAAATTCAGCACGACACTCACAACTCTCCAACAACCCACCCTCATCTACAAAAGAAATAAACGGTGGATATTAAAAGATTAACGTTGGTTCGAAAATGCGTAGAATTTGATGGTGGTGTTGAATATAAATGAATCTATTCAACACTTACCCTATAGAGAAGGAGTGCCTCCGGATAAGCTGAATTTCCAACATGTTCCTCCGTTTTGGGCTACTTTATTAGATATTCGGAGTCTGGATTTTCTTCCTTCCCCTGGAAATCCCTCTAAACATGCCCCTCTTGTTCTCTAGAAAATATAAAAAATACAGAGTAGATACAGCTATATTTAAAACAGTAAATAAATAAAATATGTAAAATTATAACTTACTCTGCAGGAACGCTGCTTGAAGTGTGAAGGACAGTGAAAATTCAGCACGGCACTCACAACTCTAAAACAACCCACCCTCATCTACAAAAGAAATAAACTGTTGATATTAAAAGATTAACATTGGTTCGAGAATGCGTAGAATTTGATGGTGGTGTTGAATATAAATGAATCTATTCAACACTTACCCTATAGAGAAGGAGTGCCTCCGGATAAGCTGAATTTCCAACATGTTCCTCCGTTTTGGGCTACTTCATTAGATTTTAGGAGTCTGGATTTTCTTCCTTCCCCTGGAAATCCCTCTACACCCGCCCCTCTTGTTCTCTTGAAAATATAAAAAATACAGAGTAGATACAGCTATATTTAAAACAGTAAATAAATAAAATATGTAGAATTATAACTTACTCTGCAGGAACGCTGCTTGAAGTGTGAAGGACAGTGAAAATTCAGCACGGCACTCACAACTCTCCAACAACCCACCCTCATCTACAAAAGAAATAAACGGTGGATATTAAAAGATTAACGTTGGTTCGAGAATGCGTAGAATTTAAGGGTGGTGTTGAATATAAATGAATCTAATCGACACTTACCCTATAGAGAAGCAGTGCCTCCGGATAAGCTGAATTTCCAACATGTTCCTCCGTTTTGGGCTACTTTCTTAGATATTCGGAGTCTGGATTTTCTTCCTTCCCCTGGAAATCCCTCTCCACCCGCCCCTCTTGTTCTCTAGAAAATATAAAAAATACAGAGTAGATACACCTATATTTAAAACAGTAAATAAATAAAATATGTAAAATTATAACTTACTCTGCAGGAACGCTGCTTGAAGTGTGAAGGACAGTGAAAATTCAGCACGGCACTCACAACTCTCCAACAACCCACCCTCATCTACAAAAGAAATAAACGGTGGATATTGAAAGATTAACGTTGGTTCGAGAATGCGTAGAATTTGATGGTGGAGTTGAATATAAATGAATCTATTCAACACTTACCTTATAGAGAAGGAGTGCCTCCGGATAAGCTGAATTTCCGACATGTTCCTCCGTTTTGTGCTACTTCATTAGATTTTCGGAGTCTGGATTTTCTTCCTTCCCCTGGAAATCCCTCTCCACCCGCCCCTCTGGTTCTCTAGAAAATATAAAAAATACAGAGTAGATACAGCTATAATTAAAACAGTAAATAAATAAAATATGTAAAATTATAACTTACTCTGCAGGAACGCTGCTTGAAGTGTGAAGGACAGTGAAAATTCAGCACGGCACTCACAACTCTCCAACAACCCACCCTCATCTACAAAAGAAATAAACGGTGGATATTAAAAGATTAACGTTGGTTCGAGAATGCGTAGAATTTGAGGGTGGTGTTGAATATAAATGAATCTAATCGACACTTACCCTATAGAGAAGCAGTGCCTCCGGATAAGCTGAATTTCCAACATGTTCCTCCGTTTTGGGCTACTTTCTTAGATAAGGGAGTCTGGATTTTATCCTTCCCCTGGAAATCCCTCTCCACCCGCCCCTCTTGTTCTCTAGAAAATATAAAAAATACAGAGTAGATACACCTATATTTAAAACAGTAAATAAATAAAATATGTAAAATTATAACTTACTCTGCAGGAACGCTGCTTGAAGTGTGAAGGACAGTGAAAATTCAGCACGGCACTCACAACTCTCCAACAACCCACCCTCATCTACAAAAGAAATAAACGGTGGATATTGAAAGATTAACGTTGGTTCGAGAATGCGTAGAATTTGATGGTGGAGTTGAATATAAATGAATCTATTCAACACTTACCCTATAGAGAAGGAGTGCCTCCGGATAAGCTAAATTTCCAACATGTTCCTCCGTTTTGGGTTACTTCATTACATATTCGGAGTCTGGATTTTCTTCCTTCCCCTGGAAATCCCTCTCCACCCGCCCCTCTTGTTCTCTAGAAAATATGACAAATACAGAGTAGATACAGCTATATTTAAAACAGTAAATAAATAAAATATGTAAAATTATAACTTACTCTGCAGGAACACTGCTTGAAGTGTGAAGGACAGTGAAAATTCAGCACGGCACTAACAACTCTCCAACAACCGACCCTCATCTACAAAAGAAATAAACGGTGGATATTAAAAGATTAACGTTTGTTCGAGAATGCGTAGAATTTGATGGTGGTGTTGAATATAAATGAATCTATTCAACACTTACCCTATAGAGAAGGAGTGCCTCCGGATAAGCTGAATTTCCAACATGTTCCTCCGTTTTGGGCTACTACATTAGATTTTCGGAGTCTGGATTTTCTTCCTTCCCCGGGAAATCCCTCTCCACTCGCCCCTCTTGTTCTCTAGAAAATATAAAAAATACAGAGTAGATACAGCTATATTTAAAACAGTAAATAAATAAAATATGTAAAATTATAACTTACTCTGCAGGAACGCTGCTTGAAATGTGAAGGAGAGTGAAAATTCAGCACGGCACTCACAACTCTCCAACAACCCACCCTCATCTACAAAAGAAATAAACTGTTTATATTAAAAGATCCACATTGGTTCGAGAATGCGTAGAATTTAATGGTTTTGTTGAATATAAATGAATCTATTCAACACTTACCCTATAGAGAAGGAGTGCCTCTAGATAAGCTGAATTTCCAACATGTTCCTCCGTTTTGTGCTACTTCATTAGATTTTCGTTGTCTGGATTTTCTTCCTTCCCCGGGAAATCCCTCTCCACCAGCCCCTCTTGTTCTCTAGAAAATATAAAAAATACAGAGTAGATACAGCTATATTTAAAACAGTAAATAAATAAAATATGTAAAATTATAACTTACTCTGCAGGAACGCTGCTTGAAGTGTGAAGGAAAGTGAAAATTCAGCACGGCACTCACAACTCTCCAACAACCCACCCTCATCTACAAAAGAAATAAACTGTTGATATTAAAAGATCAACATTGGTTCGAGAATGCGTAGAATTTGATGGTGGTGTTGAATATAAATGAATCTATTCAACACTTACCCTATAGAGAAGGAGTGCCTCCGGATAAGCTGAATTTCCAACATGTTCCTCCGTTTTGGGCTAATTCATTAGATTTTCGGAGTCTGGATTTTCTTCCTTCCCCGGGAAATCCCTCTCCACCCGCCCCTCTAGTTCTCTAGAAAATATAAAAAATACAGAGTAGATACAGCTATATTTAAAACAGTAAATAAATAAAATATGTAAAATTATAACTTACTCTGCAGGAACGCTGCTTGAAGTGTGAAGGACAGTGAAAATTCAGCACGGCACTCACAACTCTCCAACAACCCACCCTCATCTACAAAAGAAATAAACGGTGGATATTAAAAGATTAACGTTGGTTCGAGAATGCGTAGAATTTGATGGTGGTGTTGAATATATATGAATCTATTCAACATTTACCCTATAGAGAAGGAGTGCCTCCGGATAAGCTGAATTTCCAACATGTTCCTCCGTTTTTGGCTACTTCATTAGATATTCGGAGTCTGGATTTTCTTCCTTCCCCGGGAAATCCCTCTCCACCCGCCCCTCTTGTTCTCTAGAAAATATAAAAAATACAGAGTAGATACAGCTATATTTAAAGCAGTAAATAAATAAAATATGTAAAATTATAACTTACTCTGCAGGAACGCTGCTTGAAGTGTGAAGGGCAGTGAAAATTCAGCACGGCACTCACAACTCTCCAACAACCCACCCTCATCTACAAAAGAAATAAACTGTTGATATTAAAAGATTAACGTTGGTTCGAGAATGCGTAGAATTTGATGGTGGTGTTGAATATATATGAATCTATTCAACACTTACCCTATAGAGAAGGAGTGCCTCCGGATAAGCTGAATTTCCAACATGTTCCTCCGTTTTGGGCTACTTCATTAGATATTCGGAGTCTGGATTTTCTTCCTTCCCCGGGAAATCCCTCTCCACCCGCCCCTCTTGTTCTCTAGAAAATATAAAAAATACAGAGTAGATACAGCTATATTTAAAACAGTAAATAAATAAAATATGTAAAATTATAACTTACTCTGCAGGAACGCTGCTTGAAGTGTGAAGGACAGTGAAAATTCAGCAGGGCACTCACAACTCTCCAACAACCCACCCTCATCTACAAAAGAAATAAACTGTTGATATTAAAAGATTAACATTGGTTCGAGAATGCGTAGAATTTGATGGTGGTGTGGAATATAAATGAATCTATTCAACACTTACCCTATAGAGAAGGAGTGCCTCCGGATAAGCTGAATTTCCAACATGTTCCTCCGTTTTGATCTACTTCATTAGATTTTCGGAGTCTGGATTTTCTTCCTTCCCCTGGAAATTCCTCTCCACCCGCCCCTCTTGTTCTCTAGAAAATATAAAAAATACAGAGTAGATACAGCTATATTTAAAACAGTAAATAAATAAAATATGTAAAATTATAACTTACTCTGCAGGAACGCTGCTTGAAGTGTGAAGGACAGTGAAAATTCAGCACGGCACTCACAACTCTCCAACAACCCACCCTCATCTACAAAAGAAATAAACTGTTGATATTAAAAGATTAACGTTGGTTCGAGAATGCGTAGAATTTGATGGTGGTGTGGAATATAAATGAATCTATTCAACACTTACCCTATAGAGAAGGAGTGCCTCCGGATAAGCTGAATTTCCAACATGTTCCTCCGTTTTGGGCTACTTCATTAGATATTCTGAGTCTGGATTTTCTTCCTTCCCCTGGAAATCCCTCTCCACCCGCCCCTCTTGTTCTCTAGAAAATATAAAAAATACAGAGTAGATACAGCTATATTTAAAACCGTAAATAAATAAAATATGTAAAATTATAACTTACTCTGCAGGAACGCTGCTTGTAGTGTGAAGGACAGTGAAAATTCAGCACGGCACTCACAACTCTCCAACAACCCACCCTCATCTACAAAAGAAATAAACGGTGGATATTAAAAGATTAACGTTGGTTCGAGAATGCGTAGAATTTGAAGGTGGTGTTGAATATAAATGAATCTATTCAACACTTATCCTATAGAGAAGGAGTGCCTCCGGATAAGCTGAATTTCCAACATGTTCCTCCGTTTTGGGCTACTTCATTAGATATTCTGAGTCTGGATTTTCTTCCTTCCCCTGGAAATCCCTCTCCACCCGCCCCTCTTGTTCTCTAGAAAATATAAAAAATACAGAGTAGATACAGCTATATTTAAAACCGTAAATAAATAAAATATGTAAAATTATAACTTACTCTGCAGGAACGCTGCTTGAAGTGTGAAGGACAGTGAAAATTCAGCACGGCACTCACAACTCTCCAACAACCCACCCTCATCTACAAAAGAAATAAACGGTGGATATTAAAAGATTAACGTTGGTTCGAGAATGCGTAGAATTTGATGGTGGTGTTGAATATAAATGAATCTATTCAACACTTACCCTATAGAGAAGGAGTGCCTCCGGATAAGCTGAATTTCCAACATGTTCCTCCGTTTTGGGCTACTTTATTAGATATTCGGAGTCTGGATTTTCTTCCTTCCCCTGGAAATCCCTCTCCACATGCCCCTCTTGTTCTCTAGAAAATATAAAAAATACAGAGTAGATACAGCTATATTTAAAACAGTAAATAAATAAAATATGTAAAATTATAACTTACTCTGCAGGAACGCTGCTTGAAGTGTGAAGGACAGTGAAAATTCAGCACGGCACTCACAACTCTAAAACAACCCACCCTCATCTACAAAAGAAATAAACGGTGGATATTAAAAGATTAACGTTGGTTCGAGAATGCGTAGAATTTAAGGGTGGTGTTGAATATAAATGAATCTAATCGACACTTACCCTATAGAGAAGCAGTGCCTCCGGATAAGCTGAATTTCCAACATGTTCCTCCGTTTTGGGCTACTTTCTTAGATATTCGGAGTCTGGATTTTCTTCCTTCCCCTGGAAATCCCTCTCCACCCGCCCCTCTTGTTCTCTAGAAAATATAAAAAATACAGAGTAGATACACCTATATTTAAAACAGTAAATAAATAAAATATGTAAAATTATAACTTACTCTGCAGGAACGCTGCTTGAAGTGTGAAGGACAGTGAAAATTCAGCACGGCACTCACAACTCTCCAACAACCCACCCTCATCTACAAAAGAAATAAACGGTGGATATTGAAAGATTAACGTTGGTTCGAGAATGCGTAGAATTTGATGGTGGAGTTGAATATAAATGAATCTATTCAACACTTACCTTATAGAGAAGGAGTGCCTCCGGATAAGCTGAATTTCCGACATGTTCCTCCGTTTTGTGCTACTTCATTAGATTTTCGGAGTCTGGATTTTCTTCCTTCCCCTGGAAATCCCTCTCCACCCGCCCCTCTGGTTCTCTAGAAAATATAAAAAATACAGAGTAGATACAGCTATAATTAAAACAGTAAATAAATAAAATATGTAAAATTATAACTTACTCTGCAGGAACGCTGCTTGAAGTGTGAAGGACAGTGAAAATTCAGCACGGCACTCACAACTCTCCAACAACCCACCCTCATCTACAAAAGAAATAAACGGTGGATATTAAAAGATTAACGTTGGTTCGAGAATGCGTAGAATTTGAGGGTGGTGTTGAATATAAATGAATCTAATCGACACTTACCCTATAGAGAAGCAGTGCCTCCGGATAAGCTGAATTTCCAACATGTTCCTCCGTTTTGGGCTACTTTCTTAGATAAGGGAGTCTGGATTTTATCCTTCCCCTGGAAATCCCTCTCCACCCGCCCCTCTTGTTCTCTAGAAAATATAAAAAATACAGAGTAGATACACCTATATTTAAAACAGTAAATAAATAAAATATGTAAAATTATAACTTACTCTGCAGGAACGCTGCTTGAAGTGTGAAGGACAGTGAAAATTCAGCACGGCACTCACAACTCTCCAACAACCCACCCTCATCTACAAAAGAAATAAACGGTGGATATTGAAAGATTAACGTTGGTTCGAGAATGCGTAGAATTTGATGGTGGAGTTGAATATAAATGAATCTATTCAACACTTACCCTATAGAGAAGGAGTGCCTCCGGATAAGCTAAATTTCCAACATGTTCCTCCGTTTTGGGTTACTTCATTACATATTCGGAGTCTGGATTTTCTTCCTTCCCCTGGAAATCCCTCTCCACCCGCCCCTCTTGTTCTCTAGAAAATATGACAAATACAGAGTAGATACAGCTATATTTAAAACAGTAAATAAATAAAATATGTAAAATTATAACTTACTCTGCAGGAACACTGCTTGAAGTGTGAAGGACAGTGAAAATTCAGCACGGCACTAACAACTCTCCAACAACCGACCCTCATCTACAAAAGAAATAAACGGTGGATATTAAAAGATTAACGTTTGTTCGAGAATGCGTAGAATTTGATGGTGGTGTTGAATATAAATGAATCTATTCAACACTTACCCTATAGAGAAGGAGTGCCTCCGGATAAGCTGAATTTCCAACATGTTCCTCCGTTTTGGGCTACTACATTAGATTTTCGGAGTCTGGATTTTCTTCCTTCCCCGGGAAATCCCTCTCCACTCGCCCCTCTTGTTCTCTAGAAAATATAAAAAATACAGAGTAGATACAGCTATATTTAAAACAGTAAATAAATAAAATATGTAAAATTATAACTTACTCTGCAGGAACGCTGCTTGAAATGTGAAGGAGAGTGAAAATTCAGCACGGCACTCACAACTCTCCAACAACCCACCCTCATCTACAAAAGAAATAAACTGTTTATATTAAAAGATCCACATTGGTTCGAGAATGCGTAGAATTTAATGGTTTTGTTGAATATAAATGAATCTATTCAACACTTACCCTATAGAGAAGGAGTGCCTCTAGATAAGCTGAATTTCCAACATGTTCCTCCGTTTTGTGCTACTTCATTAGATTTTCGTTGTCTGGATTTTCTTCCTTCCCCGGGAAATCCCTCTCCACCAGCCCCTCTTGTTCTCTAGAAAATATAAAAAATACAGAGTAGATACAGCTATATTTAAAACAGTAAATAAATAAAATATGTAAAATTATAACTTACTCTGCAGGAACGCTGCTTGAAGTGTGAAGGAAAGTGAAAATTCAGCACGGCACTCACAACTCTCCAACAACCCACCCTCATCTACAAAAGAAATAAACTGTTGATATTAAAAGATCAACATTGGTTCGAGAATGCGTAGAATTTGATGGTGGTGTTGAATATAAATGAATCTATTCAACACTTACCCTATAGAGAAGGAGTGCCTCCGGATAAGCTGAATTTCCAACATGTTCCTCCGTTTTGGGCTAATTCATTAGATTTTCGGAGTCTGGATTTTCTTCCTTCCCCGGGAAATCCCTCTCCACCCGCCCCTCTAGTTCTCTAGAAAATATAAAAAATACAGAGTAGATACAGCTATATTTAAAACAGTAAATAAATAAAATATGTAAAATTATAACTTACTCTGCAGGAACGCTGCTTGAAGTGTGAAGGACAGTGAAAATTCAGCACGGCACTCACAACTCTCCAACAACCCACCCTCATCTACAAAAGAAATAAACGGTGGATATTAAAAGATTAACGTTGGTTCGAGAATGCGTAGAATTTGATGGTGGTGTTGAATATATATGAATCTATTCAACATTTACCCTATAGAGAAGGAGTGCCTCCGGATAAGCTGAATTTCCAACATGTTCCTCCGTTTTTGGCTACTTCATTAGATATTCGGAGTCTGGATTTTCTTCCTTCCCCGGGAAATCCCTCTCCACCCGCCCCTCTTGTTCTCTAGAAAATATAAAAAATACAGAGTAGATACAGCTATATTTAAAGCAGTAAATAAATAAAATATGTAAAATTATAACTTACTCTGCAGGAACGCTGCTTGAAGTGTGAAGGGCAGTGAAAATTCAGCACGGCACTCACAACTCTCCAACAACCCACCCTCATCTACAAAAGAAATAAACTGTTGATATTAAAAGATTAACGTTGGTTCGAGAATGCGTAGAATTTGATGGTGGTGTTGAATATATATGAATCTATTCAACACTTACCCTATAGAGAAGGAGTGCCTCCGGATAAGCTGAATTTCCAACATGTTCCTCCGTTTTGGGCTACTTCATTAGATATTCGGAGTCTGGATTTTCTTCCTTCCCCGGGAAATCCCTCTCCACCCGCCCCTCTTGTTCTCTAGAAAATATAAAAAATACAGAGTAGATACAGCTATATTTAAAACAGTAAATAAATAAAATATGTAAAATTATAACTTACTCTGCAGGAACGCTGCTTGAAGTGTGAAGGACAGTGAAAATTCAGCAGGGCACTCACAACTCTCCAACAACCCACCCTCATCTACAAAAGAAATAAACTGTTGATATTAAAAGATTAACATTGGTTCGAGAATGCGTAGAATTTGATGGTGGTGTGGAATATAAATGAATCTATTCAACACTTACCCTATAGAGAAGGAGTGCCTCCGGATAAGCTGAATTTCCAACATGTTCCTCCGTTTTGATCTACTTCATTAGATTTTCGGAGTCTGGATTTTCTTCCTTCCCCTGGAAATTCCTCTCCACCCGCCCCTCTTGTTCTCTAGAAAATATAAAAAATACAGAGTAGATACAGCTATATTTAAAACAGTAAATAAATAAAATATGTAAAATTATAACTTACTCTGCAGGAACGCTGCTTGAAGTGTGAAGGACAGTGAAAATTCAGCACGGCACTCACAACTCTCCAACAACCCACCCTCATCTACAAAAGAAATAAACTGTTGATATTAAAAGATTAACGTTGGTTCGAGAATGCGTAGAATTTGATGGTGGTGTGGAATATAAATGAATCTATTCAACACTTACCCTATAGAGAAGGAGTGCCTCCGGATAAGCTGAATTTCCAACATGTTCCTCCGTTTTGGGCTACTTCATTAGATATTCTGAGTCTGGATTTTCTTCCTTCCCCTGGAAATCCCTCTCCACCCGCCCCTCTTGTTCTCTAGAAAATATAAAAAATACAGAGTAGATACAGCTATATTTAAAACCGTAAATAAATAAAATATGTAAAATTATAACTTACTCTGCAGGAACGCTGCTTGTAGTGTGAAGGACAGTGAAAATTCAGCACGGCACTCACAACTCTCCAACAACCCACCCTCATCTACAAAAGAAATAAACGGTGGATATTAAAAGATTAACGTTGGTTCGAGAATGCGTAGAATTTGAAGGTGGTGTTGAATATAAATGAATCTATTCAACACTTATCCTATAGAGAAGGAGTGCCTCCGGATAAGCTGAATTTCCAACATGTTCCTCCGTTTTGGGCTACTTCATTAGATATTCTGAGTCTGGATTTTCTTCCTTCCCCTGGAAATCCCTCTCCACCCGCCCCTCTTGTTCTCTAGAAAATATAAAAAATACAGAGTAGATACAGCTATATTTAAAACCGTAAATAAATAAAATATGTAAAATTATAACTTACTCTGCAGGAACGCTGCTTGAAGTGTGAAGGACAGTGAAAATTCAGCACGGCACTCACAACTCTCCAACAACCCACCCTCATCTACAAAAGAAATAAACGGTGGATATTAAAAGATTAACGTTGGTTCGAGAATGCGTAGAATTTGATGGTGGTGTTGAATATAAATGAATCTATTCAACACTTACCCTATAGAGAAGGAGTGCCTCCGGATAAGCTGAATTTCCAACATGTTCCTCCGTTTTGGGCTACTTTATTAGATATTCGGAGTCTGGATTTTCTTCCTTCCCCTGGAAATCCCTCTCCACATGCCCCTCTTGTTCTCTAGAAAATATAAAAAATACAGAGTAGATACAGCTATATTTAAAACAGTAAATAAATAAAATATGTAAAATTATAACTTACTCTGCAGGAACGCTGCTTGAAGTGTGAAGGACAGTGAAAATTCAGCACGGCACTCACAACTCTAAAACAACCCACCCTCATCTACAAAAGAAATAAACTGTTGATATTAAAAGATTAACATTGGTTCGAGAATGCGTAGAATTTGATGGTGGTGTTGAATATAAATGAATCTATTCAACACTTACCCTATAGAGAAGGTGTGCCTCCGGATAAGCTGAATTTCCAACATGTTCCTCCGTTTTGGGCTACTTCATTAGATTTTAGGAGTCTGGATTTTCTTCCTTACCCTGGAAATCCCTCTACACCCGCCCCTCTATTTCTCTAGAAAATATAAAAAATACAGAGTAGATACAGCTATATTTAAAACAGTAAATAAATAAAATATGTAGAATTATAACTTACTCTGCAGGAACGCTGCTTGAAGTGTGAAGGACAGTGAAAATTCAGCACGGCACTCACAACTCTCCAACAACCCACCCTCATCTACAAAAGAAATAAACGGTGGATATTAAAAGATTAACGTTGGTTCGAGAATGCGTAGAATTTGAGGGTGGTGTTGAATATAAATGAATCTAATCGACACTTACCCTATAGAGAAGCAGTGCCTCCGGATAAGCTGAATTTCCAACATGTTCCTCCGTTTTGGGCTACTTTCTTAGATAAGGGAGTCTGGATTTTATCCTTCCCCTGGAAATCCCTCTCCTCCCGCCCCTCTTGTTCTCTAGAAAATATAAAAAATACAGAGTAGATACACCTATATTTAAAACAGTAAATAAATAAAATATGTAAAATTATAACTTACTCTGCAGGAACGCTGCTTGAAGTGTGAAGGACAGTGAAAATTCAGCACGGCACTCACAACTCTCCAACAACCCACCCTCATCTACAAAAGAAATAAACGGTGGATATTGAAAGATTAACGTTGGTTCGAGAATGCGTAGAATTTGATGGTGGAGTTGAATATAAATGAATCTATTCAACACTTACCCTATAGAGAAGGAGTGCCTCCGGATAAGCTAAATTTCCAACATGTTCCTCCGTTTTGGGTTACTTCATTACATATTCGGAGTCTGGATTTTCTTCCTTCCCCTGGAAATCCCTCTCCACCCGCCCCTCTTGTTCTCTAGAAAATATGACAAATACAGAGTAGATACAGCTATATTTAAAACAGTAAATAAATAAAATATGTAAAATTATAACTTACTCTGCAGGAACACTGCTTGAAGTGTGAAGGACAGTGAAAATTCAGCACGGCACTAACAACTCTCCAACAACCGACCCTCATCTACAAAAGAAATAAACGGTGGATATTAAAAGATTAACGTTTGTTCGAGAATGCGTAGAATTTGATGGTGGTGTTGAATATAAATGAATCTATTCAACACTTACCCTATAGAGAAGGAGTGCCTCCGGATAAGCTGAATTTCCAACATGTTCCTCCGTTTTGGGCTACTACATTAGATTTTCGGAGTCTGGATTTTCTTCCTTCCCCGGGAAATCCCTCTCCACTCGCCCCTCTTGTTCTCTAGAAAATATAAAAAATACAGAGTAGATACAGCTATATTTAAAACAGTAAATAAATAAAATATGTAAAATTATAACTTACTCTGCAGGAACGCTGCTTGAAATGTGAAGGAGAGTGAAAATTCAGCACGGCACTCACAACTCTCCAACAACCCACCCTCATCTACAAAAGAAATAAACTGTTTATATTTAAAGATCCACATTGGTTCGAGAATGCGTAGAATTTGATGGTTTTGTTGAATATAAATGAATCTATTCAACACTTACCCTATAGAGAAGGAGTGCCTCTAGATAAGCTGAATTTCCAACATGTTCCTCCGTTTTGTGCTACTTCATTAGATTTTCGGTGTCTGGATTTTCTTCCTTCCCCGGGAAATCCCTCTCCACCAGCCCCTCTTGTTCTCTAGAAAATATAAAAAATACAGAGTAGATACAGCTATATTTAAAACAGTAAATAAATAAAATATGTAAAATTATAACTTACTCTGCAGGAACGCTGCTTGAAGTGTGAAGGAAAGTGAAAATTCAGCACGGCACTCACAACTCTCCAACAACCCACCCTCATCTACAAAAGAAATAAACTGTTGATATTAAAAGATCAACATTGGTTCGAGAATGCGTAGAATTTGATGGTGGTGTTGAATATAAATGAATCTATTCAACACTTACCCTATAGAGAAGGAGTGCCTCCGGATAAGCTGAATTTCCAACATGTTCCTCCGTTTTGGGCTAATTCATTAGATTTTCGGAGTCTGGATTTTCTTCCTTCCCCGGGAAATCCCTCTCCACCCGCCCCTCTAGTTCTCTAGAAAATATAAAAAATACAGAGTAGATACAGCTATATTTAAAACAGTAAATAAATAAAATATGTAAAATTATAACTTACTCTGCAGGAACGCTGCTTGAAGTGTGAAGGACAGTGAAAATTCAGCACGGCACTCACAACTCTCCAACAACCCACCCTCATCTACAAAAGAAATAAACGGTGGATATTAAAAGATTAACGTTGGTTCGAGAATGCGTAGAATTTGATGGTGGTGTTGAATATATATGAATCTATTCAACATTTACCCTATAGAGAAGGAGTGCCTCCGGATAAGCTGAATTTCCAACATGTTCCTCCGTTTTTGGCTACTTCATTAGATATTCGGAGTCTGGATTTTCTTCCTTCCCCGGGAAATCCCTCTCCACCCGCCCCTCTTGTTCTCTATAAAATATAAAAAATACAGAGTAGATACAGCTATATTTAAAGCAGTAAATAAATAAAATATGTAAAATTATAACTTACTCTGCAGGAACGCTGCTTGAAGTGTGAAGGGCAGTGAAAATTCAGCACGGCACTCACAACTCTCCAACAACCCACCCTCATCTACAAAAGAAATAAACTGTTGATATTAAAAGATTAACGTTGGTTCGAGAATGCGTAGAATTTGATGGTGGTGTTGAATATATATGAATCTATTCAACACTTACCCTATAGAGAAGGAGTGCCTCCGGATAAGCTGAATTTCCAACATGTTCCTCCGTTTTGGGCTACTTCATTAGATATTCGGAGTCTGGATTTTCTTCCTTCCCCGGGAAATCCCTCTCCACCCGCCCCTCTTGTTCTCTAGAAAATATAAAAAATACAGAGTAGATACAGCTATATTTAAAACAGTAAATAAATAAAATATGTAAAATTATAACTTACTCTGCAGGAACGCTGCTTGAAGTGTGAAGGACAGTGAAAATTCAGCAGGGCACTCACAACTCTCCAACAACCCACCCTCATCTACAAAAGAAATAAACTGTTGATATTAAAAGATTAACATTGGTTCGAGAATGCGTAGAATTTGATGGTGGTGTGGAATATAAATGAATCTATTCAACACTTACCCTATAGAGAAGGAGTGCCTCCGGATAAGCTGAATTTCCAACATGTTCCTCCGTATTGATCTACTTCATTAGATTTTCGGAGTCTGGATTTTCTTCCTTCCCCTGGAAATTCCTCTCCACCCGCCCCTCTTGTTCTCTAGAAAATATAAAAAATACAGAGTAGATACAGCTATATTTAAAACAGTAAATAAATAAAATATGTAAAATTATAACTTACTCTGCAGGAACGCTGCTTGAAGTGTGAAGGACAGTGAAAATTCAGCACGGCACTCACAACTCTCCAACAACCCACCCTCATCTACAAAAGAAATAAACTGTTGATATTAAAAGATTAACGTTGGTTCGAGAATGCGTAGAATTTGATGGTGGTGTGGAATATAAATGAATCTATTCAACACTTACCCTATAGAGAAGGAGTGCCTCCGGATAAGCTGAATTTCCAACATGTTCCTCCGTTTTGGGCTACTTCATTAGATATTCTGAGTCTGGATTTTCTTCCTTCCCCTGGAAATCCCTCTCCACCCGCCCCTCTTGTTCTCTAGAAAATATAAAAAATACAGAGTAGATACAGCTATATTTAAAACCGTAAATAAATAAAATATGTAAAATTATAACTTACTCTGCAGGAACGCTGCTTGTAGTGTGAAGGACAGTGAAAATTCAGCACGGCACTCACAACTCTCCAACAACCCACCCTCATCTACAAAAGAAATAAACGGTGGATATTAAAAGATTAACGTTGGTTCGAGAATGCGTAGAATTTGATGGTGGTGTTGAATATAAATGAATCTATTCAACACTTATCCTATAGAGAAGGAGTGCCTCCGGATAAGCTGAATTTCCAACATGTTCCTCCGTTTTGGGCTACTTCATTAGATATTCTGAGTCTGGATTTTCTTCCTTCCCCTGGAAATCCCTCTCCACCCGCCCCTCTTGTTCTCTAGAAAATATAAAAAATACAGAGTAGATACAGCTATATTTAAAACCGTAAATAAATAAAATATGTAAAATTATAACTTACTCTGCAGGAACGCTGCTTGAAGTGTGAAGGACAGTGAAAATTCAGCACGGCACTCACAACTCTCCAACAACCCACCCTCATCTACAAAAGAAATAAACGGTGGATATTAAAAGATTAACGTTGGTTCGAGAATGCGTAGAATTTGATGGTGGTGTTGAATATAAATGAATCTATTCAACACTTACCCTATAGAGAAGGAGTGCCTCCGGATAAGCTGAATTTCCAACATGTTCCTCCGTTTTGAGCTACTTCATTAGATTTTCGGAGTCTGGATTTTCTTCCTTCCCCGGGAAATCCCTCTCCACCCGCCCCTCTTGTTCTCTAGAAAATATAAAAAATACAGAGTAGATACAGCTATATTTAAAACAGTAAATAAATAAAATATGTAAAATTATAACTTACTCTGCAGGAACGCTGCTTGAAGTGTGAAGGACAGTGAAAATTCAGCAGGGCACTCACAACTCTCCAACAACCCACCCTCATCTACAAAAGAAATAAACTGTTGATATTAAAAGATTAACATTGGTTCGAGAATGCGTAGAATTTGATGGTGGTGTGGAATATAAATGAATCTATTCAACACTTACCCTATAGAGAAGGAGTGCCTCCGGATAAGCTGAATTTCCAACATGTTCCTCCGTTTTGATCTACTTCATTAGATTTTCGGAGTCTGGATTTTCTTCCTTCCCCTGGAAATTCCTCTCCACCCGCCCCTCTTGTTCTCTAGAAAATATAAAAAATACAGAGTAGATACAGCTATATTTAAAACAGTAAATAAATAAAATATGTAAAATTATAACTTACTCTGCAGGAACGCTGCTTGAAGTGTGAAGGACAGTGAAAATTCAGCACGGCACTCACAACTCTCCAACAACCCACCCTCATCTACAAAAGAAATAAACGGTGGATATTAAAAGATTAACGTTGGTTCGAGAATGCGTAGAATTTGATGGTGGTGTTGAATATAAATGAATCTATTCAACACTTACCCTATAGAGAAGGAGTGCCTCCGGATGAGCTGAATTTCCAACATGTTCCTCCGTTTTGGGCTACTTCATTAGATTTTCGGAGTCTGGATTTTCTTCCTTCCCCGGGAAATCCCTCTCCACTCGCCCCTCTTGTTCTCTAGAAAATATAAAAAATACAGAGTAGATACAGCTATATTTAAAACAGTAAATAAATAAAATATGTAAAATTATAACTTACTCTGCAGGAACGCTGCTTGAAGTGTGAAGGACAGTGAAAATTCAGCACGGCACTCACAACTCTCCAACAACCCACCCTCATCTACAAAGAAATAATCTGTTTATATTAAAAGATCAACATTGGTTCGAGAATGCGTAGAATTTGATGGTGGTGTTGAATATAAATGAATCTATTCAACACTTACCCTATAGAGAAGGAGTGCCTCTGGATAAGCTGAATTTCCAACATGTTCCTCCGTTTTGGGCTACTTCATTAGATTTTCGGAGTCTGGATTTTCTTCCTTCCCCGGGAAATCCCTCTCCTCTCGCCCCTCTTGTTCTCTAGAAAATATAAAAAATACAGAGTAGATACAGCTATATTTAAAACAGTAAATAAATAAAATATGTAAAATTATAACTTACTCTGCAGGAACGCTGCTTGAAGTGTGAAGGACAGTGAAAATTCAGCACGGCACTCACAACTCTCCAACAACCCACCCTCATCTACAAAAGAAATAATCTGTTTATATTAAAAGATCAACATTGGTTCGAGAATGCGTAGAATTTGATGGTGGTGTTGAATATAAATGAATCTATTCAACACTTACCCTATAGAGAAGGAGTGCCTCTGGATAAGCTGAATTTCCAACATGTTCCTCCGTTTTGGGCTACTTCATTAGATTTTCGGAGTCTGGATTTTCTTCCTTCCCCGGGAAATCCCTCTCCACCCGCCCCTCTTGTTCTCTAGAAAATATAAAAAATACAGAGTAGATACAGCTATATTTAAAACAGTAAATAAATAAAATATGTAAAATTATAACTTACTCTGCAGGAACGCTGCTTGAAGTGTGAAGGAAAGTGAAAATTCAGCACGGCACTCACAACTCTCCAACAACCCACCCTCATCTACAAAAGAAATAAACTGTTGATATTAAAAGATCAACATTGGTTCGAGAATGCGTAGTATTTGATGGTGGTGTTGAATATAAATGAATCTATTCAACACTTACCCTATAGAGAAGGAGTGCCTCCGGATAAGCTGAATTTCCAACATGTTCCTCCGTTTTGGGCTACTTCATTAGATATTCGGAGTCTGGATTTTCTTCCTTCCCCTGGAAATCCCTCTTCACCCGCCCCTCTTGTTCTCTAGAAAATATGAAAAATACAGAGTAGATACAGCTATATTTAAAACCGTATATAAATAAAATATGTAAAATTATAACTTACTCTGCAGGAACACTGCTTGAAGTGTGAAGGACAGTGAAAATTCAGCACGGCACTCACAACTCTCCAACAACCCACCCTCATCTACAAAAGAAATAAACGGTGGATATTAAAAGATTAACGTTGGTTCGAGAATGCGTAGAATTTGAGGGTGGTGTTGAATATAAATGAATCTAATCGACACTTACCCTATAGAGAAGCAGTGCCTCCGGATAAGCTGAATTTCCAACATGTTCCTCCGTTTTGGGCTACTTCATTAGATATTCTGAGTCTGGATTTTCTTCCTTCCCCTGGAAATCCCTCTCCACCCGCCCCTCTTGTTCTCTAGAAAATATAAAAAATACAGAGTAGATACAGCTATATTTAAAACCGTAAATAAATAAAATATGTAAAATTATAACTTACTCTGCAGGAACGCTGCTTGAAGTGTGAAGGACAGTGAAAATTCAGCACGGCACTCACAACTCTCCAACAACCCACCCTCATCTACAAAAGAAATAAACGGTGGATATTAAAAGATTAACGTTGGTTCGAGAATGCGTAGAATTTGATGGTGGTGTTGAATATAAATGAATCTATTCAACACTTACCCTATAGAGAAGGAGTGCCTCCGGATAAGCTGAATTTCCAACATGTTCCTCCGTTTTGAGCTACTTCATTAGATTTTCGGAGTCTGGATTTTCTTCCTTCCCCGGGAAATCCCTCTCCACCCGCCCCTCTTGTTCTCTAGAAAATATAAAAAATACAGAGTAGATACAGCTATATTTAAAACAGTAAATAAATAAAATATGTAAAATTATAACTTACTCTGCAGGAACGCTGCTTGAAGTGTGAAGGACAGTGAAAATTCAGCAGGGCACTCACAACTCTCCAACAACCCACCCTCATCTACAAAAGAAATAAACTGTTGATATTAAAAGATTAACATTGGTTCGAGAATGCGTAGAATTTGATGGTGGTGTGGAATATAAATGAATCTATTCAACACTTACCCTATAGAGAAGGAGTGCCTCCGGATAAGCTGAATTTCCAACATGTTCCTCCGTTTTGATCTACTTCATTAGATTTTCGGAGTCTGGATTTTCTTCCTTCCCCTGGAAATTCCTCTCCACCCGCCCCTCTTGTTCTCTAGAAAATATAAAAAATACAGAGTAGATACAGCTATATTTAAAACAGTAAATAAATAAAATATGTAAAATTATAACTTACTCTGCAGGAACGCTGCTTGAAGTGTGAAGGACAGTGAAAATTCAGCACGGCACTCACAACTCTCCAACAACCCACCCTCATCTACAAAAGAAATAAACGGTGGATATTAAAAGATTAACGTTGGTTCGAGAATGCGTAGAATTTGATGGTGGTGTTGAATATAAATGAATCTATTCAACACTTACCCTATAGAGAAGGAGTGCCTCCGGATGAGCTGAATTTCCAACATGTTCCTCCGTTTTGGGCTACTTCATTAGATTTTCGGAGTCTGGATTTTCTTCCTTCCCCGGGAAATCCCTCTCCACTCGCCCCTCTTGTTCTCTAGAAAATATAAAAAATACAGAGTAGATACAGCTATATTTAAAACAGTAAATAAATAAAATATGTAAAATTATAACTTACTCTGCAGGAACGCTGCTTGAAGTGTGAAGGACAGTGAAAATTCAGCACGGCACTCACAACTCTCCAACAACCCACCCTCATCTACAAAGAAATAATCTGTTTATATTAAAAGATCAACATTGGTTCGAGAATGCGTAGAATTTGATGGTGGTGTTGAATATAAATGAATCTATTCAACACTTACCCTATAGAGAAGGAGTGCCTCTGGATAAGCTGAATTTCCAACATGTTCCTCCGTTTTGGGCTACTTCATTAGATTTTCGGAGTCTGGATTTTCTTCCTTCCCCGGGAAATCCCTCTCCTCTCGCCCCTCTTGTTCTCTAGAAAATATAAAAAATACAGAGTAGATACAGCTATATTTAAAACAGTAAATAAATAAAATATGTAAAATTATAACTTACTCTGCAGGAACGCTGCTTGAAGTGTGAAGGACAGTGAAAATTCAGCACGGCACTCACAACTCTCCAACAACCCACCCTCATCTACAAAAGAAATAATCTGTTTATATTAAAAGATCAACATTGGTTCGAGAATGCGTAGAATTTGATGGTGGTGTTGAATATAAATGAATCTATTCAACACTTACCCTATAGAGAAGGAGTGCCTCTGGATAAGCTGAATTTCCAACATGTTCCTCCGTTTTGGGCTACTTCATTAGATTTTCGGAGTCTGGATTTTCTTCCTTCCCCGGGAAATCCCTCTCCACCCGCCCCTCTTGTTCTCTAGAAAATATAAAAAATACAGAGTAGATACAGCTATATTTAAAACAGTAAATAAATAAAATATGTAAAATTATAACTTACTCTGCAGGAACGCTGCTTGAAGTGTGAAGGAAAGTGAAAATTCAGCACGGCACTCACAACTCTCCAACAACCCACCCTCATCTACAAAAGAAATAAACTGTTGATATTAAAAGATCAACATTGGTTCGAGAATGCGTAGTATTTGATGGTGGTGTTGAATATAAATGAATCTATTCAACACTTACCCTATAGAGAAGGAGTGCCTCCGGATAAGCTGAATTTCCAACATGTTCCTCCGTTTTGGGCTACTTCATTAGATATTCGGAGTCTGGATTTTCTTCCTTCCCCTGGAAATCCCTCTTCACCCGCCCCTCTTGTTCTCTAGAAAATATGAAAAATACAGAGTAGATACAGCTATATTTAAAACCGTATATAAATAAAATATGTAAAATTATAACTTACTCTGCAGGAACACTGCTTGAAGTGTGAAGGACAGTGAAAATTCAGCACGGCACTCAAAACTCTCCAACAACCCACCCTCATCTACAAAAGTAATAAACGGTGGATATTAAAAGATTAACGTTGGTTCGAGAATGCGTAGAATTTGATGGTGGTGTTGAATATAAATGAATCTATTCAATACTTACCCTATAGAGAAGGAGTGCCTCCGGATAAGCTGAATTTCCAACAGGTTCCTCCGTTTTGGGCTACTTCATTAGATATTCGGAGTCTGGATTTTCTTCCTTCAACGGGAAATCCCTCTCCACTCGCCCCTCTTGTTCTCTAGAAAATATAAAAAATACAGAGTAGATACAGCTATATTTAAAACAGTAAATAAATAAAATATGTAAAATTATAACTTACTCTGCAGGAACGCTGCTTGAAGTGTGAAGGACAGTGAAAATTCAGCACGGCACTCACAACTCTCCAACAACCCACCCTCATCTACAAAAGAAATAAACTGTTGATATTAAAAGATCAACATTGGTTCGAGAATGCGTAGTATTTGATGGTGGTGTTGAATATAAATGAATCTATTCAACACTTACCCTATAGAGAAGGAGTGCCTCCGGATAAGCTGAATTTCCAACATGTTCCTCCGTTTTGGGCTACTTCATTAGATATTCGGAGTCTGGATTTTCTTCCTTCCCCTGGAAATCCCTCTTCACCCGCCCCTCTTGTTCTCTAGAAAATATGAAAAATACAGAGTAGATACAGCTATATTTAAAACCGTAAATAAATAAATATGTAAAATTATAACTTACTCTGCAGGAACACTGCTTGAAGTGTGAAGGACAGTGAAAATTCAGCACGGCACTCAAAACTCTCCAACAACCCACCCTCATCTACAAAAGTAATAAACGGTGGATATTAAAAGATTAACGTTGGTTCGAGAATGCGTAGAATTTGATGGTGGTGTTGAATATAAATGAATCTATTCAATACTTACCCTATAGAGAAGGAGTGCCTCCGGATAAGCTGAATTTCCAACATGTTCCTCCGTTTTGGGCTACTTCATTAGATATTCGGAGTCTGGATTTTCTTCCTTCCCCGGGAAATCCCTCTCCACTCGCCCCTCTTGTTCTCTAGAAAATATAAAAAATACAGAGTAGATACAGCTATATTTAAAACAGTAAATAAATAAAATATGTAAAATTATAACTTACTCTGCAGGAACGCTGCTTGAAGTGTGAAGGACAGTGAAAATTCAGCACGGCACTCACAACTCTCCAACAACCCACCCTCATCTACAAAAGAAATAAACTGTTGATATTAAAATATTAACGTTGGTTCGAGAATGCGTAGAATTTGATGGTGGTGTTGAATATAAATGAATCTATTCAACACTTACCCTATAGAGAAAGAGTGCCTCCGAATAAGCTGAATTTCCAACATGTTCCTCCGTTTCTGGCTACTTCATTAGATATTCGGAGTCTGGATTTTCTTCCTTCCCCTGGAAATCCCTCTTCACCCGCCCCTCTTGTTCTCTAGAAAATATGAAAAATACAGAGTAGATACAGCTATATTTAAAACCGTAAATAAATAAATATGTAAAATTATAACTTACTCTGCAGGAACACTGCTTGAAGTGTGAAGGACAGTGAAAATTCAGCACGGCACTCAAAACTCTCCAACAACCCACCCTCATCTACAAAAGTAATAAACGGTGGATATTAAAAGATTAACGTTGGTTCGAGAATGCGTAGAATTTGATGGTGGTGTTGAATATAAATGAATCTATTCAATACTTACCCTATAGAGAAGGAGTGCCTCCGGATAAGCTGAATTTCCAACATGTTCCTCCGTTTTGGGCTACTTCATTAGATATTCGGAGTCTGGATTTTCTTCCTTCCCCGGGAAATCCCTCTCCACTCGCCCCTCTTGTTCTCTAGAAAATATAAAAAATACAGAGTAGATACAGCTATATTTAAAACAGTAAATAAATAAAATATGTAAAATTATAACTTACTCTGCAGGAACGCTGCTTGAAGTGTGAAGGACAGTGAAAATTCAGCACGGCACTCACAACTCTCCAACAACCCACCCTCATCTACAAAAGAAATAAACTGTTGATATTAAAATATTAACGTTGGTTCGAGAATGCGTAGAATTTGATGGTGGTGTTGAATATAAATGAATCTATTCAACACTTACCCTATAGAGAAAGAGTGCCTCCGAATAAGCTGAATTTCCAACATGTTCCTCCGTTTCTGGCTACTTCATTAGATATTCGGAGTCTGGATTTTCTTCCTTCCCCGGGAAATCCCTCTCCACCCGCCCCTCTTGTTCTCTATAAAATATAAAAAATACAGAGTAGATACAGCTATATTTAAAGCAGTAAATAAATAAAATATGTAAAATTATAACTTACTCTGCAGGAACGCTGCTTGAAGTGTGAAGGGCAGTGAAAATTCAGCACGGCACTCACAACTCTCCAACAACCCACCCTCATCTACAAAAGAAATAAACTGTTGATATTAAAAGATTAACATTGGTTCGAGAATGCGTAGAATTTGATGGTGGTGTTGAATATAAATGAATCTATTCAACACTTACCCTATAGAGAAGGAGTGCCTCCGGATAAGCTGAATTTCCAACATGTTCCTCCGTTTTGGGCTACTTCATTAGATTTTCGCAGTCTGGATTTTCTTCCTTCCCCGGGAAATCCCTCTCCGCCCGCCCCTCTTGTTCTCTAGAAAATATAAAAAATACAGAGTAGATACAGCTATATTTAAAACAGTAAATAAATAAAATATCTAAAATTATAACTTACTATGCAGGAACGCTGCTTGAAGTGTGATGGACAGTGAAAATTCAGCACGGCACTCACAACTCTCCAACAACCCACCCTCATCTACAAAAGAAATATACTGTTGATATTAAAAGATTAACGTTGGTTCGAGAATGCGTAGAATATTATGGTGGTGTTGAATATAAATGAATCTATTCAACACTTACCCTATAGAGAAGGAGTGCCTCCGGATAAGCTGAATTTCCAACATGTTCCTCCGTTTTGGGCTACTTCATTAGATTTTCGGAGTCTGGATTTTTTTCCTTCCCCGGGAAATCCCTCTCCACCCGCCCCTCTTGTTCTCTAGAAAATATAAAAAATACAGAGTAGATACAGCTATATTTAAAACAGTAAATAAATAAAATATGTAAAATTATAACTTACTCGGCAGGAACGCTGCTTGAAGTGTGAAGGACAGTGAAAATTCAGCACGGCACTCACAACTCTCCAACAACCCACCCTCATCTACAAAAGAAATAAACGGTGGATATTGAAAGATTAACGTTGGTTCGAGAATGCGTAGTAATTTGATGGTGGAGTTGAATATAAATGAATATATTCAACACTTACCCTATAGAGAAGGAGTGCCTCCGGATAAGCTGAATTTCCAACATGTTCCTCCGTTTTGGGCTACTTCATTAGATATTCGGAGTCTGGATTTTCTTCCTTCCCCTGTAAATCCCTCTCCACCCGCCCCTCTTGTTCTCTAGAAAATATAAAAAATACAGAGTAGATACAGCTATATTTAAAACAGTAAATAAACAAAATATGTAAAATTATAACTTACTCTGCAGCAGGAACGCTGCTTGAAGTGTGAAGGACAGTGAAAATTCAGCACGGCACTCACAACTCTCCAACAACCCACCCTCATCTACAAAAGAAATAAACTGTTGATATTAAAAGATTAACATTGGTTCGAGAATGCGTAGAATATTATGGTGGTGTTGAATATAAATGAATCTATTCAACACTTACCCTATAGAGAAGGAGTGCCTCCGGATAAGCTGAATTTCCAACATGTTCCTCCGTTTTGGGCTACTTCATTAGATTTTCGGAGTCTGGATTTTTTTCCTTCCCCGGGAAATCCCTCTCCACCCGCCCCTCTTGTTCTCTAGAAAATATAAAAAATACAGAGTAGATACAGCTATATTTAAAACAGTAAATAAATAAAATATGTAAAATTATAACTTACTCTGCAGGAACGCTGCTTGAAGTGTGAAGGACAGTGAAAATTCAGCACGGCACTCACAACTCTCCAACAACCCACCCTCATCTACAAAAGAAATAAACGGTGGATATTGAAAGATTAACGTTGGTTCGAGAATGCGTAGTAATTTGATGGTGGAGTTGAATATAAATGAATATATTCAACACTTACCCTATAGAGAAGGAGTGCCTCCGGATAAGCTGAATTTCCAACATGTTCCTCCGTTTTGGGCTACTTCATTAGATATTCGGAGTCTGGATTTTCTTCCTTCCCCTGGAAATCCCTCTCCACCCGCCCCTCTTGTTCTCTAGAAAATATAAAAAATACAGAGTAGATACAGCTATATTTAAAACAGTAAATAAATAAAATATGTAAAATTATAACTTACTCTGCAGCAGGAACGCTGCTTGAAGTGTGAAGGACAGTGAAAATTCAGCACGGCACTCACAACTCTCCAACAACCCACCCTCATCTACAAAAGAAATAAACTGTTGATATTAAAAGAGTAACGTTGGTTCGAGAAAGGGTAGAATTTGATGGTGTTGTTGAATATAAATGAATCTATTCAACACTTACCCTATAGAGAAGGAGTGCCTCCGGATAAGCTGAATTTCCAACATTTTCCTCCGTTTTGGGCTACTTCATTAGATATTCGGAGTCTGGATTTTCTTCCTTCCCCTGGAAATCCCTCTCCACCCGCCCCTCTTGTTCTCTAGAAAATATAAAAAAATACAGAGTAGATACAGCTATATTTAAAACAGTAAATAAATAAAATATGTAAAATTATAACTTACTCTGCAGGAACGCTGCTTGAAGTGTGAAGGACAGTGAAAATTCAGCACGGCACTCACAACTCTCCAACAACCCACCCTCATCTACAAAAGAAATAAACTGTTGATATTAAAAGATTAACATTGGTTCGAGAATGCGTAGAATTTGATGGTGGTGTTGAATATAAATGAATCTATTCAACACTTACCCTATAGAGAAGGAGTGCCTCCGGATAAGCTGAATTTCCAACATGTTCCTCCGTTTTGGGCTACTTCCTTAGATATTCGGAGTCTGAATTTTCTTCCTTCCCCTGGAAATCCCTCTCCACCCGCCCCTCTTGTTCTCTAGAAAATATAAAAAATACAGAGTAGATACAGCTATATTTAAAACAGTAAATAAATAAAATATGTAAAATTATAACTTACTCTGCAGGAACGCTGCTTGAAGTGTGAAGGACAGTGAAAATTCAGCACGGCACTCACAACTCTCCAACAACCCACCCTCATCTACAAAAGAAATAAACGGTGGATATTGAAAGATTAACGTTGGTTCGAGAATGCGTAGTAATTTGATGGTGGAGTTGAATATAAATGAATATATTCAACACTTACCCTATAGAGAAGGAGTGCCTCCGGATAAGCTGAATTTCCAACATGTTCCTCCGTTTTGGGCTACTTCAATAGATATTCGGAGTCTGGATTTTCTTCCTTCCCCTGTAAATCCCTCTCCACCCGCCCCTCTTGTTCTCTAGAAAATATAAAAAATACAGAGTAGATACAGCTATATTTAAAACAGTAAATAAATAAAATATGTAAAATTATAACTTACTCTGCAGCAGGAACGCTGCTTGAAGTGTGAAGGACAGTGAAAATTCAGCACGGCACTCACAACTCTCCAACAACCCACCCTCATCTACAAAAGAAATAAACTGTTGATATTAAAAGAGTAACGTTGGTTCGAGAAAGGGTAGAATTTGATGGTGTTGTTGAATATAAATGAATCTATTCAACACTTACCCTATAGAGAAGGAGTGCCTCCGGATAAGCTGAATTTCCAACATTTTCCTCCGTTTTGGGCTACTTCATTAGATATTCGGAGTCTGGATTTTCTTCCTTCCCCTGGAAATCCCTCTCCACCCGCCCCTCTTGTTCTCTAGAAAATATAAAAAAATACAGAGTAGATACAGCTATATTTAAAACAGTAAATAAATAAAATATGTAAAATTATAACTTACTCTGCAGGAACGCTGCTTGAAGTGTGAAGGACAGTGAAAATTCAGCACGGCACTCACAACTCTCCAACAACCCACCCTCATCTACAAAAGAAATAAACTGTTGATATTAAAAGATTAACATTGGTTCGAGAATGCGTAGAATTTGATGGTGGTGTTGAATATAAATGAATCTATTCAACACTTACCCTATAGAGAAGGAGTGCCTCCGGATAAGCTGAATTTCCAACATGTTCCTCCGTTTTGGGCTACTTCCTTAGATATTCGGAGTCTGGATTTTCTTCCTTCCCCTGGAAATCCCTCTCCACCCGCCCCTCTTGTTCTCTAGAAAATATAAAAAATACAGAGTAGATACAGCTATATTTAAAACAGTAAATAAATAAAATATGTAAAATTATAACTTACTCTGCAGGAACGCTGCTTGAAGTGTGAAGGACAGTGAAAATTCAGCACGGCACTCACAACTCTCCAACAACCCACCCTCATCTGCAAAAGAAATAAACTGTTGATATTAAAAGATTAACTTTGGTTCGAGAATGCGTAGAATATTATGGTATTGTTGAATATAAATGAATCTATTCAACACTTACCCTATAGAGAAGGAGTGCCTCCGGATAAGCTGAATTTCCAACATGTTCCTCCGTTTTGGGCTACTTCATTAGATTTTCGGAGTCTGGATTTTTTTCCTTCCCCGGGAAATCCCTCTCCACCCGCCCCTCGTGTTCTCTAGAAAATATAAAAAATACAGAGTAGATACAGCTATATTTAAAACAGTAAATAAATAAAATATGTAAAATTATAACTTACTCTGCAGGAACGCTGCTTGAAGTGTGAAGGACAGTGAAAATTCAGCACGGCACTCACAACTCTCCAACAACCCACCCTCATCTACAAAAGAAAAAAACTGTTGATATTAAAAGATTAACTTTGGTTCGAGAATGCGTAGAATTTGATGGTGGTGTTGAATATAAATGAATCTATTCAACACTTACCCTATAGAGAAGGAGTGCCTCCGGATAAGCTGAATTTCCAACATGTTCCTCCGTTTTGGGCTACTTCATTAGATTTTCGGAGTCTGGATTTTTTTCCTTCCCCGGGAAATCCCTCTCCACCCGCCCCTCTTGTTCTCTAGAAAATATAAAAAATACAGAGTAGATACAGCTATATTTAAAACAGTAAATAAATAAAATATGTAAAATTATAACTTACTCTGCAGGAACGCTGCTTGAAGTGTGAAGGACAGTGAAAATTCAGCACGGCACTCACAACTCTCCAACAACCCACCCTCATCTACAAAAGAAATAAACTGTTGATATTAAAAGATTAACTTTGGTTCGAGAATGCGTAGAATTTGATGGTGGTGTTGAATATAAATGAATCTATTCAACACTTACCCTATAGAGAAGGAGTGCCTCCGGATAAGCTGAATTTCCAACATGTTCCTCCGTTTTGGGCTACTTCATTAGATTTTCGGAGTCTGGATTTTCTTCCTTCCCCGGGAAATCCCTCTCCACCCGCCCCTCTTGTTCTCTAGAAAATATAAAAAATACAGAGTAGATACAGCTATATTTAAAACAGTAAATAAATAAAATATGTAAAATTATAACTTACTCTGCAGGAACGCTGCTTGAAGTGTGAAGGACAGTGAAAATTCAGCACGGCACTCACAACTCTCCAACAACCCACCCTCATCTACAAAAGAAATAAACTGTTGATATTAAAAGATTAACTTTGGTTCGAGAATGCGTAGAATTTGATGGTGGTGTTGAATATAAATGAATCTATTCAACACTTACCCTATAGAGAAGGAGTGCCTCCGGATAAGCTGAATTTCCAACATGTTCCTCCGTTTTGGGCTACTTCATTAGATTTTCGGAGTCTGGATTTTCTTCCTTCCCCGGGAAATCCCTCTCCACCCGCCCCTCTTGTTCTCTAGAAAATATAAAAAATACAGAGTAGATACAGCTATATTTAAAACAGTAAATAAATAAAATATGTAAAATTATAACTTACTCTGCAGGAACGCTGCTTGAAGTGTGAAGGACAGTGAAAATTCAGCACGGCACTCACAACTCTCCAACAACCCACCCTCATCTACAAAAGAAATAAACGGTGGATATTGAAAGATTAACGTTGGTTCGAGAATGCATAGAATTTGATGGTGGAGTTGAATATAAATGAATATATTCAACACTTACCCTATAGAGAAGGAGTGCCTCCGGATAAGCTGAATTTCCAACATGTTCCTCCGTTTTGGGCTACTTCATTAGATATTCGGTGTCTGGATTTTCTTCCTTCCCCTGTAAATCCCTCTCCACCCGCCCCTCTTGTTCTCTAGAAAATATAAAAAATACAGAGTAGATACAGCTATATTTAAAACAGTAAATAAATAAAATATGTAAAATTATAACTTACTCTGCAGGAACGCTGCTTGAAGTGTGAAGGACAGTGAAAATTCAGCACGGCACTCACAACTCTCCAACAACCCACCCTCATCTACAAAAGAAATAAACTGTTGATATTAAAAGAGTAACGTTGGTTCGAGAAAGGGTGGAATTTGATGGTGTTGTTGAATATAAATGAATCTATTCAACACTTACCCTATAGAGAAGGAGTGCCTCCGGATAAGCTGAATTTCCAACATTTTCCTCCGTTTTGGGCTACTTCATTAGATATTCGGAGTCTGGATTTTCTTCCTTCCCCTGGAAATCCCTCTCCACCCGCCCCTCTTGTTCTCTAGAAAATATAAAAAAATACAGAGTAGATACAGCTATATTTAAAACAGTAAATAAATAAAATATGTAAAATTATAACTTACTCTGCAGGAACGCTGCTTGAAGTGTGAAGGACAGTGAAAATTCAGCACGGCACTCACAACTCTCCAACAACCCACCCTCATCTACAAAAGAAATAAACTGTTGATATTAAAAGATTAACATTGGTTCGAGAATGCGTAGAATTTGATGGTGGTGTTGAATATAAATGAATCTATTCAACACTTACCCTATAGAGAAGGAGTGCCTCCGGATAAGCTGAATTTCCAACATGTTCCTCCGTTTTGGGCTACTTCCTTAGATATTTGGAGTCTGGATTTTCTTCCTTCCCCTGGAAATCCCTCTCCACCCGCCCCTCTTGTTCTCTAGAAAATATAAAAAATACAGAGTAGATACAGCTATATTTAAAACAGTAAATAAATAAAATATGTAAAATTATAACTTACTCTGCAGGAACGCTGCTTGAAGTGTGAAGGACAGTGAAAATTCAGCACGGCACTCACAACTCTCCAACAACCCACCCTCATCTACAAAAGAAATAAACTGTTGATATTAAAAGATTAACTTTGGTTCGAGAATGCGTAGAATATTATGGTATTGTTGAATATAAATGAATCTATTCAACACTTACCCTATAGAGAAGGAGTGCCTCCGGATAAGCTGAATTTCCAACATGTTCCTCCGTTTTGGGCTACTTCATTAGATTTTCGGAGTCTGGATTTTTTTCCTTCCCCGGGAAATCCCTCTCCACCCGCCCCTCTTGTTCTCTAGAAAATATAAAAAATACAGAGTAGATACAGCTATATTTAAAACAGTAAATAAATAAAATATGTAAAATTATAACTTACTCTGCAGGAACGCTGCTTGAAGTGTGAAGGACAGTGAAAATTCAGCACGGCACTCACAACTCTCCAACAACCCACCCTCATCTACAAAAGAAATAAACTGTTGATATTAAAAGATTAACTTTGGTTCGAGAATGCGTAGAATTTGATGGTGGTGTTGAATATAAATGAATCTATTCAACACTTACCCTATAGAGAAGGAGTGCTTCCGGATAAGCTGAATTTCCAACATGTTCCTCCGTTTTGGGCTACTTCATTAGATTTTCGGAGTCTGGATTTTTTTCCTTCCCCGGGAAATCCCTCTCCACCCGCCCCTCTTGTTCTCTAGAAAATATAAAAAATACAGAGTAGATACAGCTATATTTAAAACAGTAAATAAATAAAATATGTAAAATTATAACTTACTCTGCAGGAACGCTGCTTGAAGTGTGAAGGACAGTGAAAATTCAGCACGGCACTCACAACTCTCCAACAACCCACCCTCATCTACAAAAGAAATAAACTGTTGATATTAAAAGATTAACTTTGGTTCGAGAATGCGTAGAATTTGATGGTGGTGTTGAATATAAATGAATCTATTCAACACTTACCCTATAGAGAAGGAGTGCCTCCGGATAAGCTGAATTTCCAACATGTTCCTCCGTTTTGGGCTACTTCATTAGATTTTCGGAGTCTGGATTTTCTTCCTTCCCCGGGAAATCCCTCTCCACCCGCCCCTCTTGTTCTCTAGAAAATATAAAAAATACAGAGTAGATACAGCTATATTTAAAACAGTAAATAAATAAAATATGTAAAATTATAACTTACTCTGCAGGAACGCTGCTTGAAGTGTGAAGGACAGTGAAAATTCAGCACGGCACTCACAACTCTCCAACAACCCACCCTCATCTACAAAAGAAATAAACGGTGGATATTGAAAGATTAACGTTGGTTCGAGAATGCGTAGTAATTTGATGGTGGAGTTGAATATAAATGAATATATTCAACACTTACCCTATAGAGAAGGAGTGCCTCCGGATAAGCTGAATTTCCAACATGTTCCTCCGTTTTGGGCTACTTCATTAGATATTCGGAGTCTGGATTTTCTTCCTTCCCCTGTAAATCCCTCTCCACCCGCCCCTCTTGTTCTCTAGAAAATATAAAAAATACAGAGTAGATACAGCTATATTTAAAACAGTAAATAAATAAAATATGTAAAATTATAACTTACTCTGCAGGAACGCTGCTTGAAGTGTGAAGGACAGTGAAAATTCAGCACGGCACTCACAACTCTCCAACAACCCACCCTCATCTACAAAAGAAATAAACTGTTGATATTAAAAGATTAACGTTGGATCGAGAACGCGTAGAATTTGATGGTGGTGTTGAATATAAATGAATCTATTCAACACTTACCCTATAGAGAAGGAGTGCCTCCGGATAAGCTGAATTTCCAACATGTTCCTCCGTTTTGGGCTACTTCATTAGATTTTCGGAGTCTGGATTTTCTTCCTTCCCCGGGAAATCCCTCTCCACCCGCCCCTCTTGTTCTCTAGAAAATATAAAAAATACAGAGTAGATACAGCTATATTTAAAACAGTAAATAAATAAAATATGTAAAATTATAACTTACTCTGCAGGAACGCTGCTTGAAGTGTGAAGGACAGTGAAAATTCAGCACGGCACTCACAACTCTCCAACAACCCACCCTCATCTACAAAAGAAATAAACTGTTGATATTAAAAGATTAACGTTGGATCGAGAACGCGTAGAATTTGATGGTGGTGTTGAATATAAATGAATCTATTCAACACTTACCCTATAGAGAAGGAGTGCCTCCGGATAAGCTGAATTTCCAACATGTTCCTCCGTTTTGATCTACTTCATTAGATTTTCTGAGTCTGGATTTTCTTCCTTCCCCTGGAAATCCCTCTCCACCCGCCCCTCTTGTTCTCTAGAAAATATAAAAAATACAGAGTAGATACAGCTATATTTAAAACAGTAAATAAATAAAATATGTAAAATTATAACTTACTCTGCAGGAACGCTGCTTGAAGTGTGAAGGACAGTGAAAATTCAGCACGGCACTCACAACTCTCCAACAACCCACCCTCATCTACAAAAGAAATAAACTGTTGATATTAAAAGATTAACATTGGTTCGAGAATGTGTAGAATTTGATGGTGGTGTGGAATATAAATGATTCTATTCAACACTTACCTTATAGAGAAGGAGTGCCTCCGGATAAGCTGAATTTCCGACATGTTCCTCCGTTTTGTGCTACTTCATTAGATTTTCGGAGTCTGGATTTTCTTCCTTCCCCTGGAAATCCCTCTCCACCCGCCCCTCTGGTTCTCTAGAAAATATAAAAAATACAGAGTAGATACAGCTATAATTAAAACAGTAAATAAATAAAATATGTAAAATTATAACTTACTCTGCAGGAACGCTGCTTGAAGTGTGAAGGACAGTGAAAATTCAGCACGGCACTCACAACTCTCCAACAACCCACCCTCATCTACAAAAGAAATAAACTGTTGATATTAAAAGATTAACATTGGTTCGAGAATGCGTAGAATTTGATGGTGGTGTGGAATATAAATGTATCTATTCAACACTTACCCTATAGAGAAGGAGTGCCTCCGGATAAGCTGAATTTCCAACATGTTCCTCCGTTTTGGGCTACTTTATTAGATATTCGGAGTCTGGATTTTCTTTCTTCCCCTGGAAATCCCTCTCCACCCGCCCCTCTGGTTCTCTAGAAATTATAAAAAATACAGAGTAGATACAGCTATAATTAAAACAGTAAAAAAATAAAATATGTAAAATTATAACTTACTCTGCAGGAACGCTGCTTGAAGTGTGAAGGACAGTGAAAATTCAGCACGGCACTCACAACTCTCCAACAACCCACCCTCATCTACAAAAGAAATAAACGGTGGATATTAAAAGATTAACGTTGGTTCGAGAATGCGTAGAATTTGATGGTGGTGTTGAATATAAATGAATCTATTCAACACTTACCCTATAGAGAAGGAGTGCCTCCGGATAAGCTGAATTTCCAACATGTTCCTCCGTTTTGGGCTACTTTATTAGATATTCGGAGTCTGGATTTTCTTCCTTCCCCTGGAAATCCCTCTCCACATGCCCCTCTTGTTCTCTAGAAAATATAAAAAATACAGAGTAGATACAGCTATAATTAAAACAGTAAAAAAATAAAATATGTAAAATTATAACTTACTCTGCAGGAACGCTGCTTGAAGTGTGAAGGACAGTGAAAATTCAGCACGACACTCACAACTCTCCAACAACCCACCCTCATCTACAAAAGAAATAAACGGTGGATATTAAAAGATTAACGTTGGTTCGAAAATGCGTAGAATTTGATGGTGGTGTTGAATATAAATGAATCTATTCAACACTTACCCTATAGAGAAGGAGTGCCTCCGGATAAGCTGAATTTCCAACATGTTCCTCCGTTTTGGGCTACTTTATTAGATATTCGGAGTCTGGATTTTCTTCCTTCCCCTGGAAATCCCTCTAAACATGCCCCTCTTGTTCTCTAGAAAATATAAAAAATACAGAGTAGATACAGCTATATTTAAAACAGTAAATAAATAAAATATGTAAAATTATAACTTACTCTGCAGGAACGCTGCTTGAAGTGTGAAGGACAGTGAAAATTCAGCACGGCACTCACAACTCTAAAACAACCCACCCTCATCTACAAAAGAAATAAACTGTTGATATTAAAAGATTAACATTGGTTCGAGAATGCGTAGAATTTGATGGTGGTGTTGAATATAAATGAATCTATTCAACACTTACCCTATAGAGAAGGAGTGCCTCCGGATAAGCTGAATTTCCAACATGTTCCTCCGTTTTGGGCTACTTCATTAGATTTTAGGAGTCTGGATTTTCTTCCTTCCCCTGGAAATCCCTCTACACCCGCCCCTCTTGTTCTCTTGAAAATATAAAAAATACAGAGTAGATACAGCTATATTTAAAACAGTAAATAAATAAAATATGTAGAATTATAACTTACTCTGCAGGAACGCTGCTTGAAGTGTGAAGGACAGTGAAAATTCAGCACGGCACTCACAACTCTCCAACAACCCACCCTCATCTACAAAAGAAATAAACGGTGGATATTAAAAGATTAACGTTGGTTCGAGAATGCGTAGAATTTAAGGGTGGTGTTGAATATAAATGAATCTAATCGACACTTACCCTATAGAGAAGCAGTGCCTCCGGATAAGCTGAATTTCCAACATGTTCCTCCGTTTTGGGCTACTTTCTTAGATATTCGGAGTCTGGATTTTCTTCCTTCCCCTGGAAATCCCTCTCCACCCGCCCCTCTTGTTCTCTAGAAAATATAAAAAATACAGAGTAGATACACCTATATTTAAAACAGTAAATAAATAAAATATGTAAAATTATAACTTACTCTGCAGGAACGCTGCTTGAAGTGTGAAGGACAGTGAAAATTCAGCACGGCACTCACAACTCTCCAACAACCCACCCTCATCTACAAAAGAAATAAACGGTGGATATTGAAAGATTAATGTTGGTTCGAGAATGCGTAGAATTTGATGGTGGAGTTGAATATAAATGAATCTATTCAACACTTACCTTATAGAGAAGGAGTGCCTCCGGATAAGCTTAATTTCCGACATGTTCCTCCGTTTTGTGCTACTTCATTAGATTTTCGGAGTCTGGATTTTCTTCCTTCCCCTGGAAATCCCTCTCCACCCGCCCCTCTGGTTCTCTAGAAAATATAAAAAATACAGAGTAGATACAGCTATAATTAAAACAGTAAATAAATAAAATATGTAAAATTATAACTTACTCTGCAGGAACGCTGCTTGAAGTGTGAAGGACAGTGAAAATTCAGCACGGCACTCACAACTCTCCAACAACCCACCCTCATCTACAAAAGAAATAAACGGTGGATATTAAAAGATTAACGTTGGTTCGAGAATGCGTAGAATTTGAGGGTGGTGTTGAATATAAATGAATCTAATCGACACTTACCCTATAGAGAAGCAGTGCCTCCGGATAAGCTGAATTTCCAACATGTTCCTCCGTTTTGGGCTACTTTCTTAGATAAGGGAGTCTGGATTTTATCCTTCCCCTGGAAATCCCTCTCCACCCGCCCCTCTTGTTCTCTAGAAAATATAAAAAATACAGAGTAGATACACCTATATTTAAAACAGTAAATAAATAAAATATGTAAAATTATAACTTACTCTGCAGGAACGCTGCTTGAAGTGTGAAGGACAGTGAAAATTCAGCACGGCACTCACAACTCTCCAACAACCCACCCTCATCTACAAAAGAAATAAACGGTGGATATTGAAAGATTAACGTTGGTTCGAGAATGCGTAGAATTTGATGGTGGAGTTGAATATAAATGAATCTATTCAACACTTACCCTATAGAGAAGGAGTGCCTCCGGATAAGCTAAATTTCCAACATGTTCCTCCGTTTTGGGTTACTTCATTACATATTCGGAGTCTGGATTTTCTTCCTTCCCCTGGAAATCCCTCTCCACCCGCCCCTCTTGTTCTCTAGAAAATATGACAAATACAGAGTAGATACAGCTATATTTAAAACAGTAAATAAATAAAATATGTAAAATTATAACTTACTCTGCAGGAACACTGCTTGAAGTGTGAAGGACAGTGAAAATTCAGCACGGCACTAACAACTCTCCAACAACCGACCCTCATCTACAAAAGAAATAAACGGTGGATATTAAAAGATTAACGTTTGTTCGAGAATGCGTAGAATTTGATGGTGGTGTTGAATATAAATGAATCTATTCAACACTTACCCTATAGAGAAGGAGTGCCTCCGGATAAGCTGAATTTCCAACATGTTCCTCCGTTTTGGGCTACTACATTAGATTTTCGGAGTCTGGATTTTCTTCCTTCCCCGGGAAATCCCTCTCCACTCGCCCCTCTTGTTCTCTAGAAAATATAAAAAATACAGAGTAGATACAGCTATATTTAAAACAGTAAATAAATAAAATATGTAAAATTATAACTTACTCTGCAGGAACGCTGCTTGAAATGTGAAGGAGAGTGAAAATTCAGCACGGCACTCACAACTCTCCAAAACCCACCCTCATCTACAAAAGAAATAAACTGTTTATATTAAAAGATCCACATTGGTTCGAGAATGCGTAGAATTTAATGGTTTTGTTGAATATAAATGAATCTATTCAACACTTACCCTATAGAGAAGGAGTGCCTCTAGATAAGCTGAATTTCCAACATGTTCCTCCGTTTTGTGCTACTTCATTAGATTTTCGGTGTCTGGATTTTCTTCCTTCCCCGGGAAATCCCTCTCCACCAGCCCCTCTTGTTCTCTAGAAAATATAAAAAATACAGAGTAGATACAGCTATATTTAAAACAGTAAATAAATAAAATATGTAAAATTATAACTTACTCTGCAGGAACGCTGCTTGAAGTGTGAAGGAAAGTGAAAATTCAGCACGGCACTCACAACTCTCCAACAACCCACCCTCATCTACAAAAGAAATAAACTGTTGATATTAAAAGATCAACATTGGTTCGAGAATGCGTAGAATTTGATGGTGGTGTTGAATATAAATGAATCTATTCAACACTTACCCTATAGAGAAGGAGTGCCTCCGGATAAGCTGAATTTCCAACATGTTCCTCCGTTTTGGGCTAATTCATTAGATTTTCGGAGTCTGGATTTTCTTCCTTCCCCGGGAAATCCCTCTCCACCCGCCCCTCTAGTTCTCTAGAAAATATAAAAAATACAGAGTAGATACAGCTATATTTAAAACAGTAAATAAATAAAATATGTAAAATTATAACTTACTCTGCAGGAACGCTGCTTGAAGTGTGAAGGACAGTGAAAATTCAGCACGGCACTCACAACTCTCCAACAACCCACCCTCATCTACAAAAGAAATAAACGGTGGATATTAAAAGATTAACGTTGGTTCGAGAATGCGTAGAATTTGATGGTGGTGTTGAATATATATGAATCTATTCAACATTTACCCTATAGAGAAGGAGTGCCTCCGGATAAGCTGAATTTCCAACATGTTCCTCCGTTTTTGGCTACTTCATTAGATATTCGGAGTCTGGATTTTCTTCCTTCCCCGGGAAATCCCTCTCCACCCGCCCCTCTTGTTCTCTAGAAAATATAAAAAATACAGAGTAGATACAGCTATATTTAAAGCAGTAAATAAATAAAATATGTAAAATTATAACTTACTCTGCAGGAACGCTGCTTGAAGTGTGAAGGGCAGTGAAAATTCAGCACGGCACTCACAACTCTCCAACAACCCACCCTCATCTACAAAAGAAATAAACTGTTGATATTAAAAGATTAACGTTGGTTCGAGAATGCGTAGAATTTGATGGTGGTGTTGAATATATATGAATCTATTCAACACTTACCCTATAGAGAAGGAGTGCCTCCGGATAAGCTGAATTTCCAACATGTTCCTCCGTTTTGGGCTACTTCATTAGATATTCGGAGTCTGGATTTTCTTCCTTCCCCGGGAAATCCCTCTCCACCCGCCCCTCTTGTTCTCTAGAAAATATAAAAAATACAGAGTAGATACAGCTATATTTAAAACAGTAAATAAATAAAATATGTAAAATTATAACTTACTCTGCAGGAACGCTGCTTGAAGTGTGAAGGACAGTGAAAATTCAGCAGGGCACTCACAACTCTCCAACAACCCACCCTCATCTACAAAAGAAATAAACTGTTGATATTAAAAGATTAACATTGGTTCGAGAATGCGTAGAATTTGATGGTGGTGTGGAATATAAATGAATCTATTCAACACTTACCCTATAGAGAAGGAGTGCCTCCGGATAAGCTGAATTTCCAACATGTTCCTCCGTTTTGATCTACTTCATTAGATTTTCGGAGTCTGGATTTTCTTCCTTCCCCTGGAAATTCCTCTCCACCCGCCCCTCTTGTTCTCTAGAAAATATAAAAAATACAGAGTAGATACAGCTATATTTAAAACAGTAAATAAATAAAATATGTAAAATTATAACTTACTCTGCAGGAACGCTGCTTGAAGTGTGAAGGACAGTGAAAATTCAGCACGGCACTCACAACTCTCCAACAACCCACCCTCATCTACAAAAGAAATAAACTGTTGATATTAAAAGATTAACGTTGGTTCGAGAATGCGTAGAATTTGATGGTGGTGTGGAATATAAATGAATCTATTCAACACTTACCCTATAGAGAAGGAGTGCCTCCGGATAAGCTGAATTTCCAACATGTTCCTCCGTTTTGGGCTACTTCATTAGATATTCTGAGTCTGGATTTTCTTCCTTCCCCTGGAAATCCCTCTCCACCCGCCCCTCTTGTTCTCTAGAAAATATAAAAAATACAGAGTAGATACAGCTATATTTAAAACCGTAAATAAATAAAATATGTAAAATTATAACTTACTCTGCAGGAACGCTGCTTGTAGTGTGAAGGACAGTGAAAATTCAGCACGGCACTCACAACTCTCCAACAACCCACCCTCATCTACAAAAGAAATAAACGGTGGATATTAAAAGATTAACGTTGGTTCGAGAATGCGTAGAATTTGAAGGTGGTGTTGAATATAAATGAATCTATTCAACACTTATCCTATAGAGAAGGAGTGCCTCCGGATAAGCTGAATTTCCAACATGTTCCTCCGTTTTGGGCTACTTCATTAGATATTCTGAGTCTGGATTTTCTTCCTTCCCCTGGAAATCCCTCTCCACCCGCCCCTCTTGTTCTCTAGAAAATATAAAAAATACAGAGTAGATACAGCTATATTTAAAACCGTAAATAAATAAAATATGTAAAATTATAACTTACTCTGCAGGAACGCTGCTTGAAGTGTGAAGGACAGTGAAAATTCAGCACGGCACTCACAACTCTCCAACAACCCACCCTCATCTACAAAAGAAATAAACGGTGGATATTAAAAGATTAACGTTGGTTCGAGAATGCGTAGAATTTGATGGTGGTGTTGAATATAAATGAATCTATTCAACACTTACCCTATAGAGAAGGAGTGCCTCCGGATAAGCTGAATTTCCAACATGTTCCTCCGTTTTGGGCTACTTTATTAGATATTCGGAGTCTGGATTTTCTTCCTTCCCCTGGAAATCCCTCTCCACATGCCCCTCTTGTTCTCTAGAAAATATAAAAAATACAGAGTAGATACAGCTATATTTAAAACAGTAAATAAATAAAATATGTAAAATTATAACTTACTCTGCAGGAACGCTGCTTGAAGTGTGAAGGACAGTGAAAATTCAGCACGGCACTCACAACTCTAAAACAACCCACCCTCATCTACAAAAGAAATAAACTGTTGATATTAAAAGATTAACATTGGTTCGAGAATGCGTAGAATTTGATGGTGGTGTTGAATATAAATGAATCTATTCAACACTTACCCTATAGAGAAGGTGTGCCTCCGGATAAGCTGAATTTCCAACATGTTCCTCCGTTTTGGGCTACTTCATTAGATTTTAGGAGTCTGGATTTTCTTCCTTACCCTGGAAATCCCTCTACACCCGCCCCTCTATTTCTCTAGAAAATATAAAAAATACAGAGTAGATACAGCTATATTTAAAACAGTAAATAAATAAAATATGTAGAATTATAACTTACTCTGCAGGAACGCTGCTTGAAGTGTGAAGGACAGTGAAAATTCAGCACGGCACTCACAACTCTCCAACAACCCACCCTCATCTACAAAAGAAATAAACGGTGGATATTAAAAGATTAACGTTGGTTCGAGAATGCGTAGAATTTGAGGGTGGTGTTGAATATAAATGAATCTAATCGACACTTACCCTATAGAGAAGCAGTGCCTCCGGATAAGCTGAATTTCCAACATGTTCCTCCGTTTTGGGCTACTTTCTTAGATAAGGGAGTCTGGATTTTATCCTTCCCCTGGAAATCCCTCTCCACCCGCCCCTCTTGTTCTCTAGAAAATATAAAAAATACAGAGTAGATACACCTATATTTAAAACAGTAAATAAATAAAATATGTAAAATTATAACTTACTCTGCAGGAACGCTGCTTGAAGTGTGAAGGACAGTGAAAATTCAGCACGGCACTCACAACTCTCCAACAACCCACCCTCATCTACAAAAGAAATAAACGGTGGATATTGAAAGATTAACGTTGGTTCGAGAATGCGTAGAATTTGATGGTGGAGTTGAATATAAATGAATCTATTCAACACTTACCCTATAGAGAAGGAGTGCCTCCGGATAAGCTAAATTTCCAACATGTTCCTCCGTTTTGGGTTACTTCATTACATATTCGGAGTCTGGATTTTCTTCCTTCCCCTGGAAATCCCTCTCCACCCGCCCCTCTTGTTCTCTAGAAAATATGACAAATACAGAGTAGATACAGCTATATTTAAAACAGTAAATAAATAAAATATGTAAAATTATAACTTACTCTGCAGGAACACTGCTTGAAGTGTGAAGGACAGTGAAAATTCAGCACGGCACTAACAACTCTCCAACAACCGACCCTCATCTACAAAAGAAATAAACGGTGGATATTAAAAGATTAACGTTTGTTCGAGAATGCGTAGAATTTGATGGTGGTGTTGAATATAAATGAATCTATTCAACACTTACCCTATAGAGAAGGAGTGCCTCCGGATAAGCTGAATTTCCAACATGTTCCTCCGTTTTGGGCTACTACATTAGATTTTCGGAGTCTGGATTTTCTTCCTTCCCCGGGAAATCCCTCTCCACTCGCCCCTCTTGTTCTCTAGAAAATATAAAAAATACAGAGTAGATACAGCTATATTTAAAACAGTAAATAAATAAAATATGTAAAATTATAACTTACTCTGCAGGAACGCTGCTTGAAATGTGAAGGAGAGTGAAAATTCAGCACGGCACTCACAACTCTCCAACAACCCACCCTCATCTACAAAAGAAATAAACTGTTTATATTAAAAGATCCACATTGGTTCGAGAATGCGTAGAATTTGATGGTTTTGTTGAATATAAATGAATCTATTCAACACTTACCCTATAGAGAAGGAGTGCCTCTAGATAAGCTGAATTTCCAACATGTTCCTCCGTTTTGTGCTACTTCATTAGATTTTCGGTGTCTGGATTTTCTTCCTTCCCCGGGAAATCCCTCTCCACCAGCCCCTCTTGTTCTCTAGAAAATATAAAAAATACAGAGTAGATACAGCTATATTTAAAACAGTAAATAAATAAAATATGTAAAATTATAACTTACTCTGCAGGAACGCTGCTTGAAGTGTGAAGGAAAGTGAAAATTCAGCACGGCACTCACAACTCTCCAACAACCCACCCTCATCTACAAAAGAAATAAACTGTTGATATTAAAAGATCAACATTGGTTCGAGAATGCGTAGAATTTGATGGTGGTGTTGAATATAAATGAATCTATTCAACACTTACCCTATAGAGAAGGAGTGCCTCCGGATAAGCTGAATTTCCAACATGTTCCTCCGTTTTGGGCTAATTCATTAGATTTTCGGAGTCTGGATTTTCTTCCTTCCCCGGGAAATCCCTCTCCACCCGCCCCTCTAGTTCTCTAGAAAATATAAAAAATACAGAGTAGATACAGCTATATTTAAAACAGTAAATAAATAAAATATGTAAAATTATAACTTACTCTGCAGGAACGCTGCTTGAAGTGTGAAGGACAGTGAAAATTCAGCACGGCACTCACAACTCTCCAACAACCCACCCTCATCTACAAAAGAAATAAACGGTGGATATTAAAAGATTAACGTTGGTTCGAGAATGCGTAGAATTTGATGGTGGTGTTGAATATATATGAATCTATTCAACATTTACCCTATAGAGAAGGAGTGCCTCCGGATAAGCTGAATTTCCAACATGTTCCTCCGTTTTTGGCTACTTCATTAGATATTCGGAGTCTGGATTTTCTTCCTTCCCCGGGAAATCCCTCTCCACCCGCCCCTCTTGTTCTCTATAAAATATAAAAAATACAGAGTAGATACAGCTATATTTAAAGCAGTAAATAAATAAAATATGTAAAATTATAACTTACTCTGCAGGAACGCTGCTTGAAGTGTGAAGGGCAGTGAAAATTCAGCACGGCACTCACAACTCTCCAACAACCCACCCTCATCTACAAAAGAAATAAACTGTTGATATTAAAAGATTAACGTTGGTTCGAGAATGCGTAGAATTTGATGGTGGTGTTGAATATATATGAATCTATTCAACACTTACCCTATAGAGAAGGAGTGCCTCCGGATAAGCTGAATTTCCAACATGTTCCTCCGTTTTGGGCTACTTCATTAGATATTCGGAGTCTGGATTTTCTTCCTTCCCCGGGAAATCCCTCTCCACCCGCCCCTCTTGTTCTCTAGAAAATATAAAAAATACAGAGTAGATACAGCTATATTTAAAACAGTAAATAAATAAAATATGTAAAATTATAACTTACTCTGCAGGAACGCTGCTTGAAGTGTGAAGGACAGTGAAAATTCAGCAGGGCACTCACAACTCTCCAACAACCCACCCTCATCTACAAAAGAAATAAACTGTTGATATTAAAAGATTAACATTGGTTCGAGAATGCGTAGAATTTGATGGTGGTGTGGAATATAAATGAATCTATTCAACACTTACCCTATAGAGAAGGAGTGCCTCCGGATAAGCTGAATTTCCAACATGTTCCTCCGTATTGATCTACTTCATTAGATTTTCGGAGTCTGGATTTTCTTCCTTCCCCTGGAAATTCCTCTCCACCCGCCCCTCTTGTTCTCTAGAAAATATAAAAAATACAGAGTAGATACAGCTATATTTAAAACAGTAAATAAATAAAATATGTAAAATTATAACTTACTCTGCAGGAACGCTGCTTGAAGTGTGAAGGACAGTGAAAATTCAGCACGGCACTCACAACTCTCCAACAACCCACCCTCATCTACAAAAGAAATAAACTGTTGATATTAAAAGATTAACGTTGGTTCGAGAATGCGTAGAATTTGATGGTGGTGTGGAATATAAATGAATCTATTCAACACTTACCCTATAGAGAAGGAGTGCCTCCGGATAAGCTGAATTTCCAACATGTTCCTCCGTTTTGGGCTACTTCATTAGATATTCTGAGTCTGGATTTTCTTCCTTCCCCTGGAAATCCCTCTCCACCCGCCCCTCTTGTTCTCTAGAAAATATAAAAAATACAGAGTAGATACAGCTATATTTAAAACCGTAAATAAATAAAATATGTAAAATTATAACTTACTCTGCAGGAACGCTGCTTGTAGTGTGAAGGACAGTGAAAATTCAGCACGGCACTCACAACTCTCCAACAACCCACCCTCATCTACAAAAGAAATAAACGGTGGATATTAAAAGATTAACGTTGGTTCGAGAATGCGTAGAATTTGATGGTGGTGTTGAATATAAATGAATCTATTCAACACTTATCCTATAGAGAAGGAGTGCCTCCGGATAAGCTGAATTTCCAACATGTTCCTCCGTTTTGGGCTACTTCATTAGATATTCTGAGTCTGGATTTTCTTCCTTCCCCTGGAAATCCCTCTCCACCCGCCCCTCTTGTTCTCTAGAAAATATAAAAAATACAGAGTAGATACAGCTATATTTAAAACCGTAAATAAATAAAATATGTAAAATTATAACTTACTCTGCAGGAACGCTGCTTGAAGTGTGAAGGACAGTGAAAATTCAGCACGGCACTCACAACTCTCCAACAACCCACCCTCATCTACAAAAGAAATAAACGGTGGATATTAAAAGATTAACGTTGGTTCGAGAATGCGTAGAATTTGATGGTGGTGTTGAATATAAATGAATCTATTCAACACTTACCCTATAGAGAAGGAGTGCCTCCGGATAAGCTGAATTTCCAACATGTTCCTCCGTTTTGAGCTACTTCATTAGATTTTCGGAGTCTGGATTTTCTTCCTTCCCCGGGAAATCCCTCTCCACCCGCCCCTCTTGTTCTCTAGAAAATATAAAAAATACAGAGTAGATACAGCTATATTTAAAACAGTAAATAAATAAAATATGTAAAATTATAACTTACTCTGCAGGAACGCTGCTTGAAGTGTGAAGGACAGTGAAAATTCAGCAGGGCACTCACAACTCTCCAACAACCCACCCTCATCTACAAAAGAAATAAACTGTTGATATTAAAAGATTAACATTGGTTCGAGAATGCGTAGAATTTGATGGTGGTGTGGAATATAAATGAATCTATTCAACACTTACCCTATAGAGAAGGAGTGCCTCCGGATAAGCTGAATTTCCAACATGTTCCTCCGTTTTGATCTACTTCATTAGATTTTCGGAGTCTGGATTTTCTTCCTTCCCCTGGAAATTCCTCTCCACCCGCCCCTCTTGTTCTCTAGAAAATATAAAAAATACAGAGTAGATACAGCTATATTTAAAACAGTAAATAAATAAAATATGTAAAATTATAACTTACTCTGCAGGAACGCTGCTTGAAGTGTGAAGGACAGTGAAAATTCAGCACGGCACTCACAACTCTCCAACAACCCACCCTCATCTACAAAAGAAATAAACGGTGGATATTAAAAGATTAACGTTGGTTCGAGAATGCGTAGAATTTGATGGTGGTGTTGAATATAAATGAATCTATTCAACACTTACCCTATAGAGAAGGAGTGCCTCCGGATGAGCTGAATTTCCAACATGTTCCTCCGTTTTGGGCTACTTCATTAGATTTTCGGAGTCTGGATTTTCTTCCTTCCCCGGGAAATCCCTCTCCACTCGCCCCTCTTGTTCTCTAGAAAATATAAAAAATACAGAGTAGATACAGCTATATTTAAAACAGTAAATAAATAAAATATGTAAAATTATAACTTACTCTGCAGGAACGCTGCTTGAAGTGTGAAGGACAGTGAAAATTCAGCACGGCACTCACAACTCTCCAACAACCCACCCTCATCTACAAAGAAATAATCTGTTTATATTAAAAGATCAACATTGGTTCGAGAATGCGTAGAATTTGATGGTGGTGTTGAATATAAATGAATCTATTCAACACTTACCCTATAGAGAAGGAGTGCCTCTGGATAAGCTGAATTTCCAACATGTTCCTCCGTTTTGGGCTACTTCATTAGATTTTCGGAGTCTGGATTTTCTTCCTTCCCCGGGAAATCCCTCTCCTCTCGCCCCTCTTGTTCTCTAGAAAATATAAAAAATACAGAGTAGATACAGCTATATTTAAAACAGTAAATAAATAAAATATGTAAAATTATAACTTACTCTGCAGGAACGCTGCTTGAAGTGTGAAGGACAGTGAAAATTCAGCACGGCACTCACAACTCTCCAACAACCCACCCTCATCTACAAAAGAAATAATCTGTTTATATTAAAAGATCAACATTGGTTCGAGAATGCGTAGAATTTGATGGTGGTGTTGAATATAAATGAATCTATTCAACACTTACCCTATAGAGAAGGAGTGCCTCTGGATAAGCTGAATTTCCAACATGTTCCTCCGTTTTGGGCTACTTCATTAGATTTTCGGAGTCTGGATTTTCTTCCTTCCCCGGGAAATCCCTCTCCACCCGCCCCTCTTGTTCTCTAGAAAATATAAAAAATACAGAGTAGATACAGCTATATTTAAAACAGTAAATAAATAAAATATGTAAAATTATAACTTACTCTGCAGGAACGCTGCTTGAAGTGTGAAGGAAAGTGAAAATTCAGCACGGCACTCACAACTCTCCAACAACCCACCCTCATCTACAAAAGAAATAAACTGTTGATATTAAAAGATCAACATTGGTTCGAGAATGCGTAGTATTTGATGGTGGTGTTGAATATAAATGAATCTATTCAACACTTACCCTATAGAGAAGGAGTGCCTCCGGATAAGCTGAATTTCCAACATGTTCCTCCGTTTTGGGCTACTTCATTAGATATTCGGAGTCTGGATTTTCTTCCTTCCCCTGGAAATCCCTCTTCACCCGCCCCTCTTGTTCTCTAGAAAATATGAAAAATACAGAGTAGATACAGCTATATTTAAAACCGTATATAAATAAAATATGTAAAATTATAACTTACTCTGCAGGAACACTGCTTGAAGTGTGAAGGACAGTGAAAATTCAGCACGGCACTCAAAACTCTCCAACAACCCACCCTCATCTACAAAAGTAATAAACGGTGGATATTAAAAGATTAACGTTGGTTCGAGAATGCGTAGAATTTGATGGTGGTGTTGAATATAAATGAATCTATTCAATACTTACCCTATAGAGAAGGAGTGCCTCCGGATAAGCTGAATTTCCAACATGTTCCTCCGTTTTGGGCTACTTCATTAGATATTCGGAGTCTGGATTTTCTTCCTTCAACGGGAAATCCCTCTCCACTCGCCCCTCTTGTTCTCTAGAAAATATAAAAAATACAGAGTAGATACAGCTATATTTAAAACAGTAAATAAATAAAATATGTAAAATTATAACTTACTCTGCAGGAACGCTGCTTGAAGTGTGAAGGACAGTGAAAATTCAGCACGGCACTCACAACTCTCCAACAACCCACCCTCATCTACAAAAGAAATAAACTGTTGATATTAAAAGATCAACATTGGTTCGAGAATGCGTAGTATTTGATGGTGGTGTTGAATATAAATGAATCTATTCAACACTTACCCTATAGAGAAGGAGTGCCTCCGGATAAGCTGAATTTCCAACATGTTCCTCCGTTTTGGGCTACTTCATTAGATATTCGGAGTCTGGATTTTCTTCCTTCCCCTGGAAATCCCTCTTCACCCGCCCCTCTTGTTCTCTAGAAAATATGAAAAATACAGAGTAGATACAGCTATATTTAAAACCGTAAATAAATAAATATGTAAAATTATAACTTACTCTGCAGGAACACTGCTTGAAGTGTGAAGGACAGTGAAAATTCAGCACGGCACTCAAAACTCTCCAACAACCCACCCTCATCTACAAAAGTAATAAACGGTGGATATTAAAAGATTAACGTTGGTTCGAGAATGCGTAGAATTTGATGGTGGTGTTGAATATAAATGAATCTATTCAATACTTACCCTATAGAGAAGGAGTGCCTCCGGATAAGCTGAATTTCCAACATGTTCCTCCGTTTTGGGCTACTTCATTAGATATTCGGAGTCTGGATTTTCTTCCTTCCCCGGGAAATCCCTCTCCACCCGCCCCTCTTGTTCTCTAGAAAATATAAAAAATACAGAGTAGATACAGCTATATTTAAAACAGTAAATAAATAAAATATGTAAAATTATAACTTACTCTGCAGGAACGCTGCTTGAAGTGTGAAGGACAGTGAAAATTCAGCAGGGCACTCACAACTCTCCAACAACCCACCCTCATCTACAAAAGAAATAAACTGTTGATATTAAAAGATTAACATTGGTTCGAGAATGCGTAGAATTTGATGGTGGTGTGGAATATAAATGAATCTATTCAACACTTACCCTATAGAGAAGGAGTGCCTCCGGATAAGCTGAATTTCCAACATGTTCCTCCGTTTTGATCTACTTCATTAGATTTTCGGAGTCTGGATTTTCTTCCTTCCCCTGGAAATTCCTCTCCACCCGCCCCTCTTGTTCTCTAGAAAATATAAAAAATACAGAGTAGATACAGCTATATTTAAAACAGTAAATAAATAAAATATGTAAAATTATAACTTACTCTGCAGGAACGCTGCTTGAAGTGTGAAGGACAGTGAAAATTCAGCACGGCACTCACAACTCTCCAACAACCCACCCTCATCTACAAAAGAAATAAACGGTGGATATTAAAAGATTAACGTTGGTTCGAGAATGCGTAGAATTTGATGGTGGTGTTGAATATAAATGAATCTATTCAACACTTACCCTATAGAGAAGGAGTGCCTCCGGATGAGCTGAATTTCCAACATGTTCCTCCGTTTTGGGCTACTTCATTAGATTTTCGGAGTCTGGATTTTCTTCCTTCCCCGGGAAATCCCTCTCCACTCGCCCCTCTTGTTCTCTAGAAAATATAAAAAATACAGAGTAGATACAGCTATATTTAAAACAGTAAATAAATAAAATATGTAAAATTATAACTTACTCTGCAGGAACGCTGCTTGAAGTGTGAAGGACAGTGAAAATTCAGCACGGCACTCACAACTCTCCAACAACCCACCCTCATCTACAAAGAAATAATCTGTTTATATTAAAAGATCAACATTGGTTCGAGAATGCGTAGAATTTGATGGTGGTGTTGAATATAAATGAATCTATTCAACACTTACCCTATAGAGAAGGAGTGCCTCTGGATAAGCTGAATTTCCAACATGTTCCTCCGTTTTGGGCTACTTCATTAGATTTTCGGAGTCTGGATTTTCTTCCTTCCCCGGGAAATCCCTCTCCTCTCGCCCCTCTTGTTCTCTAGAAAATATAAAAAATACAGAGTAGATACAGCTATATTTAAAACAGTAAATAAATAAAATATGTAAAATTATAACTTACTCTGCAGGAACGCTGCTTGAAGTGTGAAGGACAGTGAAAATTCAGCACGGCACTCACAACTCTCCAACAACCCACCCTCATCTACAAAAGAAATAATCTGTTTATATTAAAAGATCAACATTGGTTCGAGAATGCGTAGAATTTGATGGTGGTGTTGAATATAAATGAATCTATTCAACACTTACCCTATAGAGAAGGAGTGCCTCTGGATAAGCTGAATTTCCAACATGTTCCTCCGTTTTGGGCTACTTCATTAGATTTTCGGAGTCTGGATTTTCTTCCTTCCCCGGGAAATCCCTCTCCACCCGCCCCTCTTGTTCTCTAGAAAATATAAAAAATACAGAGTAGATACAGCTATATTTAAAACAGTAAATAAATAAAATATGTAAAATTATAACTTACTCTGCAGGAACGCTGCTTGAAGTGTGAAGGAAAGTGAAAATTCAGCACGGCACTCACAACTCTCCAACAACCCACCCTCATCTACAAAAGAAATAAACTGTTGATATTAAAAGATCAACATTGGTTCGAGAATGCGTAGTATTTGATGGTGGTGTTGAATATAAATGAATCTATTCAACACTTACCCTATAGAGAAGGAGTGCCTCCGGATAAGCTGAATTTCCAACATGTTCCTCCGTTTTGGGCTACTTCATTAGATATTCGGAGTCTGGATTTTCTTCCTTCCCCTGGAAATCCCTCTTCACCCGCCCCTCTTGTTCTCTAGAAAATATGAAAAATACAGAGTAGATACAGCTATATTTAAAACCGTATATAAATAAAATATGTAAAATTATAACTTACTCTGCAGGAACACTGCTTGAAGTGTGAAGGACAGTGAAAATTCAGCACGGCACTCAAAACTCTCCAACAACCCACCCTCATCTACAAAAGTAATAAACGGTGGATATTAAAAGATTAACGTTGGTTCGAGAATGCGTAGAATTTGATGGTGGTGTTGAATATAAATGAATCTATTCAATACTTACCCTATAGAGAAGGAGTGCCTCCGGATAAGCTGAATTTCCAACATGTTCCTCCGTTTTGGGCTACTTCATTAGATATTCGGAGTCTGGATTTTCTTCCTTCAACGGGAAATCCCTCTCCACTCGCCCCTCTTGTTCTCTAGAAAATATAAAAAATACAGAGTAGATACAGCTATATTTAAAACAGTAAATAAATAAAATATGTAAAATTATAACTTACTCTGCAGGAACGCTGCTTGAAGTGTGAAGGACAGTGAAAATTCAGCACGGCACTCACAACTCTCCAACAACCCACCCTCATCTACAAAAGAAATAAACTGTTGATATTAAAAGATCAACATTGGTTCGAGAATGCGTAGTATTTGATGGTGGTGTTGAATATAAATGAATCTATTCAACACTTACCCTATAGAGAAGGAGTGCCTCCGGATAAGCTGAATTTCCAACATGTTCCTCCGTTTTGGGCTACTTCATTAGATATTCGGAGTCTGGATTTTCTTCCTTCCCCTGGAAATCCCTCTTCACCCGCCCCTCTTGTTCTCTAGAAAATATGAAAAATACAGAGTAGATACAGCTATATTTAAAACCGTAAATAAATAAATATGTAAAATTATAACTTACTCTGCAGGAACACTGCTTGAAGTGTGAAGGACAGTGAAAATTCAGCACGGCACTCAAAACTCTCCAACAACCCACCCTCATCTACAAAAGTAATAAACGGTGGATATTAAAAGATTAACGTTGGTTCGAGAATGCGTAGAATTTGATGGTGGTGTTGAATATAAATGAATCTATTCAATACTTACCCTATAGAGAAGGAGTGCCTCCGGATAAGCTGAATTTCCAACATGTTCCTCCGTTTTGGGCTACTTCATTAGATATTCGGAGTCTGGATTTTCTTCCTTCCCCGGGAAATCCCTCTCCACTCGCCCCTCTTGTTCTCTAGAAAATATAAAAAATACAGAGTAGATACAGCTATATTTAAAACAGTAAATAAATAAAATATGTAAAATTATAACTTACTCTGCAGGAACGCTGCTTGAAGTGTGAAGGACAGTGAAAATTCAGCACGGCACTCACAACTCTCCAACAACCCACCCTCATCTACAAAAGAAATAAACTGTTGATATTAAAATATTAACGTTGGTTCGAGAATGCGTAGAATTTGATGGTGGTGTTGAATATAAATGAATCTATTCAACACTTACCCTATAGAGAAAGAGTGCCTCCGAATAAGCTGAATTTCCAACATGTTCCTCCGTTTCTGGCTACTTCATTAGATATTCGGAGTCTGGATTTTCTTCCTTCCCCTGGAAATCCCTCTTCACCCGCCCCTCTTGTTCTCTAGAAAATATGAAAAATACAGAGTAGATACAGCTATATTTAAAACCGTAAATAAATAAATATGTAAAATTATAACTTACTCTGCAGGAACACTGCTTGAAGTGTGAAGGACAGTGAAAATTCAGCACGGCACTCAAAACTCTCCAACAACCCACCCTCATCTACAAAAGTAATAAACGGTGGATATTAAAAGATTAACGTTGGTTCGAGAATGCGTAGAATTTGATGGTGGTGTTGAATATAAATGAATCTATTCAATACTTACCCTATAGAGAAGGAGTGCCTCCGGATAAGCTGAATTTCCAACATGTTCCTCCGTTTTGGGCTACTTCATTAGATATTCGGAGTCTGGATTTTCTTCCTTCCCCGGGAAATCCCTCTCCACTCGCCCCTCTTGTTCTCTAGAAAATATAAAAAATACAGAGTAGATACAGCTATATTTAAAACAGTAAATAAATAAAATATGTAAAATTATAACTTACTCTGCAGGAACGCTGCTTGAAGTGTGAAGGACAGTGAAAATTCAGCACGGCACTCACAACTCTCCAACAACCCACCCTCATCTACAAAAGAAATAAACTGTTGATATTAAAATATTAACGTTGGTTCGAGAATGCGTAGAATTTGATGGTGGTGTTGAATATAAATGAATCTATTCAACACTTACCCTATAGAGAAAGAGTGCCTCCGAATAAGCTGAATTTCCAACATGTTCCTCCGTTTCTGGCTACTTCATTAGATATTCGGAGTCTGGATTTTCTTCCTTCCCCGGGAAATCCCTCTCCACCCGCCCCTCTTGTTCTCTATAAAATATAAAAAATACAGAGTAGATACAGCTATATTTAAAGCAGTAAATAAATAAAATATGTAAAATTATAACTTACTCTGCAGGAACGCTGCTTGAAGTGTGAAGGGCAGTGAAAATTCAGCACGGCACTCACAACTCTCCAACAACCCACCCTCATCTACAAAAGAAATAAACTGTTGATATTAAAAGATTAACATTGGTTCGAGAATGCGTAGAATTTGATGGTGGTGTTGAATATAAATGAATCTATTCAACACTTACCCTATAGAGAAGGAGTGCCTCCGGATAAGCTGAATTTCCAACATGTTCCTCCGTTTTGGGCTACTTCATTAGATTTTCGCAGTCTGGATTTTCTTCCTTCCCCGGGAAATCCCTCTCCACCCGCCCCTCTTGTTCTCTAGAAAATATAAAAAAGACAGAGTAGATACAGCTATATTTAAAACAGTAAATAAATAAAATATCTAAAATTATAACTTACTATGCAGGAACGCTGCTTGAAGTGTGATGGACAGTGAAAATTCAGCACGGCACTCACAACTCTCCAACAACCCACCCTCATCTACAAAAGAAATATACTGTTGATATTAAAAGATTAACGTTGGTTCGAGAATGCGTAGAATATTATGGTGGTGTTGAATATAAATGAATCTATTCAACACTTACCCTATAGAGAAGGAGTGCCTCCGGATAAGCTGAATTTCCAACATGTTCCTCCGTTTTGGGCTACTTCATTAGATTTTCGGAGTCTGGATTTTTTTCCTTCCCCGGGAAATCCCTCTCCACCCGCCCCTCTTGTTCTCTAGAAAATATAAAAAATACAGAGTAGATACAGCTATATTTAAAACAGTAAATAAATAAAATATGTAAAATTATAACTTACTCGGCAGGAACGCTGCTTGAAGTGTGAAGGACAGTGAAAATTCAGCACGGCACTCACAACTCTCCAACAACCCACCCTCATCTACAAAAGAAATAAACGGTGGATATTGAAAGATTAACGTTGGTTCGAGAATGCGTAGTAATTTGATGGTGGAGTTGAATATAAATGAATATATTCAACACTTACCCTATAGAGAAGGAGTGCCTCCGGATAAGCTGAATTTCCAACATGTTCCTCCGTTTTGGGCTACTTCATTAGATATTCGGAGTCTGGATTTTCTTCCTTCCCCTGTAAATCCCTCTCCACCCGCCCCTCTTGTTCTCTAGAAAATATAAAAAATACAGAGTAGATACAGCTATATTTAAAACAGTAAATAAACAAAATATGTAAAATTATAACTTACTCTGCAGCAGGAACGCTGCTTGAAGTGTGAAGGACAGTGAAAATTCAGCACGGCACTCACAACTCTCCAACAACCCACCCTCATCTACAAAAGAAATAAACTGTTGATATTAAAAGATTAACATTGGTTCGAGAATGCGTAGAATATTATGGTGGTGTTGAATATAAATGAATCTATTCAACACTTACCCTATAGAGAAGGAGTGCCTCCGGATAAGCTGAATTTCCAACATGTTCCTCCGTTTTGGGCTACTTCATTAGATTTTCGGAGTCTGGATTTTTTTCCTTCCCCGGGAAATCCCTCTCCACCCGCCCCTCTTGTTCTCTAGAAAATATAAAAAATACAGAGTAGATACAGCTATATTTAAAACAGTAAATAAATAAAATATGTAAAATTATAACTTACTCTGCAGGAACGCTGCTTGAAGTGTGAAGGACAGTGAAAATTCAGCACGGCACTCACAACTCTCCAACAACCCACCCTCATCTACAAAAGAAATAAACGGTGGATATTGAAAGATTAACGTTGGTTCGAGAATGCGTAGTAATTTGATGGTGGAGTTGAATATAAATGAATATATTCAACACTTACCCTATAGAGAAGGAGTGCCTCCGGATAAGCTGAATTTCCAACATGTTCCTCCGTTTTGGGCTACTTCATTAGATATTCGGAGTCTGGATTTTCTTCCTTCCCCTGGAAATCCCTCTCCACCCGCCCCTCTTGTTCTCTAGAAAATATAAAAAATACAGAGTAGATACAGCTATATTTAAAACAGTAAATAAATAAAATATGTAAAATTATAACTTACTCTGCAGCAGGAACGCTGCTTGAAGTGTGAAGGACAGTGAAAATTCAGCACGGCACTCACAACTCTCCAACAACCCACCCTCATCTACAAAAGAAATAAACTGTTGATATTAAAAGAGTAACGTTGGTTCGAGAAAGGGTAGAATTTGATGGTGTTGTTGAATATAAATGAATCTATTCAACACTTACCCTATAGAGAAGGAGTGCCTCCGGATAAGCTGAATTTCCAACATTTTCCTCCGTTTTGGGCTACTTCATTAGATATTCGGAGTCTGGATTTTCTTCCTTCCCCTGGAAATCCCTCTCCACCCGCCCCTCTTGTTCTCTAGAAAATATAAAAAAATACAGAGTAGATACAGCTATATTTAAAACAGTAAATAAATAAAATATGTAAAATTATAACTTACTCTGCAGGAACGCTGCTTGAAGTGTGAAGGACAGTGAAAATTCAGCACGGCACTCACAACTCTCCAACAACCCACCCTCATCTACAAAAGAAATAAACTGTTGATATTAAAAGATTAACATTGGTTCGAGAATGCGTAGAATTTGATGGTGGTGTTGAATATAAATGAATCTATTCAACACTTACCCTATAGAGAAGGAGTGCCTCCGGATAAGCTGAATTTCCAACATGTTCCTCCGTTTTGGGCTACTTCCTTAGATATTCGGAGTCTGAATTTTCTTCCTTCCCCTGGAAATCCCTCTCCACCCGCCCCTCTTGTTCTCTAGAAAATATAAAAAATACAGAGTAGATACAGCTATATTTAAAACAGTAAATAAATAAAATATGTAAAATTATAACTTACTCTGCAGGAACGCTGCTTGAAGTGTGAAGGACAGTGAAAATTCAGCACGGCACTCACAACTCTCCAACAACCCACCCTCATCTACAAAAGAAATAAACGGTGGATATTGAAAGATTAACGTTGGTTCGAGAATGCGTAGTAATTTGATGGTGGAGTTGAATATAAATGAATATATTCAACACTTACCCTATAGAGAAGGAGTGCCTCCGGATAAGCTGAATTTCCAACATGTTCCTCCGTTTTGGGCTACTTCAATAGATATTCGGAGTCTGGATTTTCTTCCTTCCCCTGTAAATCCCTCTCCACCCGCCCCTCTTGTTCTCTAGAAAATATAAAAAATACAGAGTAGATACAGCTATATTTAAAACAGTAAATAAATAAAATATGTAAAATTATAACTTACTCTGCAGCAGGAACGCTGCTTGAAGTGTGAAGGACAGTGAAAATTCAGCACGGCACTCACAACTCTCCAACAACCCACCCTCATCTACAAAAGAAATAAACTGTTGATATTAAAAGAGTAACGTTGGTTCGAGAAAGGGTAGAATTTGATGGTGTTGTTGAATATAAATGAATCTATTCAACACTTACCCTATAGAGAAGGAGTGCCTCCGGATAAGCTGAATTTCCAACATTTTCCTCCGTTTTGGGCTACTTCATTAGATATTCGGAGTCTGGATTTTCTTCCTTCCCCTGGAAATCCCTCTCCACCCGCCCCTCTTGTTCTCTAGAAAATATAAAAAAATACAGAGTAGATACAGCTATATTTAAAACAGTAAATAAATAAAATATGTAAAATTATAACTTACTCTGCAGGAACGCTGCTTGAAGTGTGAAGGACAGTGAAAATTCAGCACGGCACTCACAACTCTCCAACAACCCACCCTCATCTACAAAAGAAATAAACTGTTGATATTAAAAGATTAACATTGGTTCGAGAATGCGTAGAATTTGATGGTGGTGTTGAATATAAATGAATCTATTCAACACTTACCCTATAGAGAAGGAGTGCCTCCGGATAAGCTGAATTTCCAACATGTTCCTCCGTTTTGGGCTACTTCCTTAGATATTCGGAGTCTGGATTTTCTTCCTTCCCCTGGAAATCCCTCTCCACCCGCCCCTCTTGTTCTCTAGAAAATATAAAAAATACAGAGTAGATACAGCTATATTTAAAACAGTAAATAAATAAAATATGTAAAATTATAACTTACTCTGCAGGAACGCTGCTTGAAGTGTGAAGGACAGTGAAAATTCAGCACGGCACTCACAACTCTCCAACAACCCACCCTCATCTGCAAAAGAAATAAACTGTTGATATTAAAAGATTAACTTTGGTTCGAGAATGCGTAGAATATTATGGTATTGTTGAATATAAATGAATCTATTCAACACTTACCCTATAGAGAAGGAGTGCCTCCGGATAAGCTGAATTTCCAACATGTTCCTCCGTTTTGGGCTACTTCATTAGATTTTCGGAGTCTGGATTTTTTTCCTTCCCCGGGAAATCCCTCTCCACCCGCCCCTCGTGTTCTCTAGAAAATATAAAAAATACAGAGTAGATACAGCTATATTTAAAACAGTAAATAAATAAAATATGTAAAATTATAACTTACTCTGCAGGAACGCTGCTTGAAGTGTGAAGGACAGTGAAAATTCAGCACGGCACTCACAACTCTCCAACAACCCACCCTCATCTACAAAAGAAAAAAACTGTTGATATTAAAAGATTAACTTTGGTTCGAGAATGCGTAGAATTTGATGGTGGTGTTGAATATAAATGAATCTATTCAACACTTACCCTATAGAGAAGGAGTGCCTCCGGATAAGCTGAATTTCCAACATGTTCCTCCGTTTTGGGCTACTTCATTAGATTTTCGGAGTCTGGATTTTTTTCCTTCCCCGGGAAATCCCTCTCCACCCGCCCCTCTTGTTCTCTAGAAAATATAAAAAATACAGAGTAGATACAGCTATATTTAAAACAGTAAATAAATAAAATATGTAAAATTATAACTTACTCTGCAGGAACGCTGCTTGAAGTGTGAAGGACAGTGAAAATTCAGCACGGCACTCACAACTCTCCAACAACCCACCCTCATCTACAAAAGAAATAAACTGTTGATATTAAAAGATTAACTTTGGTTCGAGAATGCGTAGAATTTGATGGTGGTGTTGAATATAAATGAATCTATTCAACACTTACCCTATAGAGAAGGAGTGCCTCCGGATAAGCTGAATTTCCAACATGTTCCTCCGTTTTGGGCTACTTCATTAGATTTTCGGAGTCTGGATTTTCTTCCTTCCCCGGGAAATCCCTCTCCACCCGCCCCTCTTGTTCTCTAGAAAATATAAAAAATACAGAGTAGATACAGCTATATTTAAAACAGTAAATAAATAAAATATGTAAAATTATAACTTACTCTGCAGGAACGCTGCTTGAAGTGTGAAGGACAGTGAAAATTCAGCACGGCACTCACAACTCTCCAACAACCCACCCTCATCTACAAAAGAAATAAACTGTTGATATTAAAAGATTAACTTTGGTTCGAGAATGCGTAGAATTTGATGGTGGTGTTGAATATAAATGAATCTATTCAACACTTACCCTATAGAGAAGGAGTGCCTCCGGATAAGCTGAATTTCCAACATGTTCCTCCGTTTTGGGCTACTTCATTAGATTTTCGGAGTCTGGATTTTCTTCCTTCCCCGGGAAATCCCTCTCCACCCGCCCCTCTTGTTCTCTAGAAAATATAAAAAATACAGAGTAGATACAGCTATATTTAAAACAGTAAATAAATAAAATATGTAAAATTATAACTTACTCTGCAGGAACGCTGCTTGAAGTGTGAAGGACAGTGAAAATTCAGCACGGCACTCACAACTCTCCAACAACCCACCCTCATCTACAAAAGAAATAAACGGTGGATATTGAAAGATTAACGTTGGTTCGAGAATGCATAGAATTTGATGGTGGAGTTGAATATAAATGAATATATTCAACACTTACCCTATAGAGAAGGAGTGCCTCCGGATAAGCTGAATTTCCAACATGTTCCTCCGTTTTGGGCTACTTCATTAGATATTCGGTGTCTGGATTTTCTTCCTTCCCCTGTAAATCCCTCTCCACCCGCCCCTCTTGTTCTCTAGAAAATATAAAAAATACAGAGTAGATACAGCTATATTTAAAACAGTAAATAAATAAAATATGTAAAATTATAACTTACTCTGCAGGAACGCTGCTTGAAGTGTGAAGGACAGTGAAAATTCAGCACGGCACTCACAACTCTCCAACAACCCACCCTCATCTACAAAAGAAATAAACTGTTGATATTAAAAGAGTAACGTTGGTTCGAGAAAGGGTGGAATTTGATGGTGTTGTTGAATATAAATGAATCTATTCAACACTTACCCTATAGAGAAGGAGTGCCTCCGGATAAGCTGAATTTCCAACATTTTCCTCCGTTTTGGGCTACTTCATTAGATATTCGGAGTCTGGATTTTCTTCCTTCCCCTGGAAATCCCTCTCCACCCGCCCCTCTTGTTCTCTAGAAAATATAAAAAAATACAGAGTAGATACAGCTATATTTAAAACAGTAAATAAATAAAATATGTAAAATTATAACTTACTCTGCAGGAACGCTGCTTGAAGTGTGAAGGACAGTGAAAATTCAGCACGGCACTCACAACTCTCCAACAACCCACCCTCATCTACAAAAGAAATAAACTGTTGATATTAAAAGATTAACATTGGTTCGAGAATGCGTAGAATTTGATGGTGGTGTTGAATATAAATGAATCTATTCAACACTTACCCTATAGAGAAGGAGTGCCTCCAGATAAGCTGAATTTCCAACATGTTCCTCCGTTTTGGGCTACTTCCTTAGATATTTGGAGTCTGGATTTTCTTCCTTCCCCTGGAAATCCCTCTCCACCCGCCCCTCTTGTTCTCTAGAAAATATAAAAAATACAGAGTAGATACAGCTATATTTAAAACAGTAAATAAATAAAATATGTAAAATTATAACTTACTCTGCAGGAACGCTGCTTGAAGTGTGAAGGACAGTGAAAATTCAGCACGGCACTCACAACTCTCCAACAACCCACCCTCATCTACAAAAGAAATAAACTGTTGATATTAAAAGATTAACTTTGGTTCGAGAATGCGTAGAATATTATGGTATTGTTGAATATAAATGAATCTATTCAACACTTACCCTATAGAGAAGGAGTGCCTCCGGATAAGCTGAATTTCCAACATGTTCCTCCGTTTTGGGCTACTTCATTAGATTTTCGGAGTCTGGATTTTTTTCCTTCCCCGGGAAATCCCTCTCCACCCGCCCCTCTTGTTCTCTAGAAAATATAAAAAATACAGAGTAGATACAGCTATATTTAAAACAGTAAATAAATAAAATATGTAAAATTATAACTTACTCTGCAGGAACGCTGCTTGAAGTGTGAAGGACAGTGAAAATTCAGCACGGCACTCACAACTCTCCAACAACCCACCCTCATCTACAAAAGAAATAAACTGTTGATATTAAAAGATTAACTTTGGTTCGAGAATGCGTAGAATTTGATGGTGGTGTTGAATATAAATGAATCTATTCAACACTTACCCTATAGAGAAGGAGTGCTTCCGGATAAGCTGAATTTCCAACATGTTCCTCCGTTTTGGGCTACTTCATTAGATTTTCGGAGTCTGGATTTTTTTCCTTCCCCGGGAAATCCCTCTCCACCCGCCCCTCTTGTTCTCTAGAAAATATAAAAAATACAGAGTAGATACAGCTATATTTAAAACAGTAAATAAATAAAATATGTAAAATTATAACTTACTCTGCAGGAACGCTGCTTGAAGTGTGAAGGACAGTGAAAATTCAGCACGGCACTCACAACTCTCCAACAACCCACCCTCATCTACAAAAGAAATAAACTGTTGATATTAAAAGATTAACTTTGGTTCGAGAATGCGTAGAATTTGATGGTGGTGTTGAATATAAATGAATCTATTCAACACTTACCCTATAGAGAAGGAGTGCCTCCGGATAAGCTGAATTTCCAACATGTTCCTCCGTTTTGGGCTACTTCATTAGATTTTCGGAGTCTGGATTTTCTTCCTTCCCCGGGAAATCCCTCTCCACCCGCCCCTCTTGTTCTCTAGAAAATATAAAAAATACAGAGTAGATACAGCTATATTTAAAACAGTAAATAAATAAAATATGTAAAATTATAACTTACTCTGCAGGAACGCTGCTTGAAGTGTGAAGGACAGTGAAAATTCAGCACGGCACTCACAACTCTCCAACAACCCACCCTCATCTACAAAAGAAATAAACGGTGGATATTGAAAGATTAACGTTGGTTCGAGAATGCGTAGTAATTTGATGGTGGAGTTGAATATAAATGAATATATTCAACACTTACCCTATAGAGAAGGAGTGCCTCCGGATAAGCTGAATTTCCAACATGTTCCTCCGTTTTGGGCTACTTCATTAGATATTCGGAGTCTGGATTTTCTTCCTTCCCCTGTAAATCCCTCTCCACCCGCCCCTCTTGTTCTCTAGAAAATATAAAAAATACAGAGTAGATACAGCTATATTTAAAACAGTAAATAAATAAAATATGTAAAATTATAACTTACTCTGCAGGAACGCTGCTTGAAGTGTGAAGGACAGTGAAAATTCAGCACGGCACTCACAACTCTCCAACAACCCACCCTCATCTACAAAAGAAATAAACTGTTGATATTAAAAGATTAACGTTGGATCGAGAACGCGTAGAATTTGATGGTGGTGTTGAATATAAATGAATCTATTCAACACTTACCCTATAGAGAAGGAGTGCCTCCGGATAAGCTGAATTTCCAACATGTTCCTCCGTTTTGGGCTACTTCATTAGATTTTCGGAGTCTGGATTTTCTTCCTTCCCCGGGAAATCCCTCTCCACCCGCCCCTCTTGTTCTCTAGAAAATATAAAAAATACAGAGTAGATACAGCTATATTTAAAACAGTAAATAAATAAAATATGTAAAATTATAACTTACTCTGCAGGAACGCTGCTTGAAGTGTGAAGGACAGTGAAAATTCAGCACGGCACTCACAACTCTCCAACAACCCACCCTCATCTACAAAAGAAATAAACTGTTGATATTAAAAGATTAACGTTGGATCGAGAACGCGTAGAATTTGATGGTGGTGTTGAATATAAATGAATCTATTCAACACTTACCCTATAGAGAAGGAGTGCCTCCGGATAAGCTGAATTTCCAACATGTTCCTCCGTTTTGGGCTACTTCATTAGATATTCGGAGTCTGGATTTTCTTCCTTCCCCGGGAAATCCCTCTCCACCCACCCCTCTTGTTCTCTAGAAAATATAAAAAATACAGAGTAGATACAGCTATATTTAAAACAGTAAATAAATAAAATATGTAAAATTATAACTTACTCTGCAGGAACGCTGCTTGAAGTGTGAAGGACAGTGAAAATTCAGCACGGCACTCACAACTCTCCAACAACCCACCCTCATCTACAAAAGAAATAAACGGTGGAAATTAAAAGATTAACATCGGTTCGATAATGCGTAAAGTTTGATGGTGTTGTGGAATATAAATGAATCTATTCAACACTTACCCTATAGAGAAGGACTGCCTCGGAATAGCTGCATTTCCACCATGCTCCTCCGTTTTGGGCTTCTTCATTAGATTTTTGGAGTCTGGATTTTCTTTTTTCCCCTGGAAATCCCTCTCCACTCGCCCCTCTTATTGTCTAGAAAATTTAAAAAATACAGAATACATACAGCAATATTTAAAACAGTAAATAAATAAAATATGTAAAATGATAACTTACACTGCATTAAAGCTGCTTGAAGTGTGAAGGACAGTGAAAATTCAGCACGGCACTCACAACTCTCCAACAATCCACCCTCATCTAAAAAAGAAATAAACGGTGGATATTAAACGATTAACATCGGTTCGAGAATGCGTAGAGTTTGATGGTGGTGTGGAATTTAAATGTATCTATTCAACACTTACCCTATAGAGAAGTAGTGCCACCTGATAAGCTGAATTCCCAGAATGTTCCTCCGTCTTTCGCTCCTTCATCAGATTTTCGGAGTCTCGATTTTCTTCTTTTCCCTGGAAATCCGTCTCCACCCGCCGCTCTTGTTCTCTAGAAAATGTAATAAATACAGATTAGATAGAGCTATATTTAAAAAAGTTAAATAAAAAAAAATATGATAATTATAACTTACTCTGCAGGAACGCTGCTTGAAGTGTGAAGGACAGTGAAAATTCAGCACGGCACTCACAACTCTCCAACAACCCACCCTCATCTACAAAAGAAATAAACGGTGGATATTAAAAGATTAACATCGGTTCGAGAATGCGTAGAGTTTGATGGTGTTGTGGAATATAAATGAATCTATTCAACACTTACCCCTTAGAGAAGGAGTGCCTCCGGAATAGCTGAATTTCCACCATTTCCACCAGAAAATATTATAGAGCATGTGAAATTTTGAAGAAACTACGTTCGCTAGTATTTGTAAAATTAAACTGATTTTTCAATCTGATTTCAATTATTTTAAATCAAATTGTAAAGACCCTTCTGTCAGTTGGAAATAAAATTTTATTAAACAAATTTGAACTAAACTTGAATTTTACACTGAAACAATTAAGTATTAATATTAGTTTCTCTGGAAAGAATTTTTTAAACATTTTCATAATGCTGAGTTTTGATAGTATGTATTTTGACGATATGACTGGAAATTTTTGAAATCGTCAAAATATAGACAGTTTACGAAAAATGTGAAGAGTGGAGTAAAATCATGATAAACTCTTTCAAAATATATGAGTAATAAGTAGAAGCGTATGTCATTGCAAACTAGCATTATTCTTTGTATAAAATATCGCAATCCAATTATACTACTGAAAATTGCATTCTATAATATTATTTTTGCAAGACTTCTAATTATTTAATTTTAAATTTCAGATGCTTTCAGATGGTGTATTTCACATTCATCTAGAGTAATGATTATTTAAGATAAGTCAGAGACAAATTCAGATTTTGATGTTTTTTTAACAAACATGCAGTGCGTGAGATAAAAATCAAGTATTACAAATTATGAAATAACACCAAGTATTTTTAAATACTTCAAATTTTGTTAATCTGACGAAAATAAAAAAAAAACTTTCAGTTGTTAATTTCTTAAAATAATAATAAACCTCTCGCGATGCATTACTTCTCGATAATTCATAAACTTGCATAAATTTGAAACAAAACTGTAATTCCACTTTTGTTTTGGTTTTTCTCTCTTATACTTATTCACAATGTCAAGATGAAATCAAGGATTATTCGAGGCAAAGCTGACAGAATGCGAAGATAAATCTGAATCAATTACATCGTTATTTTATTTTATTGTATAAAAGTAAAATTTCAGTTGCAAAGATAAAGCAACTGAAAGGAAGAGTCTCTTACTTTACATCGAGTTTCACATTCACTATTCCTATTCAGCAGAAAGAAACTGAATGGTTTTTATTGAAACAACTTTTATCCAAATTTGCAGAAGTTTTAGAGTATGTAGAAGATATTCATTACTTACCTTGATTGAAGCGATAAACACATTTTAAAATCCGGATATTCCTCTGAAATGATCACAGCTCAAACGATTCTGCTTGCAACTTCTCAAGATGGCGGAGGTAAAACGCTTTCCGATGAAGAGTAATAATATTAATGATTTTGGACATTCTTTAGATCATGTGAAATGCATTGTTTAAAGGTAAATTTAAAGAAACTATAGAAAAATAAAAGAACTTTAGGGAACGATACTATTGTCTGCTGTAGTTCATTCTTTTTCCAACAATGCTTCCCATTGTTAAAAAATTTTGGTCATTTAGTTCTCAAATGGAAGTTGACTGCATAGGTTGACTTTTATTAAAATAATTAAAATTCAGCCATTTATTAAGATATCAATTTCGTTATGACTTTGATTCAAAAGGCCCGAAGCACTTTGACAACTTTTGGTTGAGATAGCAATCAAGTACAATGCGATTTATTGTACTAATTCCTCGTTTTTTAACAGCTGTATACGATTTGTTCGCCGATAAATGTTTTATAATTCGGTTCCTGAATTACATTATAAGATTTGTTGCAGAAGACTTAATAGTTGCTCGTCCTCTTCCACAAGCCATATTAGCTTTAATATCAACATGCTGATGTTATTTCAAAGTCTTATTTCCTTCAATTGCATTGGTGGTATGGCATTTAATATGACATAGTGACATTCGGATGTTTCATTTTCATATAAAAACTATTAATTTGTTTTTTCATTTTACAATTAAGCACATCCCTGATTTCTAAATTAGCTTTGATTTTGGAAACATTTCTTTTCGACTTTGAATCAATTTGTCGATAAAAAGCTTACGCAGTGATTATTTATTCTTCTTTCTTTCTACAATTTAACCTCATTTTGCTTTCGGAGTTTACCGAAATAAAAAGAAATGTATAAGGAAAAAATCGAATGGTAGTTCTCATCAGATTTTCTTGGCTTCAGGGAGAAAAAGTTAATAAAATAAACTTAAAGCAATAAATCCACCGATTAACGTATTTTTCGCTTACTAATTTTGAATGATAGAATGTCTGAACTGAAATCTAAAAAGAAATGAGCACCAATTTTTCAGTCGCATGCCGACTGTTTCTCTTGCCGTCAAAACAAATCTATAGCTTTTGTGCCAAAAAAAAAAAAAAAAAATCCAAACCCAAATTTTCGGCCAATATTATATAAATAGGCGGTACTTACGCATTAACGCCACTGCGGCACGACTAATTTGGCGGTTTTTACTCTAATGCGCCAATAAAGAGCATTCCTGTTACGTATTAACGCCACCGCAGCTACAGATTTGGCGGTTTTGCTCTATTGCGCCAATAAAGAGCTTAATCTGTAGCTGAGGTGGCGTTGAATTTTGAAAGTGATTGGCGGCACTTAAAAACAGCCAAATCTGTAGCTGCGGTGGCGTTAATCCGTAAGTACCAAATAGCCTATATTATTATATAAATAGCCTATAATATTATATAATTCTGATCTTGATCTAATATTACTGTCGAATTACAAATTTTTCAACTGATTTCTCTAAAAAAGTTCAAATTATCTATATCTATACTTATAATAAAGCTCAATGTGTGTGTGTGTGTGTGTGTGTGTGTTGGCGCTCTACAGGCCAGGTTATTTGACATAAAGCTACCAAATTTGGTACATGTATACCTTAGAGGTCGGGAATGTGCACCTGGGGTCCCTTTTTTTGAAATTTTAATTAGAATTTTAATTATTAATTAAAAACTAACTTTCCCGCCAAAAAAATCTTCCATCTTCCCCACCGCCAACTTTTCCGCCAAAAAAATCTTCCATTTTCGCCACCGCCAAATGAGTAAGGCTTCCGATTTATTTTTCTCCCAACAGTAATGAGGCTAGGGTTAGTATTTTTCGGCGGATTATTTCAAACGATTCTGTTTATTTTCTTAATGTTTGATGCATTTAAAATTAAACATTGTTAATTAATCGATCCTTCAGATTCATTCTGAAGTACTTTTGAATTAAAATAAAACAGAATAAAGGAAATTAAAAATTTCTAATCCGCATAGCGTTACCCCAACTCGCGTAGAAAAAAAATCACGTATTTGCGTTACGTAACTAGCGTTGAAAATTCACGCATGCGCTTTGTGTTCTGAATTCCGCATTGTGTTGACGAATTATTATCAATGGATGCGGACTGGATTTAAATTTTTTTTAGGTTCGTTGCATGTTTTTGTAATTAAAATGTATTTATGTTAGTTATACATTTTTTGTATATGCTTATAGTTTTAAGTGCATCGTTTTTTAAGTAGTTTTTTTAAAACCTGTTTTAAACCGTCTATTTTAAACGATTCGTTTCATTTTCTTAGTGTTTGATGCATTTAAAAGTAAACATTGTTAATGAATCGATCTGCTCATGATGAATCTAAGAAAATTTTGTTGACAAATTCTTGAAATAATACGTAAATTGAAAAAGATATTCTTTAGTGCCCATAAAGTTTAAACGCTGAGTGACTCTATTTTCATTAATCAGATTATAAAAAAATTCTTTGTTTCAGTAAAAAATATTATTATATTAATTGCAGATTAATTATTTCCACTTTAATTTAAAACATAAATTCTACGGGTGCTAACAGAAAATTAGAGAGATACATATTACGTTATGACTGAAGGCCTTTATAATATTATGAGTGAATTATATGACTATCAAAATTTGAAGTTTTAAAATATTTTGATGAAGAAGCTATTAAAGTAGGAATTGCATAAAATATTTAAATATAAAAATTTTAACGAACATTAAGATTGGCGAACCGGTTGGTCGACAAATTCTTGAGATATTACATAAATTAAGAAAGATATTTTTTAGTTCCCATAAGGTTTAAATGCTCAGTGACTCTGTTTTCGTTAATCATGTTATTAAAAAAATTAACATTTATTGACGAACACGAACACACTGATATTCACCGTTACTCTGATTAGATGTTATAAAATCGGAATAGATAAACATAAACGTGTAAACAGCTGTTCGCCGGTTTCTATGGCAACACAGCTGGAAAGGGAAAAGAAGTTTCCGAAGAAAATTCACGCATGCGCATTGTTCTGATTGTTGTCATGACAACCACTTTCAACAGATGATTTAAATTATTTTTAGGTTAGTTACATGCTTTTGTAAGTAAATTGTATTTATGTTAGTTATATATTTTTTGTATATGCTTATAGTTTTAAGTACATCGTTTTTTAAGTAGTTTTTTTTAAACCTGTTTTCAATGATTTAAATTATTTTTAGGTTAGTTGCATGCTTTTGTAATTAAATTGTATTTATGTTAGTTATATATTTTTTTGTATATGCTTATAGTTTTAAGTACATCATTTTTTAAATAGTTTTTTTAAACCTGTTCTAGACCGATTATTTTAAACGATTCATTTTATTTTCTTCGTGTTTAATGCATTTAAAATGAAACATTGTTCATTAATCGATTTGTTCATGATGAATCTGAGAACATTTTGTTGACAAATTCTTGAGATATTACATAAATTAAGAAAGATATTCTTTACTGCCCATAAAGTTTAAACGCTCAGTGACTCTATTATCAGTAATCATATTATTAAAAAAAATGCTTTGTTTCAGTAAAAAATATTATTATATTAATTGCAGATGAATCATTTACACTTTAATTTAAAGCATAAATTCTACGAGGGGTAACAGAAAATGAGAGAGATACATATCACGTTATGACTGAAGGCCTTTATAATATTATAAGTGAATTTTATGACTATCAAAATTTGAAGTTTTAAAATATTTTGCTGAAGAATCTATTAAAGTTGGAATTGCATAAAATATTTAATTATTAAAATTTTAACGAACATTAAGATTGGCGAACCGGCTGGTCGCCAAAGGCGGCTAGTATTAAATATGGCAAATACTGTGTGATGCTTGTTATCAAAAAAGCTGATGAAAGGGCCGCCAGTTTTGCCACCACGCTTTATTGCTGTACATCATTAAATGTATTGTTTGAGAAAATGGAACAGCTTTCATATATAGTCATTTTCACCAAAAAAAAAAAAAATAATTGATAGCCAAATTTTATCGAATTGGCCGATTGTGGCACGAACGGTAGCAATAGCAAAATGGTAGAAAATGTTTCACTAAAATAATGCCAACCTCGCAAGGCGCCAAATGACTGTATATCAAAACGTAGCTGAGGAAATTTCATGAATAAATAAAAATGAGGTTTTTCAAACGGATGTAGAATTGTACTAAATACTCCCATTTGTTAATAATTTATTCATAAAATCTCATAAATACACATTTACATGAATATCTGTTTTTCCAAAGTTTACACAGAGATTTGGCGAACTGTTTTTACAATAGAAATAAAAGTAATTCTGTAACTAATCGCATTCCGACGATTCATTGTGATAAATCACACAATAATAGAATATTTTGCAACTAATGCTCGCCAGTATTAGGCGGTAGGTATTAAAATCGCCAAAGTTGATGGGCTAATGAAGAAGTACCGATGTAAATAATTAGAGAGGCCAACAGAGAGGAATTTTCAATAATTTTTTGCGTGGTTTATCGCCAATGTATGGGCACAAAATGCATGAGGAATGAGATTGACATTAAGTCAACAAAATATTTATTTATGTTGCTATAAAGAGGTTTTAGTTCAGAATTTTATTTAAGTAAATGTTCCGTTGTACTTTTCGTCTCATTCTCCCAAATGCTCTTTTATTCTATCAAACGAAAAAAATTAATTTACATACCTTCTTCTTGTTGATGTTGCTCAGATATTAAAACGAGACGATCGATTGCTTCTAATCCATTTTTTTTTATTATTCTTATCTTAACAAAAAATAAAACCTTTTACGAACTTCCTTCATGTTGATGTTGTTTGGATAGCAAAATGAGATGGGTCAATTTTTCATGAACCATTTATTTATCCTTAACCACTTCTTTTATTCTTAATTTTTGAAATTTATAGCAAAAAATGATAAATTCTCCTAGTTGAAATAAAAATATTTTTAAAGCCTTTTGTTTTTTTTTTACATTTAATTCATTTTAAATAATTGAAGAATATTGTTAGTTTTTTCGCGATTTATTAACAGTTCAATTTAACAAATTATCACACAAGCAACTTATTTTTGATTCAATTTTAAGACTATTTAAACCAGAGTGTGAATTCCCTCCAAAATATCCTTGCATACTTGTCAATACATTTGTTATACCAGGGAACGCCTTACATGGCATTGGTACAATAATCAAAAAATATTAACTTTTGGCGAAAATTTGGCATTTTAACAGAATTTATCATGTAATACTTGGCGAGTTATTGGGCGATTAATCACTACATGCATTACTAATTCCAAAATTGAGTTTGTGCATTTCACACGTTTTTCTGAATCGATTAAAAAAATAATTTGACAAATAACTGCATTTGTATTTGCAAAATCCCATTTAATATTTGATAGCTTTAAGTCACTGCGTTTTCCAACTGTCACGTTTACATGTTTCTAAAGTACAGACTCACCAATAGTCAGCCAGTTGGATTTGGCTCACAATTCGACAGGTACATTAAAGATGTTGAATCTGTGTTTACCGAATTTTATCGGTCTCTCTAGGTTTTGTAATTATCGTGTTCAATTCCTCAGAACAAATTTTACTCAATATTTGGCAGTAATCTGCAAAGTTGGTGTAATGGTAAAACAAATTTCAATCACGTACCCTGATTGCCTTTTTGAGTTACCTTTGTCACAAACAGACAGATGGAATTTTCCCAAAAATGTGTTTTTCGAACTCAGGAATGTCTAAAACGTGGAGATTTGTCAAACTCTCGAGTTCGAATTTTTTGACATTTAATATAATTTCTCTATACTATATATGCTAGAAGTTAAACATAGACTGTATCTAGATTTTTCATTGTAGAAAAACAGAAACGATCTGAATTCTTTATCACAAGCAGACTTGTATTAATGGTGGCAAAATATTAATTTCCTTGAAGGATATAAAGATGGTACATTTCGCTTCTGTTTTGAAACTCAACACTCCGTAAGTTTACTAAATAAAAATACAGAAGTTTATTTAAATTATTCAGAATTTTTTGAAAGCTTTTTTCCGAAATATATATTCTATTCGTGATGACATAATTTTTATCACTGAAATCATACAAATTCAATATTTTTCGATTCTTTTCAAAACATAAAAATATTAAAAGTATTTGTCGTACTGTATTGATGACGGTTTACAGATGTTGCAGCTATATGGCGATACAAATAATCTTTGCTATATCATTCTAATATGTGAATGCACCTTTAAATGCATACGTTGCTGCTGCCAAATGGATTCTCTTACATCATCATATCCCTGGTTGCAAAAGATAAGAGAAAAGTAGGTATTATAATATTTACATCAACATTCAGGTGAAGTTATTTTCCAGAGGTGCGTTGAAGATTTCTGTCTATATGCATTCATATCCAACGATGCTCCCTCATAATAATTGTCCGTATAACATTTATCGATAGTTTTGTGTTTATCCCAACGATTTATCAACTCTCGCCAAAATTCACCAATTTCATCGCTATCTTTTTAGCGTTCTTTTGGCGATAATATCGGGTTTGGCGAAAATGTTCGACGGGATAATCCCAAATTACGAATTCAGGTGAACCGGAGTTTAACCCCCTTCTGCGCCAAGTTGCGATAACGCGCCAAACCTATTATCTTTCGCCTTAATTATGCGTTATGACATCTGCTCCCTCGTTTTTGAACATTTCGCAAAACACAGCGCAAGACCATTGTTTTCGAGTTGGCGATTTTTGAAAATTGAGCCAAGAAGAAGATTAAACTCCGGTCGTACCTTTTTTTTCCCGAGGAGCATTGATGATTTCATCTATATACATGCATATCCAACGATGATCTCTCATAATAAGTGTTCCTATAACATTTATCCGTACTTTGGGATTATCCCGTCGACCGGTCAACTCTCGCAAAAATGCGCCAATTTCTTCGCTATCTTTTCGCTCCCTTTTGACGATAATATCGGGTTTGGCAAAAATGTTCGACGGGATCATTCCAAAATACGAAAATGGTCGACGGGATAATCCCAAAGCACAGATTTATCTTTGTCAGTATCTACAGATATTTTTCCAAGAAAGTTTGCCAAAAAATGCGCTACAGAAGTGACGATATCTCTTTAACAACGGGTTCTAAGGTGAAAGTTTACAGTTGGATGCCCCTTGATTTCTCGGGGATATTTTTGCCCCCAAGATCTGAGAAAAGAGAGTTTTCGGGTGGTAACCCAACAGTAACGTCAATGAAAACTAAACATTATGGAAACCAGAAGTAGTGCGTTATCGCTGATATGTGTCACCCAAATCTACACTAGAACCGGATCGGCTATTAAACCATAGGGAGTGGTCTTTCCAAAACTTTCTTGCATACTCTCCAATAAAATTGTTACCTCAGAAAATGCTTACAATGAATAGCTTACAATAGGTTTGCAATTGGCTTCGGCTTACAATAGATACCAAAAATTATAATTTGGTGATAATACACCATTTTTACTAGTTCTATCGAGTCATCCTTGGCGATTAATCCTTGACATAAGGTTAATATTATCCGAAAATTGAATTTAAGTTTTAGACTCTTTCGTCCAACCGATTGAAACAAAGATTTTACACAAAATTACACTTATAGTAAAAAAAAATCCCGTACCCAATTTGATATCGATTTTGAGTTATCTACATGTTTCTGAAATTGCAAATCTAGAGACAGTCAATCGCAATTTGGATTTGGCTCAAACATTGATGGGTGTCTACATTAGAAATTTTAAATCTGTGCATCGAATTTTATTCATCTATTTCTTTTTGTTTTGTATTTATCGGCTTAACTTATACTCAAACGGCCGACGGACTTTCTCTGAACGGATTATATTCAAAATTTGACAGAACTCTGCAAATGTGGTTTGCGGGCCATGTACTAAATTTCATCCATCTAGCTCAAAGCGTTTTTTAGTTATCTCCATCTCAGACAGACGGCAAAAATGTACTTTTTGAACACAGGGATGTCTGAAACATGAGAACTTATAGATAGGTCAAAATTTCGAGTTCGAATTTTTAGGCAATTACATTACTTTTTCTGTACTACGTAAACGAGAAAGTAAAAAATATGATACCTGTATTGAAAATACGTATATAATATTTCTTACAGAATGTATTTCAAATAAATTCAACAAACACCTATATTACAGTAGAAAAAGATCCTTTGACAACTTGCAACACAAAGAAATTTTTAAGAGCCTGCATGAAAGTCACTGTTCTTTAAACATCAATCGTATCTTTCACAGCCTCCTCCAAAACAGAAAAGTGACCCTAATGACTCCTGAAGGTAGGACCATGAAAGATCAGAAACAAGGCTGCCCTCAAGGATCATGCAGCGGTCCCGCTCTGTGGAATCTCGTAGTCAACGAAATTCTCAAGCAGGTCTGGCCAGAAAATGTATATATACAAGCCTCTCCAGATGATTTTGTACTGGTTATAGAAGAGGACACAAAAAATAGCATGGAAATAGAAACTCAACTTTCAATAGCCAAATTTAACTCTTGGTGTTCAAATAATCAACTTTCCATCTCCACGGAAAGAACAACCCTTATTTTATTCAGCAAAATAGCGAGAGGCTCCAGAATCACATGAAATGGTGACATCATCAAGAGAAACAAATCTATTAAATATTTAGGAGTCCTCGTTTATGGCCAATTAAACTGGCTGGAACACATAGAAGAACAAGGAGAATGGGCAATTAAAATTCATCAAAACCTCAAAAGAATCGCTGGAAGGACACGGGGAATCTCTCAGAAACACAAAAGAGTTCTTTATAAGACAGTAGTTGATGTTGGTTCATCAACGTGGTGTTTAAACCCATCTGACAGAATGAAGAGGAAACTCTCCACCATTCAGAGATCATTTCTTCTTTATATTTCATAAGCATACCGCACAACTCCAACAGCAGAGCTACAAACCATTCTTGGCATTCCACTCTGCATATGGAATTACAGTTTGAAGCCAGACTGACGACAATATATCGCCTAAGAATCCCTCTTCCGCAAAATATAACAGGGATACAACCAGAAGAGAAACTGGTTGGGAAGAAAGCAACTGGTTGGTCTACTCACCCTTCGCAGCATCTCAATCCCAACCAAATCTCATTAGAAGAGGAAGGAATAAATTTATCTCAAATAAACAATATCAATATCTTCACAAATGGCTCAAAAACAGAACATGGAGTTGGAGCTGCGTTTTGTGTCCTGTTCAATGATTCCTGGTCCTACCACTGGTCTGCCAAATTGAATGACAATACTGTTTTTCAAGCTGAACTCACCGCACTTTATGAAGCAGTAAATATGCATCTCAGTTTTCAAATAACAGTACTTTTAAAATACATGTCGATAATAGAGCTAATATCATGACATCTTCTAATCCAAAGAGCACAAACCAAACAGCAAGAGAAATTTTTTTATGTCCAGCTTTCAAAACCAAAAATAAAAGTTTCATGGTTTAAAGCACATGCGGGCAATAAAGGCAATGAAACTGCAGACCAACTGGCGAAGGACGTAACGCGAAATGAGCAATTTTATATGCAAACAAAGCTTCCTAAAGCACATATAAAAGCCCTCCTCCGGAAAGACATGCTTGAGGAATGGCAAGGATATTGGAGCAATGGTGTCACAGGCAGAAAAGTTTTTAATATCCTGCCTTCAGTCAACCTTCATCCAACTAACTGGATCAGAGAGGACATTATTTTCTTCTCAGAACACTGCCCTTTTCCTGCCTACCTCAAAAGGTTCAATCTGTCTGAGAGTGACCAGTGCAGTTGTGGTGGGACAGGCACCGCACTACATTATGCTATGGAATGCATCCTTACAATCTCTTGGCATATGAAAAAACCATCACCAAGCCATGAACAGGAATGGTTAAAAAGAGTCGCCATGCAACTTCCTTTCCAGGCAAAAAATCCACAATATAATCAAATTTATAAGTGAAAATAGAAACCTATTCTTGCCTCCATAGCTCTCAACATCAAGTCTCATACCAAAAAAGACTAAGGGAAAAAACAAGCACCGTAGTCTCCTGTCATACATTTCAATTAAACAGAGATTCTCTTCATTCCCATTTACCAAATTATTTTCCATCTGATTTCTCTTAACTGCATCCTGATCTAATATATCATAAAAAATAAGGGAACACAAAATATATTGTAACATTCCCCGTTTCCCAGTACAGATAAGACATTTACAGCCAGCTGTGTGGACGCAGTTAAATACTAAACTCCTGGAGATAGCAAGTTGGTGTATCTTTTCACCTTGGTGGTCTCGCATTAGCGACTACAGTGAAAGACCACATGTGGAATTCCTCGTCCTAGAGGTATTGATCGTACCTTCAAAGACAAAGGGGTGTCCAAACATCTGGATGCTAAATGTTTCTCATTGTGAAAGGACTATGATAACTCCGTGTTCCAGAATAGTCAGTTGTGAAAGGTGCATCACACAAAGGACCTTCCCACGACCGACTGTCACCGCTGAGAGAGCATATTGCTGAACCCCGATTGGCCGAAAGAGAGCTGAAATGACCAATGTAAATTAAGAGACGGTGATTGTCGCCGAAATAAAGTGCAGAGATATTTTTTATGAGAAGAGAAGAAACGAATTGCAGGCGGACTGATGGACTAAGCCTACGAATTCGTAGTCCGAGAACCAACTGAGTTTCATGAAAGCCTACAACTTTGACTGTTGTGTCTCCTACTACAGGTGTAAATAACTATTTATTTAACCAAGATTAGAGCAAGTTGTTCTTTTGTATATATAGGGCTGTAAAATAAAGAATTGTCTGAAAATTCTGCCTCGTGATTTGATCAGTCTAGATCAAAGACATTACAATATGTATAATTTTACACATTTTATCTCTCTGCATTATATTTATAAGTTTAATATTTCAAATTATATTTCAAAGTTGAAAAGTTTTGTAAACGGTTTCACCTTAATATAATTTCTTATATTCATGTAAATACTGTAAATAGTTTGTTCCTCCTTCGTTTTTATACTGTAAATATTTTGTTACTTAAATAAAAATTCCCGTTACATGCCCACCAAACCGTTCAGTGACCAGAATGGTCACGGATACGGGGATATAAGACGGCGTTCTGTTCTGTATTACAGCAGAGCTTTAGAAATAGGGTATTCTTTTTACATAAATTTTGTAAAGGAAAATGTAAGAAAAGATTTATCTTTCATTTATGCCTAAGCAACCTTTTCTTTACTGTGAAGATCACTCTTTTATTATTCAGGAACCAAATACTACATGGGCATCATCTTATACTTAAGATCCATTTCTAAAACTACTAATACATTTCTAAAGACATTTAATTTTCTTTAGTTCATCCTTATTTCGTCAACATTCCTTGTTATTTTTTCCTTGCTATATTAATCCTGTTTTGGAGTAAGAGAGATGACTTAAATATGAATACTTCCATCGGAACAGTAAGTCATTTGAGCAAAAGCAACGTGTAAAAGTGAAATAAAAAATAGCATGCAAATTTTATTTGAGACCCTTCCTTGAATTAGAATTCAATTTATTTAATTGATTCGCTTTCGAAGATTGATGGGAGAAAAATTTAACTTTTATATTTGTAAAACTTTTTCATAAAGATTAAAAAATTTACTAGTACAGCAATTGGATTATATGCCATTGATATAATGAAATCGCCAAAATACTGATAGTTCTGAGAAAAATAAGAAGAATGGCGTCAAATCATTCTAAATAATTTCAAAATAATCGAGACAGAAATAAAAGTTTATGTGTCTGCCAACTAGCAGCATCCTTGGTGTCAAATATCGCAACCAAACTGTACTACTCAGAATTGTATTCTATGATTTTTGGAATGTCTTTAAATTCTTTAATTTTAAATTTCGGATATTTTATGATAGTGGATTTTACCTTCATATAGAGTAATGATCATCTAAGTGTAGTCAGTGACAAAATCAAATGCTAATGATATTTTAACAAATATATAATGAGCGTGATGAAATTCAAAATCCTACTACTACTACCTATGACAAACCTACCAGAATGCGAATATAAATTTGAATCTATTTCATCCTTATTTTATTTTATTCTCTAAAGGATAAAATTTCAGTTGCGAAGATAAAGCAAATGAAAACAAGAATCTCTTATTTAACATCGAAGTTCCCATTCACTATTCATATCCCGAAAAGGAAAACTCAGTGGTTTTTATTGAAACAACTTTTATCCAAATTGTCAGAAGTCTTAGAGTATGTAGAAGATATTCATTACTCACCTCGATTGAAGCGATAAACACATTTTAAAATCAGGATATTATTCTGAATTGATCGCAGCGCAAAATGTTCTGTCTTCAGCTTCTCAAGATGGCGGAGGTAAGACGATTTCTGATGAAGTAATAATAGTACTGATTTTGGACATTCTTTGGATAATGTGAAATGCATTGTTTAAAGGTAAATTTAAAGAAACTATAGAACAATGAAAGTAATTAAGGAAACAATATTACTGTTTGTTGTAGTTCATTCTTTTCCCAACAATGCTTTCCATTGTTAAAAAAGTTTGGTCATTTAGTTCCCAAATGGAAGTGGACTACATTGGTTGACTTTATTAAAATAACTAAAATTCGACCAATTTATTAAAATTTAAATTTCGTTAAGAGTTAGATTCAAAGGCCCGATGCGCCATGGTGCTTTTTCAATGATTTGAGATAGCAATCAATCCTTCTATCGATCAAATACTTCTTCGTCTCTAAATTTAAGAGTTATCCTTTAAAAGCTCTGATGTTGCGGCAGAATCATACACTTCAGCACTATCCATTTATTTAGAAAAAGAAAAGAAATTTAGTGATCTGATAGCTTTTTGAATTCCATTTTTATAACAGAAAGGATAATAGCTTGAATTGAATTTATTAGAGTCATTTAAATTTCTTTGTCCCTTAAATGTTTAAGGTTGTCTGTATATACATCGGATTATGCACCAAAAAATAATAGGAAAACTAGATTGAATTAATATTTTTTTAAAAACATTATACTATTTCTGCACAGATAAAACTTTGTAAATTGTAACTGAATTGCGTTATAAGCTTCACTGATGAGGATATAACAATTGCTCATCCTCTTCTCCATGTCATATCAATTCATCTTGATAACAAAAAACTTACATTATTCAAAACGTCCTGCGTTTCCATTGGTGCTATGGCTTTAACATAAATTAGTGACATTCTGGATAATGCAATTTCACGTAAAAGCTATAAAGTTAGTTTCTTTTCATTTCTTAATTACTAACTAATGAGCACCAGTGGCAGTCGATTGGCAATAAAATCGCCGAAGTAAGTGGGCTAATGAACACGTAACGAAGTAAATAATTAGAGAGGCCAACATAGACGAATTTGCAATTATTTTTTGAGTAGTTTATCGCCAAATACTATGAGTCAAGTATAAGAATAGGCAGAAAATGCGTAAGGAATGAGAATTGACATTAAGTCAACAAAATATTTATTTATGTTGTATAAAGAGGTTTTAGTGCTAATTTTTTTTTTTAAAGTAAATGTTCAATTCGTTCTTTTGCTCTAATTCTTCCAAATGCTCTTTTATTCTATCAAACGATAAAATTAATTTACATACCTTCTTCTTGTTGATGTTGCTCAGATAAGAAAATGAGATTTGCGATTGCTTCAAAATCCATTTATTTTAAATCTTATCTTAACAAAAAAAATAAAACGTACGCATTTTACGTACTTTCTTCATGTTGATATTTCTTGGATAGCAAAATCAGATAGGTCAATATTTCATGAACCCTTTCTTTATCCTTAACCAATTTTTTTATTCTTAATTTAATTTTCGAAATTTATAGCAAAGCACAATAAATTCTCCTAGTTGAAATAAAAATATTTATAAAGCCTTTTGTTTATTTAAATTTAATTCATTTTAAATAATTGAAAAATATTGTTAATTTTTTCACGATTTATTAAACATTTCAGTTTGTTGTTGTTGTTTCTAATCCCAGCTATACCACCTCCATGAAACCAAAGATCTCTAAAAAGTTTAAAAACAATGCCGGATGCCTTAAAATCTCAAAAATCGTAAAATTTAAACATTTAAGAATGTGATTGGTGGAGGCTAGATCTGCGTTCTACCAAGGACATTCAGCAAAGATCCTCCGTCCGTGTTGGAAGGTGAGGGATTGGTTGTGACCACTAAAAAAAAACGAGAGAGAGTCGTTTGCTGTTTTCTAGAGATATTCCGGCGGTGACACCAAACAGGACTCTGACAAAAGTATCAAGGATGAGCAGGTGGGACTCTCCAAAGTGCACTCGTTTCCATCTTTTAGATAGAGGAGATTTGAGAATAAGTTAGTGTTGCATCACCATGAAATATGGCAGCTGAGGCAGTCTTAGCTAATTTATCTGCTATCTCATTACCATTAAAACAACATGTGATGGGACCCATTAAAAGTCTATAGAGTGTTCAGCGGAGAGCCTGGCAATAAGATCTAAGATATTCATGCTAATTTTATCCCCCATTTTCGTCCAATGGGAAAGGTGCTGTATAGAGGTACGAGTGTCAGTCAAAATCCAAATGTCTCCGAAGACAATTTCAAGGGACGTGTCGATATATTGAAGTCCCTTATAGATTGCAGTAGAGTTTTACAGTTCAATTTAATAGCTTATCAAACACGCAACTCATTTTTGATTCAATTTTAGGACTATTTAAACCAGAGTGTGGATTCTCTCTGATATTTCCTTGCATACTCTCCAATCCATTTGTTATATTAGAGAACGAACGCCTTACATGGCATCGGTCCAATAATCACAAAATAATAATTTTTGGCGAAAATTTGGCATTTTTACTGAATCTATCATGTAATACTTGGCGAGTTATTTGGCGATTAATCACTACATACAATACCAGTTCGAAAATTCAGTTTGTGTTTTACGCACGTTTTTCGGAATCGATTAAAATAAAAAATTTGACAAATAACTGCATGTGTAATTGCAAAATCCCATTTAATATTTGAAAGCTTTAAGTCATTGCGTTTTTCAACTATCGCATTTACATGTTTCTAAAAGTACAGGATGCCTGATAGTCAGCCAGTTGGATTTCGCTCAAAATTAGACAGGTAGATTATAGATGTTAAATCTGTGTTTACCGAATTTTATCGGTCTCTCTTCGTTTTGTAATTATCGTGTTAAATTCCTCTGGACAAATTTTACTCAAAATTTGGCAGAGATCTGCAAATTTGGTGTAAACACCCTATACCTAATTTCAACTGCCTTACTAAGGGTTTTCTAGTTACCTTTGTCACAGACAGACAGATGGACTTTTACAAAAAATGTATTTTTCGAACTCGGGAATGTCTAAAACGTGCAGATTTGTCAAAATCTCGAGTTCGAATTTTTGGACAGTTACTGTAATTTCTCCATGATATATATGCTAGAAGGTAAACAGTAGACTGTATCTAGATTTTTCATTGTAGAAAAACAGAAACGATCTGAATACTTTATCAGAATTAGACTTGTATTAAGTTGACAAAATATTAATTTGCTAGAAGGATATGAAGATGTTACATTTCTCTTCGGGTGTGAAACTCAACTCTCCGTAAGTTTACTTAATAACAATAGAGAAGTATATTTCAATTATTCAGAATTTTTCGAAAGCGGTTTTTCGAAATATATATTCTATTCGTGATGACACAAGTTATAATCACAGAAATCTTACAAATTCAAGTTTTTTGGATTCTTTTTGAAACATTATAATAATAAAAGTATTTGTCGTACCGTATTGATGACGGTTTACAGATGTTGCAGAAATATGGCGATACAAATAATCGTTTCTATATCATACAATCATGTGAATAATCCTTTATATGCAGATGTTGTTGCTGTCAAATGGATGCTCTAACATCATCATATCCTTGGTTACAAAAGATAAGAGAACAGTAGGTATAATAATATTCACATCAACAATCAGGTGAAGTGTTTTCCCCATGTGCGTTGAATATTTCATCTACTATATACATTCATATAAAAAGATGTTGTCTCATAATAATAGTCCGCATAACATTTATCTATACTTTGTGATTATCCCGCCAACTATAAACTCTCGTAAAAATGCGCCAATTCTTTCGCTATTTTTAACGCCCTTTTGGCGATAATATCAGGTTTGGCGAAAATTACGTAATTACGAAAATGGTCGACGGGATAATCCCAAAGAATCTATTTATTATTGTCAGTGTCTACAGATATACCTTCGAGAAAGTCTGCCAAAAAATGCGCTACAGACGATATCTCTATAATAAAGGGATCCGTTGTAAAAGTTTACAATTGAATGCCCCTTTATTTTTTGGCTATTTTTTTGACACCAAGATCTGTGCCAAGGGGTTTTTGGTCGATAACCCAACAGAAACGTCAATGAAAACTGAACATTATGGAAAACAGAAGTAGTGCTTCAGCGCTGATATTTGTCGCCAATCGATGGGGCACCCAAATCTACACTAGAACCGGATCGACTATTAAACCAGAGGGAGTGATTTTTCCAAAACTTTCTTGCATACTCTCCAATAAAGGTGTTAGCTCAGAAAATGCTTAGAATGAATAATTTACAATAGGTTTACAATAGGCTTCGGCTTACAATTGGTACAAAAAATAAAACTTTAGTGATAATACACCATTTTTACTAGTTCTATAGAGTCATTCCTGGCCATTAATCCTTGACATAAGGATAATATCATCCATAAATCTAATTGAGTTTTAGACTCCTTCTTCCAACCGATTGAAACAAGGGTTTGTCACAAAATTACACTTATAGTAAAAAAAATCTCATATCAAATTTGGTATCAATTTTGAGTTATCTACATGTTTTGAAAGTGTAAATCGCAATTTGGATTTGTCTCAAACATTGATGGGTGTCTGCATTATAAATTTTAAATCTGTACACTGAATTTTATTCATCTAGTTCTTTTTATGCCGTATTTATCTTCTCAACTGATACTCAAACGACCGACGGACTTTCTCTGAACGGGTTATATTCAAAATTTGATAGAAATCCACGGATGTGGTTTGCCGGCCATGTACCAAATTTCTTCCGTGTAGTTCAAAATGGTTTTAAGTTATCTTTGTCAGAGACAGACGGTAAAAATGTCAAAATTTCGAGTTCGAATTGTTCGGCAATTACATTAGTTTTTCTATACTACTTAAACGAGAAAGTAAAAAATATGATACCTATATTGAAAATGCGTATATAATATTTCTTGCTGCATGTATTTTTCAAAGAAATTCAACAAACACCTGTATTACAGTAAAGATTTAGAAATAGAATATTCTTTTTACATAAATTTTGTTAAGGAAAATGTAAGATAAGATTTATCTTTCATTTATACCTAAGCAACCTTTTCTTTACTATGAGCCCTCAGGGGCTCACCTTCTTTAGGTGGGTGCGAGTGTCCCAATTCCGAGGTACTCAGGGATCTTTTGATCTTTTTCTCTCCTTTCCCCCTTTTCTCTCTTCCTACTCCCCCCTTCCCCTTCTCTATACTTCATCCTTCCATCCCTCGTAGGTTAGCGAGGGAGCTCTCTATGAGAAGCGGTTGCCACTCTGTTTGCTTCTTGCTTCTCATGGACAACCAAAGGCCCCACATGTTTCCGTGCGTGACGACCCATAAGACGGGTGGTACATTTCTGTTCCTGATGTACTAATACGAGACGTTTGACAGTTTGCTTAAGGGGATCAAGCGAAAGTGGTCAACTTCTGGGGCTTGACGTTAAGGGTGGTCAACGTTCCCGGAAGTGGCCCTTAGTGTATAGGTTCCAGCTAGCACTAGGGTGAATGCCGAGGCTGAAAATACCCAGAGCCGGTAAATTCCTTCACTTGTAGGACTCAATGGTGGGCGGTGCCGTTGGAACCCGAATTCTTATCTATTTTGCATGGGCTCTTCTAATCACACCGTTGTTACTGCTGATTCAAAGTTTTTTATCATGTCTACTGTTGAAACATTTCACGAAATTTCACCATTTCTTGTTCATAAGCTTATTCAGTCACATATTGGAGAAGTGAAAAATGTTAAAAAATTGAAATCTGGAGACTTATTAATAGAAGTATCGAATTCTTCACAAGCAATAACTTTAAGAAAACTTACTACATTAGGAAACATAGAAGTTAATGTTTCTGTGCACATAAGTTCAAATTTCTCTCGCGGAGTTATTTCTGAGCATGGTCTCAAAAATCACACTGAATCAGAACAGGTTCAGGAATTGTCAGAACAAAAAGTTTGTGCAGCACGCCGTATTTACATGAAACGGGATGGTCAGTTAATTCCTACGCAACATGTTGTCTTAACGTTTTCAACTACTGATCTACCAAAATTTATCAAAGCAGGTTACTTAAGATGCACTGTAAATCCGTATATTCCAAATCCAGACAGATGCTTTAAAAGCCAAAAATTTGGCCATTCACAGCAGGCTTGCAGAGTGTTGAAAATCTGTGCTAAGTGTTCTGTTTCTGGTCACTTCTCTTCTGAGTGTATTTCTGATGATATAAAATATATAAAATGCCGTGGAGATCACCCATCGTATTCGAGATCTTGTCCTCAATGGATACTCGAAAAAGAAATCCTTTCAACAACGATACGTCGAAATATTTCCTTTGCTGTAAGCCAAGAAATTAGTTACTGACCACAATCCCAAACCAGGATTATTATACTCATCTGCTGTAAAGCAATGTTCAAACGGTGGCCATATTACAGATTCCACTAAAGCCGAATCTAACATGTTTTCTAGAACGATTTTATCAACAATACCTCCTAATTCTTCACAACACGCAAAAGAACCACCAATTTCTGCAAACACTTCTTCCACTATTAATACTTCGTTGAAACAAAAACCCGAATGTTCAAATCAAATCCAGACCATTAAAGCAACAAAACTCTTACAATTCTAAGAAACCTGAACATCTAAAGGGAATGAAAGCAGTCAAAAAAGCTCGTTTGGCTGCCTCAAAGAAAAAGAAAGATTTGACAAATCGCCCTATAACTAAAGACGATTCTAAAAAAAAATGAAAAATATTATAAATGCACAAAAAGCTGAAACTCTGATAAATATCCATCCATCAGATGATAACCTTTTGACATAAGATAATGAGAAAGATGTTTTTATATATTTTCCGAAAAGGTCCTGAGGATAGGTTTTTTTCTCATCTTTTTTATGTCAAACCTGATTTCTTGGAACTGCTGTAGCGTTAAAAATAAGATTTAAGATCTAAAAGGTATTATTAACGCATACCAACCTTCCATCATTGCACTTCAAGAAACGTACCTCAACCCAGGAGATACAATTTCACTAAAGCATTATAATACTGTACACAAAATCGGAATGGGAAATAGAGCCTCGGGAGGAGTAGCCTTGCTGATTTCGAGCTCATTCCCTTCATCTCCATTAACCTTAAATACTCCTTTGCAAGCAATAGCTGTTCGAATCCACACCCACTCATTATTTACAATTATCTTTTCTCTTCCACCGATCACATCTGTCGATCAGACGAGTCTTAATAACCTCATTTCTCAACTTCCTGAACCATTTATTGTCCTAGGTGACATGAATGGTCACAGTCCACTCTGGGGTAATGAAGATGTTAATACCCGAGGCTTACAGATTGAAAAGATTTTAAATGATTTCAATCTCTGTTTATTAAATAACGATCAATGCACTTATTTTCAGGAACAAACTAGAACGTTTCACTCTGTTGATCTTAATATATGCAGTCCACCCCTCATGCCCTATTTTTCCTTACAAGTTGACAAGTACCTACACAATAGTGATCATTTTCCTTTGATTATATCTGATAGCAGACGACAAACCCCATCTGCCAGTCACACTTCAAGATATAATTTTAAAGCAACAAATTAGTTTAAATTTCAATCTATGGCAAACATAAAAAAGAAATAGTAATTAATAATAGTATAGTAGATACTGCAGTTAAAAATATCACCGATATTTTAATTGCTGCAGCCGATTATTCAATACCTAAAATCTCAAATAATTTCAAAAAACATAGGAAAGTTTGGTGGAATGATGATTGCCGAAAAGCATACAAGAAACAACGGAAAGCTTGGGACCTTTTTCGACGCAATCCAACAACTTCAAATTTGGTCAGTTATAAGCGAGTTAAGGCTAATTCAAGAAGGATACAACGCCGCAGTAAACGAGAATCATGGGAACAATATATCAGCAGTATACACTCCTCTATATCCAATAAAAAATTATGAGAAAGAGTGATAAAAACATGTGGCATATTTAAATCTTCAGATATCAGAATATTGTACAATAATGGACTTCCAGTTACATCTGTACTAGATATATCTAACTGCATTGCATCTGCATTAGCTCATACCTCAAATAGCAGTAATTATTCTACTTTTTTTCACACCACAAAAGTGCAGCAGAAAAGCAAAAACTAAATTTGAACGCTTCTTCATACGCCCAGTATAACACAGATTTCACTTTATTTGAACTAAAACATTGTCTTTCCCAAATGAATAAAACCTCTCCAGGTCCTGACAATGTTAGTTTCCTTATGATAAAACATCTTTCTAATACATCTTTGCAGAATTTATTATTGCTTTATAACAGAATTCGGAATGAACACTCTTTCCCCTCCTCATGGCAACATGCTATTATAGTGCCAATTCTCAAACCAGGAAAAGAACCATCAAACACTTGCAACTACCGACCCATTGCCCTCACTAGCTGCCTTTGTAAACTCCTTGAAAAAATGGTTAATAAGCGTCTAATTTATTATTTGGAAACCAATAAAGTTTTTAGTCCCTTTCAAAGCTGGTTTAGACAGGGACGCTCCACAACTGATAATTTGCTTGCTTTGGAGAATGAAATACGTAATTTTTTTATTCGTAGACAGCACACAGTATCTATCTTCTTCGATATTAAAATAATCTATGATCGCGCTTGGCGATTTGGCATTCTTCGCGATCTGTATAACTGTAATCTACGAGGTAACCTGCCCCTTTTCATACAAAAATTTTTAGAACTTAGAAAATTTAGAGTCAGAATTGGAGGTTAGTTATCCGACTATTTTATTCAAGAGGAAGGCGTATCTCAGGGCAGTGTTCTCAGCGTAACACTTTTTGCTTTAAAAATAAACGTTATCATAAAACATCTTCCAACTTCTGTGAAAGTTTTCCTTTATGTTGACGACTTGTACATTTCTTGTACAGGGGATAATATGAGTTTTATTGAAAGACCACAGCAGTTAGCAGCAAATAAGATCCGAAAATGGGCCAACTTTAACGGATTCAATTTTTTCTACGTCTAAAACCACATGTGTGCACTTATGTCGCAAGCGACGACTTCATCCGGAATCTGAGATTAAGATTTACGGTCAACTCATCAGTGTTGTAAATGAGGTTAAATTCTTAGGACTGATTTTTGATTAAAAAAAAAACTTGCTTTCCGCCCTCATATTTTACATTTACGTAAGAAACTTGAAAGAGCTTTGAACATCCTGAAAGTCCTTTCAAATATGTCTCGGGGACCTTCCAGAACATCATTATTTTGAGTCTACAGAGCAGCCATACTCTCTAAGATCGATTATGGATGTGTGGTTTATGGTTCCGCAAAATAAAGTGTGCTTAAAAGATTGGATCCTGTTCATCATTCAGCTCTCAGACTTTGCAGAGGGGCCTTTCACACTTCTCCTGTCGGAAGCCTGTATGTTGTGAGTTGTGAGTAGGGATTGCAATACCGGTATTCGGTATTTGTTAGATCTGAATACCGGGATACCGGTTTTAATACCGGTATTAGAAATTTTAGAAAAATAAAGAAAACACAGGTGTTTCTTTGTTTTATTTGCCAGTTTTATTAGAAAGTGTAAATATCACAACAAATAATTTGTAACTTATAAATTATAACAGTATATAAAGAATTACAAAAAAAGTAAAGGAACAACTTATTTATTTAAATCACAAAAAAATGTAAATATTACTATTTAGTCTGTGGTACTAAAACAAATTTTTGAAATGTGTTCTTAAAAAACATAATGCATCAATTGTACTGTCATTAAGCCTGAAAAGTAATTTTCTGCAAAAATCACTAGCTGTCAAAAACGCTCTTTCGGCATCTACGATAGTTAGTGGTACTGTTAGCAAATGCGCGATATACTTTTTCCAAGTATTTACCTCTAAATCCCTCATCTTCAAATAAATCGATTTCTTATTGGATGGTTTTGGATATAGCTGATTTCTGTATTGTATTTTGGTTCGTTGAAATTTTCTTATTTATCGCAAATTCTAATTTTTGTTCAAGAGACAATTCCTTTTCAATATCGACATTAGTGTCATAATAATCTTTGATAACTGAATCGAATTCTTTTGAATGTGGATGGGTTTGTGGGTAAAATATTTTAAGAAAATTTACTATAAACTTAATCAGGTTTGACTTGGTTCTTTCCTTTTCTTCTTTTTCATTTTTAAAATCATTGTAATTATGTAAATACCATAAGACATTTTCTATTTCGATATGCCTTTCTTCTGTGCGATTTTTCAATGTAATATATAATCTTCAGATAGTGATGTATGCTGTTCTAGTATAATGTGTGCTGTTAGGAGTAAACGGTTCCAACGTGTTTTAAAATCTAGTATTAACATATATTCTGTTTTATTTTCAGTTAGTATGTATTTTAATAATATGTCATCTTTTATAAGGGAACGTTTAAATATCTTAACAATCTTTCGAACTTTATAAATTATAGGAAGCAATTCTTGATGGATTAATATTTCATCCTCATTAGCCATATCTTCTTCAACAATTATATTGTTATTATCTTCATTGTCAATATCACTCTCAATCTTACTCCTATCAAAGTTGGAATCCGAAATTTCTATATCCACAATATTTGGATTCTTCTGTTCTTTATATTTTTGGTATAATACATCTATTACTCCTAATTGAATTCCATGAGCATAGCACAATTGCTGATTTGCACTAATCAACTTTCCAACTTTTTTCATAACTGTTGCTCCATCAATCATTATGTATACAATTTCTTCTTTCAGGGATAATCCATGTTTCGCTAATTTAGATTTAAGCAATTAATTAAGCCATTAATTAGTTAATTAATTTCGCTCGTTAGGGAGACATAAAAACAAAAACGTATACTATTTTGCTATGTTGGCGATCCCTGAACATATAGTGGAGACCATTTTAAAAAATTTCTAGTAAATACCGAAAAACCGGTATTTAAACTTGTGAATACCGGTATTACAAAATTGTACAAATGGCTCAAAATACCGGTATTCGGTATCCCGGTATACCAGTATTGCAATCCCTAGTTGTGAGCCTTCTCTAGACCACAGAAGGAAAGTGTTGAGGCTTCATTATTATTTTAAAACTTCATCTCCTCCATCACATCCACTTTTTAACTACAAACAAAGTCGTTTCATACATCGCTTGCAAAATGCTAGGCCAACAATCATTCCTTCATTTTTCTGAAGAGCTACAAACATTCTCAATGGCTTAGGTATGACTCATATTCATGTTATGTCGATTTTAAAACATCATCTCACCCCATGGAAATCTTATGGTATAACATATCTAAATCCATTCAAAACTTTTGACAAATCTAATACGACTCCTACAGCGTACCAATAACTTTTTGCGCACCACAGGGAAGAATATATAAATTTTATTCCTATTTTTACAGACGGTTCAAAATGCTCTTCTAATACTTCTATTCCAACACGAACAATCTCTAAATTAAAGGCAAGTAAATGCGCTTACCTTTGTTTTGTTGGTTGGAATCTCTTTTAGGTTACATACTGGTGTTGTTGTCTCCATCTGCAGCTGAAAATCTCAAATATCTAATTAGTGGCAGGTTCAGTGACTGTATGACTCATTAACATGGGGAACTTCTCTTTAAGATATTATTTTAATAGTTACTTGATTATAGGTTACATGATTAAGAATATATTTACAAGTTAGAAGAGTATAAAACGCGTTCGTTGGTTGCCGCCAAATCGAGAGGAAGTCAACAAACCCCTGGTGGTGAGAAGGGAAAGTTCTTCACAGTTAAAACTGGTTACAGTTAAGGCCTGGTATCCAACACTCTCCCACCTTTGAGTTTCGTAAAGACTTTAGATACTCAAACCAATGAGTCTAGGAGAGCATTGGGCTTTAAAAGCCGGCCATAACGGGATCTTCTTGGTTGTCTCACATCTGAAACAGCATGAGAGTCACTAGAGGTAGGTGTACCATCAGGAATCATCATTGTGGATGGAGAATCACTCTTTGGGAGACACGGGATAGCAGATTTTTCACTTTGGCTGACCTCAAGAGGAAAAAGTCTCTGGATTGGACGTAGGAAAGACCCAGATTTGGTCTGGACTTCCACGAGACGAACTTTCTTGTCTTTTCCAAGATATAATTTGATGACTCTTCCCAAAGGCCAATTTATTCGCTTGACGTTACTATCACCGATGAGAACAATGTCTCCTTCTTTAATTTTAGATTCATTACGAATCTTTGAAAATTCTCTAAGATGTCCAAGATATTCGATTCTGAAACGTTTTCTGAGATCTTGACACACTTTTTGCCGTTAGAAGAATCTTTTATTCATTCTCTTAGCATCTATTTGATCTATATCTGGAACTCCTATTTCTTTTACATCTTGTAAAAACATAGCAGGTGTTAATGCTATAAGGTCCTCATTGTCTTCACTTAAGTATGTCAAAGGTCTTGAATTTATAATGCCCTCAGCATCGCATAGTACAGTGTACAATTCTTCAAATTGTAAGGAGGCCTTTCCAAGAATTTTTCTTAAGATAGATTTCAACATACCTATAAGCCTTTCCCAAAATCCGCCCCACCATGGGGCTGATGGGGGGTTGAATTTCCATAGGATTTTCTTTACTGAGGCATATTCTTGTATTTTCACCCAATCAACAGATTTCAGCTCATTAGAAGTACCCACTAAGTTGGTTCCATTATCTGAATAAATTGTAGCTGGTCTTCCTCTTCTAGAAATAAACCTTCGTAAAGCTAGAATAAAACTATCTGTTGATAAACTAGTTACCAGCTCGATGTGGACTGCGCGATAAACTGCGCATGTAAAAAGTACAGCCCAACATTTGCTTTTGTTTTTCAAATATAGTGGTCCGCACAAGTCAACTCCTACTACTTCAAAAACATAAGCATCTCTGACGCGATCTTCGGGTAGTGGAGCACTTGCTACTTCTAATGGCCGAGATGAAAAACGTTGACATATTACACAATTCCTTATTACTTGACGTATTGTCTTCCTGCTTTTTAAGATCCAATAATTCTCTCTTAAACTCGACATCAAAATCTGTATCCCAGCATGACTAAGTTCAACATGCTTTTCAAAAATAAGTTTTCCAATAACATCATGCTTTGAAGGCAGCAAAATTGGAAATCTAAATGTTGGTAGATCACTTCTTTGAGAAATTTTGGTCTTTACTCTTAATAAACCATCTGAATCCAGGAATGTCTGTAAGTTCAGTTTTTCATTCCCCAAAAAACATTGACTTTGAACTTGTTTTAAAATGTACTTTTCTGCAGCCTCTACTTCTTCAAAATCTAGGGTACCGAATTTTCTTTCTTTTTTCTGGGTTTTAGCATTTTTATAAAAACGAAAAATCCAAGCCGTGATTCTGGTCATTTTTCGGAAAGAAGATACCTTAGAAAAGTACTCTAATTGCTCTTTCGTGGTGTTAGTGACAGACACAATAGATTTTCTTTTTTCGGAGTTTACAACGTCGAAATCTGGCATAGTTTCCGAAACAGGCCAATCTTCTATAGGCATTCTCAGCCAATTTGGACCCTTCCACCAAAGAGATTTCACAAGTTCCTCTGCATTGGAACCTCGTGATGGAAGGTCAGCTGGGTTTAATGTTCCACTTATGTGCCTCCAGTCTTCAGGATTGGTGAGTTTACGGATTTCCAATACCCTGTTGTAAACAAACATGGCCCAATTCTCATTTCTTTTGATCCAATACAAAGCATTCATAGAGTCAGACCAGTAGAAGATTGGTATGTTCTCAAGTCCAAGTTCGGATATGGTTGCTTTTGCCAATCTAGCACCAATAGTACAGGACAAAAGTTCTAGGCGTGCAATAGAGATCTTTTTCAAAGGAGCAACTCTATTTCTAGCTTGTATTAACTGGCACGACGTGCTATCAGCAGATTCAGCTCTCAAGAAGATACATGTAGCGTAGGCACTCTGACTTGCGTCACAAAAAACATGGATGGAAAATTTGGAATCTTCTGCAAAGTCCTCACGTACACATCTTGGTATTTCAAGATCATTCAATTTCGGTAACTTCATCTTCCAGCGTTCGAATCTTTCAGTTATCAGCAGAGGGAGTTCAGCATCCCAGGACAGACCCAATTTCCAGCATTCCTGCAACAAAGATTTGGGCTCTAGAGTCACTGGACAAGAAAATCCTATCGGATCAAAGATTCGATGAACGGTTGACAGGATTTTTCTTTTTGTAATAGGTCCTTTATCTTCTTTCATCAAACTTTTCAAATCTAGAGATATAGTGTCCTTTGGTAAATTCCACAGAAGCCCAAGAACTGGAACCTTTCGGTCTTCTTGCCTTTCTTCAGTTTTGTCTTCAGTAGGAGAATGCTCCCACCCTCGAAGTTCAAACTTGGCAGTAGATAATAGTGCTTGTGATTCCGAAATAAATCTAGCGAGTTCTTCTCTTCTGTTGACGCTGAAAACACAATTATCAACGTAGAAGGACCTCATAAGTTGCTGGGCTGTTTCCTTGAGATGATCTGGGGCGTTTTTTAAATGAAGTTCTAATGTAGCTCCTAGAAGGAAAGGACTGGAGGAGATTCCGAACACAACTCTTTTGTGCTGCAGGATCTTGATATTTCCGTCTTTTCTTCTATCCTTCCATAAAAATCTGAGATATGGTCTATCTCGTTCTTGTAATCCAATTTGCAGAAAGGCCTTCTTAATGTCAGATATCACTCCATATTTTTCAACACGAAAGCGATTTATGAGAGATGGAATGAGTTCTACAAGATTTGGTCCCTTTTCGAGGCAGTCATTAATAGAAGGTGTATTCTTTTCTTTAGCTGAACCATCAAAAACGGGTCGAACTTTGGTCGTCGAATTCTCCTTGAAGACAGGATGGTGAGGTAAGAAATGCTGTCCTTCTTTGATTTCTTGCATAGGATCAACTTCTTCAATGATACCCTCATTCTGCCAATCCTGAAAAACATCATCATAATCGGCCAGCTTCTCGACACGTTCTAAGGCTTTAATACAACTGTTAAGTCTTCGTTCAGCTAACTTTCTGCCATCAGGAAGAGGTGGATGATCATGTAGCCACGGTAGACTGACAATGTAGCGCCCCTCTTTATCTCGTGTTACACTGCGTTCAAAATGTTCCTTAGCCGCTTCTTCTAGTTCTTTTCTACTTTGAGTTTCCGCAGGGTCATTGATATTCAATGTATCAAGCCTCCAAAGATCGGATATATTTACGTCGTTGACAAGTAGCGACATTAGCGTGCTGGAACTATCATTTTTATTAATTCCTGATCTTCCAATAACTGTCCACCCTAACTTGGTGTTCATCGCAATTAGATCAGGCGAAAGTTTTTTAATTTCTCCTGTAAATAATCTGGCTGCCGTATCTGCCCCTAATAATATGTGAATCTCCTTGGGATCGTTTTCATACAAACAAAGATTTTCATCTAAGCAAATATCACTAACAAATATACCCAATTGTTTTACTTCTTCGATGTTTTTAGAATCTAATTTGGGAAGAGAAGTGCAAATTTTATTCTGATCCATTACTTCTACATTACAACAGAAATTATTTTCTGTATTACGCAATTTAATGGAATATATCTTGTGGTTTTCCCGCCTTTTCAGTCCTCCGAAAAGTCCATGAGTCACCGTTTGTTCCCCAAGACACTTCAATTTCATTACATCCGCTATGTATTTGCTGACATACGACCTCTGGCTCCCGAGGTCAATGATCGATCTAACATAGTGTTTTAAATCATTATTTTCGACGCTAACAATTAAAGTCTGCAGATAAACCTCCCTGGAACATAAATTATTCGCCAACGTGAAATTTTCATTTAAAAGATTATTCTCATCCTTACTTTCATTAAAATGGGTATTATTTTTCGGAACAGAATTATCTTGATTGCATAATATGGATAAATGTTTTTTACCACAGAGAGTACAAACTATTTTTGACCTACAAAATTTAGCAACATGAAATTGCTTTGCACAAATAAAACACGCAGCTTTTTTAGACAGTATACGTTTCCGTTCTTCCAAACTTAAAGTACGTACGTATTCACAATCAACAACATCATGAAATTTATTGCAGAATAAGCATTCCGGTGTTTTTATTTTTACTTCAGAACTAATCAATTCTGAACTGCTAAATCTCTTTGCAGTGGAACATCTAGGATTATTTATTTTTCCGCTAGTTGAGTCATAACGCAACGGGTGAAATGAATACTTTTCTTTTTTCGAACTCACGGGAGAAGCATACATTAACGATCGTTCTTTTGCTTTCAGCTGAAGAGACAGGAAGTCGAGCAATTCATCTATTTCATATTTATCCGATTTCATGTTTTTATTATATTCTAAAACGAGATCGGGGGGAAGGCATTTTAACAGGATTGGGCAAAGTAGGTTTTCGTAGGTTTCTTTCAAAACATTAAGAGATTCAAGAGATCGGATTTCTGTCTGTATATTATCAAACATTTTTCTGAATGATACAATATCATCTGAGTTCTTTAATGGGCAGATACGCAGTAAATTATTCAAATGGGTATTAATGAGAACATCTGATCTTCCGAAGCGTTCTTTAAGTAATTTTATGGCGATTTCGTAATTTTCTGGTGTAAATGCAAATCCTTCTATGGTACTAAGGGCAGAACCACCTAGGTGTGCTTTTAAGTAATTAAATTTACTGACTTCACTTAATGAATCATTTTCATGTATGGCTGATTCAAAGGAGTTCCAAAATGAAAGCCATAAACTTGATTGCCCGTAGAATTTAGATATCGCAAGTTTTGGCAATTTAATGTTCGATGATTTTTTATAACAGGAACTTGGAACATTCAAAGAATCAACATTTTTTGTTCGTTCGCGAATTTTTTTGGTCGCTCTAAATTTCCAAGTTATAATTTTTTGGGTGTATTCCGATACTTCTTTTACTTCTCTTTCTAATTTGTCCTCGGAAACGAATTCTTCAATTTGTGAATCTAGATTCTTTAATTCACTTGACTCAACCGCAAGCTGCTCTAACATTTCTTCTAACATATCGACATTTACATCTGTTTTCGTTAGTTCTGTTTCAATAGTTTTACAAATTTTGGTAACAGATGTTCTCAATACTCCCCGTTTCTTTCTTAACCTGCCACTTTTATCATCCATTTTTAGAATTGAACAGTTCGAAATTTATATTCAGTAAGATTCAATAATATATAAATTCAATAATAATAATAAATCAGTTCAAAATTCTAATATATATTTTTCAGCTCTAAATTGGAATAAACCACACCAATTATCCCGGCAGGGATGCCAATTAATATTCCAACACGAACAATCTCTAAATTAAAGGCAAGTAAATGCGCTTACCTTTGTTTTGTTGGTTGGAATCTCTTTTAGGTTACATACTGGTGTTGTTGTCTCCATCTGCAGCTGAAAATCTCAAATATCTAATTAGTGGCAGGTTCAGTGACTGTATGACTCATTAACATGGGGAACTTCTCTTTAAGATATTATTTTAATAGTTACTTGATTATAGGTTACATGATTAAGAATATATTTACAAGTTAGAAGAGTATAAAACGCGTTCGTTGGTTGCCGCCAAATCGAGAGGAAGTCAACAAACCCCTGGTGGTGAGAAGGGAAAGTTCTTCACAGTTAAAACTGGTTACAGTTAAGGCCTGGTATCCAACAACTTCATTTGCATATGTTTTTATCAATTCCAATCTTTCGTTCCAACTTCACCCATCATGCTCTGTTTTTACTGCCGAGGCCACTGCTATTCTTCATGCTTTATCTCTACTTTCTAATAGTCCTCCTGATAATTATATCATATATTCAGATTCCTTAAGTGTCCTTGAGTCACTGACATTGCTACATCACTTAAGTCACCCTTTGGCCTTTAATATTCTCGAACTGCACGAACATCTTACATGTCAAGGATTCTCTATTCTCCTTTGCTGGGTTCCCTCTCCTGACGGGATAGCTGGCAATGAACAAGCTGACAATTTGGAAAAATCTGCCACTTCTATTTTAAACTGTCCTGTCCCATTCAATGATATAAAAATATATGTTAAAATCAACCTCCACTCAAAATGGCAAAGTGAATGGGACCTCAAGAATACAAATAAGCTCCATTAAATTAAACACATTATTTATCACTGGCCCAGTCTATCTAATAGAAAGAATGATACAACTCTCACTCGTTTAAGAATAGGTCACACTCGACTCAGGCACAGGCATTTGTTTCTGGGACAACCCGTCCCTCAGGTACAGAATGCCAATGTCAATTGTCAGTTCAACACATTCTAACTGATTCCCCACAATTCATTTCACAACGCACCCGTTGCTTTCAGTCTTCCTCTATAATTTTGATAGACATTCTTCACAAAATTACTCATCCAAATATTTTCATATTTAAAAAATTATCGATTTTTACAATTTGATCTAGTTAATTTTTTTACATAAACATTGACAATCATAACAAATGATAAGAAGTTTATGATTATATATTTTTATGATTAATTTATGATTATATAATAGTTTATAAACAATGTTTCAATTAATGACATACGTTTGGCGCAGCATAATCAAGAGTGGTTTTTGCGCCACAAGACTAAACTAAATCAAATCAAATTAAATCATCATGCAAATTTAATTTCAGAACCTTCCCTAAATTAGCATTCAGTTTATGTAATAGATTCGCTTTCAAAGATTGATGAGAGCCAACTTTAACTTTCATATTTTTAAAATGTTTTCATAAATATTAAAAGTTTAACTAGTACAGCCATTGGATTATATACCATTAATATAATGAAATCGCCAAAATACTGATAGTTCAGCGAAAAATCTGAAGAATGGCGTCAAATCCTTCTAAATAATTTCAAAGTAATCGAGACAGAAGTAGAAGTTTATATGTCTGCAACTAGCAGCCTCGTTTGTGTCAAATATCGCAACCCCACTAAACTACTCAGAATTGCATTCTATGATTTTTGGAAAGACTTTAAATGCTTTAATTTTAAATTTCGGATTTTTCCTGATAGTGGATTTTTCCTTCATATAAGGTAATGATCATCTAAGTGAAGTCAGTGACAAAATCAACTGCTAAGGATATTTTAACAAATATTTAATGCGCGTGATGAATTTCAAGTATTGCAGACTGCGTTATCGTACCAAATATTTTTAAATATTTCACTTTTTCGTTAGTCTCCTAAAAATAAAACATTCAATTGTAAATGTAATAATATTGATAATAAACATCTCGTGACGAATTACGTCTAGAGAGTAAATAAACTTGTATAAATTGGAAACAAAACTGCAATTCCTCTTTTTTGTTTTTCTCTCTTATACTTATTCGCTATATCAAGTTGAATTCGTTTTTTGATTTGAAAGATATAACGGTCTTTTGTTTATAAAAAAGCGAAGTTGCGTTTAAAAATACTTTACGGTAGATTTTGTTTTTGCATCTTACTCTCAAGCTTAGACAAGTTTTTCATTTGTTTCTCCTCATATTTCTACTCTGCTAAATTCATTTTGTACGAGGTAAGATTGTTCCTTTATATTTTGTGAATTTTTTGTTCATTGCAAGCTGAGTCGCACATTTGTATCAGTGCAAGACTTTAGTGATGAGTCCTTTCAATTGAATTCTGAAACTCTCGCCTTCAACACGATGCCTCAAATTACTGACATTTATTTTTTGAATGAAAAACCTGCCAAGGACCTTGTGCTAAATTTAGGTCAGAAACATTACGAGGAAATAAACGTTATTTTTTCTAATGCGAATGCTTCTTCTCAAATACCGCGCACAAACCCCATTCTGATGCAAACTTTCATAAAGCAAAATATCGACAGACACTCAAATATCATGAACATGAGATTTACCCGGCAAGGGAAACTAATTTTTACTACAAAGGATCCGGGATGCGCAAAACAACTTCTTAGCTTAGAGCAGATTAACGATACTAAGGTTACTTCAAACGTTATTTGGGAAGGAGTTACTTCTAGATTTCTGCTTATTGATATGCCCACATGTGTTCCACTCAAAGAAGTTGCAGATGAACTGCGACAGTTTAACGATATTGAAATCAGAGAGATGAGACGTTTTGTCAAACAAAATTCGACACAACAAACTTCTCCAATTCTCGTAACAATTCTGGGTACTTCTCTTCCCGATTCAGTTAAACTTTGGCTTACAATCCAGAAAATTCGACCTTTTATTGATCGGCCTAGACAGTGTTCAAAATGTTACAGTTTCCTACACCCATCTAGGATATGTTCGAAAGACCAAGTTTGCCAATTATGTGGAACAGAACACGTTGGAAATTGTCAAAACCCAGTTAAATGCATTAATTGTCAAGGTTCTCATGCAGCAACATCTAAAGCATGTCCCTTGTACGTCAAAGAACAACAAATTTTGGATCTAAAATGTCGTAACCACCTCACTACGGGGGAAGCACGACGCATATTTAATGCATCTTCTAATACAACTTATGCGACTGTTACTAGATCGAACACGGAACCCATTGACTTTGAAAAATCTTTAAACGACAAAATGGAATCCATCATCCAAAACATCAACAAAAAGATGGAACAGCATTTCAACGACAAAATGGAATCCATCATCCAAAACATCAACAAAAAGATGGAGCAACATTTCAATGCTCTATTGGAAATATTTCAAAAGACGGTCGAGTCTATGGTGCAACAGTTAATTCATGTGATTGACAAAGGTGAAAAAATTAAATCTCCATCCAGGAAGAAAAAAGCTTTACTTAATGCTTCGAAAAACTTCGCTAGTTCTACTAGTCAACCCATGCAATGGGACGCTGGTGGCCCTGCTGGGACTTCGGATTAATAATCTTTTTTTTGCGCTTTGTTTCCTTTTTGCTGTTTTATGTTTCCTCTCCCACTTTACTGCTTGTTATTTGTTTCTCTTCTTTGCAAAGCGCTGCTTCAATTTTATCTTTCCCAAATGCTTGGGTTTTTTTTTTTTTGTTTTTTTTTTTTGTGTGTGTGTGTGTACGTCACCCCGGTGTTTGGTTGACCTCTTGCAGAGTTTGCAGATTGCTTTTTCCTTTTCTGTTGGTTTAATTTATTAGGATGCGTTTTGTTCAGTGGAATTGCCGTAGTATTAGGAATAAAAAAATCTGGCTTGGTATTCCTCCCTTCTCAATTTCAGATTTCTGGATTTTTCAAGAAACTTTTCTTTATGCTGAAGAAGATTTTAGTTTCTATAAAAAAAGGTTTTTTAGATCTCACAGGGAAGGCAGACTGGGAGGGGGCCTTTTAATTGGAATCCCCGATCATTTGTCGGCATACATAATCCCTTACGATGTACCTCAAAATTCGGACGTGGAAATACTCACCGTTAAAATCATTACAGCTTCTCTAAACTTTTGTATAGTAAACATTTACGCTCCTACAGGTTTTGACATTGAAATTTTCGGAAACTTTTTTAACTCACTTTCTGAACCAACGTTCATCTTTGGTGACTTTAATTTACATCACCCTTTTTGGGGCTCAACCACTTCTTCCAGACTCAGCAACAATTTTGTCGATTGGTTAACGGATTCAAATTTTGTCATTTTAAATACTTCGAACCCGACGCACATTACTCCTGCAGGTAACCAATCACTTCTGGATCTTACCCTTTGTTCCAAATCACTCTTCTGTAGCTCAGATTGTTTTGTTGCTGAATCATCTTTTGATAGCGACCATTTCCCCATAATTTCCACCTGCAAAGTTTTACACAACAAACAAAGGTTCCTCACAGAAATTAAATGGCAATCTATTCTTTTTCAATCGGAAAAAATTTTTGAAGATACAAATTTTAACCTAGACTCAGTTTCATCAAACATTTCAGAAATCATATCCAATAATACTAGAAAAATACCTTTGAATAACAAACAATACCCACCCTGGTGGGATAAAACCTGTCACAAACTTTACAACCTTAAAATCATATATCGGAAGAAAGCATTAAAATGCATATCAACTAAATTTTGGATTCTTCACAAAAAATTCGCAAGCAGATTCAAATTTTTTAGTAAACAAGCAAAACAAAAATTTTGGGATAACTTATGTAATAGTGCAAGAAATCCTCGTTTATTTTATTCTATCTTAAGAAAACTGAATCAGCAATATGAAGATAATAACTCCTTCAACACCATTTCTGTTAACAATTCTTTTATCACAAACCCATTCGTGCAAAGTAATCTGTTCGCAGAATTTTATGCCAACAATTCCAGTACTCACGAGCCATTACCAATCCAGTTTACGGACAATCAGGAAAGCTAATTAAACGGAGCACTTCAAATGGAAGAATTACAATTCGCAATTAAAAAATCAAAAACAACAACCCCAGGTCCAGACAATATTCCCGCATCTTTTTTCAAAAAACTTAACAAAAATGCAAATTATTACATCCTTCAATTATTTCAACAGATTTTTAACACAGCATATGTTCCCAAAACATGGAAACATGCACTTATTATTCCCATTCCAAAACCAAATAAAGACAAGCTTCAGATAACATCATATAGGCCAATAGCTCTAACATCTGTTTTTTGCAAAATCTTTGAACGTATCTTATGTAAAAGAATTACTGATTTTCTTACAAAGAACAAAAAACTTCATCCAAAACAATTTGGTTTTTTACCATACAAGGACAATAGGGCAGCCACTTACTCATTATATTACAGCATCTCAAAAGCAAAGAGGGAAAAAAAAACATTTCATTGGTATTAGTCTCGACATCGCAAAAGCTTATGATTCGGTTTATATTGACGGATTGATATATAAATGCTTGGAATTGGGCATCTGCGGGAAGATATGCGCTTGGTTGCATCAATTCCTTAGTCACCGTTCGTTTCAAGTGCGATGGAGACAAACACTCTCCGACATAAGAATTACAAACAAAGGATTAGCACAAGGTAGTGTCCTCTCGCCAATCTTATGGGCAATTTTTATATCGGATTTTTTTGAAACTCTTGAAAATGAAGTTGATTGTTTGATCTTTGCGGACGACATATTTATATTTTGCTCGCACCAGTCTATTGAACTTATTGCTAAGAAATTACAAAAAACAATGGAAAACGTACATCAATGGTGTACGTATTGGAAGCTTTCAGTTAATGCAGAGAAAAGTTACATAGCCGATCTTTCAAACAAAATTAATTTTACCCACCCAAATATCTCACTAGCAGGAACGAACATCCAATGGAAGAACTCAATTACATTCCTCGGAATTCCTTTTTCAAAAAGAAATCAAAACGGATCGATCTTAAATAAAATTAAAAATAAAGCTTTAAAAAAAATCAACGCATTAAAGGGTTTTGCATATAAACATTATGGCCCAAGAACAAAAGATTTAATCACAATCACAGACAATAGCATTTGCAGCTTATTCTTTTACGCCAGTCCCATTATCAACAAATTTCCAGAAACTCACATGAAAGCATGTAATATTATTCAGACCAAAGCACTTCGCATTGCACTTGGTGTTCCACAGTGGACACCAAATAAAGCTCTCCTTTACATCTCCAATCAGGAAATTCTCAGTGAAAAAATCAAACGTTTATCCTTACAATTTCTCATTAAGCAGATTTCTATCAGTTCCTTCTCCGCCATCTACAAATTAGATTTAGAACATTTCAATCTTGCTCTTATTGAACAGGACAAAATTTTTCTGGATAAAATTTTTTCTGATCTAAACATTAATTGGAATCGCATTATTTCTGATCAACATTTTTTGCAACTTCCAAGAGAAAATTGCAGTATTATTATTTCAAAATACCCTTTTCAAAACAAATCTCTCCCACACTCAGCTATTAATGGCAGTTTTCAAGAAACGCTTCAAAAGGACTTCAAACAATGTTTCATTATCGCAACTGATGCATCGAAATCGCAAAACTTAACTTCAATCGCCGGCATTTCGGATCTGTCTCAATTTGCTTTTCGAACCCACAACATCAATTCAATTTTTACAGCTGAAGCTCTTGCAATTTACCAGGCTCTGGACTATCTTTCCGTTCCTGAGAAACATTTACTTCTTCTTACAGATAGTCTTTCAGTTCTTACAGCACTTCAAAAATTTTCATATAAATCCCCATCCATTATTCATAAAATTGTGGCCAAAATTGTGGAAAAATCTCAGATTAACCAACATATTACTTTTCTTTGGATCCCAGGGCATTCGACAATTTTATGGAATGAAAAAGCGGACTTGATCGCAAAATCAGTTACAGAAATCAGCCCATGCATTGAATGGATCGCATCGGAAGACATCATCTCACGCATCAAACAAATCTCAAAAAGAAAAACAACAGACAGCTATAGACAGAGCAAATATTATGAAATTCTTGGTGAAATTCCAGACATAAAAAATATTGCTAAATGGACAAGAAATAGAAGAGAAGACATCATTTGCGCTAGAATATCTACCAAAACACTCATTACACCTGGCCTTCTACATCGTTTTAACCTGTCGAATGAACCAAATTGCGAAACATGCCACTCTTTGAATAATTTGGATCATATCTTACTGCACTGCCGAAAATACTCAAGCGTAAGACGTTGCCTGTGGTCGAAGTTGGGCCTCAACTCTCTTTCAAGCTGTAATTTCAAACAACTCACGAGCAAAGCATTTGCAGATAAACTCTCTCTCCATATTTTCCTTCAACACTTGAAATTTTTTGATATTTATTGATTGAAGATATTGTTGAACGCTGGGATGACAGCCTTTGTAGCTAAATATCCCTAAATCCCCCTCATTCAAACAAACAAAAACAAACATATATCAAGTTGAAAGCAAGGATAATTCGAGGCAAAGCTGCCAGAAGGCGAATATGAATATGAATCAATTTCATCCTTATTTTATTTTTATCTATAAAAAATAAAATTTCAGTTACGAAGATAAAGCAATTGAAAACAAAAGTCTCATATTTAACAACGAAGTTCCCATTCGGTATTCGTATTAGAAAGAGGGAAACTCAATGGTTTTCATTGAAACAACTTTTATCCAAATTTGCAGAAGTCTTAGAGTATGTAGAAGATATTCATTACTCACCTCGATGTATTCAATAGACACATATTAAAAGAAGGATATTATTCTGAATTGATCGCAGATCAAAATATTCTGCCTGCAACTTCTCAAGATGGCGGAGGTAAGAAGCTTTCCGGTGAAGAGTCCTGATAGTAATAATTTTGTACATTCTTTAGATCATGTGAAATGCATTGTTTAAAGGTAAATCTAAACAAAATATAGAACAATAAAAAAAGTTTACTGAACAATATTACTGTTTGTTGCAGTTCATTCTTTTCCCAACAATGCATTCCATTGTTAAAAAAGTTTTGTCATTTAGTTTTCAAATGGAAGTGGATTACATAGGTTGACTTTATGAAAATAATTAAAATTCGGACAATTTTTTAAAATATAAATTTCGTTAAGAGTTAGATTCAAAGGCCCGATGCGCTGTGATGCTTTTTCAGTAATTTCAGATCGCAATAAACCGTCTATTTCGATAAATTAATTCTTCATCTCTAAATTTAAGAGTTATCCTTTAGAAGCTCTAATGTGGCGGCAGATTCATACACTTCAGCACTATCCATTTATTTAGGAAAAAAAAGAAATTTAGTGATCTGATAGCTTGATGAATTCTAGCTTTGTTAACAGAGAGGACATTAGCATGAATTAAATTTATTAGAGTCATTTACATTTCTTTCTCACTGAAAAGTTTAATGTTGTCTGTATATATATCATATTATGCACCAAAAAATAATAGGAAAACTTTATTGATTTAACGTTGCTTTAAAAACATTAGACTATTTCTGTACAGATAAAATTTTGTGTTACGGAATTCCGTTATAAGATTTACTGCTGAGGATATAACAATTGCTCATCCTCTTCTCCATGCCATATTAATTCTCCTTAATACCAAAAAACTTACGTTATTCAAAACGTCCTGCGTTTCCATTCGTACTATGGCTTTAACATGAATTAGTGACATTCTGGAGAATGCAATTTCATGTAAAAGTTATAATTATTTTTTTTTTTCATTTCACATTTAAGCATATCTCTGATTTTTAATTTAGTGTTTCATTTCGAAACATTTCATTTTGACTTTGCACTGATTTGTCGATAAGAGGTTTATGCATAGCATATTCATTCCTTCTTTCTACAATTTAAACTCATTTTCCTTTTGGAGTTTTTCAAAAATACTGATATGCAAGGAAACGCCAAAAACCGAATGTAGTTCTCCTCTGCTTTTCTTGGCTAAAGTTAGATTCATATAATACAATAATCTTAAAGCAACAAACCCTCCGATTAAAATATTTTTCGCTTACTAATTTTTAATGGTAGAATGATTTAGGTGGAGCTAAAACCTACAGCAACTTTCAACTAATTTTTCAGTTGCATGCCAACTGTTGCACTGGCGATATTAACCTATGGTCTTTTCGCCAAAAAACCGCCAAGCCCGAATTCACAGATAATATTACATAAACAGTAAATACAAGATTAATAAATAACAGTAAAGGAAAGACTAATAAGAACCGCTAATATTACATAAACAGTAAATTCAAGACAATGTTAAATACAATATTAATATTATAGAATCTTGATCTTGATAAAATATTACTGCCGAAATTCAAATCTTTCAAGCAATTTGTCTAAAAAAGTTGAAATTGGATTAAGTATGGCAAATAGTCTGTGACGCTTGTTATCATAAAAGTTGATGAAAGAGCCGCCAATTTTACCACCATGCTTTATTGCTGTACATCATTGAATCTATTGTTTGAGGAAATGGAACAGCTTTGATACACAGTCATTTTCACCAAAAAAAATTAGTTTATCGCCAAATTTTATAGAAATGGCCGAATGTGGCACAAAAAAATGCGACCAAAAAAAATGCCAACCTCGCAAGGCGCCAAATGACTATATATCAAAACTTAAATGAGGAAATATCCTGAATTTATGAAAATGAGATTTTTGAAATGGATGAAGAATTGTACCAAATATTCCCATTTGTTAATAATTTATTTATAAAATCTCATAACTACACCTTTACATGAAAATCTGTTTTTCCAAACTATACATAGAGATTTGGTGAACTGTTTTTACAACAGAAATCAAAGTAATTGTGTAACTAATCGCATTCCGACGATTAATTGTGATAAATCACACTATAATAGAATATTTCGTAATTAATGCTCGCCAGTAGTAGGAAGTGGTATTAAAATGGTAACTAATGCTCGCCGAAGTTACTGGGCTAATAAACAAGTACCAAAGTAAATAATTCGAGAGGCCAACATAGACGAATTGTAATAATTTTTTGCGTGTTTTATCACCAAATACCATAAGCCAAGTATAAGAGTGGGCACAAAATGCGTGAGGAATGAGATTGACATTAAGTCAACAAAATATTTATTTATGTTGCCATAAAGAGGTTTCAGTGCTAATTTTTTTTTAAGTAAATGTTTCGTTTGTTCTTTTTATCTAATTCTTCCAAATGCTCTTTTATTCTATCAAACGATAAAATTAATTTACATAACTTCTTCTTGTTGATGCTGCTCAGATTACAAAAAAAGACGGGCGATTTCTTCAAATCTATTCTTTTTATTCTTATCTTAACAAAAAATAAAACCTTTTACGTACTTCTTTCATGTTGATGTTACTTGAATAACAAAATGAGATGGATGAATTTTACATCAATCTTTACTTTATATTTAACAATTTCTTTTAGTCTTAACTTATTTTTTGAAATTTATAGGAAAAAGCGATAAATTCTCCTAGTTGGAATAAAAATATTTTCAAATCTTATTGTTTTTTTACTCTTAATTCATTTTAAATAATTGAAGAATATTGTTAGTTTGTCCCCGATTTATTAACGGTTCAGTTTAACAGCTCATCAAACCCGCAACTCATTTTTAATTCAATTTTAGGACTATTTAAACCAGAGTTTGGATTCTCTCTAAAACGTCCTTGCATACTGTCCAATACATTTGTTATATTAGAGAACGCCTTATATGTCATTGGCACAATAATCAGAAAATATTAACTTTTGGCGAAAACTTGGCATTTTTACGGAATCTATCATATAATACTTGGCGAGTTATTTGGCGATTAATCACTATATGCATTACTAATTCCAAAATTGAGTTTGTGTTTTAAGCACGTTTTTCTGAATCCATTAAAATAAAACTTTGACAAATAACTGCATTTAAGTTGCAAAATCCCATTTCATATTTGATAGCTTTAAATCACTGACTTTTTCAATTTTCGCGTTTACATGTTTCTAAAAGTACAGGCTGACCGATAGTCAGCCAGTTGGATTTTGCTCAAAATTCGACAGGTACATTATAAATGTTAAATCTGTGTTTACCGAATTTTATCGCTCTCTCTTCGTTTTTTAAGTATCGTGTTAAATTCCTCTGAACAAATTTTGCTCAAATATTGGCAGAAATCTGCAAAATTGGTGTAAAGATTGTATGCCATATTCCAATTATCTATCTGAATGCTTTTTTGAGTTAGTTTTGTCACAGACAGACAGATGGAATTGTCCCAAAAATGTGTTTTTCGAACTCAGGTATGTCTAAAACGTGAAGATTTGTCAAAATCTCGAGTTTGAACTTTTTGACAGTTTCTATAATTTCTCTAATCTATATATGTTAGAACAGCGTTTCTCAACCTTTCAGTATTTGTGGCCCAGTTTTCAATCATAATTTTAATCTCTCCCCATGCTTACTATAAAATGTATACAGCAATAATGTATATTGAGTATTTTGGATTCGGTTTTTAAATTACTTTTAACTGACTGCCAAAACAAGAGTAAAAGCGAGCCAACGTTGGCGAGAAATCACATCTTGCATTTTGGATAAGCGGGCGGTGAATAGATGAAGCGAATGAAAGCGGGGGAAATTTAAATATTATATTTCAAATGAAAGCTAAACAGGGAGATAACGTTAAAAGAATATGAAAGTAGAAAAATTCGTTAATGAAAGTTAACCTAGACGGAGTGAGCTAAATTTAAAAACTGTTAACTCATTTTTTCGAATAATAAAAGAAATAAAACAGAAGCAGAACTAAACAAAAATGAAAAAATAAGCAATATTTGTGGAAGGGAATCCACACTACCTATGCCATCTCGAGCATGCGCGGAGCAAATGTTTTCTCATAGGAAGAAGGAAAATGTTCGATAACGCAAATTTCAATTCCAGCCAGTCTCATTCGAGTCGATCCTTTTTTCGCTATCGAATCTATAGTGAATGTGTATGTTATATATATTTTCATGTTAATTGCAATTCACCAAATTAAGTATTCACAGCAGTAGATTTATGCAGACTCGTGGATAAATTTTTAGCGGGAGTAAGCAAGCATTAGACGATAGTCAAGCATCAACAAGTACACAGACGAGAGTGGTGCCGAAAATAAAATCAAGAAAATATTCTTAAGAATACTTACATTTTGGATTTACCAGTGCTGAAGTAAATGAAGAAGAAAGGATCATTTGTATCATTTGTTCAAAAATGTTGGCCGCAGACAGCATGAAACCTAATAACCTTAAACGACATTCGGAAACGCTTCATAGTGAGTACGTCAAAAAAACCCAGAGAATTCTTCGAATTAAAAATTAAAATCATATATAAAGCAAAAATCATTTTTAAAGAAACTTTGTCTTTGAATAAAAAAGCTTTAATTGCATCTTACAAAGTTTCATATAAATAAGCCGGATGTAAAAAACCACACACCATTGGTGAAGAGCTTATTTTGCCAGCAGCAACTGAGATTGTAGAAACTATGTTTGGAGACAATTTTTGAAAACAATTGCAGTCCATACCTCTTTCAAATGTTACTGTTGCTCGCCGAATTGGCGATATAGCCGAAGATGTACAGTGTCAGCTTTTCTCGAAGTTGCGTGACAAATTTTTTTTCAGTACAGCTTGACGAAGCAACAGATAGTAAGTAATAAAGATGCTCATTTAATTGTCTATGTTCGAATTTGTGATAATATGTCAGTAGTAGAAGAACTACTTTTCTGCAAATCAATAGAACTCAGAACAGCAGCGCTCGCATAATTTGCAATTTTAAATGATTTTATGAACGAGGCAAATATAGAATGGAAAAACTGCATCGGGATATACACCGATGGTGCTTGTTCAATGTCCGGAAGATTCCAAGGTATACAAGCACTTTTAAAACAAAAATCGCCTCAGTGCACACATTGCATGATCCACAGAGAAGCTTTGGCTTCGAAAGCAATGAATCCTTGTCTGAATATTGTGTACGGTTGTAACCGTAGTAAATTATATAAAAATGAGACCCCTGAAATCGAGAATCTTTTCCGCACTTTGTAAAGACATGGGTTCAGTACATTCAGCCTTACTATTTTATTGCGAGTCAAGATGGTTATCGCGTGGGAAATTTTTGCAACGTATTTATGAATTAAGACAAGAATTCGCCATTTTCCTTGAAGAAGAAATCAGACCGGAGGCCCAGAATTTTCGGGATGGTTTATTTGTGATGAAATTGAGATACTTGGTCGAAAAATTCTAGAAATTAAATAACTTGAATCTTCAACTCCAAGGAGCAAATACACATAGGTTGATACGAGTGATAAAGTTAATGCTTTTTGTAAAAAATTGGAATTGTAGAACAGAAATTTAAATAAAAAAAACCTAACAATGTTTGCAAATGTGAAGGATTTTACTAAAACTTGCAAGGCTGAAGAAGAACATGTAAAAGTTGTTTTTGCAACCATGAAAAAATTTTTAGCGATGCTGACAAAGAAGTTTAAAAAGTATTTTCATGTTGACGACAAACTGATAGCAAGTTGCGAGTGGGTTGGGGATCCATTTCATAAGACTCCCAACGGACTGTCAATTTATGAGGAAGAAAATTTCATAGACTTCACGACAAATGGCGAAACTAAAAGACAATTGACAATTTAGTAATAAATCATTCTTTGAATTCTGGGCAGGAATAAGGATGATTTTTCTGTACTAAAAACAAGGGCATTTCACATTCTATTACCATTCAACATCCTACCTTTGTGAAACTTGATTTTCTGCTGTGGCTTCTTTGAAGACAAATATAGAAACAGAACTGAGAGTGGCTATTTCTAATAGAAAGCCTTTTTTCGAAAAACTTTGCTCTGCTAGGCAGGCCCAAGTAAGTCACTAATAACTAAATCTGTTTTTAATTTAGTATGTTTTGATTAAGTAAGTTTTGATTTAGTAAGTTGTTTTACTTTAATAATTTATTAAATATGTCGAAATGTATTTTGTTTTCTATGTGTATGTGTGCTTTCCTTTCAGTCAGTAAATCAATTTTTTAAACTAATATTTTATCTTTTATATTATCGCACCCCCCCCTCCAGTGTGTTGGCGCCCCCTAGGGGGGTGCGCCCCACAGGTTGAGAATCGCAGTGTTAGAAGGACAAGAGTAGACATTATTTGATTTTTCGTTGTAGAAAAACAAAAACGATCTTAATACTTTATCACAAGCAGACTTGTATTAAAGGTGGCAAAATATTAATTTGCTTGAAGGATATGAAGATGGTATCTTTCTCTTCTGGTTTGAAACTCAACTCTCCGTAATTTTACTGAATAAAAATACAGAATTATATTTAAATTATTCAGAATTTTTCGAAAGTGGTTTTTCGAAATATATATTCTATTCGTGCTGACATAATTTTTATCACTGAAATCATACAAATTCAATATTTTTCGATTCTTTTCAAAACATAAAAATATTAAAAGTATTGGTCGTACTGTATTGATGATAATTTACAGATGTTGCAGCCATATGGCGATACAAATAATTTATCCTATACAATTCAAATATGTGAATGCACCTTTAAATACATATATTGTTGCTGCCAAATGGATGCTCTTACATCATCATATCCCTGGTTACAAAAGATAAGAGAAGAGTAAGTATTATAATATTCAATCAACAATCAGATGAAGTTTTTTTCCCGATGTGTGTTGAAGATTTCATCTATATACATGCATATCCAACGATGATCTCTCATAATAATTGTCCGTATAACATTTATCGATACTTTTGGGTTTATCCCAACGACTTATCAACTCTCCCGAAAATGCGCCAATTCTATCTTTTAGCGCCCTACTGGCGATAATATCGAATTGGGCGAAACTCTTCGACGTGATAATCCCAAATTACGAAAAGGATCGACGGGATAATCCCATAGTACCCATTTATCATTGTCAGTATCTACAGATATAAATTCGAGAAAGTTTGCCAAAAAATGCGCTACAGATGTGACGATATCTCTTTATCGAAGGGATCGGTGGTAAAAGTTTACAAATGGATGCCCCTTGATTTTTTGGCGATTTTTTTGACGCCAAGATCTGTGTCAAGAGGGTTTTCGGTTGGTGACCCAACAGTAACGTCAATGAAATCTACACATTGTGGAAACCAGAAGTAGTGCTTCGTCGCTCATATGTGTCACAAACCAAATCTACAGTAGAACAGGATCGGTTATTAAACCATAGGAAGTGGTCTTTCCAAAACTTTCTTGCATACTCTATAATAAAAGAGTTACCTCGGCAAAGGCTTACAATGAATAGCTGACAGTAATTTTAAAATGGGCTTCGGCTTACAATAGGTACCAAAAATTAAACTTTAGTGATAATGCACTTTTTGCTACTTCTATCGAGTCATCCTTGGCGATAAATCCTTCACATAAGTTTAATATTATCCGAAAATCCAATTTGAGTTTTAGACTCCTTCGTCCAACCGATTGAAACAAAGGGTAGTCAAAAAATAACATTTACAGTTAAAAAAAAATCCCGTCCCCAATTTGATATCGATTTGGAGTTATCTACATGTTTCTGAAATTGCAAATCTAGAGACTTTCAATCGCAATTTGGATTTGTTTCAAACATTGATGGGTGTCTGCATTAGAAATTTTAAATGCGTGCACCGAATTTTATTCATCTAGTTCTTTTTGTTTCGTATTTATCGTCTTTACTTATACTCAAACGGACGACGGACTTTCTCTGAACGGATTGTATTCAAACTTTGACAGAATCTTCAAATGTGGTTTGCAGGCCATGTATCAAATTTCATCCATAGAGCTCAGATCATTTTTGAGTTTTCTTCTTCCAGACAGACGGTAAAAATGTGCTTTTCGAACACAGGGAAGTCTAAAACATGACAACTGGGAGATTCGTCAAAATTTCCAGTTCGAATTTTTCAGCAATTACATTACTTTTTCTATACTACGTTAATGAGAAAGTAAAAAATATGATACATATATTTAAAATGCGTATATAATATTTATTGATGCATGTATTTTTGAAATATGTTCAACAAACACCTGTATTAAAGTAAAGCTTTCGAAATAGGGTATTCTTTTTATATAAATTTTGTTAAGAAAAATGTAAGATAAGGTTTATCTTTCATTTATACCTAAGGAACCTTTTCTTTACTATGAAGATCAATCTTTTACTATCCAGGAACCAACTACTACATGGGCATCATCATTAACTTAAGATCCATTTCCAAAACTACTCATAAATTTGTAAAGACATTTCATTTTCTTTAGCTCATCCTTATTTCATCGACATTCCTTGTTTTTTTTTCCTTGCTATTTTAATCCTATTATGCATATACCGATGAGGCAATTAAGTATATTCCCCATATTAAAAAAAAATGACTTAAATATGAGTACTTCCATTGGAACAATGAATCATTTAAGCAACAGCAACGTGTAAAAGTGAAATAAAAGACACTACATGCAAATTTTATTTGAGACCCTTCCCTGAATTAGCATTCAATTTATTTAACAGATTCACTTCCGAAGAATGATGGGAGCAAAATTTAGCTTTCATATTTTTAAACTAATTCCATAAAGATTAAAAGTTTAACTAGTTCAGCAATTGGATTATATACTATTGATATAATAAAATCGCCAAAACATTGAAAGTTCGGCGAAAAATGTGAAGAATGACGTGAAATCCTTCTAAATAATTTCAAAGTAATCGAGACAGAAGTAGAAGTTTTTATGTCTGCAAACTAGCAGCATCCTTGGTGTCAAAATCGCAACCCCACGATACTACTCAGAATTACATTCTAAGATATGGTTTTTAGACACAACTTTAAATGCTTTAATTTTAAATTTTGTATTTTTTCTGATAGTGAATTTTGTTGAACCGGAGTTTGCCCCCTTCTTGCCAAGATGCGATAACGCGCCAAAGTTGACAACCACCATTTTCTCTAGATTGATAAACCTATTATCTTTCGCCTTTATTATGTGCTATGATTGGACATCTGCTCCATCGCTTTTGAACATTTCTCAAAATACGGTGCAAGACCGTTGTCGGTGAGTTAACGATTTTTAAAAATTGCGCAAAGCAGGGGATTAAACTCCGGCTAAGTAAGTGAAGTCAGTGACAAAATCTATTGCTAATTATATTTTAACAAATATATAATGCGCGTGAGAAAATTCAACTATTGCAGACTGCGTTATCGTAACAAATATATTTAAATATTTCACTTTTTCGTTAGTCTCATAACAATAAAACGAATTATAAATATAATAATATTGATAATAAACCTCTCGCGATACGTTATGTCTCGATAATTAAAAAAAACTTGCATCAATTGGAAACAAAACTGCAATTCCACTTTTGTTTTTGTTTTTCTCTCTTATACTTATTCACTATGTCAAGTTGAAAGCAAAGCTGACAAAAAGCGAATATAAATCTGAATCAATCTCATACTTACTTTATTTTATTGCATAAAAGCTAAAATTTCAGTTGCGAAGATAAAGCAATTGAAAAAATTACTCTCTTATTTAACATCGAAGTTCTCGTTCACTATTGATATTCCAAAGAGGGAAACTTAGTGGCTTTTATTGAAACAACTTTTATCCAAACTTGCAGAAGTCTTAGAGTATGTAGAAGATATTCATTACTCACCTCGATTGAAGCGATAAACACATTTTAAAATCAGGATATTATTCTGAATGGATCGCAGCTCAAAATGTTCTGCCTGCAGCTTCTCAAGATGGCGGAGGTAAGACGCTTTCCGGTGAATGAAAAGTCCTAATAATAATGATTTTGGACATTCTTTAGATCAGGTGAAATGTATTGTTTAAAGGTAAATCTAAACAAACTATAGAACAAGAAAAGAACTTTAGGGAACAACACTGTTGTTTGTTGTAGTTCATTCTTTTTCCAACAATGCTTCCCATTGTTAAAAAAGGTTGGTCAATTAGTTCTGAAATGGAAGTTGACTGCATAGGTTGACTTTTATTAAAATGATTAAAATTCAGCCATTTATTTAAACATGAATTTCGTTATGAGTTCTATTGAAAAGGCTCGATGCACTGTGCAACTTTTGGTTGAGATAGCAACCAAGTTCAATCCGTTTTATTGTACTAACAATAATGGCATGAATTGAATTTATTAGAGTCAGATACATTTCTCTGTCACTGAAATGTTTAAGGTTTTATGTATATATATCATATTATACACCAAAAATAATAGGAAAACTAGATTGATTTAATGTTGATTTAAAAGCATTATACTATTTCTGCACGGATAAAACTTTGTAAATTGTTACTGAATTGCGTTATAAGCTTTATTGCTGAAGATATAATAATTGTACAACCTCTTGTCCATGCCATATCAATTCATCTTAATACCAAAAAACTTACGTTATTCAAGACATCTTGCGATTCCATTGGTGCTATGGCATTTAACATGATGCGTGACATTCAGGATAATGCAATTTCATGTAAAAGCTATAAAGTTTTTTTTTTTCTTTTCATCTCTTAATAAAGCATATCTTTGATTTCTAATTTTTCTCTGACCTAATTTTTCTTCTGGAGTTTTCAAAAATACGACATGCAAGGAAACGTATAGGCCAAAAACCGAATGTAGTTCTCCTCTGACTTTCTTGGCTAAAGGGAGACAGATATAATAAAATAATCTTACAGCAACAAATGATTTAGGTGGAGCTAAAACCTACAGCAACTTTGAACTAATTTTTCAGTTGCATGCCAACTGTTGCACTGGCGATATTAACCTATGTTCGTTACGCCCAAAAAATATTTTCTCTTACTAATTTTTAATGGTAGAAATGGTTTAAATGGAGCTAAAGCCTAAAGGAACTGAGAACCAATTTTTCAGTTGCATACCAACTGTTGCACTGGCGATATTAACCTATGGTTCTTGCGCCAAAAAAAACGCCAAGCCCGAATTCACTGATAATATTACAAAAACAACCATCTTGATTTTGATAATAATACTTTTACAAATACTTCTTACAAATTTAAAATGAATCAAGCGATTTGTCTAAAAAATTTGTAATTAGTTTAAAGAGGACAAAACTTTGATGATGATGTTTATTTTAACAGCTGATCAAAGATTCGCCAGTTTTGCCACAATGCATTAATGCTGTAAATCCCTGAATGTATCGTTTGAGGAAATTTCCTGAATATATGAAAATGAGATTTCTCAATTGGTTGAAGAATTGTACCTAATCTTGCATTTTTAAATATATTTATAAAATCTCATAATTGCATTATTTACACGAGTATGTTTTTTTCTTAAGTGTACATGTGGCTTCGATGATCTGTTTTTACAATAGTTAGAAATATAATTGTGCATTATTTCCATTCTAGCGATAAATTGTTGCTCAGCACACGATAATTGACTTTTGTAACCAATGCTCGCCGATGGCAGAGGATGATATTAAATTCACCTAAGTTACACGAATAACGAACGAGTACCGAAGTAAAAAATTAGTGATGCGAACATAGTAAAATTTTTAAAAAATTTTACGTGGTTTTCCGCCAAACACTATAAGTGAAGTGTGAACCCAAAATGCGTGATGAATGAGGTTGACATTAAAGCTTCAAAATATTTATTTCTGTTGTTATAAAGTAGTTTCAGCTGTATGTTTTTTAAATGGCACATGTACCGATTGCTCTTCTCCTTCGATTCTTCCAAATGCTCTTTTATTCTATCAAACGATAAAATTAATTTACATACCTTCATCTTGTTAATGCTGCTAAGATAACAAAACAAGACGAGCGATTGCTTCAAAATCCATTTCTTTTATTCTTTCCTTAATTTCTAAAATTTATAACAAAAAGTTAAGGCTGGCTCTGATAATTGATATAAAAATATTCTAAAAGCATTTTTGGGAGATCCTTGGGGTTATTCTAAAAGCATACTGGGAGATCCTTGTATTCCACAAGGATCTCCCAGCTCTCTGGTATCTTGTAGCACCTTCCCAGAAAACGCATCGATTCAAGCAACTGCAGAAGACTGTGGTATAGTCTGCTATGCATCCACTCGACAGAAAATTCAAAATTAAATTCAAGAATTTATGAAACCAGCAACAATTCGCTGGTGAGGAGAAGTCATTCAAAGGCATATTCTATCAAATACCTTGGCATTCATATCAAAGACAAACTCAATTGGAATGCACACATTAAATGCCTCTCCTTTAAACATTTTAGACATCACCGAAGCCCCCTTACATTAATGGACAATGATTGAGGAATTTTCTAGAAATTAAAAAAATAATCTTTACTCCTCTGTAATTGAAAGAATGCTTGCTTATGGAGCAGTCGTCTGGTGCTTGGATCCTCTAGTAAGAATAAAAATGACATTACGAATGTCATTTCTGTTGGTAATTTCGGGAGCTTACAGATCGACCCCAACATCAGCACTCCAAGTCATCCTCTGGATCCCCCTATTACATCTCAAGTTTCAGCAAGAAGCCAGATGAATATCCATTAAAAGACTCACGTTTCTCCTTCCAGAGAGTCTCACAATGATCAAACCGATGGATGTTTAAGAAACTGAGACAGGCTGGGCTTCTCACACATCACAATATCCAATTCAAGATCAGATCTCCATTGAAAGATGATAGGCACATTTCCGAGAGAGTGCGTCTTTACACGGATGATTCCAAGACTGATAATGGATTTGGAGCTGCATTGTGTCACGGAAAACCACAATATTATACACAAAAGGTCACCAAAAAGGCAGAATTATAAGAGAGTATTTCAAGCAAACTTCTTGCCATTCTACAAGCCATAGTTAATGCCACTAAGCTCCGTCCACAACACTTCACAATATAAATTGACAACCAAACCAGTATACAAGCGGCAGCTAACCCCAAAATTCGAAATCCAATCGCGAGGGCCATTTGCAGAATTCTAATCAAAAACAGACTAATCAAAGTATATTGGATTAATGACCAAGTTGGATATGTGGGAAACGAAAACGCCGACAAACTGGCGAAGGAAGAAACGGAATGAAACATCGAACAATGTCACACTAAAGTACCAAAGTCCTACCTAAAATCGTTCTTCAAGAATAAAATGATGGAGAAGTTTCAAAAGGATTGGGAAAACGGAGATATGGGGGGATCTACATTCAATATTCTCCCCCAAAGTATCTCTTCAACAAAGTAATTGGAAAAGGGAAGATATTCGTTTCTATACATTCCATGGGCCATTCACCTCATATCTTCACCGTTTTAATCTGATCTCAAATGCATTCTGCCCTTGCGGAAATTAAGATGCTACTCCGATCCACTACGAAACAGAATATACCCTGATCTCCTGGCTCCCCATGACCAAGCCAACAACTCAACTAGAACAAGTTTGATTTCGCAGTGTTGCCTCTTCCCAAGGGTCAAGAATAAAAATTCAGAGAATGATTCATCATCTCGAAGAAAATCAAGATCTGTTTACATTTAAAGAACACTCTTTCCAAGAGTAGCATTATACACATATATATTTATTTTCGGTTATTTTCGTGTCTGTGCATAGAACTTATTTGCATTGTATTTTTTTATTTGTCCTGTTTTATTTTATTTTTTTCCACATTTCTAGCAGCCTTTTTTAATAATTTTATTATTATTATTATTATTCTGAATTTTGTAATCACAAATAAACTGTAAGTCTGTTTATGTAAAGTAGCGTAGGTTTTCGTTTTCTCTTTGATGATTTGTTTAATAAACCAATGTCATTTCCCATTTGAATTTTAACCAGCTCATTGATCTCGGCTTTGTTTATCAAATCCAAAACTTTGTTATCCAAATTTTAATCAATAAATGTCTGATATCGAACAATTTGGGTGACAGTCACAGCAATGGATAGAACAGAACTGTTTTCCGATGTCTCTCCCACTTTTTTACGCTCATTACACTGTTTAAATAACCAGTAGGTTATAGTTGCAGAGGCATGAAGCGGTGTTCTGTGTCACATATATGCTCTAACATCACCATATCGCTTCACCACACTGGTGGCAGAAATTAGGAGGACAGTACGTATTACGTTATTCGCATCAATCCTCAGGTGGCTTTTTTTCTACAATCATATCTAATGATAATCTCTAGTATTAATTGTCCGTGTAACGCTTATCATGATCAGCAGTTACAAATATACGTTAGTGAACGTCTGTCAAAAGCATGCGCTACAGATATCACAGTAGCTCTTTAGCAAAATTGCTTGCATACTTTCTAATAAAGGTGTTATATCGGAAAAAGGCTTCCATGAAGTTTTCATACAATAGGAAAAAAATATCTAACTTTGGCGACAATATACTACTTTTACTAGTTCTAACCAGACATCCTTGGCGATTTTTTGGAGATTTATTCATGAAATGACGTTAATATTATTTGAAAGTTGAATTTGAGGTTAAGACCAGTTTTTCCAACCGATTGAAACAAATCTTTGACACAAAATTACGCTTGTAATCACAAACTCCCTTACCAAATTTGATATATTAAATCGCTGCGATTTTGAGTTTTCTACATGCTTCTAAAAATACAGAACTATAGATGGTCAATCCCTAGTTGGATTTGACTCAAAATTCGATAGAAGTCTACATTATAAATGTTAGTTTTTTTTACCAAATTGAGTCATCTAGCTCTCTTTGATTTGTAGTTATCGTCTTAACTCGTACTCGAATACTGGAAGAATTCTTTTGCCCGGATTGTGTCCAAAATTTCATATAAATCTACAATTTTAGTTTGAAGACCATATATTGAATTTCATTCCTGTAGCCAAAGCTGTTTTAAGTTAACTTTTTCACAGACAGACGGACATTTTACAAATATATGTACTTCGAATTCAGGTCTAAAACGTGAAGACACGTTAGAATCTCTTCGAATTTTTTCTGACGATTCAATACTTTCGCTCTACTACATATACGGGAAAGTAAAACTATGATACCTTTATTGAAAATGCTTATATATATTATTTCTTAAAGCAAGTACCTTTGAAATAAATTCAAGAAATGCCTGTCTTACAACACAACTTGAAAGCCGGGTATTCTTTTGACTCACATTACATATAAATATTGTTAAGAAAAATATAAGGGGCTTTATCATTTATTGAAAGCTAGCCAATCTTTTATTTCATATAAGCGTCAAATTTTTACAATTTTGGGATCAAATACTACAAGTAAATCATAATATACTTAAGATACAATTATGAAACTACTCATAAATGTGCAAAGCAATTTCATTTTCTTAGCTTTCTTTTCTTATATACCTTATAATAGCATGGATCCTTATTATATCTATTGCAGCTAAGCAATTAAGCATTTGTCCGATATTTAAAAAAATCATTTTAATATGAATGATTCCCTCTGAATAGTATGCCATTTAAGCAAAAACTGCAAAGAAAATGTAAAATGAAAGGCAATAGATGCAAATTATATTTAAGACCCTTTAATGAATTGCTTTAAATTTGTTTAATAGCTTCGCCTTAGACGACTGACGGGAGGATATTCTAACTCTGATATTTTTTAAAAGGTTTCTAAAAGAATTAAGAGCTTCAAAGCATTTGCACCATACAGAAATGGACTCGTAAACTCCAAAAACTGTAGGAAACTGATTTCATTCACTTTAAAATATTTTACATACATTTAGAAGAGGGAAAAAAATTTATGAATTTTTGCTTTTTGATCTCCTTAAGCCTGGTGTTGGTTTTGATAAGACTCGAAAGATTTTTTTATGTTTTTTTAACGTCAAATATATACGAAGCTTAAGGAACAAATCAGTCTTGTATCTCAAATCATAATACCCATGGAGGACTTAAATCGTTAATTGACACATAGTTTAACACGCGTCAGTATGCAAGAGAATGAATCCAAACACCTAGTTTAAAGAATCGGTTTCTTTTGTCATTGTTGACAAATGTTAAAACCCTATTTGTCTCTATGGATAACGAAATCGGGTTTAGATTATTTTTTTCCATTCTTGACTTCAGTTATATTTTTTTAGACCTATGATTACTGAACAATTGGGCTTCGGTTTTCTCCTTTAAAATTTGAATGCAATACTAATTTTGCATGATGAAATACTTCACTACATTAATGCCAGTTATCAGTAAAAATGAATTCTTTATTAATCCTTTTGAGCGCTATTTTAGTTGATCAAAATGCTCGATTACGATTGGTATTTTCCTTTAGATAACGAGTCAGAGCAGTTTCTAAATAAATAAAGATGTGTAAAATCCTTACGACTATTTAAGCGAGTTCACAAATTGTACAGACTAAGTCTATGGCAAAGGATACCGACGTGCTCTGATTGGTTTAAGCCTTGGCATCTTTTTGGCAATGTTTTGCCTAAAAGATGTCCTACCGAAATATATTTTTATAAAAATAAATAAAATTTGTGAATTTATCCCCCCCTTCCTATTTTTTACGGTTTACATGTAATATTAATCTGGAATACATATACAGCGGAAAAGATCAAATCCTGAAACCTAAATTCAAGAAATATAAAAATTACAATTTATTACAAATATTTTTTGAGTGTGTTTCTTCTTAATATTATTTTGATATTACTAAAAAAATTAGCTACGAAATCACATATTCCATTAAAGCTTACATATTTATACGTTTTGGGCATTAAGTAATCATCTCCCCGTATGTATTTGATGGGAAAGTAACAAACGTTCAGCAACAAGTTTCAATGACTGCATAAATTATCTAATAAAGGCACGAAAATCATAGAAAAATAAGAATTATTTGATTGCTGCATCCTATGTTGAATCATTACTTTCATTTAGTTTCTATGCTTTTGTGCATAAACAGCATTAATTACTTGTATTACTAGTATTATTAGTAATATTTATTATTAATAATAATAATTAGTATTAGTAGTATTACTAGTAATATTTAGAGAAAACAATTATATTAATAAAAATTAGATCGTGTTGATATTCACTCGTATCTGTCATAAAACTAATGAAAGGTACAAGAATCGAGCCAAATAAGCGAAAACTACACTATTATGAAGGCAAAACATTGCCAAAAAGATGCCAAGGCTTAAACCAATCAGAGCACGTCGGTATCCTTTGCCATAGACTTAGTCTGTACAATTTGCGAACTCGCACTATTTAATGCTTGATCTCAAAACTCATTTTTCGCAGTTAATCAACAGACACTTTACGAAATAATTTATTTACACGTAACGGATAAAATTGCAACCATAGCATAAAATATATTAGCGTTATTTTTTAATTTACATGAAACTGAAAAATCAAAACAAGTCCACATGGGTAATAAATTTAATCATGTCTCGCGAAACAATAAATCTCGGATAATATAAACTATCCTAAAATATAATGTAAACAAATTGTAATTAAGTAAACCCTGATTGACGTGAAATATCATGTATTTTTCCCCCTTGGTAACAAGACTTTCACCCTAAAATTTTCACTCACAAGTGATTTCGAATAGCATATGTTATTCCATCAACTGATAACTAACGGAACTCCTAACAGAAACAGTATTTATGCGTCAAATTCAATCTCATGATTGTAGTCATAACTCTGCGGCTATTGAGAAACTTAATCTTAATATTAATCTTAATCTTAATCGAAACTTGGAATGTTGTTGAATCTTGTAGCTTGAAATGTTATTAGAAGTGAGGTTGCTATAACAACCAATAACAGTACCATTCCTTATTTCCGTTTTATATGCCAGTGAATATCATTTTCACTTTTTTCCCAGCAGAATCTTCCGGCGAAAATATGCATTTCTTTTTCACTCTTATTTATTCCATTCTTTTTTTTTTCTTTTGGCGAGGTACAGAAAATGAAAATGGTCTGTCTTCGACTGGGAGAAAAGAGTTCATGACGCATGAAGCTTGAGGTTTCAGCACAAAGCTCTAAGATGAGGTTATTGGTGGAAAATGGGAAGAAAAAAAGAATACCAAAAAGAGATAACATTAGAAATGCTCGGATTATAGCTAATAAAACCGTTCTTAAAAATATTTAGAGAAAAATTGCTATTTTCTTTATGCCCTTTGATGGATCCATTTCATGAATCAAGTTTATTTCTTTTAAAAACATTTTGTCTCTTCAGTTTTTTATTAATTGGACGAAGCTCGCTTTGTTAAAATCCATGTTATGTCTTATTTCTTGATTTGCCTGTATTCAATTTTCCTTAAGTTTTGATTTTAGAGATTCGGTTTGTGTTTTTAAAAATATCGTTATCTAATTCAAAAATAATGATTGATATGCAAGTGCTTAGAAAGTGACAATCGTTTGGTATCATTATTTCTTAAAATATCTTCTCTTGTTTTACAATTGTTCTTGTTTATGTTTTTACTGGTGTTGCTTATTCTCAATAGATTTTCCAAGTCTTTTACTCTATTTACTAATCTTAGGGTCGGTACTGGAGCTGCGGTGGTCTGGTGGTAAGGTATCCGCTGCGGAATCGGAGGGCTTCAGGTTCGAGACCCGATTCCATGTAAGAACTACCGTGCAAGCGATTCTGTTGCACGTTAATTCCGTCGTGGCCAAACGCCCTCCCGCTGGGGTGGTGTGAAAATTCGGAGAATTGGTTTCCAGATCATATGTTGTCCTAGTCATGTGACCGCGATTCAAAAGTATGAGGTCAGTCCCAAATTAGCCCTAGTGTTGCTTTAAAAGCGGGTGTTATTATAACTAAGCTAAATTGAAACTTAGGATCGTTTCTTTTGGGAAATTAAATTTTAATCAATAATATTGATTCATATACAGCATTTATTTCAATGAAGCAACTTTAGAAGATAAATAATGTATTGTTTTTCAATTACACTTTCAATTTTATAAAATTTTATTTTAAATTATTTGTATCGAGTAACACTTCTCTATGTTAAGTTCCATATCTAGTGATTTTACATAATTTTTTAAAATCTATATTCATTAAATTGAAAAAATTCAATTATATTTTCTCTTTTTAATTCAAAAAGCTAATTTTTAAGAAAATGCTTTGTATATAATCTATAATAAGCATCAAATTTCTTAGTTTAAATGTGATGGATCTCATTTTTTATTACCATAAATTTATCTCATCTTCTAAAATAATAGCTATATATATAAATGATTTATCGGTAAAAATACATACATGTTTCCGGCAACTATACGTACTTTTATATATAATTATTGTTTACTTTTCATTCGAATCGTAAGAAATGTGATTTAATTAGTATCATAATTAATATATGATTTTATTAGATTCATTAGTATCACTTTTACGAATAATTATTGTTTAATTTTCATTCGAGTCGTAAGAAATATGATTTATTTAGTATCTAGATCACTATCCTGGAAAAACATTTTAAATTATAAATGTTCTATCACCAAAGTATTGATGTGTCAGAATTAAGTTTTTGATCATTTTTCAGGAAAACTGTAGAAGCGACGGTCGCCGTTACTTAAACTTCCTTGACCTTTGAATTCAATTACTTTCTTCGTTAAAAATTAGAAAAAAAAATCGGTGAAAGCAGCTTGTATCTTTACAATCAATGATATCTTTATTTCATTTAGGAAAATTAATATGTCAGTGAGAATTTTTAACTAAACAAATTTGTCACGCAAAAAAAATTAAATAAGTAAATAAAAATAAAATAAGAATATATTATTAGCTACAATGTTGGACAATAACGCTATTGAAAAAGACTTTTAGAATATAACAAAATATTATTAAAAAGAGTCTGTTATTTGATTATCATTTTACATATTAAATAATAATATCCTAGAATAATTAATGGTAAAACAGCATTTTATTTGCACATTTCAAAATTCATTAAAATATATTATTTAATACTAATTGATATGACAGACGATTTTTTAGAACAAAATTCCTTGAATATTTTTAAATAGGAAATATTTTTGTATTAAATATTTTAATTCACAAAATAGTTTTCAAGACGTATGCATTAAAATAAAGCAGCAATTTGAAAAATAGGGCTTGAATATATCAAAGACATAAGATTGTCCAGCTAAGAAATATCAACAAATTTTCTTCTTTTAAAATAAACTGCGTTACATTTTCTAAAGAGTTAATGGCAGTTGGAAGGAAAATATAGCTTAAAAGTTAAAATATTTAATCTAAACTGGTAATTTTTTTTTTGATAATTTATCTAGGAATACGTAATAACAGGGTATTGGTTGACATTTCACATCCTAAAACTGTTGGCACAGTCCAAATATTCTTTCATTTTTTCGCAAGCTGACGTAAGCTTGCTTTTAGCCACTGTTTCATTCAGCCTTGAAATGAAAGCAAAGATGATAAAATAATATTATTAAAACAAAGCAAAAATATAAAAAATAGTGTGTACATTATCTGAAAATTAGCATTGATTTTCACACGATCAAATTTCAAAAAATAACAACTAAAAGAAATATTGTACAAAATTGAATTCGAAATCACTGAAATTATAAAGTTTTGAAATATAAGATTCATTTTGAGAGCTCGTTTTGCAGGCTTATATATACTCCAAAAAATTATGAATAATCTTTATATATTTTCCATTTTATTTGATTGATTTAATTTTATGTGTAAAATCTGTCTCAGAATTTCATAGAACTTTGCAAAACGAGACAGGGTCCAACAGAAGAACAATCGTATGCACAATTTAATGAATCGTTGATGATTTACATTATTTTTATAACAGTATATGATAAAATTAAATTAAAATTATGATTTTCAAATTATTCCTTTAACATTTATTGGAGGATGCGACATCTTTTTTATAAGATATGTTCCTTTCCAAATTTAGACTAAGTGTTCTTCAGCGAAAATATACGTTCCACCAAGCAATATAGAGAAAATATACTTTCCACCAAGAACATCAAATAAGTTCTATCAAGTTCCATATAGCATAAACATTTTAACGAAGCTACAGTACTCGTATTAAACATTTTTGAACGTAATATAAATAGTTAGACGGAAATTACAAAGCTGAATGAATTTATTAAAAAATCTGATTATATCGAAAGTAATCTATATCCACAAAATGATATTCCTTGATCTGCAGGTATCGGTGGGACAGGTAGCCTGCCCCAGAGAGTTCGGCGACCGCGGTCTCGATAAGGTCTCGGTTTCGGGACCGGGTGTTTCAGATTCGAGATATGATTGCATCGAAGAGACCTCGTGCAAGAGGGCCTGGTTCACGCTACTACATTGGGGCCAAATGTCCTCCCGCTGGTGTATTGTGGAAGCTTAGGGAGGGGATGCTAGTTCAAGTGTCGTCCTCGTCATCTGACCGCTGTTCAAAATTACGAGGTCCATCCCAAAATAGCCCTAGTGTTGCTTAAAAACGGAACGTCAATATTACCTAGGTAAGCATCACTCGGCCTATACATTATAAACCCTATTTTATATATAAAATTAGAAACAGCTTTTTGTTAACATCTTTTTCAAATCTAATCAGCTTCTGCTGATAATGATCATTATGTTTTCCTTACTAGATGGTAAACAAGATTACCTTCTATAATGTCATCATTTCGCAAAGCGTTTCGTATACCATACCCTATTCCAGACGGTGATAGTATCCCATTTCTCTCAGGGTATCAGTATTTATGTATTGCCTTCGATCCCACAACTGCAAACATAACTCCACGGATGGTGAGAAACTTAATCAAAGTTACGAGGAAGGATCTGGAACGTTGATTCTTGTTGCTTCAATTTCCCTCAGGGATGTGGTTGCCATAACAACCAAGGACAGTACCATTTCTTATTTCCCTTTTTATAGGCAGAAAATATTTTTTTTTAATCTTTTCCCCACCTGAATATTTCTGTGAAAATGAATGTTTTTCATTTCTCACACTTATTTATTTCCTCCTTTTTACCCCACGAAGTAAAAGAATGTTGGAAAAAGAAATAATATGTTTTCGACTGGAAATATGGGTTCATGGCGCGTAAAGTGTGAGGTTTCAAGCAACAAAATTCAGGATTGAAATCACTGGAAGTAGCAAGGAAAGAAAGTGTAGTAAAAGACGATATTAGATACGCTGAGATGATAGCAAGTGAAAATGTTTTTAAAGATTTTTAGGGATGATATTCTTTAGTTTTCTTATGGACCCATTTCATCCATCCAATGACTTTCATCTGAGGATAAAAAGGCACGTAAACTTTTATGATTGAATATAACTCTCAGACTATTATATTTCTACATCATAAGTTGATTTTTGTAAAATATTCATATGTTTTCAAAGACTCAATTAATATCCTTTTTGATATTCTGCTTGTCACAAAATTTCAATCACATTTGAAAATATTTATTTATAAATAACAAATATTTCACCTTAAAAAATCAGCCGTCTATTAAAAAACCATAAAATCATTAAATATTTTGTGCGTTCTTTAAACGGATTTTGCGAAATGCATTTAAATTTTGCTCGATATGATTCTAATTTCAGGCACTTATTTTTGTTAGGGCACTTATTTTCTTAATGCATTTACAGATATGCAATATTTGAAGAGATGTGCAACTATTTTTTTGAAATTATATATATATATAAACTCAAAATTACAAATATTCTGTAAAAACAAAAATTTGATTTATCTCCTTAATTGTTCAGAATGTAATTTAAAATATATTGGCCAAACTAGCACCGAGCTTAATTTAAGAATTAACAATCACAGATCCGATATAAAAAACTTCATAAAAAATAGGACCACTGACTTCGAACTGGAGCATTTTCAAACCCATAACTTTAACAATATAAATATCTACATTCTAGAAGAAAATATTAACGAATTAAACAAAGATTAAATCTGGAAAACATTTATATTTGCAACCTGAAAACTTTATTTCCTTATGGTCTCAATAGTAAATTAAATGAAGAAGGTTATGCAGATTTAAACAATAATTGCATTTATAACAAATTTTAACATATTTAAAAATTTTCTAAATAAAGATAACTTTTCTAAAAGATTTAAAAGAGGTAAAGGGAAAGGAGGCAATTTTCAAATTATATTTGAGGAATTTCAAAATTACTGTAATCTGGAACACAATAGTGAAAACATTCACAGAATTAGTAAATACATTTTTGGTCTTAGAAATAATAAAATGAAATGGTTTTTAAATAATAAATTCGGGGAATTAGAGTTTAAAAATTCGTACACTAAATGTATTATTCTAGATCTTATTAAATGTAAACTTAACATTGGAAAAAAAGATTTACTTTTTAATAATAAAAATAATGTTTACAAAGAATACTGTGTGATTAAATTCTTGGATATTTACTTCGAATATCTAAAATTACCCAAAATTATGCATAATAATAATATATTTTTTCCTCTTGCAGATAAAACTACTGTATCAATAGCGTTTAGTTACACTTCAACTTTAAAGAAAAAAATTTGTAATTATAATTACTATAGCAAAAATTTAGATAAAATAAATAAAACAGATTGTTACTGTAACAAAGAAAAATATAAAGATTTTATAGATATTGATAAAGGTCATATTATTACAGGTAATTTAAAAATTATTGAATCCAACTCTTTAAAAGATTTGATGGGAAGAGGAACAAAATTTAGATTAAGAGAAAAAATAAACCATAACAAAATTTTGATTTCTATTGGTAATGATTTGGATGTTTTTATTGCCAAATTATCTAGAAAATACCATTGGCCTGCGGAAGGTTTCGAGGAATGGAAAGTGAGAATTTTAAAGGAAATTAAAATAAAAATGAATTCTGATTTTGACAGATCTAAAGAACGTGGGATTTATTTTAGTAAAACATTAAAAAACGAAATAAAAAATTTAAAAGAAAAATTTGTTATTACAGTAATAGATAAATCAGCAAATAATTTCTGTTTAATTTGTAAATATTATTATAAAGAACTTTTAATTAATGAATATAACTCTAATGCAACTTATATGTTAAAGAACACCGGGAAAAAGGAATTAGATAAAAGAATGCTAGCTTAAAAACCAAAACTAAGACTTGCTCTCTTAACTATCCTTATTTATTCCCAACAGTTAAATTTCATAAAAATCCATTAAAATTCAGATTCGTAACCTGTAGCACTGGCAGTTATAATTACTATACGGGTAAACATTTCTTTAAATACTTAAAAATTATCCTGGTCAAAATAAAAAATGAAGACAACTTTATTATTTCTAGTAACAAAGAAGTATTGGATTTTCTTAAAGATAACAACATTAATAAACTTAATACTTTTGATTTCGAAAATTTATACACTAATCTACCTCATGAAAAATTAATAAAGGTCTGCACTTTTATATATGACGAATATTTAAATGAAAATATCATTCCTAAAAATAACTGGCTTGAGTTATGTAATTTTAATATTACTGAAAATTACGTGTTTAATGGTATTAATTTTTATAAACAAGTCAAGGGCATTCCAATGGGAACAGCTTTCTCAAGTGCTTTAGCTAATATTTTCCTGCATTACTATGAGAAAAAAATAATTAAATATAATTTAATAAACGGATGGAGATATATTGATGACCTACTTTTGATTAACTTCGACAATACTAATATTATTACTAATTGCTATCCAAAAGATTTAATTCTTAAAGATACAAATAAAATTCAATTTGAGGCTACCTTTCTGGATTTAAAAATCGAAATTGCTAATGATAAAACAATAGTTGGTATATACGATAAAAGGGATGATTTCAACTTTAAAATAACAAAACTATGTAACTACCTTTCCAATCTAAACTCTAAAATTTTCAAAAATCTAATTTTCTCACAAGTTAACAGGATCAAAAGGGTTTGCAATAATAAAAATTCTTATATTGAAGCATCAAACATCCTCCTTAAAAATTTAATTAAAAATGAATTTCCTAGAAATTACTGTAATGTCAATTTTTTAATTAAACAAGGTATGGTTTGGGATTAATCCTTTGGCTTAAATAAAAATAGAACTTTCCTTGCATATTGGATCACTCAATAGATGGCGCTGGGAGCCTACCTCTGTTTACATAATTTACCGTTAACTTTTTTAAAAACCGGAAATCACAATCGATTGTTTAAAGTTTCCTTGACTGTTGGATGGTATGTGCTGGCCTTTTCGTTTTTAATTTTAATTTTAGTGCTAGTTTTTGTTTTTATTGTTATTTTTGTTATTGTATTTTTACTTTGTTGTGGCTATTTTCTTCTAATTTGTTATTTTGTATTTCCTTTCTGTTAAAATGGTATATCTCTTGACCATAATTTCAGGGGATTTTCGGGTCACGAGGAATCATTATTAGACAATGTCTGTATGTCCTCACAGAAAAAATCCCTTTCTTTGAATCCCTGCCTGAGGGTGACCCTTGAAAAAGTCTTCAGGCCGGATTTTTTTTTATATATATATATATATTTTTTATATTTTTTTAATAATTTTTTTGGTTTAATTTTTATTTGATTTTTGTTTTTCCTATTAACTTGATTCTAATATTTTTGTATATATATATATATATATATATTATATAAAATTATATAAAATTATATTCTATTATATTATATAAAATCTATTATATATATATATATATATATATATATATATATATATATATATATATATATATATATATATATATATATATATATATATATAATAGATTTTTAATCCTGTCGGCTAAATGATATGTAACATATTTTGATTGAAGTAGAATGCAGGTTCGAAGCAGTGAAGAGACTTGGTGTTTTTAATTACGTTTTATTCTATTCCGAGGTGGCAGGCATGATTATATACAAGAAAACGCAGCGCGGCACACACAGAAGTAAGAAAAGGGGGAAAAAAAGGCCAAACAGATTATCACTAGCCTTATATAACATTGGATTTCTGGCCAGGTGCCAATTCAATACACGTGTGACCTTTGACACCTTTTGAAGGGTAAAAGTATCACTTTCATTTAATACGTAGTACTGATGGTGCATTATTTTTACAAAGGGATTAATTAAACCGAAAGTGAAATTGGATCACGAAATAAGAGAATATTTTAGAATGAAGTTAGAAAGGGCTAAATTAACATAAAATCTTGGAAATTAATTAAATTTAAATTAGAATTAAAATATCATTACATATATATATATATATATATATATATATATAATATTTAACTTATAAAAATCAAAATATTGCAAAAGAAAAAGAGCTTCAAAAAATAAAATTAATTAATTTTTAATCTTCATTAAGATATAAATTTATTAACCCTAAGGATTATTTTCCACATTTGATATCCGTCATAATAAATATTTACTGATAAAAATAATATATTTTAATTAAGATAAAACAATATTATTAAAAATGATTTTGAGGCAATTGGTTTCTATCACTAAGCATAATTGTTCTTTAAAACTCACAGTTCAATTATTTCATGCATTGAAAACTAATATTTTTAGACGTTAAACTATTTTATCTATACTTTAATTATTTCATTAGTCATTAATCACGGTAAATTATTCTGTATAGGTATCGGATTGGCGAAAAAACTAATGATTTAATGCATTCAGAGCGTTATTTTGAAACATCAAAAATAGAAATATTTAAAGTTCATTTGAAATGATGGTTAGTTTTGATTAAAATATTATCACAATGATAAATGAGAATATTTCTAAATTTATACAGTTTAAATAAATTGCAAAGAAAATGACCTTTTAATGAATAGCAGCTAAAATTTTTATTGGAAAAAACATTACCTTTCTTTCGATAATTTATGAAATTCTAAATGGTGATTCAAATCCATTAATCATGAAAAAGCTAAATTCTTTTGCTGAAAATCGTTTGCTCATATGAGCGATTTATTTCGTGACAAGTTCACAGTCTATTTAATTCACGCATTTCAAGACATTTTAATTTCGATATTCCAAAATTAATTTAATTGACGATTCAACTTTTAAAAATTAAACTTTTAGTTCATTCTAACTGGGAGGATCAAAGTTAAATATTGCAAGAAAAGAACGTTGAGAGTATTTATTATTACAATGATATTAAATAGATCCAACTACAAAAGAAAATGATGTTTTTTTTTTTTTGTTGTTGTTGTTTTCTTTTAAATATAGACCATTCTGCCAGTCTTAAAATTAGCTTAAGATCTAAAGCAAGTTTGGAAGTAATGTCTATTGAATATGAAAAAAATTACTTTGCTAATCAAAAATTAAATTAAATCTGTTTTTTATCTATACAAATATGTGTTATATTTATATAAATAAAACAGAAATTCAGTAATAAAGTATATGTTAAAGGAAAACAATTTACTGTAAAAATTGTCATTCAATTTTCCTCGAAAATCCTAAGAAATTTAAAGAATATTTTGAACCATCAGATCAATGATTCATAATATTTTGTGAATGTAAACCATTTTCATCATATAAAATGTTATTTCGCTCTTAATGCTGCAATTCTTATTAATTAGAAATTAGTTTAAGCATTTAAAAATATTTTTATTCGTTAAAATGTTGCCACTAGAGATGTTTAAATTGTTATTGAAGCTTAAAAAATTATTATTTATGTTACTTCTGATGTATTTGAAAATCGTTTGGTAGATTCTACATTTTTTTTTTTTTTTTGACAAACAACGAAATTTAAAATTTTTTTGGCACATGTGACATTTTTATTTTAATTTAATATGTGAAATTGCACACATTAAGATAAGTTTGTGCATACTTACATACTTACTATACTTACTAAAAATCAGTAAATATATTCTGTAAAAATAGCGTTTATTGCTATTTAAAAATGCTTTATAGATAGTATCCATTATTATTTTGAAATTTCGGTGAATGTTAATACCAAATAAACTTTATTACTTTATAGCATATAGAGTTTATGCCACTCAATTGGCACCAGTTGCTTTGATGAGTAATAGTTGCTACGATTTTGATTTGTTATGCTATGATATAAATAAAATTTATGCTCAAAAATATGGAATTAATTTTTTTTAATTTAATCAAAGTTACAAATATATAATAATCTTGTTTAATAAATATTTAAAATCTTATTAATTTAAGACGTGACAAACATTTTCGGTCAATAAGTTAAACAAATGCAAACATAAATATATATTTTTGTGGTGCCAGCTTATAGGTGATAAAAAGTCATATCGCTGAAATCACTTATATAAATGAATTAATTTACCTTTAAAAATAGGCTAATTGTTTTTATTCTTTAAATATTTATTAAAGTTGAAATCTGGTATCCAGTGTCTCCTTTCCGCCAAACAATGCCAAGTCGCCAACCAGCCAACGAAATCATTTAGTTTCTTGAAGTTGTATAGTGGAATAGATGATTAAGTGTCTCTGGTTTTAATTTTCAAAAAATTATTTACAGATATCTATCTACAACATGAATTATCAAGCTTAATTAAATTATGTACATTGTTGCAAGAAGGTTATAAATTGTCGCACACTTAAATTTATGCAGATTTTCATTCAGTTATGCGCCAAAACTTTAATATTTTATGCAAGCAATTATTTTGAGCAACTGGATATTAAAATTATATATGTTTTGCTTCTGAATCGTAAGCTAAGGGAAGCAGTTAACTAAATAAATTAGAATCCGATCCAAACATAATCACCTAATCTAAACAAAATTCGAATTATTTTTGGAATCTATATCATCCATCGGTTCGAAATTATAATTATTTCGAATAAAGTTCGAATTTAGAATGTAAGTAGATTCTAATATTAATGAATTTATTCAGCAAAAATTGCTATTGTTTATATTAATAAGAAAATTAAGAAGAAATAATATTTTGAAAAAAAATCTGATATTTGTTAATCAATTCTAGTGAAAAAGTTGTTGGATTCCAAAATGATTCCAGTTGTGAATAAGTTTGATATAACAGATTAATAATATCACGATTTTATATGATTTTCAAACGAATTAAAGGAATCAAACTCTTTCAAAAGAATGTAGCTAATAAATACATACGCATATTTTACTAAGACTTTGAAATATCTTTCAAAGAAACTTAATGAGAAATTCTTTGTAACTTGATTATCCTTCTAAAACTTTTAAATCTAACTTTGGAAATTTCTAAACCTTTGACAATACGTCTAGACTAAGGGCAGACATTCGAATGTGCATTCTGTAGAGTTTCTAACTCAAAAGGAAGCGCTGAAATATATTTGATAACCGGCTAAGTAAGAGCTTTCTCTGAATTTTAGTCGGCATGAGGAAATGCGGAACATACATCAGAGGTTCTAAAATTTCAAAACTGCTGAAATCCGATATGATATTCCATTTCCGAATTCCACTGAATTTTTAAATGATTTTTTATTTTAGTTTAATATTATAGATAACATTTTATGCTTCGACTCTACGTGTCTGAAAACATAAATAGTTATTCAGAAATTCCTGGAATTGCATTTAATATTCCCTAGAATTTAAAATGTTTCACTTATTATTCATATCTGGCGACTAACTGTTTCGGCAAACATATTGGCTCAGCTCCGTGAATTACATTAAATGTAATGTCGGATTTACACTCCGCCAGTTATAAAACGGCCATTAGGCAGCGCATGCGTAGAAAGGGACTGATTTATGTTTGTTACAATTCCATAAGATAGATTCAGGCATTCCATGCTTGGCTATAAATTGCCATTTTGTCGTCCTAAAATTTATCTTTTCACTGCGTATCGTATTAAAATGAGAGATATTTACACAAAGAAACATGGCAAAATAAGAATAAAAAGATCAACATACCTAAATTTGGGAAACTCTAGAAAAGAAAAGGTAAATAAAATGAAAAAAAAACACACAATCTCGCATCAAAAAGAACAAAGAGCAAAAAATTGTCGGAATTAATCTATGCTAAGCAATCAATTTTTTCACGCCAAATTCAACAAACGCATGCGCAATAAGAAAAAAATATAATACAGCGGCATGTTGTTGTCCCGTTGGGACAATTACTTGCCGTCGATTGAATGTAATTTTTCAGTCTTTCTACGCGTGCGCTGCATTTTCTTCGTCTAATAACTGACCGAGTATAAATCCGGCATAACTTCAAATTTATGATTCTGAAAAATTGGCAGGCATAGTGCGATTTTAATCATCTAATCTATATTCTATTAATTGTGTGCAAAAAATTTTCTGAGAGCCGTGATATTATATTATTAAAAATGTCAACGTGCAATTCTCTCCTCTAATCTAATTCCACATTATAAATCACAAAATCAACCGAACCCATCTTTCTCAATTTTCCATTTTAGAAGAAAATCAAGCTTTAAATACTTGGTGTAAGTATGAAAACATTTTGAGATTTCATTTAACAATGAAATCTTCCATTTAGAATTATCCAAAAAATAGTGTGTGTGTGTGTGTGTGTGTGTGTGTGTGTGTGTGTGTGTGTGTGTGTGTGTGTGTGTGTGTGTGTGTGTGTGTGTGTGTGTGTGTGTGCGTGTGTGTGTGCGTGCGTGTGTGTGTATGTGCGTGCGTGTGTGTTGAAATTTCTTCTGAAATTATCTCACGGAAGCTCCAAACACTTACTCTAATATTTTACCCTGCATAACGCGAACCAGCCTAAACGAATTAAAAATTTCGGATAATCGTGTTTTAAAACTTTATTACAGAAAATTCAATTTTCAACTCCATTATCAAACGGGTGTTTTCTAAGTCATTTGAATTAGTTGGTTGGTTGGTTGTGTGTGATTTATTGGTGCAAGAGCCATATTTGGCTAAACTGCGCCACTAAGTCATTTGAAAGCTGATCGCAAGTATTCCGAGAATTTTCTTTGTTTTCTTATCTTGGGAAAACTGATATCCCGAAATCAGTTCTCGTAAATTTGGCCGCATTTCTGTATTGGATTGCTTAAAAAAAGGTAGCAAATAAATTTTATTTCGAATTAAGTATATAAATTGGATTTGTTATCAATCTCTGTAAACAATAGAAAGAAACTGTTTGTGACCGCAGTGTGTGTGTGTGTGCGTGCGCGCATGTGCAAGTATGTGTGCGCGTGTGTGTTAATGTGTGTGTGTGCATGTGTTGGCGTTCTAAAATCTGGGGAAACCGTTTAATCTACAACGACCTGACATGTCACATATATTCTTTATAGGATAAGAATATGCACCCAGGAATAGAGTTTTTTTAATGTTAATTAGATTTTTAATTAATTAAAAATGAAGCTGCACCTTTTTCGCTATAACATCCAAAAATATTATCTAAAAAATGTGTCATGGCATTTTAAACTTGAAAAAATTATATTTTTAAATATTTTCAAAGCTTTTAAAGTTTCGTCAAAGTTTTCTTCAATAAAAATTTTCTAATTATTTTTTAAAACCATTTTTAGCTTATTTTACGCCAATATATTTCACAGCTGAAGTTAAACTGTTCGCATTGTTGCTATTAATAATTCAACCCGGCTATTTTCCTTGAAATATCGCAAGTTATATGTATATCAAAATTAGAATTAAAAAATAATAATAAATAAAATAAACGTTGGTGTTGCCTTTTTGAAAATCTTGAAATTTTGTCACTGTTATCGTAATTTTTAAAGTTTAATTGTTGCTTTTCATATGATTCTTGAACGCATACTTCAAAATATCTTGAACTAAAATTTTATTCCATTCCGGTATGATAGTTACTGTCTCATACATAAGGATAGCTTTTATAATCACCCTGTACTTAATTACTCAACAAAATTGCTCGCTGCATTCATCTTTGAATTCTAATTTCATCTCAAAATATCTAAAGACTCAAGACATCACACCATCACTGTGTATAATAAAATCTCATTAGATAAAATATAACTTGCCTTTCATTTTTTTTTATTTTTTCAGAATATATTTCTGGTAATTTAAGGCTGTATAAAATTTAAATTCCAATGACTGATTTATAAGTAATTAAAATTTTATGAACGAAATGCACACTGTTTTAAAAATAATTGCTACAGGTAAAATTTATTTTTTAATCGTATGGTTTTTACAATATTTACTAGAAAATCGTGACAATTCTAAGAAACTTCCAAATAGTTCGCAAAAATCTTTTTTTTTTTTTTTTTTTTTTTTTTTTTACATTTTCTAAAACGTATTTCTTTATTGCACATTTTTTAAAAAATAATATTTTATCATGTTTTGTAATACAAATTTGGTTATTTTATGTTAATATTTGGAATTCTGGATGCATGATATCGTTTGAAAAAGTTTTTCTTATTCATAATTTTCAGGGTTTTTTTTTATTTATATATTTTTTTCGATTTGTTTTTTACATTGCCTACATAATGAGTCAATACTCTTCTATATATACTTCTTTCCTACGATTATAAATTAAATGAGGTCACATCAAAAAAAATCTGAAATAAAACCTTGAAAACAGTCTCGGGAGATTTTATTCATTGTGATATTTTATTCATATACCCAAAGCAGATGTGTGTGCTGTTTTCTCCTTTCAAATGTTTTACTGAAGGTTAAATGACTAATAATAACTAGTATGTAAACAAAACAGATGAATCGTTGCTTTGTTTTACTTACAACATTCTTTTTCAATCGTTTGCAGATAAAATGCAGCTGCTTTTAAATTTATTTTCAAGTAACCTATAATCATATGCCTAGTTTCACTTTCAACTCGTATATTGAGTTTTAGTAAATTGCACGAAGGAAGGTTCTAAAGCTTTATTCTATAACGATTTCGAAAACAAACAATGCGTTCTCTTATTTGTGATAAGGGTAATCAATCAGCTTTCATATAAAACTTTTGTATAAACGGAAAGTAATATTTTACTTTTATCAAGATTTATTACTTACTCCAGCAGATTGTTTAATTTTATAATATTTTATGTAATTGCTTTTATGATGGAGCACTTGCTTCCTTTTTTTTTACGAAAATTTTCAGAAAGAAATATCTATATTTTGACCTCTTTTGTGCAGATTTACATATAAAATTTCTTACAAATGTACATTATAATTTTTCATTTAGAATTAAAAATTCTTCAGTTAACTTTTTGAAGAAATGAAAAAAAATGTTTGAAAATATCTGGAGTCCTTATTAGTAAAATGAAAAACTCTTAAATATATCGTAAAACAAATTTCATATAAATAAAGTCTTTGGTGAATTCTTTAATCTTAATATCTAATAATAAATAAATAAAAATTAAAATGAGAATATAAAATATTGAGTTAGAGAACAGGTCTAAATTCAAACGTTGTGTCAAAGGACAGAGACTTCTTCCTCCAGTACAATTGTTACGAGAAAGATAATGCTAAACTAATTAATATCAGCTAAAAGCGCGGTTAAATAGTGTTAAGCGATGCTAAAATATCTTTCATATCAAATTCACATAGATAATAGATAAAGCTGAAATAATTCTTCAGATAAATACCCTTACTCTAGTCTTAACTAATATTTCATTAGATAGAATTACTTAGTTTGAAGTGACAGTTAACAGGCAATTAAAGAGAGATTCCTTGATACTTGAAATTCGCTAAATAAAGTGGGACATGGCTTCGCGTCGTTTTATGTAGAACCAGTTATGTATTTTGACCAGACAAAAAAAATCACCTTTTCAGGAAACTCCACCATCATCTTACAGACAATTTCATCCTAAACAAAGCGTGAAAACAGTTGTTTCGTTCTACTTTGAACGAATGAAGTGATTTTAATACCAATAATTAAATAGATTTCATAAATACTTTCGAATAATATTCAATAAATATTATTGGTTAGCAACAATTAAGTTCAGTTATTAAATTAAATCTTCTCCCCATTTTCACAATCTGGAATAAAGCAGGCTGCTTCAAATTAAAACCAACATTAGAAAAATAGATTTTTGAAGAGGAATTGATAAAAAATAAAAGTTTCTAAATTTTTTAATAATAGGCAACCATTTACAAACAAACTAATGGAGAAAAAGAATTCTGGAAAGAATAAAAGCACTATGGTAGCCATAACAAAGAAACATGGTATACAGGGATCAGCAAGTTAATATAAATATTATATAACTGAACTAAATTGTACGTCTTCGGTTTTCACAATATCATTTAGCAATCCATGAAAAACTTTAGTATTCATTCTGCAGGTAAATTTAACTATTATGTTGTTGAAATATTCCTAGAAATTCATAATATGACTAAAACTTCAAACATTTGAAACTGGTTTTACAGATATTTTATTTTGTATAATGAAAATTTGAAAATTCTTGTCAATATAAATTTACACACTCGATTAAAATTTCTGTATTCTGGAAAGCCAAATTCAGATTAAAATATTTAAAAGCTCACAAGAAATGCATCATGCTTAATTATTCAAAATATTTCAAATTACTTTCAAACGATTTCCGAATGTTTCCGCTTCAATGCGTAATATAAATCCACATACTTTTCCCACCAAGGTATTTTACTGATTATTTTTTTCTTTCAATGAAATCATTTTCACATATTTCTCTTTTCATTTAGAACATACTGTTAGAATTTTTTATCATTTTTTGAATGATTCCCCTCTTTTCAAATTCCTTTTGCGAATGTTCACAATTTTATTCAACAGAGAAAGTCGTAAAATTAGCATGGAAGTGTAAAACATCCGGCTTTTCGTTACTTTCTCCGAAATCTAATGGAATTTAAATCTTGAGACAGAATGCAGAATTCTACTAATTTAAACACCGAAAGGAATTGAATCTGGGCATTTTTTTAATCCAGAAAAGTTGAGGAAAATATAATTGAATTGAAGGAGGAAAATTCAAATCCTGGTATTTTAACAGTAGCGTTTGATCATTTGCGATCCAAACAGATAATAAATTAAACAGCTACATTTTCCTAGTTCCATCTATCTGTAAAATAATCTGTTAATTTAAATGCAGATATGTATAAATTATAAAAGTTGTTTCCCAATTTCTCTTTCCATTTTTCTTATATTTGTCTTGTTTCCATTCGTGGGAATCATATACCTGTTTCAAATTACTTTGATCTTTAATGCAATGAAGTATTAAATAAAAATGGAAGATATTTAATTCCCTAATTTCGTACCAAATCCTTCTAAAGAATTTTATCAATCGTTTCAATATTAATATTTTCCTAATATTGAAATTAGAATAATTATGAACATCAAATTAACTTACCCTTTCTTAAATTTCGTCTTCAAAATTGGTATTGGGAAATGGTACATCAAATTAATTTTTAAACAAAATAGCATGTGATGTTTATTTTCATACTTTATTCTTTTATGGGACAAAAAAAAATACCTCACGTTAATATTACTATACTTGAATATATATATAACAATATATATATATATATATATATATATATAGATATATATTGTTACTAATCTGTAATGCTGCTTCCCAGAATAGTTGGTTCCACAATCGGAAAGAATGTTTTGCAGTCATCGGTATTGGACGGAGTCCGGTGTCGCGTCGGAGGTTCCCGGAGCTTGACGACTTGGCGACGAATTTGGCGACTTTGGCGCCAAAATAGATTATACCCGAAACATCGAGAATTTTCCCGAACCGTCCAGTAGGAACCGAGATACGCCTCGAAAGTTCCTGATTGGTTGAGAGGCGTCTAGCCCAGCCTCCTGAGATCTATAAAAGGAAGCGGCCGCAGCTGCTAGGGCAGAGTAGTAGGAATCGACAGAAAGAACTGGCCTTCCAGAGATTAGCGGAGCAGCGACGGAGTCAAGTGAGTGCTGAATTAAGTTGTGCGCTACGGTCTGCATTAGAGTCTGTTGTCTGCACGTCTCGGCTGAAGATAATTGTGTGCTGCATATAGTTGTCGTCTTTGTGTTGTCCTGTGTGTCTTCGTTTAAATAAACGTCGTTGTTTCATTTTCTACTGCCACCTGCTGATTGAGTGTTCTCCACACCATAAAACTCCCACTATCCAAACGAACTCCGGAAATTTCGTAGCAATATATATATATATATATAATGGTTAGTGCCTAATTGTATCATTTCCCATAATATAGTTTTTACAGCTTGACGAATTTATCAGAAAACTGTACATTCATTTTTCATTTCACTAAAGCAGCCAATGACGTAGGGGCAGGTACGTCTAACTATAACATAAGCTTTCAATAGCATTTTGTTATATTTTCAGGATATTTGACTTCAATATTTTACAAAATTTAACTAGTAGCACTACTTCTTCCATATGTTGATCTTTATAATTAATAAAATTCTTTAAAATTTACATGAAAATAAAATTATTCTGCTGAGTGCAACATCTTAAAAGATTATTATAAGAGTTTTTTTTTTTTTTTTTTCTTTCATTAGAACGTTTCTAATTTTTCATTTTTTAAGAGTTAGTCCGAGGTATGCAAAAGAACATCATTCTCATGATTTTTGATATTTAATTTCAAAAGTCTATGTCTCAATATTAAGAATATTTACTGCCAGAGAATTAATCAGTTCTAACGGGCTTTAAAACCAGCTCTAAAACACTAGCGAACAAATGCGAGATTTACTGGGCACATTCTGTTCGCGTCTTTCACTACTATGAAGAAACTGTGTATATCGTAGCAAAATTATTAAAAATAAAAATATGGTTGAACGTAATTAATTTGCTTTTGATGCTTTAAAGAAATTCTGAAGCGTAATATAATACATGAAAAAAGATTTTTTGTTGTTGTTTAGGCATTTGGAAGACAAATAAAACCGGTAAAGAAAATAATAAAAGTGTAAACAACAATGTAAATGAAAGTTTCAATATATATAACTAAAATTCTAAGAACAAATTATTTAGAAGCAAAGAATGTCCTCTAACGAAGCCTTTACGTTCAGATTGTGACATTGTAGACAGTTGTGTACCGAAAACTAATTTTCTTACAACTCTTGGAATTAAATGAAGGTTGATGGGGGAAAACTTTGGATAAAACAGTCCTTGATTTTGATATTTAACCCATGATATATGCTTAATGTGATAAATGACGCTTTATGCTGGATAAAAAATATGAAGATACAATTTAAGAGATCGTGAAGAAAACATGGACTAATTTCAAAGACTTCACTCGGAAAATAAGGAAAATCCAAGATCCTGCTTCACTATCAATATGTAACTGCCCCAAACGACCATTCAATGACACTACGGTGGAAGCCCGAGACGCTTAGTTATACTTGTAAAATCCCCCTCCTCTTTAAGTGTGATTGGTTCAATATCCAGTGGGTGTGTTTCGTTAGAAATCTCTATCTATACTTTAGGTTTCAGGGGCAGGAAAGGGAGAGACCTCGAATGATATCCGAGTAACGATGCTCATTTGCTTAGTAACAATTAGGTAAACAGCAGAGTCCCCATTGATATGAGAATATGGTATGTGAGTTTTGAGTGGAGGAGGAAAAAAAAAATTCTTTTTTTTTGGGGGGGGGGGGCTTGAAAGAGAAATTGGATGTCCCAGTATTCAGAGGTACCTGACCTCGAATGATCTTAGGAATGAAAAGTTATACAATGATGCTTAAAAAATATTACAAAACTATAAAGAATGTATGATGAACACGCATTATTCCATTTTCAACTTGAACTGTTTCATTAAATTCTTGATGTCTTGCTCGAGGAAAAAAATACGTGATTTCTCCAAGATACTGGATTTGAATATAATGCAAAATATAAGGGGCAGAGGCGAGACATTAAACCAGTTTCAAAATTAAAAAAAAATGAATTCCTTTAAAGAAAAAATTTAAATAATCTGTAAATTATCTTTTAAATAATCTATTTTAAATACTCTTTTTCTTTATATATGCTTCTGAATTTTTAAATTTTTATTTAATTTTTCATTTTTTGGTAAAAAAAATTAAATTAATTTTTTTTATCAATTGAATATGTTAGTCTTTTCAAAAAACGTTCCGAATTCACCATTTCAGTTTCACAATTGTAAAAATTCCTTATGTGATACAGAAAACTGAATGCTGTTTTAGAAACAACATAACAAAATGTATACATTTTTATTTAAATTTATTTAAATCCTAATCAAAAACTTTATTATTTTATCATTTACAAAACTTAATAACTTAGTTAACTTGTTATTTTCGAAGTAGGAATAATAAATACTATATTGTTTATTAAAATTTATTTTAACTCCAACAGTATTCTGTACATCCTCTGTAGGTCCAAGCGATTTTCTGTAACTCCTCCCGTTCTTTAGAAATACAGGTTTTGAATCCTAGAAAATAATGTTTAAGTTGTTTTAAATGCTCAATAAAATATTTTTAGCTACTAAGTTTCAATTCGAAAACAAGAAATTGCAATATGATGGGACTGAAGTAGAGTTCTAAATCTCAGATTAACTACAAAGTGATTCAGAAAGAATATTTTTCTTATAATTCTACTAAATTCCATTTTTTTCCCCTGAAATATTTGATAACATAATCTGATAAAACGATGTTGGAGAAGTCAATTTTTCTATATTTTTCCAGATTCGCTTAAAGTACAAAGAATTAAAATAAATTTTTTCTGCCGATTAAAGTTGAAAAGATTTTGGATTATTTCCAAAAGCAATGTGCTTAGGGTTTTGGATTCCAACGAATCTTTTGAAATCAGCAGTATAGAAATGCAAAAGTTTAAATGTCTAAGACTAATGTGGGAGATTAGACTCCAGTTTCTCTTATAAAAATGTACTTAACTTGTTCTCTTTTTAATAAAGATTGAATATCGTTTGTGATATTTCATTCACTTCCTCTGATGCTTGAATTTTATTTATTTTATTCCAATTTTTGATTTATTCACTGTAATAACATTTCATTCTTTTAGCAGTTTAATAATCAGCTATTGGAATGATCAAAATAAATTTTTATTACATGCAAGTGGAGTCATCAGTCACTTGCTGTGATGCTAGATCTCTTTTTATTCCAAGTTTCTGTTTTTTTTTCACTGTAATACGTAATATCTTACTCTTTTTAGAACTTAATAATCAGCTACTGGATTAATCAAAATAAAGTTTGGTTCCATACGAATGATGTCATCATTCATTTCCTGTGATCCTAGAAATTTATTTATTTTATTCTAAATTTGAATTTTTCAGTGGAATAATATTTTCATTCCTTTTGGAGCTTAATAATAAGCTACTGAGTTAATCAAAAAAAATTTTTAATTCTTTGCAGGTAGTTTCATCATTTTCTTCCTGTGATTCTAAAGTTTTATTTTTTTAAATCCAAATTTGGAATTTTTTTAATAGTAATTTTTTTTGGAACTCAATTATCAGTTACTGGAATAATCAAAATATATTTTTACTCCTTACAAGTAGCGCCATCTGGTATTGAATGTGAGAAAAAATAGACTTTTAGTATTTTGATGCACATGATAATGAATTATTAACTAAGGATAAAAAGTATAAAATAATTACAATAAAGCTGCTTTATCTACTTTCTGCCATATAAATATTTTTTAATCCACTTCAGCTTAATGATGGAATTTACTGTTACCAGTGCGACATGTTTTACTAATCAACAATTATCATCATTTAAATTCATGTTAGACATGCTTGTTTCAAAAAGCTACAGTATACGTCAAAAAAGTTTTCTAAAACTCATCGTTATTCCGAAGCTAGTTATAGTATAAGCAGTTATAAATGTCTCTAGCAGCAAAAATATGCTCTCTATATGTGGGTGAAACATGTTTTCATGTAAGAGATCATCCCTATTTCGCAAGCGTTTTAATTTGCACAGACTCAATTTTTTCAAATAGCAACACCCTATTTCAGAAACATATCGAATTTCCATACTAAAACACATTGAATAAATATAACATTGTGTAATTTGAAATAAACAGTGGTTGAGTTAAAACAACTCATATCTTTATTAATATTGTAAAATGCGAGTTCTCATTTTACAATACTTTTTAGATTATAAGGAATCTATGACGATAATTTTGATTTTACATTACAATACTCAATAAACAAGACAATATTCAGACTCTGAAGAATATGACAGAATAATGTAATCCATTTTAAAATTCAAGTGTTGAATTTTCTAAATATAATATCATAAAACGAAAGTCTAACGGGCAAGACCCAAAACCTCACTTTTGCAAATTTTATTCATTCCAGTCAGTTAAGTTTTGAGGTAGCCAACAACAACAAAAAAAAAAAATCACAAAAGTGTGATTGTTGCTTTCTTTAGAGGTGGGTGGGTGGGGGGAATCTCAAGTTTTCAAAAGGATTTACTAATAATTATAGACAAAAAGCTAAAATGAAACAAAAAGCAAAACCTAATAAACATTAATCTGTCAAAGTTGCTTTAGATTAAGATTCTTTTTTTCTTCTTGAACTAAATTTAAAATTAAGTAGAAGAACTATCGCTTACATTTTAAGCGATATTTATCTCAGGACAAATGGGAAACGATTTTAAGGTCACATAGCTTATTTGTGAGATCCTTAATAAGCGAAAAAGTTACAGAAAGAAGCTAACTTTGAGTTAAATGCATGAATAAATAAAGCATTCTTAAATGAAATATAAGAAACAATTTACTGCGTATGAATGACGCCATATCAATAGACATTGAAAAAAATACATCCTTTTTTTAAAAATAAAATTGAAGCAAAAGTTAAATTCATTCTTTTTATTGTGTACTCTTTCAGAAAAAAAGTTATTAAATGCTATAAACAACTCAGCTTATTTAAAATATCGTTTGTTGGAAATTTGAGCAGACAACTCAAATACATTATATCGATTAGATTTTAATTATGAACGAATAATTCAAAAATAAGTACATCTACTATTTTTGGAGTTGCTCAAAACACTTAATTTAATAATAAGTTTAACTCCTAATTTAAGTTTATTTTGTTAATTTCAAATTTGAGATTTACTCAAAAATTTTCATTATTTTAAACAATATATTTCTAAACTACTATTAAACCATTTAATTTTGTAACAAAATTTGCATTCCGAAATTGTTTAATCATGTTTCAAAGCCATTGATGGTAAATTTAAAAAAAGATTAATATTTCTTTGGACAAAATTACTGCGTCAACACTCGAAATATGAATTTGCATAAAGGAATTATTAATTGACTAAACTATTGATCTATCAAAGAAATTTTTAACTGAATTTCCTATTTCCATTATGAAACAGTTCCTAAATCTTCTTTTTTTCTCGTATATGCCAAATATTTTGAACTAGTTTGTCCAATATTTTTAATCTGTGGATTTCTCATCATGCAAATTCAGACAACAGACAAAAAAACGAGGGAATGTTTTAATATATAGAATTGGAGTACTTAAAAATTGTACTAATGTAAATATGTATATGGTCCCTTGTTCTCAATTGGCTGAATATTTTTTAATTGACTATTTCATGATTAAAATAGAAACGAATATCCAGTGCATATTTTTAATAAATTAATCTGAATAAAGCTGATTAATTAATGAATAAGGATAAAATGAACTGATTACATTTTTAAATATATATAAAATTTCTTTAATATTTGATTTATTTTGATCATAAAAAATAATTCACTGAAGTTAATCAAAAACTAGTTTTTAAAAATTTAATAACTTGACATCCTCTAATCCATTAGCTTTAAAAACCATAATTTTTATTATTTAACCATTATTCAAGATATGACGGACATGATTTTTTTATTTATTTTATGTTCCTGTCTTTTTACAGAATGCTAATTTTAAAAAATATATTAAAGAAAAAGTTATATTTTAATAAATATCTTTTCTCATATAAAAAACAAAAAATATAATTAAAAAATATAATTTTTTAAGCCTTTAAGATAATTAAGATTTCTTTTTCTTTGGAATAAAATATTTCTAACCATTTGTTTTGACAGATTATTATTTTCGAATACGTAAACATTAGTTAATTAAATTTTTTTGAGATGTTGTCACAAAAATTACTAACTGCATTCCATATCAAATAATATTGTCTAATTTTATTATTTTTTTCAAAATATCCTGATTTTTTTGCTGAGATTATACAAAATGTATTCTTTTTTCCACGGAATATCTTACATTATTAAAAGTTTCTTTTCCCAAATGAAAGTTTTGTTTTCATCTGATAATTATTAGATTCGACACGCAGAAATTACATTTCTGCCAATATTTAATCTTTTAAAAATTAAAGAATGTCAAATTTGAAAAAAGCATAAAAAAGCATTATTCATTTTTATCTAGAAAAACATAGTATCATTTAATGCAATAGGAAAATTTTATTTTATTACAACATTTTTTTAAATTAAACCTGCGCCAAGAAAGACGACTATTTTATTTTTGAACTTGACACGGCATATCTAGAAATCGATAAAAAGTAATTCAATTTATGAAATAATAATTCTCTAGATATACATATAATGATTGCTCATCAAAAATACGAAATTTATCCGTTTTTTGCATTTTATGCTCAAAATACTAATATGTTATAAGAAATGTATTTAAAAAATTGTCGGACTCTGAAATAATATAAAAGTATTTGTGATTAAGGAGCTACATCAATGAAATTTTATAACAAACATTAATAATAAAAATGTATATTTTTGAATCTTACTAGTTGCCTTTGGCGGCCAACTATTTTACTCAAAATATTGACTTTTTTAGCAGTTAAACTATTAATATAGAATGCAGTTAATAAATGCTTTCTTTTTCTTATTTTATAAGACTGATAAACACAAGCTGAATTCATTTACAGCGCGAGCACTTTAAATAACGTAAATACGACAAAATAAATGCAAAAGTAAAAATCTTACTATCCAAAGAGTTACGATAGATAAAGAAAGTAATTGAATCAAACCTAATTTTAGCATGGTAAAAGCATTCGACTAAATGTTTCGATGAATGAGTTTGAATTGCATCGTATGTGCTTAACACTATCTGTAATAATTTAATATATTATCTGTAAAACTATATTTACAGATAGTATATTAAATTAAATCTTAAAAATCAAATATAAAGAAATTTTTACCATTAAGATTTTTTATTTTTGTTTTTAATAGAATGCAAATCCCATTTTTATGAGAAAATAATTTTGAATGATATGATCATCCATTCCGCAGTTAAGTCAGCAATTAGCCATCTGACCATGGTTAAGATTTATTTCTTGATAGAATAAATCTGTTTTTCACCTATTTCCTGATTTATTTTACATATTGTTTCCTCTGATAGCACACAGTTTTTGAAGATATCTCAAACTCTATGCAGAGCATTTTTAATGATATTTTCCAGCTCTCTTAATTAAAGAAGCGTTGAATTAAGTGCAATTGTAGAAACATTCAATGAAGCAGTCTGAAATATTTGTTTAGTGATTTGTTTACATTTAATTATTGCCATTCGATAATAAATAATCAGTGTGATTTCTGTGCCAAGTATATTAGTGTTATACAGAGTGATAATAATTAAAGTTACGATTTAAAAAATCGATACTTTTAAAATCACTGATAAGAATGACTTGATATTGTAGTAGAACAGTTGCAATGGAATTTTGTTTGGTGAAGGAAAAATAGTTGCAAAATGTGCCGTTGGATGGCACTGTTAGGGTTCACAGAGCTTGAATGCTTCATCATGACTCTGACTGAAGGATTGCGCTCTGCTCTTGAAGCTTTTTTATAAAAACGATGTTTGTGCACGTACAGCTATCAGGAAGATCCGGACATTAAAATCCATAAAATCGGGTCCAATAACCAGAAATAATCTGCGAAAAATGATTGCTAAATTCGAAGAGACCGGTTCATCTGAGTTGAAACGGAGTAGAGGAAAGAAACCAGTTTCAGCTGCGGCAGTGGAAGATGTGGCTACAGCATTATAAGAACAGACTAACAGTGATGCTGGCATCAGAAGTGCACGGGGAGTTGGCGAATGCTGGATATGCTGATCAGCATTTTGCATGAAGTCCTACGGAACATCTTGCGCTGTTAACCGTACAAGATAAATCATATGCAACAGTTGCTACCTGCTGACCTGGAAGCATATGAATCTTTTGCACTACGATTTTTTGCTCAGATGGAAGTGGACAACGGATGGCCATAGGACATTCTGTGTTCTGACGAAGCCGACTTCCATTTGCACGGTTCTGTAAATACGCAAAATTGCAGAAAATGGGTGACTGAGAATCCGTTCAAGGTACAGCCATTATCTCTTCAGTCTGAAAAGGTCACACTATATGATCCAGAATAACGGCAGCGTTTATCGTCGGTCCATTTTTCTTCGAAGAGATCACATCTGTGGATCCCGTTAGCTGCAACGTTACTGGCAAGCGGTATGAAGCCCTTTTGCGTAACCATGTCCTTCCAGCACTTCAGCGGTGTCAGTGTGTGGATCGCACAATATTCATGCAAAATGGCACTCCTCCGCACATTGCTACTCCTGTGAATCAGCATCTTATTGTTCGTTTCGGATATGATAGGATCATAAGCCACCAATTTACCAACAACGTGGCCTCTGATTTCCCGAGACCTAAACCTATGTGATTTCTGGATTTGGTGGTAACTGAAGTATGTTGTTTATAGCGGGCGGATTGAGAATCTAGCAGATTTGAAGGCACGCATCACATACCGCATCCGTTTTATCAATGCAGATACCCTCCGATCTGTTGTGGAGCATACCGTTTTGTGCTTCCATTTAGTAGCGGAACAAGGGGAAGGGCTTATCGAACAACTTATGCCTTAACCACCCAACAGTAAGTGTTTGTTCCATGAAGCTTTTTTTTTATAATCATTGTTGTCACTATAAACATGTAATCTTGTCTTATCACTGATATAGTTCTAGTAAAAGCTTGGACTCTATTGTTCCCTTTTGGCTAACAATATTCCTGTTTTTAACGAATCCATTTTTGGTCTTTCGCTTGACAGCGCCATCTATCGGCGCATTTTGGAACTATTTTTTATTCTTCGCAGAACAAAATTCCATTGCTTCACGATTGTTCTGCTAAAATATCACATCATTCTGGCCAGTAGTTTTAAAATTATCGATTTTTGAAATCGTAACTTTAATTATAATCACCCTGTATATATAGAGAGATGTCGATATCTACATAGATATTGGCATACATAGATATAAATAAGATCATTACACTCCGAATGAGCCACATAAAACTGAAAATTGAAAAAGTTAAGTGAGCTTGAATTACTCAATATATTTCATTTTCTTTTTGTTTAATACCACTTCTTTTGGGAAAAACGTGAGAGTTTTTCCAAATTTCCGTTTCTCAGAGATGTATACGCATTCGGAAGCGCATTTACATTTCTGGATGGATTTTAAACTAATTTTGCTCTTATGAGGATGGAATTGAGATATAATTACAATTTTTCTCAAGAAATCCAATATTTATTCAATTCTAAAGTAATGTAATATTCATGTACGATGTGGATGATGCTACTTTTTATCATTTAATTAATCCATGGGTTCTGATTAGAAATCGAGAAAAAATTTTTGAACGTGACACCTGTATCATATATCCGACATTACTATAAAATTACATATTCAGTCTTATAAAGCTATAGTAAAGCTTAGAAACACATTGTTGGTCTGATTAAACTGATAAATATCGTCTTTAATAATACTTGTTACCCGGAAATATCTCGTATTTTTGCTGCATTTTGCAATTCTATGTAAAATTATACCTGTTAAAAAATTCAGTAGTTCCTTAAGATTCCGCCCCCCCCCCCCTTTTTTTTTTCTTTTTTTTCATGCGCTGCATTTTTCCAAAATAAGAATATCGTGATGTATCAATGCGTGCATGCTTTAACCCCAATGCTATTATATGGTTTTTTTAATTACATAAAATTACAAAAATTACATAAAATTTTCCCGCTGCTGTCTTTCGTTCGCCCATCCCGATGTTGAGTGCTATTGTACACAATGATGGTCAGTTCCAGTTGGCAAATTTTTAAACACCACTGGCCATTTTTTTTCAATGCTGGAAACTCAATCTTTCCAGGATGAGAACATACACTTTCAGGTTGGCATACTTTCTATTCAAAAACTCCCATAAAAATATTATCTGCTTATTTCTCCAATATCTAAATATTGAATCAATTTTTCATATTTTGATGTCAATTTAGCAGCTTCAGGATAAGTGTTTCTTCTGACATTGCCAGATACTCGCTCAATCTTTCTTCACATTTTTTTTCTTCAACTGATATAGCTGAACGCCCTATAACTATTCAAAAAAAAATGCCGGATTAACATATGTATTGCTTATGTATTACTAGGTTACCAGACGAGAGACAAAAACTCGTAAACGATAAACAAACCTGAAACTATTCATTAGTGTTGCCACAAACTGTGTGTCTAAAAGTAGATTTAACAAAAAATATTGTTTTGAACTCATTTGGTGTTAATTGATGCTTTTCTTTTCATTTTTTTCTTAACATTTTACCATCAAGTGCAATATAAATACTTATTATGATATAGTAACAATTTTCATAAGATATTTCAAACAATACTGGCAAAACAAACCTCAAATATCATGGGTTAGGCGACAAGCTATCTACCAATCAAAAAAAGAATAAAATGCAATGTTTACATAAAAAAATTTTTTATATAAGACAGATGTTAAATTCTGTCGAAAAAGAATATAATCATAGTCAAAACGTTTTTATTGTATTATGTATAGGAATTTGCAGTTTAAATCTAATGAAGATTTCACATTTCGCCCATGGTTTTCAACTTTATTTGATTTTAATTATGAAGTGCAAAAATTCTTAAGAAATATGTCAAAACTGTTCCTATAAAACTTTAATATTTTTAAATTAGCATTATAATACAGGTTATAAAATCCAATTAGCAGTCTTGTCTAGGTAACTATTATAGTTTGATTTTTTTTAATTATGAAAATTGCTTCACATCTATTTAATTAATGACGCAAATAATTATTTTTAAAATGGCAATGACATCGCTAATATAAAAAGGAAGTTTTAGCCTTCTTTATTATTTATCCTCATGGTACTTTAGATTAACCTCTAATTAACTAGTAAATTAGTTTGCGGAATTCAAAGAATTTAACAACATATTTTCCCTAATGAATAGCGTACTTTCTCTTTGTTAAAGTAATTAACAAAGTGGGAAAAATAAGTGGAAATAAGTTGGAAAAAATTGAATATAATATCAATTTGCTGCCAATGGGCATTTTTATTTTTAAATATAACTGAAAGATTTATTTTGAAAGAATAAAAAAGTAAAAAGAGGATAAAAAAAAAAGCAGACGAGATTAAACTTATTTTTTTAAATCTACATTTTACTGGAAGAAAAGAAATAAAATCGTTTGCATGCTTAGAGGCATCTTTCAGCGAAGAATATAATTAAAGTCAGATCTTATGCATCGAGGTAAGATATACGTTAAACATAAGTTTGGATTATAATGGAAGACTTTTTTTCTAAAAGGCTATTTACTTCTTTTGTGCTGAAAGAATATTTTTAAAACGATGAATAACTTTAATTCACTAAAAAACGGTTTCTTTAAAATTGCATTCGAAATATTTTTCTTTTCACGATCTCACTGAGGTCTGCATAAATATTATTTCAAGAATAGAAATTTGATTATATTTTCAAAGAGGATGAAAAAGAATTTTTATTTTCTAGAACTAAAATTCTTTCTTTGCCTTCTTTGAAGTTTGGATGCATTTTTCAGGATTTGTTAACTATTATTTCTCTTCTATAGTTAATTCTAACATTTTATTAATTTTTTGAACTAGTCACTCGAATGAAATAAAGCTTTTACTGAAGAATCACCACCAGCCATAAATAACATCTTGCCATAAATTCTACATATCTGCATCCTTTATAAGAATTCGGAGTCTTACGTTCCAAGGCAGTGATAAATGCAAATCTTAATATTTATGCGAATTAATATAAATTACTCTGTAAGTCTAAACCTTTTTCGTATTAATTTCCAGGAGGAACTCATAACTGAGAGATGAGAAAGATTCTGTCTTTACCATATGGCTTATGAAAGCACAAAATTGACTATTTTTGTAGCTTCTTTAGTTAATTGGTGAAATACTAAGTTCTGAATGTTAATTATCATTTAAAATTCAAGAAAATAATGCAGCTTTGCGAATCTACAATTTGTATTTCAGAGTAAAGCGCGACAATTATTGTGAATTCTTGTGACGTGTTGTTGCTGTCGTTTTAAAAATAATGCAACTGCAATAAACTCTTACATTAAAATAAAGCTGTTTAGAAGCAGATATATACAACTGCTATCGAATGGTCTTATATAAAATTAGTTGGAGGCAGAGCGCCTACCTCTTTACAGAGCGAGCGAAAAACTGTTGAAAAGAAAAGTAGAACTAAACTTGTCATCTGGTAAAAATGATACAAACCTGCTTATCAATATATATAAGATTTATACAGGGTGTTGCCGAATTTGAAAAACAAATTCAGAGGGGTGATAGTAGGCATCAGGAGAATAAAGAATCACCATGTAACATGGGGTCCCAAACGACTTTTAGTAGGTGAAAATCGCAAAAATGAAGATAGTCAGAAAACTATTGTAAACTGTAAAAAATTAATTAAAAAAATAACGAATGGTGTTTCAATTTTGAATTTCTTTTTAAATGAAAGCAAATTATTAAAAGCTTTTTATCATGTAGGTAACATGCGGATTTTATGATCTAGGAGTTGTAAATTACTTAATTTAGAACCCATATTTGCAAAAATATTGAAGAAAAATGAAAGCTTGTGAGTGTAAGGAATTTTATATTCTTTCATTTGATGTAAGAGCGTAGTGTGAGAACCGGGGAATTTTAAAGATATTAAAGAAAAACTAAAATGTGCACAAGAAAATTTCGCTGCAACATCAGTACCGATGTTCGCAGAGAACGTTGCGAAATTCGAAAGATAAATTCAGAGTAAGGAGAATAAGCATTTAGTAGATGAGAAGTTACCATAAAACATTGGGTCGTAGGTAACGTTTTTCAATGAAAATCGTAAATCGGGTGGAATTCGCACACTGGATGCTTGATGCCACACAGGAAGATGCACACTTTTCTGCTAGAGTTTTATTCTCAGATGAAACCTGCTGTACGAGAGAAGGTGTCATCAACACAATGCGAATATTTGGTCATTCGAAAATCCCCACATCACTATCTCGTCAAATGTACAACACAAGTTTGATATTAACATTTGGACAGAGTCATTTATTTCGACCGTATCATCTGCCCGTTCGCCTCAGAGGCACAAAGTACCTTGTTTTCTTCCAGCACGTTTCTCCGGATTTACTGCAAGAAACTTCGACAACTGTACTCCAGAATATTTGGTTAATGCATCATGGAGCACCAGCACATTTTAGTCAAATTCGAGAAATCTGACTTGTTGTTTGCGAATGAAGTTTAACGACCATCAATTCTGCAATGCTCATTAAGGAATACTTGCTCGCTGCTTTTAATTTTCTAGAATGCATGAAAAATTTACATTCGAGAAGGCTTCTTCTTGATAACTTTGTTCTTAATCCTCGCATTCATATGACCATTCTCTTCGCCAGACTCATTGTCTTTTCGACATCTGTTTTTGCGATTTTCACTGAAAAAACGTTACCTGCAACCCTATGTTTTCTGATAATTTTCCATGTATTAATGCATATTATCTTTGCTCTAAAATTGTCTTTAGAATTTAATAACGCTCTCTGCGAACATCGGTACTGATGTTGCAGTGATGTTTTCTGGTTCCGTTTTAGTTTCTCTTGAATATCTTTAAAACTACACAGTTCTCATACTTCACGTTTATAACAAATTAAAGAATATAAAATTCCTTACATTGTCAAGCTCTTAAGTTTCTTCAAGTCTTAATATTTTTGAAAATATATGTTTTAAACTACTTTTTCGTTTTCAGTAATTTACAATCCCCTAGATCATCAAATCCGCATGTTACCTACATGAAAAAAAATGCTTTTAACACTTTTATTTTAACACTCTTTGTACAAAAAAATAAATTAATTAATAAAAAGATGCTGTTCGCTTATCGTATTCTTTCATAATAGTATTTGTCAGCAGTCGTCGATATTTCCTTCAAAATAACTTGCCTTTATTATTTATCCAATGAATAATATAATTGTGAATTGCAGCTGCATTATTTTTTAAATGAATATTTTTTTAAAGTTATTGCCAACATCTTCCAAAATATATAAGTGCTAATATTAGAAAATACTGACAGTTGTCTGTTCTGTGAAATGTCAACGAACACAGACACAAGTACGCTACTGAACAATTTTTTTTTCCTAAACTCTCGGTATATAACAAAATATTTTAATCTTAAAATTTTATATCCCATTACAAAGTAAATCCGACTATTAAATCAATTTAAATACATTTTAACTATGTGTTATTTCATTTCTTGAATTACTTCAGAGAAGTTTTATCTTCCATCGCATCATCACAGTACAGCAAGACATATTAAAGACTAGCCGCCTTTGGCAACCAGCCGGTTCACCAGTATTAATGCTCGCTAAAATGTTTAATTAATATATTATGTAACTTGTTCTCATAATAGGTTTTCCAGCAAAATATTTTTAATCTTTAAATTTTGTTTGTCATATTGTTCTCTTATACTATTACGTAGACCTTAAGCCGTTCTGTTCATTGTACTATGCATCCCTCTCTAATTTTCTACATTTACCCGTAAAATTCAATTTTAAATTAAAGTGGAAATGACGAAACTTCAATTAATATAAAAACGTTTCTTAGTAAATCCATGTATGTCTTAAAAAATATGAGAACGGAAAGCAAACTCGTTCGGTATTGAAATCTTATGTTCATTACAGATTAATTTTCATAGTTTATAATATCTCAACGAATTATTCTACAAAACTTTCACGGATACAATAGAAAATTCAATTTTTATTTTTCTTTTTAAAAGGATATAAACGCTGTCAATAATAATATTTTTTACGGTTTATAAATATATTTCAAAAAATTAGGAAGTTCAAATTTTAGACAGTCGTTTGCTTCTAAGGAATCATATTCTGCAAAATATTCTTGACACTTCAACTTTTAAATAAATAAATAAACATTTCTATCTTCTGAATTCAAATCTGACCGATTATTAAATTTTGAATATTATAATATTAGAACAATCGATATTTGCATAATCTAAGCCAATCATTCTTGTGAAACTCTGGAAGATGATTGACTTCTTTGAGACAGTCGATGAAGTGATCTAAAATCAATCGTTTTTATTGAATGGTGACGTTGAAATTTTCATAAGACGGTCAGCTTTAGTGATTGATTTAGTTAATTGGACTGCAACTCTTTTTATTTAAAATATTAGCGTCTCAAGAATATTTTGTTAAATATGATTCACCGAGCATAGGACATATGCAAATATTTAAAATTCGTAATTCATCAGCATTTTATGATTCCATTTACATAAAATATAATTATTTATTTCATTTAGACCGTTTGTTAGCTGATAAAGTCTATTACTAAAGGCTTACAAATTGGCTGTTATACTCTGATTAAAGTAGATGTACATAATAAACCCTATTTGTGTTAAATAAAACTGCTTAATTGAATTTGTAATATATGTATTGTTAAATATCATAGAAAACGTTTCCCTGAATTTACTTTTCAAAAAAATATCGTGTTTCGTATTTATTTCATTTCATACAAACAAAAAAATTTTCCCATTAACGCGCAACGTGCTGGTGCAGCTTAAATTTTATTTTTATTTTGTGCGAAATAAATAGTTAAAAAATATGATTATATTATTAGTTAAAAAATCATTAAGAATAAAAATTTAAGTTGCTGGTTAAAGATTAAATACCATTAAAATATTATTTTTTGAACTTCAGTATGATGTAAAATCAATTTTGTGCTGTAATATTTTCGGAAGTTATACTGAAAAAACGTGGAAATTTTTAATTAAGTAAAATTCTAACTAAAAATTCAAAAAAATCACTCCGAGGTACACATTACCGGCCACCAAGGTATACATATACTAAATTTCGTGGCCCTAGAGCAAACGGTTTATGCGGTAGATCACCAACACACACACACATTGAGCTTTATTATAAGTATAGATATATATTAGCTCAATATTATCGTTGGAATAGAAAAGGAAACGCGACTTTTTTTTGCAACAATAGTGCAAATCTGTAAGAAGTAAATTTCACTTAACATCTTCTTCAAATAAAAAAAAAATATATATTTATTTGATGATGAGCAGAATTTTACTTCTTGCAACCTCTAACTTATATAGTACTTGCATCCAAGTCGATCATTTTGCTTACATTATCCGTAATTGAGCGAAGATAGATTAGTTTAATATCATCATTAGAACAGGCAATGAAACAGAATTGTTTTTTGGTGTAGTAGATTATAAATATGTTTTCATCGTATTATGTACTAGTCGCCATTGGCAACCAGTTAGTTCACCGAAAATATTGATTATATTTAATTTAAATCATGTAGATGAAACTTCATGCCCATGATTCTATTAAATTATCGGAGTTAAAGTTATGTTATTTTAATAGCCTTACATTTGTTCTGTTCATTTTACATATACACTTTTCTAATAGAAACCAATTCAATGACATCATATAATGTTATGTCCTGTTCACCTCCAAATTTATATAAGGGTATCGTAACTTCAATTCTTATTTTTCTTCTAAGCTGCATAAATATTAAACAGGATCTTTCTTTAGTTTTCAACAATGGACAAAAATCACGTGATTAAATACTATTTCACGAAACATTGAAAACGATTTCAGTTCCATACACAGTAATGAAAATATTGTAGCGAAATATAGTTAAAAAATGTGTTTAAAACTGAATTAATTCTAGATAAAAGAATTCAATAATTACCAAATTATTGAAAAGATTATTTTTTAGACTTTCAGATGATAACAAAAATTATTTTTGTGAGAGAATATCCACGGAAATTATTGCGAAAAATGACAAGAATCCAGTTTATTTTTAATAAATTAAAATTTTATTTAAAATTTATCAAAATCTCCCCAAGATAAAAAGTTTCCACTAGGGATTGCAATACCGGGATACCGAATACCGGTATTTTGAGCCATTTGTACAATTTTGTAATACCGGTATTCGCAAGTTTAAATACCGGTTTTTCGGTATTTACTAGAAATTTTTAAAATGGTCTCCACTATATGTTCAGGGATAGCCAACATAGCGAAATAGTATACGTTTTTGTTTTTATGTCTCTCTAACTGGGTGAAATTATTTAGCAAATTAATGGCTTAATTAATTGCTTAAATCTAAATGAGCGAAACATGGATTATCCCTGAAAGAAGATATTGTATCCATAACAACTAATGGAGCAACAGTTATGAAAAAAGTTTGAAAGTTGATTGGTGCAAATCAGGAATTGTGCTATGCTCATGGAATTCAATTAAGAGTAATAAATGTATTATACCAAAAAAATAAAGAACAGAAGAATCCAAAATACTGTGGATATAGAAACTTCGAATTCCGACATTGAAGAGAGTAAGAGTGCGAGTGATATTGACAATGAAGATATTGTCAATGTAATTGTTGAAGAAGATATTGTTAATGAGGAGGAAATATTAACCCATCAAGAATTGCTTCCTATAATTTATAAAGTTCGAAAAATTGTTAAGATATTTAAACGTTCCCCTACAAAAAATGCCATATTATAAAAATATATACTAACTGAAAATAAAACAGAATACATGTTAATAATAGATTCTAAGACACATTGGAACAGTTTACTCCTAATGATAGAACGATTTTTGAAATTTAGAAATCCAATCCAAAAGGCAATAATCGACTTAAACCTGTAAATTAATTTTTCAGATAGTGAATTTGACTTAATATTCAGAATTATCATCTCTACTTCCAATAAAACTGACTATAGTGGCATTATGTCGGAGAGATTTTAATTTATTAACAGCTAATGCAACAATAAATTTCATGTTGCCGTCATGAAAGAACAGCACACATCACTATTTGAAGAATTATATATTACATTGAAAAATTGCACAGAAGAAAGGTATATCGAAATAGAAAATATCTTATGGTATTTACATAATTATAATGATTTTAAAAATGAAAATGAAAAAAACGAAAAGAAAATAATCAATTCACATCTGATTAAGTTTATAGTAAATTTTCTTAAAATTTTTTACTCACAAACCTATCCACATTCAGAAGAATTCGGTTCAGTTATCGAAGATTATGATGACACTAATGCCGATAGTGAAAAGGAATTGTCACTTCAACAAAAATTACAATTAGCGATTAATAAAAAAAATTCAACAAACCAAAATACAATACAGAAATCAGCTATATCCAAAATCATCCGACGAGAAATCGATTTATTTGAAGATGAGGGATTTAGATGTAAATATTTGGAAAAATTATATCGCTCATTGCTAACAGTACCACCAACTATCGTAGATGCCGAAAGAGCGCTTTCGACAGCTGATAATTTTTTTACATAAAATTACTTTTCAGTCTTAATGACAGTGCAATCGATGCATTATGTTTTTTAAGATCACATTTCAAAAATTTGTTATAGTACCACAGATTGAATAGTGATATTTACATTCTTTTTTTTTTGTGATTTAAATAAATAAGTTGTTTCTTTACTTTTTTGTTATTCTTTATATACTGTTATAATTTATAAGTTACATATTATTTTTTGTGATATTTACACTCTCTTAAAACTGGCAGATAAAAAAACAAAGAAACATCTGTGTTTTCTTTCTTTTTCTAAAATTTCTAATACCGGTGTTAAGATCTAAAAAATACCGAATACCGGTATTGAAATTTTGGTCCGGTATTGCAATCCCTAGTTTCCACCTTTCAAAGTAAATCTGTGTTAAATTTGGAATCTTTAGGTCCAACGGTCTAGCCTGTACAGCGCAAACACATTTATATAGAAAAGCCTCAATACACACAATATAATGTTTCAACTTTGTTGTATGTAGAGATAATATTTATGTTTGATAAATCACCCAAATAAATAATCAATATTTAATGAATTTAAATGAATGATCAATATTTAATAAATTTAAATAAATAATGGATTTTACATCAATAAATTTGTTTTCATTGAAAAGATAATTTTGTAGACTTTAAAACGGTGTAATAATTAATTTTTGCTAGAATATTTTCGGAAATTATAATGAAAAGCACCAAACGGTGTAATAATTATTTTTTGCTAGAATATTTTCTGATAATGAAAAAAGTCAAACTCCAATTCATTTTTATTTAATTAAAATGGTAATTAAAATTTTAAAAAATATCTCCAAGGCCCACGTTTTGACCCTTCAAATAATATCTGCATTAAATTCGGAACTTCTGGGTCAAATGGTCTAGCCTGTAGAGCGCCAATACATTTATATACACACGCATGCGCATATGGTGGTTATTTATTATATGCAGAGGTGACACACCCAAATGAATAATCACTATTTAATGAATTTAAATGAATAATCAATATTTAACGAATTTAAATGCGTAATGAATTTTGCATCAACCAAATTGGTATCGTTAAAAAAGATAATGGACAACCAGGATGACCTGGTTGGTTGGGAATTGGATTAGCAACCCTTAGGCTGTAAGTTCGAACCCCGTCGGTCGAAGACTCTCCGTGCGTGTGGTGGCTGGCACACGTATAAATCTATCGTGGTTACAAAATCCTCCATGTCGAGAGTAATACTACTGGGGGTACTGGATCAGAGGCGATCATTCTCTGGTTCAGGTCTAAATTACGATCTGTGCTTGAATGAATGAATTTCATGAATGAAGTCCGCCCCGTAAAAAGGGTTGTGATGGGCCAGTAGCTAAGTCGTACTCTTGGCTCTAGAGGGCGCTACTGAAAAACAAGAGACGCAAAAATGTCGGCTTAAATTTGCTAACTTAGTCAGTGGGCTTGTCTGCGACAAGTGCCATCAGAAATAACAGCAACAACAAAAAGATAATTCCAGACTTTAAATCTATGTAATCATTACTTTTGAAAGAATATTTTCGGAAATTATAATGAAAAACTTCAAACTGCAATTTTTTTTCATTTAAATTAAATTTTAATGAAAATTTCAAAAAATATCTCCATATTTCCAAAAATATCTCTTCAAAATTTATCTGAGCTAAATTTGGAATCTCTACGTTAAAGGTCTAGTCTACAGAGTGCCAAAATATATACATACATACACACACTTTAATCTTTATTACGCATACAGATAATATAATTTATAGATCACTCAAATGAATTATCAATATTTTTCATGCTGAAGAAAACTGGAGCTTTGGGAAGTCTTAATATTTTGAAATTCGTAAGTTTTCTTAAGACATATCATTCGTAGAAGCATTTCTTAAACTAACGCATTTAAAGAAATGAGTTACATTTCTTCTCACTTAAGAAAATACAAACCAATTCACGAAAAATAAGTTATTTTCTAAACTATACTGTTGAAAGCTTTCAAAAACTAGTAAAAGTTGGCAGACGAAAAAGTGTTTCAAGAAAAAGCCTTTTCTTTTGATAAATCTTCTGTCAGGAGCTGTCGAACCTTCTTAAAGGTGTCTCAGAAGTTTCTAAATCCTCTTTCAGGATCTATATTACATCCTGTCCAAGTCCAAAAAATTCGATCATATAGTCCGGTCTGACATTTCTAAAGTTTCTTATATCTAGTTTATTGTCTAACAGGAAATATACACAATGAAACATCTCTGAGCTCCTACTCTTCCGTTCAGAGAAAATTCAGCCCCACAGAGGGGGGAACCACTTTGAAGGGTTTTTCTTTACAAAGCAAAATAATAGCTATAATACATAACAAGTTTGACATATTTAAAATGAAATTTGAGATTTATCTAAAGAGGAAATAGGGCTTAATATAAAGTTTTATTAAAAGTGGATTTTTTTTTTTTTTTTTTTGCATTTTATTGAAATACAATACAATTTTACTCTGTTAAGTTTTTAACGCTTCTCAGAAACAACTATTGTTTCAAGTTAAACCGTTTAAAAAGTAAATCTCTGACAATTCTTTTATTATTGATTTGAAATTTCCGATGACTTCATCTATTTTTCTCATAGTCGTTTGAGCTGAAAGTTTTTACTGGATTAAGATTACCAGCCGCATCGAAAAATTCCACGCCAAAGGTAAAATCAGTTTGCGGAAAAAGTTTAAACACACGCTATATTTTTTAAAATTAATTTAAATGAATTTGAAATTAATTTTAGATTGGATTAAATATATGTATGTAAAAAACGCTTATCTTCGAATGACACGTCACCCAAAAGGCGTTCTTCCCGAACCGAACTTTCATCAAAGAACTCCACTGCTGCTTCGTGCCTGAAGGAAGTATTCTATTCCAGGAAGTTTCGAGATCTCTGTTAATTTATCTGCCGCCCTCTGCTACTTATACCATAGCCAACAAAACATTTAGTGATAATTTCTTGAGTAATTTTTCCCAGGAAGTTTTAATCCATTTAAGAGCATCTTCGACCGAAATTTTCTTTGAAATTTCAATAGCCCTTTTTCATCAATCTATAAGTGCAATTACATGTCGCAGAGCGCATTGTCTATATTAACATTTTGAAATATTTTATAACACTATGATCCAATGACTGATGTTTTGATGTTATAGTTGGCGGTGGAGATAGTTTAACATTTGTGAGCTGAGCTCTGTGTGCATGACACATGGTCCAATTAAAGAACTTTCCAGGCTTGATTCTTCATTTTTTCTCCAAGTTTCCAGACGTTCTTGAAAAATAGATGATGTCATCCATGCTTGTTTGTTCACGGACCATGACATACCAAGATGGTTTAATTTTTTCCCCCTTTTAAACACCTGGATCTTTGACATCTCTAAATGACCAGGGCTATGAAATCTGTCCAGTTACTCATTGATGGCAGAGAAATTTTCAATTCCCAGAGCGTCCGTAAGTTTTTTTTACTTTGTATTGAATCTTAGGCCCACTGACAGGAATTTTCTTCGCACAGATTTCAACCACTCCAAACAAGTTGATTTATGTCGACATATTTTTCGAGTCTCACCCGTTTGACACCACGAAATTTGAAGTATTTCTATTCTTTCAAAATCTAATCATTTTCGTTAATGATTTTGTTGATATGCGTTCTTTCGCAGTTAAATAATTCAGCTAACATTCTAGCCGAATTTATGTTCTCATATTCATGTAAATCTCTATTGCGTTGCACGAGATTTAAAAAAACGCACTTCAACATAATTGCAATTCAGATCACTGACCAATTATTGAAAGAAGTGTGACTGACCTTTTTGTTCCAAAATTATCGGAATCCATTAATAACCAATAAGAATCAAGAAATACAAACAGCTTTTCTTAACCTGACCTTGAACCTTCAGGTTCATAGTTAGAAACTGTGAGTTACGCATTTCTAAAAAATGAGATTTGCGAACTATCTCGGTGCCCGTTCAGATGGGCTTGGCTGGCCATTCTTAACTGCTATCTTAAAATTAGATCTATGCCGTGCCACGAAAAATTGGCCGCTGAGAGAGGTGACCGCTAAACAGGAGTAGGTTTCACTGTATTGAATATGTAACTTATCGTACTTTATTTGAAAAAAGGGCCGCGGTGGCCCCGTGGTAAGGTCTCGGCTACAGAACCGGAGGTTTTCAGATTCAAGACCCGTTATTCTAACGAAGAAACGGCGTGCAAGCGTGTTTGGTGCACGTTAAATACATCCGTCGGCGCCAAATGTCCATCCAACTGATCTGATGTGGAAGTTTGGAGAGGGGAGCCAAATCAGGTGTCGTCATCGTCATCTGACAGAGGCACAAAATTGCGAGTTCTGTCCCAAAATATCCCCAGTGTTACTTTGAAATTGGGCGTTAACATATAATCGAAATAAAGATGAGTTAATGAGATGAGTGCTTTCGTATTATATTGATGATTTACGACAAACACTTATTGGTGATTTTTCTGGATGCTGACATTTTAAAATAAAAAAAACACATTTTTTATTCGGTTACTTTTAACGGCATCCCTATGATAAACTAAATATATTCAATCTTATATTCGAAATATTTTAAGAAAAAAATATTATGCGTGTATCGTTAATATTATAAACAACAAATAGTATTTTGTATTTAATTCTTTGAAGTATGGTGAGTATGTGTTGACGTTAATGTTTGAGTGAATTATCTGACTTCAGAATATAAATACTTGGGGGGTGCACTGCATTTTGTTAAATCTTAAGCTGGATTTTTGAATTTCACCGCTAAATCTCCAGTAAGCATTAAATCATGTAACTAATTTTTGTGCCATTAAAAAATTCCAAAAAAATATCTTTTTTATGTTACGTTACTCATGCAAAATCAATTCTAAACTACGACAATTTTTTTAAAAATATTTTTTATATGTTTCAGCAATGAATTTTATTATAGAACTGAAATTCGGACCGGTTTCATTAAACGTTTAATCACGTGATTTTCTGAACGCTAAGGATGAAGGAATCTGTTTAACATCTGCATAGTATTTACTTTCACCGGTAATTTAATACTTGACGAATAAGAAAGCAGAAATACATCATGAAAGTTAGAAGATAAGTTATCCAGAAAGTTTTTTTTTAATAGTGCTGTGGGACGCACTATATTAAGATAGTTTATATACACAAGATGCAAGACTATTTAGTTTAGTTTAGTTATACTAACTTTATTAGTTATAAACTTATTATAATTATATTAGTTATATATACTTTAGTTATACTAACTTTTAAAGCAACATCAGGACTCCTATGCGACGGGCCTCCTCATTCTGAATCGCAGTCAAATGACGAAGACGACATCTGAGCTGCCACCCCTCTCCAAAATTCTACACCACACCAGCTTGAAGACATTTGATCCCGACAGATTTAACGTGCATCCGACCTGCTTACACAACGGCTCTTCGGTAGAATCGAGGTTCAACTCGAAACCATCCGGTTGCAATGCCGAGGCCTCTTATTAAAACAGGGCGGCTACAGTATTTCCCAGAATTCGATACTAAAAAGTAATTACTTGACAGAATTATAAATATCTAATTTTGAATATGCGATATAGTTGAAAGTAAACACAACTCATATTTTTCGAAGTAATATATAATCGAATATATCAACTGATAAGTCGGATAAAATTCATTAAATCCTTATTTAATGAATTTTATCCTTAAAAAAATCCTTATTTAATTTATTTTATTACATTTTAAGTTTCTTTCCAGACACAGATTATTATAAATTTTCAGTAATTTTTTGTATACTCATTTTTATAATCCATTGGCATTTCAATCATTTTAAAGATCTGATATCATTTTAGTTAAGCTATAAATTTTTATGACTTAGAAGAGCTACAGAAACAGTAAGAATTTTTTAACCTCTTTTAATAATTGCTATAGTTTTGAAGAAAAAATTAGCTGGAGTAGTCTCTACAAAACTCACTCGCATACACTTTAATAAAAGTGTTATTCCAAAGAAATTTTTCATAACATTGGCTTACAATAGTTACGAAATGCTAACCTTTGGCGTGAATTTAGCACTTTTACTGAATCTATCGTATTGTCCTTGACGAGTTATTTGACGATTAACCCTTGGCATGCCGTTAATAGTATCCAAAAATCACGTTTTTGTTTCAGACGTGGGTTGTCCAACCAATTGGAACAAAATTTTGTCACAAAACTACATTTGTAGTCAAAAAAATTGCACTTCAAATTTGATACATTTATGACAGTGCCTTTTTAAATTATCGAGTTTATATATTTCAGAAATACGGAATGACATATGGTCAACCCCTTGTTTTATTTGGCTGAAAATTTGATAGGTATCTAGACTATAGATTTTAATTCTATGTACCGAATTTTCTCTATCTAGCTCTCTTCGTTTTGTAGTTATCGTGTTAAATTATACTCGAACAGCTGTAGAGAAAGACTTCCTCATCGTAGATTTTGCTCAAAACTTGATAGAAATCTACAAATTTGCTATAGTGTACCGAATTTCATCCGTCTAGATCGAAGACTTTTTCAGTTATCACAAACAGAGAGACGTATATTTTCCAAAAATGTGTTTTTCGAACTCGGGAGATTTAAACATAAAGATTTGTTAAAATCTTGGCTTCGAATTAATTAACGATTATTGCTCTTTCTCTGTACTACGTGTACGCGAAAGTATAAAAAGTATTTGCTTATCTACAAAAGATCGTGGTGGCCTGGTAGTCAGATCTTGGCTTCGGAACCAGAGGGTTTCAAGTTCGAGACCAGATTCCAATGAAGAGCTGTCGTGTAAACGGGTCTGGTGCAAACTAAATCCGCCGGGGTCAAACGCCCTTCCGCTGGTGGGTCCTGGAAGTTTGGAGAGGGCGGTGACAGTTCAGGTATCGTTATCTGATCGCGGTACAAAATTATGAGGTCAGTCCCAAAATAACTCTATTGTTGTTTTATAAAGGAAAGGCCATATAACTAAGATAAACTGCTTAATTTTAAGATCTATGAAAAAAAGCCAAAAAAATACAAGACGTTGCCAACCATTTTGGTGAAATCTTGATCTTCTATAATGGAACCAGGCAACTTTGGCTAATTCTGAAAATCACTTAATAAAATAGTTAGAATAAAAATAAATAAGAATCGAAAATTCAAATTATTAAATAAAATTTGCCATTCTATAATACCATTTATAATTTTCACAGAGAAATATGATATCAAGAATGAAAGCATGGTATCTTGGGATTAAGCTGTACTCATAATCAGTCCCCAACGAAATTCGATTTCCATAGTATGACTAATATTTTAAAAATACTCTACTTTGTTCATTTTCTTACTTTTCATTCATAATTTTTACACATTGCTTGAGGAACCACAATTTTCCAGTTTTACATATTTTGCATATTCTCGATAATAATACAATGTTTAAATAATTTTAGAAATTATTTATCATTCAATCGATTAATTTCAGTAAATTTTTATTCTCTAAAGGAGATGCTACCTGGATAGAAATTTAATAATCATTCTTTCAAAAATTCCGAATTTAAGAAAAACACGTTATATGTGTAATAATTTCTAATATATCTTTGTTTAAAAAATAATTACCTAATAATGAAACCTCTGACTTCATTGTAACTTTAACTTCTGAGTTGTGTAGATTATTATTTTTCCATTGTTCCAAAGTGCTATATAGGCAAATTCCTTTCTGAAACTATATAAGCTCAAAAATTTTTTCAAACGCTCCTTATTCCTGATTTCTATAAACCAATTCGATACACTGGACCATGCTCGGTATCGTTTGGACAAACTACCTTCGTAACGGATAAAATTTGTACTACTTCCTTAAATTATGAAAAAAAAAACTAGTTTAAGAATTCCATGTCTATTTCTTTAAAAGAAGTATAAAATTCATGAATGTCAAATAGGTAATAAATAATAATTAAAATAAAAATTTAAGTAAAAATAATAAATAATAAATTTTAATAAATTTAAAAATAATAAATAATAATTAAAATAAAATTAAAGTTTTAGTGTTCATAAAAAATTTTAAAAAACAATTTTTTTAAATATTAAAAAAATCAAAAACTTTTTATTGAATTATTAAAATATATTTTCAAAAAACAAAACAACCTGAACAATAGACAGTACATTTTTCTAATATTTTGATGTTCGGTAAGTATATTTCATGCATGCAAAAATCCATGTTTCTCCACATTCGATGAAGACCACAGAAGGACTTCAATTTATCGCCTTCGAAATGTTCTCTCAAAACTTTTCCGGTCGTTAGGACTTGATAAGTTCTTTTCAAATATAACTTACCGGAAAAAGTGTTAGCCATTCACTTTTTGGAAGCAATTTGGAAGATGATATCTCAAAGCTGCATTTCAAGGAATTGATTTTTTTCTCTCCGTTCTAAATTCTTGATCAATTTAATGGCTGCGGAATACCAGATGTGGCTGTCTTACGTTTCAGAAACCATGCGGGAAATATCTAGTAAATATATTTCAATGGAATTTGTTGACTTAGAACTCTAAATTTAAAAATTTAAAAAAAATTCTGATGTAAATAGAATTAAATTTTTATTAAGTCAATATGAATCAAAAAGTAAACGTACAACGCAATTTTATCTTATTTTGAACATATACAAATCAAAATGTATGTCACTTCAAATATTTTAGTATTATTACTTTATTCTATAAAATCGTTTTAATATTTCTCTAAGAATTAATTCGAGAATCTCCGTAAAATTAAGTATTTAAAAATTTCCAACCAATAACATTTCAGGATCAAATATTTGTGTTTCTATGGAGTCATGATTACCACTCGATCCTTTAATCCGATCATGTAAATTGTAGAGGTGATATATTTTTCAATTGATAAGTAGTTGTTTTCAGACATTGTTTGGTTATAGGAAATACTAAGCTTACGTTTAAAACGGCATCTTCCAATTATGTAGGTCAATTTTTTTCAAAAATCTTTTGTTTCAAACATTCTATTTTCTGAAACCGTTTTTTCTTTCATTTTACGTCATCTAGAATCCGAGATGTTGTTAATTAAAAAAGTGATGTCTGCTGTTATGTTAACAGGATGTCTCAGTCTACATCATAAAATCGCTGTAAAATGCAATTTTCAGCTTATTTTTTTCCACATTTCTTTTCTAAAATATAGAAATAATCCTTTTATGATATTGCTTGTGCATATCTATGCATTTTTGAATCAGTTTTGTTTAGTTTCTAGTTATTAATTGGCAGCATCTCCATTTTTTTTAGCCTTTGTTAACATTGCAGATTTCATTGTAGGTAGATTAGTATAGCCCTGACAAAATCATACAAATTGGAGTCATTACAGTCTTTTGTCATTATTGTTCAAGCGTTAAGCATTTTATGCATGGATATTGTCAAACAGCTAAGATCCCTGTAGTTTCATTTATAAAAGATATAGTTTTAATAGTTAAAAATTATTCTACTGTAGAAATAATCTTTTCCGAATAATTTTCGTCAGAAGATTCTGAAAAAGAATGAATTTATTTCGAGTTATTCATTAAAAATATAACTCAGAATAAAATAAAAGTCATAGTGCAAATATCTTTCTGAAGATGCACAAAAAAGGAACTATAATTTAGAAATGTTCTATAAATAAATGAAAATCCTTTTAATTTAACAAGAGATAACAACATTTTTTATGTTTTACTTTAATACAGTAATATTTATTGCATATATTTCTTTGAAAATGTACAAAGAGAGAACAATTTATAAATCGTCTGCTTCAGCTTATAAACCGAAACTGAATTATAAACAACATTCTTTGAGTTCCCGTATAATATGCTAATATTTATCCATTCGGGGATAAACATTGAGGAGAAAAACAGCATTTGCTTAGGAAAGGAATACATATTTTAAGCACGATTTTCCGCTTGGTGCTAAAAAAAATAGTTTCTAAGTTAAAGCGTTTAGGTAAATATCGAGTAAAAAGAAAAATGGAATAACATCGCCTTACAATTTGAGATAAAGTTGAAACATTTTCGAATTCTAAACAGATTCACAACGAATCAATTAAATTATAAGCGCTGAAAATTCGAATACTTTTACATATTTATTGAAGTGTTAACATAAAAACAAGAGTTTGGAATCCTTTTTACATTCTCGTATACGAATCTCCACCTTTCAAATCTCCATGAGTTTAAAACACATTTTTGGTATTTTCTCTGCCTGTTTGTGAAATGGATAAATCAAAAGCACTTTCAACTAGAAAGTTAAATTTTAATCTACAGTGGTGGCCAAAAGTGTGGACATTTTTTGAAAGTTTCATGTTTTTCAACTTTGCGTGCTTGTAGAATATATTAATTTTCACTTAAATACAAATGTTTATATATCAAATTGAAGGTAATTTATTGCAAAATTTAATAACAAAAACAGTATTATAATATCTGTATTACAAAAAAAGTTACGCTCATTTAAGTAGAACAAACAAACACAAATCGTTTTGAATAATGACGTGTTTTGCAATAAAAGCGTACTAGCCAATCACAAACACTGTTCTGAGGACCCCATCAAATGTCTGTAACTACTATAGTTTAGGTTATTTGGTATGTAAAATAGTTATTGTTGTGGAAATATTTTGCGGAATGATGCATACAAGTACAATTAAATAGAGTATTGCTGTTTTTGAATATTTTAAGTCCTTTTTTTCTAATTAAACTAATTTTAAACAATGTCACCAACAAGAAGAACTGATTGGACATCTACAAAAAGAAGCCGAATTGTCATATTGAGAGAAATTGTCCTCCCTTATGCTGAAATTGCAAGACAAGGTGGTGGTTCAGTGACTTGTTCTGGTGTACGAAAGTTCTGTTTACGTTATGAAAAAACGAAATCAGTGGAAAATAAGGCCAAATCAGGACGAAAAAAGTGCACAAGTGCTACTGCCGATAGAAAAATTAAACGGCTATGCCTTCAAGATAGAAAAATTTCATCAGATGCCATTAGATGTTAAATGAATGCAGCGGGTATTGCAGTAAGTTCAAGAACAATAAGAAGAAGGTTATCAGGATTTAAACTGCAAGCTAGAATTCCAAGGTAAAAACCATATTTAAATCAAAAGCAACGCGAAAAACGAGTTAAGTGAAAAGAACACATTAAATGGTCAGAAAATCAATGAAAGCAAGTAATCTGGAGCGATGAGACTAAAATATGGCTCTTTGGTAGTGATGGTAGAAAATATGTGAGACGTAGAGTAGGTGAAGGACTTCATCCTGATTGCATTGAAGCAACTATAAAAACTACAACAAATGCCATGATTTGGGCATGTATTTCTGCAGATAGTGTGGGCCGAATTCAAGTGATTGATGGCATCCTGAATGCCAAAAAATACATGGAACTGTCCTGGAACCAAAATTGATACTTTCCATCAGGGATTTCTTCACCAACAAATCACCATTTATTTTTCAGCAGAATTCAGCTCCATGCCACACAGCAAAAGTATGCAAAGCATGGTTTCAAAATAAAAGCATAGATGTATTACCATGGCCAGGAAACAGTCCTAATCTCAATCCAATTGAAAATTTGCGGCAACGTTTGAAAATTCTTGTACGAAAAAAACGTCCCTCCAATAAAAGACAGCTTATTGAATCTATAATTGATTCTTGATACCATGTGATTACGAAAGATGAACTCCAAACACTCGTTCACTCGATGAAAAGACGCTGTGAAGCTGTCTTAAAAAATAAGGGTTATCCTACTAAGTATTGATTGTGTAAGTATCACTTTAAGAAAATGCAAATTTAAGATAGATCTTACTAAAATGAGCGTAACTTTTTTTGTAATACAGATATTGTAATACTGTTTTTGTTATTAAATTTTACATTAAATTACCTTCAATTTGATATATAAACATTTGTATTTAAGTGAAAATTAATATATTCTACAAGCACGCAAAGTTGAAAAACATGAAACTTTCAAAAAATGTCCACACTTTTGGCCACCACTGTATGTACACAAAAGTTTTAAATTTCTATCTAATAAAAAAAAAAAAAAAAAAAAAAAAAACGAATTCAGGAAATCTGGCTGGCTATCCGAATGCAAGTTAACACGATAAATACAAAGCGAAAAGAGTTAGACGGATATAATTTGATACACAAATTTTCTATCTAAAGTATATATCCTGTTAAATTTTGAACAAAATCATGTCTGTCTGTCTCTACTTTTTGAAGTATATGTAGTTTTGAAGTCCACGATAACTCAAAAACACAAAGGCAGATATAAATAAAATTTGGAATGTAATCTTGTGACCCCATACCATTTTACAGCTTAAATGCAGTTGTATCCAATTTGGAATTCAATTGGTATGGAGAAAATTATCCACATAGCACATTCAGTTTTCTGAATGTGTTCTGAAAATGTTTTCATGTTAATTCCATGTTAGAAATAAGTTACCAAAAATGCACATTTATAGTTTCTTCAGTAACTTTCGGATCTAAGAAATAGCATATTGTTTATACTTGACTGGGGAGGTTCAGTATCTTAGACCTCTAAGGATGGACTTTCGGTCACCCCTATTCTATTTTTAGCTCAATAAAATGGATTGATCCTGTAGCTTCCTGTTTCGTGATTTTCAATATACGTGCAATTTTTCAACCAGTTTTAGCGGATGCTTTTTTTAAAAAAAATATTTCAGATATTTCTTTACGCGACGTCTGTGAGACCACACCTTCCTTTTAGTGTTCCAGTATTATACAAAGCTGAGATGGCTCTAAAACTTGATCCACGAGATATCATCTAACCTACTGATCCCCTTATGAAGCAGTTCTTCAGCGGCTTCTTAATGAAGCAGAAAGTGATTTTAGTGATAAGGATAATTGTACGAAAGATTTCTTCTATGAAATTTCGCATTCGACTGATTCTGATATATATGTTCAAATGTAATTAATTTTTCTAGTGTATTTTGAAAAATTTCTAAAATATATTAATATGCCAAGAAAATATCTACAGAAGTTACAGGCTGATTTTTATACTAGTACTTAAACTTTATGTTTAAAATGCCCTTGAAATCCTTACTACAAATGTTCACACGTTTCTGTGTAGAAATAATGCCGATAAAAAAAAGGGTCAGTTTAACCCATTGTCAATGTTTTTTTTTCATATAATTGTTGTATTTTCCATTATATTGTTTTCTATATGCCATTGTATCCCGTAAAAATAAATATGATTGGAAAAGTAAAAAGTAATATGTTTTTTCAAGAACGTTATTTGTTGTACAAGTAACGTTTGTATATCAAGAAGTACAAGTTTGTATATCAAGAAAAATATCTGCAGAATACTTTGGTTGATTTTTAATGATCATACTTTCGTTAGAAAATTTTATTTGAGTATAAATGAAATGCAGTCTCATAGTCAGCACCTCCCCAGTTAAATCCTAAAATTTCACAGGCTCAGTTAAGTGTTAACAATACACAGATACTGGGTTTTTTCTTTGATGTAGTACGTAGCACATAATTGTCGTTTAAAAGTATCTCAAAATAAAAATCCGAGTAATCCTCAGGTGCATACCCCCGCACAATTTTCTGCGAGAGTGGGAGTAAAATAAAACTTTTATTATTGAAATTATAAGGAAGCTTATGGAAGAGCACTCCAACGAATGTATAATTTGGGGATTGTTTTTATTTTGCCTTAATAACAATGTTTATCAATCTAGTCTTTAAATCAAACTGACACGCTTATTGTATTATATTGCCTACTTTGATAGAAATTATTTATCTATTTAGCAAGCGGCCTAAATACGAGATTTTTTTTAAATTTTCCATTGAAGAAACTTCCTGAAGTTTGTTTCAAATGCCAACTCATATTTTTTTACATCATTCCACTCTTTTTACTATCACGTAAATGAAATACAAAAAGAAAAAGTACTGCAATCGACAAAAAAAAATTGAATCTAAATTTTTCACGTATCTCAAAATTTTAGATCATCCTGAGATCAAAAAACACATTCTACTCAACTATGACTATCAATCTATCTTTCAAAACGTTAATTCAAAAAAAATTGAGCTAGAAAGATGAAATTAATATGTCATTTTGATACCAAATTTATAAATTTGTAGCAAAAATTGGGATGACATCTATTAAGAGGAAGTCTTTTTTGCAACTATGAATATCAGTCGGTCTTTCAAAATGAGAATTCAAAAACATTTCGATATAGAGAGTTGAAATTAATAGAGTTCTTTTAACGTCAAATTTGTAGACATATTAAATTTTCCATGAAATCCATTTACAGGACGTCTTTTTTGCAACTATGAATATCAGTAGGTCTTTCAAAATGAGGATTTAAAAACATTTCGATACAGAGAGTTGAAATTAATAGCGTTGTTTTAAAGCCAAATTTGCAGACTTGTATCAAATTTTCTATGAAACCCATTTACAGGAAGTCATTTTTGCAACTATGACTGTATGTCTGTATTTCAAAATAAGAATTCAAAAATATTTTGAGCCAGAGAGATGAAATTAATAGAGTAGTTTTAACACCAAATTTGTAGACTTGTGTGAAATTTTCTATGAAATTTATTTACAGGAAGTTTATCGGTATGGGATCTGAGAGCAGAGAACAATATAGTTATAAGACTTAAATTAAATACATTTTCAGCATCTAAAATGCAAATCCGAATAAAATTTTAAACCATATCTGTCAACTGATTGGTCTGTTATTTCGCATGCATATAAAAGCAATGCTACAAAAAAAGCAAAGATTTCGATAAATGAAATTTGAAAAGTTAGAAAAACTTTTTTTTTTCTAACTTCTAAACTAAATCTGTGAAATGATTGATTTTCTGACTCTACATTATAATTTATGGAAAAGTGATAATTCAGTAACGGAACTTTTTACTAAATGAAATTTGATATGTCAGCTTGTCATTAAAATTGTTGTTCTATGTCAAATTTTGGTTTCATTCCATCGATAAAGGAAGGAATCGAAGATGCAAAATCGGTTTTCTTCAGTATTCTACAAAGAGCACACACTTATAAGTGGGACTTTGAAAATGAAAATCTGAGCACTAGTGGCATAACTTTACTCATATTCTCAAATTTTATGTGAATAATTTACGCCTTCATTAGAAAATATATGGTAAATTTTCGGGAAGTCCATTCCCAATACTGAAATAATATATTTACTGCACAATTTAATGATTGCATTGTAAAGGTTGTCCCAAAATTAACGCATGACTTTAATTTGCCACCATTCATGCATAGAGAGTAGACAACCCTATTTTAAAAAACTATTGGATAGCTGATAGTTTAGGGTTAGTAAAAAAGGAGCGTTACACGATGGAACAACGTATCTTCGGTGTTGAACATTATTTCACAAATAATGAAAGTCTGGGTGTCACAGTTCGAAAATTTGAGAATTGGCCCCCTAGATCGTGTCATTTAACACCATTCGATTTTTTATGGAGTTATTTGAAGTCAAAGGTCCATGCCAACAAACCCAAAAGCAATCATGCCGTATACCAAGAAACTCAATGCTGCGTCAAAGAAATTCAGCCACATTTATGAAAATTGGCCATGGAAAATTTCTACAAAAGAGTGCATATGTACCAGAAACGCCGTGGAAACCATTTGCTCTATGTGTTATTTCATACATAACCCTAACCTGTATACTTTAAATTCAGTAAAAAATAACAATTTAAAGAAAAAGAATTGTGCATTTTTATTTAACTCAAATCTCGCGTTAACACGTTATTCTATCGTGTAACGCTACACTTTTACTAACGCTAAACTGTCAACTGTTAAATGGTTTTTTAATAAGACTGTCAACACTATGTTGCACTAACCGTCGCAAATTCAAATCTGGCCTTAATTTTGGGACATTCTTTATTTTTTGTGACATTGTAATTATTCTCTTAATATTGTCTTTTCTTTTCTTATTTCTTTAAAAATGAATGAACTACCTTACAATCGTTTGATTTTTTGTGCGGAATCAGTTGTTACGATTATCCCATTGTTTAATTTCTGTATTGAGGTATTTTATAACACTGAGTTCCCAGAGATTCCTGGGAAATTCAAGTGAATGCCTGAAAGAATTCAAGCTTTCAGAATAGAAATACGGGGTTCTCTTTCTTCGAATCTCAAATATTGCCTTCCCTTTCCCATCACATTCATATCTATTCGTTCTGTATTCAAATATATCGAGGGAAATGAATAAAACATGACGCTTTTTCGTTATTTTTAGTCAGATTTGTTTCTTTCTCACATATATAACAAAGGATGTCAAAAGAATCTGGTTCGTTTCTGCAGGGTGGATATTGGATGTTTCCTCTGCAAAGCGGCTTAGAAGCTTTAAGAATTCGTCCAGAAAGATATAAAATATTTTTTCCCCGAATTTTTATGCTTAGTATGCATTCTAGAATCTGCACTGTCGGTAAAAAAGAGAATTAGAATTTTTCATTCGTTTTTCCGAAAGGTAAGTTGACAACTGCCTTCTTCTATTGTTCGAATTTCGGCTTCAAATTAGAAGGTCAAAAATATTAATGTAACGCTCATCTTAAATCCAGTTATTCATTTTCTGTTATAGAAAGTTTGAGTAATTTGTTTTAAATAATTGAGATAAATTTCACCCAAATTTTCGAGCTAAAGAGAGATGCATTTGGGACGGATCTCCTAGATTTGAGCAATGACCATGTGCTCAAATTGTGAAAGAACAAAAGTTCCTCTCTCTAAACATGCATTCAAGGTCATTAGAATTATTGTCCATGTAGTGTTAAAATATAATAGCATATCTAGTGCACTTTAATTTATTTTTGCTCAAAAGCTGTGAAATTGACTAGCAGTATCAAGCAAAATACTAAAATAGAATCAATTTAAAAAATAAAATAAAATTATAGAACGACTAATGTAATCAAGATAGAAACATTAAACTTTAAAACGATCACTTTGGCAGCGGTAAAAATCCATATGATATGGCATTTTCAGAAACTCTTTGATTGGTTCCACTCTTGATTCCGAGTGGTTCAGAAACTCTGATTGATTTTGTAGAACAATGCGGTAAATAAGTTAGAACACAAATGATTAATTCCACCGCATAAACATATGTATTGTTAAAAAAATAACTTTGTATAGGTGGGTTTTTCATTCATTTGTATAAGTTCATGTGCTCAAATGGTACATGAACAAACATTCTTCGCTCTAAACATGTAGTGGGGGACATTAAAAATTTTTTACTTATAAATTCCATTGTTGCTTTTGTTACTTATGGTACTTGTTATAGACAAGCCAAATGACGAAGTCAGCGATTTTAAGCCGAGTTTTAGCATTTCTTGTTTTCAGTAGGGCCATCTAGGGCAAAGAGTAGGTATTAGTTACTTATGAGTCTTTCACAGGGAATTATGGGAAAGAGTAAAAAAAACATGTGGCATTTTCAAATCTAAAAGTATACGAATTCTTTATAATAATGGTGTTCCGGTTACATCTTTAAAAGACATCGCAAACTGCATTGCGTCCGAATTAGCTCAAATTTGAAACAGTAAAAATTATTCGACTCCATTTTCACACCATAAAACTACAGTTGAAAATCAAAAACTTAATTTTCAATCATCTTCATGTACTCCCTACAACACAGATTTCCGTTTCTTTGAACTAAAGCGTTGTCTTTCGGAAATTCATAAATCGTCTCCCGGTCCAGATAATATAAGTTATCTTATGATACAGCACCTATCTAATACCTCCTTACGTAACTTGCTATTTCTCTACAATAGAATTTGGCGTGAACACTCTTTCCCATCATCTTGGCAGGAGGCTATTCTTATACCTATTCTAAAAACTGGAAAAGAACCGTCAAATCCACGTAATTACCGACCAATCGCTCTTACCAGCTGCTTATGCAAAATTCTTGAGAAGATGGTAAATAGACGTCTCATGTATTTTTTGGAAACAAATAAGATTTTATGTCCCTTTCAAAGCGGGTTCAGACAGGGACGCTCGACATTAGATAACCTCTTCGCATTAGAAACAGAAATCAGAAACGCATTTATTCGCAGACAGCATACAGTAGCAATCTTTTTTGACATAGAGAAGGCATACGATCGTGCCTGGCGTTTTGGTATCCTTCGTGATCTTTATGACTGCAATCTGCGAGGAAATTTACCAATATTTATCGAAAATTTCTTAAAACTAAGAAAATTTAGAGTAAAAATCTGTGATCAATTGTCAGATTATTTTGTTCAAGAAGAGGGCGTACCCCAGGGGAGTGTTCTTAGTGTAACACTTTTCGCCCTAAGAATAAACGGCATTCTACAACAACTTCCACTCTCTGTGAAAGGCTTTCTTTATGTTGATGACCTGTACATGTCTTGTACAGGAAATAATATTAATTTTATAGAACGACAACTGCAATTAGCTGTGAACAGAATTCAGGAATGGTCAACTTTTAATGGATTTGCATTTTCTACGGAAAAAACATCATGTATACACTTTTGTCGAAAACGCCGTCTCCATCCAGAACCTGAGATAAAATTGGATGGCAAAGTAATTAATGTCGTCAAAGAATTTAAATTTTTGGGAGTCATATTCGACAAAAAACTAACTTTTCGATCACACGTAATGCAATTACGCAAAAAGCTTGACAGAACCCTAAACATCATAAAGGTGCTTTCAAATACAACTTGGGGTGCTTCAAGAGAATGTTTGCTCCGCGTGTATAGAGCAGCTGTTCTCTCAAAAATTGATTATGGATGTGTGATATATGGATCGGCCAGACAAAGTGTGTTGAAGAGACTTGACCCCATTGATCATTCTGCTTTGCGACTTTGCAGTGGAGCATTCCGTACTTCACCTGTAGAAAGTCTATATGTTGAGTGTTCTGAGCCTTCTCTCGACTATAGACGCAAAATGCTTACTCTTCAATATTATTTTAAAATTTTATCTCTTTCCGAACATCCCTTTTTTAAATACAAACAAAGTCAGTTTATACTGCGCTTGCAAAATGCAAGACCACCCATCATTCCTCCATTTTTCACAAGAGCAATAAATATTCAAAGAAATTTAAAGTTGGATAATATACATATTACACCCAATTCAGAATATCTCAATTAAGTATCAATTAAAATACTTAAATCCGCTTAAAACTTTCGACAAGTCTAACACAGCTCCTGCAGTTTACCAGCAGCTTTATGCACATCATCGAGAAATATACAAAAATTTCATTCCAGTGTACACAGATGGTTCAAAATCCTCTTCTCATACTTCATTTGCTTGCGTCTTTGTCAATTCCATAATCTCATTCGAACTTCATCCATCATGTTCGGTTTTTACAGCAGAAATTTTTGCAATCCTTTATGCATTATTACAAATTTCTAATGGTCCCCCCGACAATTATATTATTTATTCAGACTCGCTGAGTGTTTTGGAGTCCTTAACATCACTCCATCGCTTCAGTCATGTATTAACTTTTAAAATTCATGAATTGCACGATAGTCTTACATGTAAAGGCTATTCACTCCTATTTTGCTGGGTTCCCTCACATATGGGTATACCGGGCAATGAATTGGCTGACGAGGCAGCGAAATCGGCTACCATCCTTTTAAATGACCCTGTTCCTTTTAACGACATAAAGAGATACATAAAAGCCATTCTAAATCTAGAATGGCAATCGGAATGGGACAGAAAAGAGGTAAATAAGCTTCACTCTATTAAGCATTCCATCGAATTTTGGCCTAGTTTACCTAGCAGAAAATTAGATACAATTATTACTCGCTTAAGAATTGGCCATACGAGACTTACACATAAATATTTGTTGTTGGGGGAGCCCGCCCCTCGATGTACAATATGCCAATGCCTTTTGACAGTCCGACACATTCTCATAGAGTGCCCACGTTTGAACTCTCAACGAGTTCAATGTTTTCATTTGCCTCACCTTGTTTTTAAAGACATCCTTAACAAAGATCCTCATCCTCATCTTTTTACCTTTTTAAAAATGATAGGCTTCTTCTATTTTATATGAGTATTGTTCATCCTCTTTTAGTGCTTCAAATCTTTACAACAGTTTTTTCTTCTCTAGAGCAGAGGTTTTGAATAACCTTTTAAAATGTGACCATGTACCTTTTTAATGAACCATATGTATGCATTTACCTTATGGTTGGCGCTGCATAATCAAAAATGGTTTTAGCGCCAGTAAACTCCATCAAACTCAAACTCAAACTTTCACAGGGATTTCATTCATTCAACCACAGATCGTAATTTGGATTGCCTCTTATCATGTACCCCCGGTAGTATTATCTCGACTATGGGGCCACGACACATTTATACGTGAACCAGCCACCTTATACATGGAGAGTCTTCGAAAAGATGCCAATGCTGTGTTAAAATATAATAGCGGGTCTAATGCACTTTACTTTTTTTTTTTTTTGGCATAAGAGCTGTGAAATTGACTAACAATACCAAGTAAAATGTTGAAATCGTATCAATGAAAAGTTATAATAAAACAATTTAGCAACTAATGTAATCAAGATAAAAATATTGGGTTTCAAAGCGATCACTTTCGGAGCGGTAAAAATCCATTCTTCGTACAAGACGTTCATTATTAGTAACACTTTTCTATAAATATGTGAAATGGTATTTTCAGAAATGAATGGTTCCACTCTTGATCTCGATTGATTAGGAAATACTCTGAGTGACTCCACTCTTGATTTTGATAAGATCAGAAACTCTCTGATTTGTTTGTACATCAATGTGCTAAATAGTTTAAGCAAAAAATGATGTTCTCTACCACATAAGCACATGTATTGTTTAAAAAAATGTTAATTTATATAGGTGAAGACGCTGTGCATCTGAACAAGTTTTTTTAAGCACTAATCCAACCATTTTTTTTAAATTTTACTGAAAGTTAATCAATGCGTTGTTACTTTCCGATTCTGACACTTTTTTTTTCTAATTTGCACATTACATCTAAAATTACATCGAAAGTATCGCTCAAAAACCAATAAGGACCAGAAACCAGAAAAATAGTCTATCTTTTGATATTTCAACATATTCACACATAGAAATATCAAACTTTGTCCCCAAAAGCATGAATGTAAGGAAAATATTTAACTGATAGGCATTTTTCGCAATGAAAGACGTATAAAAAATTAATTTCTCGAACTTTTTATTATCCTATTCTACATGGGCCAAAGTATTTTTATATATTTGGGTATGTCATTTGATGAAACTTTGCAATTATAAGTAAATGTATAATTACAATCGTTAAAGAAATAAACATTTGTTTCAATATTTTGGGACACCCTGTATGCATACACAGTCATAATGACTTTTATTTACATAAAGGTCAAATACATGAATTATTGCTGCATTGAAAGGCATGAAAGATGCAAAAAATAAGTCATTATTTCATTATCTAAATCCATGTACGTTTATCTTTGAGATTACATTGAATGAATAAATTTGGAATATTAGAAAGTTAAAGTATAAACAATTGGAAATTTAGGTTTAAAATTGCCTTATAATAAGTACATTTGGTCATACAAATTAATTACATGTAAATAGTTTGTAAGTATAGCCAATTTCTTCTTACTTATTTTTCACAACATAAAAATATTATCTTACAAGAAATATAAAAAAAATGTATTAAACAGTCAAGAAATGCAATAAATCATTACATTAGTCTTTTGCATATTCCAATAAATCATTCATAATAATAATAATAATAAAAATTTATTTATAGTTAAATTAAGCAACTTTTTACTTCTATATCATATTGTTTATACCAGTACTTGAGAAATTTAAATCCAAATATCAAAAGAATATGTGGGAAATAATTGAATTTGGAAACCATATCTTGATTTTATATCTGAAATCTTATCAATTTTATTCCACAAAAAAGGGATATAGAATTTCAATAGACGTTTCCTAAGACTACATTTTATATCGAAAGTTAAAAAAACAAACATTCGAGGGAATATGTATGGAAAGTATTCTCTGCTTTTTACGAATTTCTTTAGAATTTGATTTGAAACTCAGAATTTCATTTTTATTTCCATATTGCAATTGGTATAGGAATACATTGATATTGATATTTCACTAGATATAACCAGCTTTGAAATAACCTACCAAATTTATTCTTATAAAATCGGTATATCCTGGTTATTCTGGTTTGTATTTAGCAATTGAAACGTGTCTTTTATGTTTAAATTAAAGTGATTTACAGATCTCCGAATTAAACAAAATGCGAATAAGAATTAACTACGTGTTAAAAATTAGTTATATCTACATTTCTTACGCTGGATTGTAGCAAGGATATTGTTGAGATGAGATCTTCAATATTAATTATTTCATATTTAACCCTTTCTAGGGCCGTGGGAAGTATGTTTCCCACCAAATTTATCAATCTTTGTATGAATTATGTAGGTTGGCATAAGCTCTGACAAATTTTTTTAGAAAGACAGAAACTTAGATGCTTTAGTTCTTTATCCTACACAAAATGATGTGTCTTGATTTATTACTTAATAACTAGCCGCCTTTGGCGACCAGCCGGTTCGCCAATCTTAATGTTCGTTTAAATTTTAATAATTAAATAGGTTGAACCGGAGTTCTTCGCCAAGTTGCGATAACGCTCCAAAGCTGGCAATCTTTATTATGCACTATAATTGAACATCTGCTCCTTTGCTTTTGAACATTTCGCAAGGTCGTTGTTGGCGATTTTTAAAAATTGCTCCAAGCAGGAGGTTAAACTCCGGTTGTACCATTAAATATTTTACGCAATTCCAACTTTAATAGATTCTTCGGCAAAATATTTTAAAACTTCAAATTTTGATAGTCATATAATTCACTCATAATATTATAAGGGCCTTCAGTCATAGCCTGATATGTATCTCTCTCATTTTCTGTTACCCCTCGTAGAAATTATGCTTTAAATTAAAGTGTAAATGATTAATCTGCAATTAATATAATAATATTTTTTACTGAAACAAAGCATTTTTTTAATACTATGATTACTGATAATAGAGTCACTGAGCGTTTAGACTTTATGGGCACTAAAGAATATCTTTCTTAATTTATGTAATATCTCAAGAATTTGTCAACAAAAATTTCTCAGATTCATCATGAACAGATCGATTCATTAACAATGTTTAATTTTAAATGCATCAAACACTAAAAAAATAAAATGAATCGTTTAAAATAATCGGTCGAAAACAGGTTTAAAAAAACTTCTTAAAAAACGATGTAGTTAAAACTATAAGCATATACAAAAAGATATATAACTAACATAAATACAATTTAATTACAAAAGCATCCAATTAACCTAAAAATAATTTAAATCATTGAAAATAGGTTAAAAAAAACTACTTAAAAAACGATGTACTTAAAACTATAAGCATATACAAAAAATATATAACTAACATAAATTCAATTTACTTAAAAAAGCATGCAACTAGCATAAAATAATTTAAATCATCCGTTGGTTGCCATGTCAACAGTCAGAAAACAATGCGCATGCGTGAATTTTCTTCGCCAGTTACGTTAACGCAAGTGCGTGAATTTTTCTACGCCAGTTGGGGTAACGCTATGCAGATTATACATTTTTAATTTCCTTTATTCTGTGTTATTTTAATTCAAAAGTACTTCAGAATGAATGTGAAACATGGATTAATTAACAATGTTTAATTTTAAATGCATAAAACATTAAGAAAATAAACAGAATCGTTTGAAATAATCTGCCGAAAAATGTTAACCCTAGCCTCAATTCTGTTGGGAGAAAAAAATAACTGAAAGTTGGTGGTGGGGAAAATGGAAGATTTTTTTGGCGGGAAAGTTAGTTTTTAATTAATAATTAAAATTTCAAAAAAAGGGACCCCAGGTGCACATTCCCGACCTCTAAGGTATACATGTACCAAATTTGGTAGCTGTATGTCAAATGACCTGACCTGTAGAGCGCCAACACACACACACACATTGAGCTTTATTATAAGTATATAGATTAATGAACCAAATTAATTAATTAATCAAATGAAATTCATCTAATAAGTTGAACGAATCCCTTTTCTTATTCTAATTCCAAGCCTAAAAATTGATTATAATGAATAGTTTTGATATAAAAGTTTTTAAACATTATGAAGATCCCACAGGAAGGGAGCAAAACTTTTGATATTACGATATATTTACAATCTAAATGTGCTATAAATAATAACTTTTTTCATTACTTCTTAAACTCTCTACTGATGTGTTTGGTATTTTGTACTAGAACTTTTGGTAATTAATCTCTCGTAATTATATCCTGGTATCTTTAACAGAGTAACAATCAGGCTTCATTAGCATATTTTCTAATATTTTAATTAAAAAAAACCTTCTGACGATTTTTTTTTTAATTCTCAAAGACGGGAATCTTATGCTCATCTCGATTTACTCGCATATTAAATCCGTAAAAAACATGTTTTCTTATTTATCCACATGTTTTTAAAAATGAGTAATATTTTCCTATTTTCCTAGGAAACATAAGAAATTCTTTGTATTGTTATTTTTTTTCAGAATATTATTTTCAATAAAGATAATTGACATTGATATTAAATCAATCACTTCATAAATTCAATCAATCTTAACATTCAGTTGAAATTCAACAATAAAGGGTTAAAAATCAATGGAGAATTTTACAAAAAAGACTTACTAATAACACTTTTATTACCCTTAGCTCACATACTATATTTCAATAAGAAATGGAAATTTCAAAAAGATTCTGTAGCATTCCCAACTGGTCAACTTTTATAACGTTTAAGTAGATTTTATCAAAACAATGTTAGGCCACTTTTTTCACCAGATCTAAATCTTAGAACTAAATCTATTAGCCGGGATAGCTTGGTTGGTAGAGCGTTGGATTCGCGTCACTTAGGTTGCGAGTTCGAGCCCCGCCGGCCGAAGATTCTCCGCGTGCATGCTGGCTGACGCGCATGAAAGTCTGTCGTGGTCATAAAGTCCTACATATTGAGAGTAATACTACTGGGGGTGCTGGATCAGGAGTGATAGTTCTCTGATTCAGGTCTAAATTACGATCTGTGGATGAGTAAATGAAATGCATGATGATGTCCGCCCCTAAAAAGGGTTGTGACGTGTATGTAGCTAAGTCGTTCTCTTGACCGTAGGTAGCCCTACTATAAAAACAAGAAACGCTCCCCCACCGGCTTAAAATCGCCGTCCTCGAAACAGCGAGTTTGTCTATGGCAGTGCCACAAGAAACAACAGCAAATCTATTGCATTTCGACTAATTCATAGGCTAAAATAACTGCTGAAAATAAAGTTTGGACTCTCTTAAAGCGGCCATATTGAGTAAGTGAGATTATATTATCTTTTAAAATGAATGCTTCCGCAATCGAGCTGTGACGGAAAATATTTTTTTTTTTTTTGTTTGTTTATCTATGAAGATAGAAATTTATTCGAATAAGAATTTTTCAAATTAAACTTGTTGATCATAATTTTGGTACAATTATCAGTTTATGTCCTTAAAATAAAGTAATTAAATACATGGAAGATTATTTAGTAGCCATACTGTATATACAGATGTCGTTCCGTGTGGTTTAGTCGAGAAGTGTCTTCTTTTGCTTCGCGAATTTAAAGAGATTCATTGATGGTTAGACTCTATACCTTTCTCTCGACTGCATGCTTAGTTTTTTAGAGATTTTGAATTTCGATTAATCTTCTTTTAAAGCCACTACAAACTTAACATTTTAATAGATTATTTTTTTTTCAAATTTACCCTAATATGAAACAATTTTAAAGTAACAACATATTTAAATATTTCCCTTTACTATTATAAAAGTTCTTAATTAAAAGGAATAAGAATATATTTATGAGAAATCTCTTTTATTTGACTACAATAGAGCAAAAAATTTATATTAATTATTTTTTAAGCTTTATTTTACAATTTTCAGTTTGAATAGCTTCTAATAAATCTACTTGTGAATTATTACTCGCATGCGATTCGCGAACAGTAGTTCTGATAACGCACATTAAAGTGAGATCGTTAGCGAGCGATTAATCTTTAGGATACGGTTAATACAAAAGTATAGAAAAATCGAATGTACAACCGATTCATCTTTTTCCCGACTAAAAGCAAAATTTGACAAATAACAATAGTAAACACAAGATTATATACCAAATTTCATTGATGTAAGTCATAGCGCTTATAATTTAATGTGTTTATATGCAGATGATCAACTCTTTGACAGATTTGATGTGTACTTTGGTGAGAAACTACATTTGCCATGAATACTAAATATGTGTGGCAAATTTTATGTCTCCTGTTCTTTAAGTTTTGTAGTTATTAAGTTTATTCATAAGCGAATAGTCAGACAGAAGGTATTCGTTCAAAACTTGATATGAATTTATAAAGATAGCTTTATGTCAAAGTATCAGATTTCAACTGTTAAGCTCAAAGCATTTGTGAGTTATTGTATTTACAGACAGGATTCCTGAAATTTGTTTTTTCTACAAAGAGAGGTTTGAAAGATGGAGATTCATAAATCTCGAGGTCGAAATTTTTTATAGCTGCCTTTTTGGTGTGTATGCGTGTGTGTGTTTCGCATACAAGAAAAAAATAACAATCAACAAACTTGTAAATAAAGAAATAATCTGTTTCTTATGCTTATAACGGTGTGGTTTCCCAACTGAAAATTTAGCATTGTCGTGTCGGTAAACCACTTGGAATCCAATTATTTCCGATTGTAGCGCCATCTGGTGTATTGAGTTTATGATAATTTAAAATTTTCGATTAAATGAGCCTAAATGCCAAATATTTTATTCGTCAAAAATCAAAATCGTTTATTCAAAGTAAATTGTTACTTATTCTCCATCCTACCGAAACGCAATAAAATTCAGTTAAATCTACAATCAGTTATTCATCTACGATATTGTGACCCACGAAATTAAATGGAATAACGCAAATAAGATTTTCACACATTTCAATACAAGAGATTAATCTTTTTTAATCCAGTCATATATAGCATTAAAATACTTTATCAAAGATCAATTTGATTATTTTATGCAAATTTTTTCATAAATAATGTATTATTTATTAATGTTAGATTAGTCAGTCGGGCATCGCGATTCTAAGCATAATTGCTATGTTCAGTATTGATTTCATGAATTCTATTTGTATGCACGAGGCTCAACAATTCTCCATTCTGATAACAGCAAATTATACATATCCGGTGTTGACTACCACACTGCAAGGAGTTGGTACAGTAGAAATTCCATTCATCAAGTTTGATAATAGCTTGACTGATGCACTTTATTGGGACTTGCTATTAATCAACCCAATCTTCTACATTTAGTTAAAAGTAGATATATTTTGCTATTTTATGTCAAAAATATGATAAGCATTATTAAATGCAATAAATAAAAATTACTTGAATATATTTGATTCAGAGAAGAATCTCTAGATGTAGAATCTCTTATGTAGATTAAATCCTAAGAATTTATTATCTATATTTATCCATAAGATATTTTGTGTTATTTTCATTAGAGAGTTAGCTTTAATAAATGATCGGGCTTTAAAAAATTTATGTTTTTAAAATTATTACACGTAATATAAAAAAATAATACATAAAAATAAAAAAAGGGTTACAAATTTTATTTCTAACATCGCTTAATAATATAAATATCTAGACATGTTAGAAAAACGATCTTTTTCCACAATTCCTGAACGATTTTATTTTTCAACGAAATAGTGCCCCTTTCCATTTAAATTCTGATATTTAAAGGCCATTTCAATGAGGAACTTCCACAAATTGCATTGGAATATAGGAAACAACGATTTTTCCTTCGTCACATAGCCCACAAAATTCCCGGATCTTAGCTAATGTGATTTCTTTTTATGAGTTTATCCTAAAGAGTTAGTTTACAAGATTCTATGAACAAAAATTATGAGATTTGTATCAAATATCGATCTGAAACTGTGAAAAGAATACTACTGAATTGCGCAAATTCAGTAGTATTCTTTACTGAAATATGAACCAAAAAATCGCAACATATTGTTTAGTTACAAATAAATCTAGAGGAAAAATAGTAGTCATTTAATTAACTTTATTTTAATATCAGTTTGCAGAGTGAAACTTAAGGTCAAAAGATGAATGGCAATTGGCAGACACATAAAAATGAGCTTTGAGCATAAATATTAAATATGTAAGAGCAATGAAATGAAAACGGACTCTAACACTTAAAAGAATTTAATAAACAACCAATTATACAAAATATTGCACTTACACACATTTAGTCAATATTTAAATTTACATAAGTAAATCTCGCGGTCGGTTGGTTCTACCTGCTCACAGTCTTTTAGCAACGTACTGCCATACTTTGGATTGGCGAGGAGATTGGCGCTTAATTGGCGCTCTGGCTTTATTAGAGAGTGTTAAAATTCCAGGGGGTTGACGCCTGGATGGTGAGTTCGCATTATTTGAGAATGATATAAATATGAATTTATTTTTTCAGTAAAACAAAGCATTCAAGTTATACCATTAAACAAAAAAGTACTAATTAAAAAAAATTCAAACGCTTCTTCAACCTTGGAAAATCATTTAAGCTCAATGTAAAGTGTCGAATCAGTAACATTTCCTCAAAATCCTTTCTCATGTTGCAAGATAATTTTAAAGCATAATATTTTACTGTGAAGAAACAGCGAAATAATAAGCGTAAACCTTGGAGTTTGAAATGATTGATATGTACTAATATGAAAAACTGTAAAGTTATATCGTAGAAATGCTGACATCTGTTGAATGATCTAATTTTAAGCAGATTGTTTTTTATTCATACACTAAAAAGAATATGAAAAAAATATTTCATTTGGTTGAAGCATTTGCATTTAAAATGTTTTACTGAATATATATTTCTAAAATCATATGGTTGAAGTTGGAAAAAGTGGCGTTCCTTCTACAATTCAATAATATTTCTCGAAACTAATTCCCACTTTCTTATATTATGTACAAGAACTTACATAATGTTTATTTCATTCAAATATATGAAGAGAGGTATCCATTTTAATTGCAGCCTAAAAGTGAATTTCTAAACTTTTATAGATTTGCATAGATTTATCCGTAAGAAAAATGTTCTAATTATTGAAAAGAATTACATTTTATATTATTTTGAAAGTTGTTTTGTTTGAATTCTGTTTTTGATGACTTGATTTTTTTAGATGTATTATATTTTATGTTGTTTTGTATCTTGTTTGTATTTTGTATTTGTTTTGTATCTTGTTGATAAATTTTTTAACCCTTTTGAGGCCTCTTTCCAAAACGCACGCATGGGGACGGAGCGTATGCGAAAGGAATCATCAAACAGGAAGAGGGTTTTGAGTCGCTAAGCCTAACTTTGAAAAAAAATACCTTAAAAAATAAAGTTTAAGTCCTAACATCGTTATTTTGCTACCTTTTTACATTATTAGTTAATTCATAATACGAGCACATTCGTACTCTGAAAAATAGCGTTTCCTTGCCGTAATAAACCGAAATCAGGCTTTTCGTAATAAAAAGAGAAGAGCGCGAAATGCATTCTAAAGCTAATCAAAATACAACAGAACTGACAATAAAACCCAAAAAGACTAGTTACATTTCCACATTTATTTTTACCCACAGATTGAAATCAACATTTGATACAGAAGCTAGTAAAACTTTCAATTTTACTGACGCAATAATTTAAACAAAATCACACAGAGCTTTTAAGAAAATGATTAAAAAGAAATACATTCAAAAGAACTAAAAAACTTCTCAGCTTCGGAAATCTTTAATCTGGACATTTTTAAAAAATTGCCATTAAATCTTTCTCTTTCTTTAATGTTGCCATTAAATCTTTCTCTCTCTCTTTATTTTTATTTCATTAGTTTTATTCAAAATTTTAATCTTTAGTCCATGTGCATTTAAAAAAAAATCAAATTTGAGAAAATGTAAAAAAAACATGGAAGCCTTATTTCACTATTTTTTTCAAAATTTGTAAAATAAACTGTTAATGTATAAAGTGTATAAAATTAGAAATTAAAATTCACTTTTTAAGTTCTAAGAAATTGCAACTACTCAAAAACTTTAAACTCAGAAGATGTTTGTCTTAAAGAGACGCTAAATCGGTTATGTTCATTTATTTTTTCTCTTTAACATTAGGGTCATAAGGGGAATTAAATTTCAACCATCGACTGTTTCAATCTTCTTTGAACTAGAAAATTTTTTAGAAGACATATCATGAGAACTATGTAAAATATACTCTTTCAATACGGAATATACCTAATAGTGTTGCCATTTATACCGCGAGATTAATTCAGTAAAAATAAGAAACCGAACGATAAATTAGTACGGACATCTGAAGATGACGTCACTTCCTAGTAAAGGGAAAATATACAGTTTGGAAAATGCAAATATATGTATTCAGAGCTGTTGTTGTCTTTTTAATAATCAGTAAAAAAAAAAAGTGAAAATTTGGTTTTTTTCTGTTATATCTCTTAGAAATAGTAATTATGTACATACTAAATTTTTAAATCGTTTTAAAATTTAAATCATTGTTTATTAAATGATTCCAAATTAATTTTCTTAATTTCTTTAATTTTATTTTTTCTTAATTTCAATAATATAAATATATATTTGCCATAGAATTTATTTAGGAAAGTAAAAATAAATCATTCACATCTTTATAAAAACTTTTATATAACTATGTGTGTGATAAAACTGTAATATAACTCTTGATATTAATGCCTTAATGTAACCAATCATATGTATTTTCAAACACATCGTATGTTATCACATAAATATTAATATTAGAAAATAAGCCATCAATGTAATATTAAAAATTTACTTTTATAAATCGAAAATTGTTGTTTTCGTTTTTTTTTTTCTAAATCACTAATACCTAGTTTTTACATTTAAATAATAAATGCGTTAATGTGTTAACATATTAATTAATTTGTTAATATTTTGGTCGTCATGGAAATTACCAGTGACTGTTATCTGATTATTATATATTGCCGTGGTGGACATAACGATATTGCTGACCAGCAATGATGTCTGAGCTATCGTTCAGCGATACAGGTCACACTCACTGTGTGTTTCACTTGTATAAAATAGCTTACATAGAGTTTCTGATAAGTGTTGTGATTTGGCTTGAGAATATCATTTGAAAAAAAAAGAATATGTGCATATTTGGAGTAAATTAATGCCATTAGTTGAGTAGTTTGGAGTCCATCAGTGCTGTGACAAAGACTGGTAACAATACATAAAAAAAGTAATTGAAAAAAATACCCAAAAATAATAAAACACTCGTTAGGTTTACACATGCTCAAAGAATAAGTCTAAAAACTGCTAGTCCTTTTTCATCCATTTTATGAAACGATACTAATGTGTTATATAAATGTATAGCCTGTAGATAAATCAACAGACTTTAATAAGGGCTTGTATGTCCTACTTTAGAACTATAAATAAATTGATTTGATTTAATTTATAATAATTTTACCGACCATGTAGTATGAATTAATTGGGAAATGAATTTTACGTCTCACATAAGGCAGCTCTACAACATGAGACTTTAACCTCTTTAACCTCTTCGTAACGCGCTGTAAGCGTTTTTCTACATTTTAAAACTTTTTAAAACGCGTTGTAAATGTTTACTTATTTGAGTTTTTATTTTTGTTTGCTCTAATGCAACGAAAAACAGAAATTTTCGTGGACAGGAGTGGACGCTGAAAGGGTTAATCTATCATCTTTAACCCTTTCTAGGGCCATGGGAAATATGCTTCTCACCAAATTTATCAATCTTTGTATGAAATTATGTAGGTTGGCATAAGTTCTGACAAATGTTTTTAGAAAGACAGAAACTTAGATGCTTTAGTTCTTTATCTTACACTAAATGATGTATCTTGATTTCTTATTTAATTATTAATGAACCAAATTAATTAATTAATTAATCAAATTAAATTTATCTAATAAGCTAAATGAATCCCTTTTCTTATTCTAATTTCAATCCTAAAAATATTTTAACATAATATGACTAGAAAAAAATGGCCCCTTAAAGGGTTAATTAAACAGCATGAAGTGTTATAATTCGTAATAAAATTACATCCCATTATTTTAATGCAATGAATTGGGCCATGATATTATTCCGTGCTTCTAAAGGCTAAGCACGAGAACAACATGATTTCAATCTTCAGCTATGTTCCGAATCAATTCGCTCTCAATTTATCTATCTGTCTGTCTACTTATCAATCTCTCTCTCTCCGTTATATATACTATATATTAATTTCATTCTCCGTTCATTTCTCCGTTATATATACTCCGTTATATATACTTATATATTAATTTCATACGATATATATATATATATATATATATATATATATCGTATGAAATTAATATATAAGTACATGCGATGCGAACTAACCTCTAACACTAGGAGAGCAAATTATACAAATCCGGTTTTGCCCAAGATTGTGCGAGGCGTTACACGATAATGGCGACCCAATCCATCAAGTATGGCCGATGACACGACTCAGACTCCCATAGGAGTTGCCATAAATCT